>NC_136661.1:24623192-25301302 GCF_903797595.1 Erithacus rubecula | reverse complement strand
CTTTTCCAAGGATAAATTAATGACCATAGTCTTTCTTTTTTAAACAAGCAGAATTGATAAAGTCTGGTATATGATGAATAACCACAATAGGATAATTTTGTAATAGAATTCCAATGTTACAGAACGAATTATGCAAAGAGCTAAAAAATACTTTAAAACATGCAGGAATATTTTATTTTCCAATTAGTTTAAACATCATGTATAAACCTAAAATTTACGTGAAAGTTCATTTTTATTAATATTCCTGAATTAGCTTCAGGAAGCTTTTTATGGATGTCGATTTTTCAATGAGTAAGGAATTAAAAATGTTTTACTGGAACACTGGCACTTATCATTGCCTGTTTTAGCTTTTTAATAAGAGTCTCTGCATACAGAAAGCCTAGCTTTTCTCATTTTCTCATCCTGTAGGAGCATCAGATCTGTAACATGGTGCCAATCTACTAACAACCATTCATGGTACAAAGGTGAAAAAGCTGGATCAGACAGAGAAAAAAAATGGGTAAATGAGGAACAAATCCCCAAAACACTGCAAAATCAGGGCAATTTAACATGAGAAAGAAATTCTATAAAGGATAGCTTATTAAAAGGTTATTTATATTCATCTCCAGTTTTGCACCTATCCACCCAGGGATATTTTGATTATCATTACAGAATAAATTTACCATTTAACATACAGTCCACAGAAAACAAGTCATCATATTTTCCCCTCTAATTACATCGTAACCCTGTCATGTTTTTGGCACAAACTTGACCCCCTTCGAGAACACCAGAGAATGCAGGAGGGCAACTCACACATACTTTACAGATTTTGAATATAAACTATTGTTGGTCGCCTGGCTGGTACTCTCACTGCTTGAAGTTGATCCAAACTCTGGGAGTGTAGGCTCTGATCCAAACTCAAGAGCTCCAAACTGAACATTTAACCCTGTCATGTCTGCTGATCCAGGCATCTCCACAGCAGAGGCAGGAATCTTAAAGGAAGATAAAAAGATTTAATTCCTTTGCACGCATCTGCAACCTGAAAATAATTGACTGATTCCACTCTAATCTGGAGCTGAAGGACTAAACCATACTATTCCACAATAACAAAGTATCATCTGTGTACACCACTTCCCACTCCACGAATATTCATATTGTGGCTACTAAGTCTATCTAAAATTCACTCAGCAACAGCCATTTTCCATAGAGAGCAACCAGCTACGTTCTTGCAAAAGATCTTACCACAATATTTTGGACCTAATAACTATACAGCTTCATTAATAAGAAATACATCAAGGACTTGGCTCTCCTTCTCTCTAACAATTTATATAAAACATATACCAAAGAAAATCATAGAATCATTTAGGTTGGACAAGAACATTAAGATAAAATCCAACAGTTAAAGCCAGCACTACCAAACTAGGTCTCCAAGCACCCCACCTTCATATCTTTTAAACAGTTCCAGGGATGGTAACTCCATCACTTACCTGGGTAGCCTGCTCCAATGATTGACAGCCTCCTCAGTAGTTACATTTTTCTTAATACCCAATCTAAACCTTCCCTAGTGCAACTCAAGGCTCTTTCTTATTGTTTTGTCACTCCGGGAGAAGAGACCCATCTCAACCTGGCTACACCCTCATTTCTAGAGAGTGATCAGGTTTCCTCTGAGATTCCTTTTCTCCAGGCTGAGCCCCCATAGCTCCCCCAGCTGCTCCTCAGACCTGTGTCCCACCTCTGTTCCCTTCTCTGGACACACTCAAGCTCCTCAATACCTCCCTTGTGTGAGGGACACAGAACTGGACACAGGATTTGAGGTGCAGCCTCACCAGTGCCCTGTTCAGGGGGACAGTCACTGCCCTGGTCCTGCAGACCATGACACTGCTGACACAAGTTTTTGCAGTTTTCACGTTCACTAATGACAAGCCACTACTCAATTACTCACTTTGGATGCTGGAGTTATCCTCCTTTTTGGTGGTTTGATCTGTTTCTGCTGAGTTTGATGAACAGTCACTGTCTGGTTATCCATAGAGATAGTGGGGAGCTGTAATATTTTGCTAACAGCTGTAGAGGTGTCTACTGGTGATGGTTCTCGGAGTTTTACCTGGGAGGAGGATGACTCCAGCCCAGGAGGAGGAACGGGAACCACCTGCATTTGTTGCTGCCGCTGGGTCAGCTGGCTCAGAACTGGAGATGGCTCAGGCTGGGATTTAAAGTCTGGTCAGTATAGGGAAGAAGAAATATCAAAATTAAAGCATTGATCTCTGCTCTTCACAGCTCTACTCCTTATGCAAGAATCCCAGTGATGCTTAATAGTTATGATTCTACAGCATTTGCAAGTCTTTTCAGACATCACAAGTGTTTCATAAGATCACTACCACTCTAACACTAATAAGGACAACAGTCGATACATCTTGTACTTTAAATAAACAGCTGTGGCCAAGCATTATATAGGTTTTTCCCAAAACTATGATTAAAAAACCTATCTACATAGCCACAGTATTGTCACACACATTAATCCTCAAAAACTGTTATGGATTATTTTAATCAAACACTTCAAACTTCACTGTATTTAACTGTTCTGATATAATGTGATTACTTCCAAGGGGATGAATTCTTGCAGTTTAGAGATATTATGATTTAAGATCCCCTTCCCCTGCAAAGAAGATTAAAAAAAAAATAAAAAATAAAAAAAAATATATATATAAAGAAAGTCTTCTACCATGTCCTAATAGCTGAATCAAAGAAAAATTGGAAATGAACAGGTTTTTTGCCTAGTCTTCCTTTTCATAGTTTTCAGATGCTGAAAGCCATGAAGTGACCTAAAGCACTGGTCAACCACTACAGAGACCTCCACATTCCCAGTGTGAAGGGAATTTTATTCAGTTGGTGAAGTCCATTAGAAAGCATTAAAATGTACGATTTTTTTTTTTTTTTTTTTTTTCCAGAACTTTTGCATGTCAAAGACAGTAATTGCTACCAATGGCTGCTTATCTACACATAAACATATACACACATATGAGAGACACAAGAACTATGCTCTTCACAGTGAGGATACTGATAGGAACAGCACTGCAGAGAATTAGTTCCTGTCATTCTCACTGCTGCTACTAATTTTACTCAATTACATGAAAAATTAATACAATTATAAATATACAAAACAAGTAACCCAAATCATTCACAGCACACAAGGGAAAGAACATTGAGGCGTGATGCATATTATGAAGAAATTACATAGTACTCATTCAAAAGTCATGTAATGATTAGAAGAGAAAACCTGGGGAAAAAAATTACAAAATACAAGCACACAACTTTACACTCAGCTAAAAGGAAAATAAGTATTTTCCAGCCTTTGTTAAAAAACAGTCACCAACGAAGTTCCATGTAAATATTCAAGCACACTAAATCAAAGATGTCATTACCTGGAAGGCTCAATAACTTTAAAGATGTAATGACATTTATGGATAGGCTTAAACTTAACTAATACACTTGTGATGTGTATTACCAGGAAATAAACACAACACTTAAAACGGTGTAAGTAATTGCATTACTAGGATTAAATTTTTCAGAAAAAGTCTTTCATTGAAGTAATTTTAAACTATCATTGGCATTAAGAAATCTATCTTACTGGCTAATATAGAGAGAAAGAGAAAAGAAGCTGTGTCAAAGCACTTACCAAACTGATTGAGGACTGAGGATTGAGTACTAGGTGGTTTTAGATCCCAGGATGACGCAGGAACTGTGCTAGTGGTGGCAGAACTGCTATTGGTTTGTTGAGAAGTAAACTGACCCAATCCTGGTGATTTCAATTGGTCCAAGATCTGGGAACCAGTAGAGTTTGCCAATTTAGAGGATCTGAGCTCTCCAAAGCCAGAACAAAGAACTGCCGACTACCAAAAGACAAAAAAGAAGAGGGGAAGGAGTGGAGTTAATATTCTAATTGAAAGTGACCATAGGGTCAATGTCTACAGCTGCTATCCAGCAGCAACTAAAATCTTTTCAGACTTAGATCATTAATAAATTACCAGTAAAAACTTTCACTACTGTAATCACAATAATACTAACTCATTTGAACCCATTCATCTTAAAATATCATAGATTTATTAATAGTTGGACTGATTTTTAGAAAATAAACACCTAATCTCACATGCTCAAAACTGGCTCAGAAATAGATGTGCTTCCACAAGAAGCAGTTGAATATATGCTTGAAAATAACACATCAGTTTTCTAGCCTCAAGCTTTTAACTACAAACAAATTATTTTATTCTACATCAGCAAGCAATGACCACATCCACTCTCTAATCAAAAATTGATATAACTATATCATGTAAACACAGAGATAATTAACCAGCAAAATGAAAAAAAGTAATCTTTTTTTTTTTTTTTTTTTTTTTGAGGGGAAACGGGGGTGAAAAGAAGGAACGATATTTTTAAATTTCAGCTTTTTCAACAAATACCATGAAATTATGCACACTGGAAAAGTTGTTTAACCTGAAATATTTACTCATAAACAACACTTAGGAAACATAACGTTCAAAAAACATAACATTTAAAAGGCGTTAGATAGTTTTACCAGACTTTGAGGAGAATAAGAGTTTACAGCACTGGAGCTGCCTGTTCCTGATGCCATATGGGTGATGTGCTGAGAATTTGTGAATACTAAGGCTTGGCCAAAGGTCTGCTGCTGGGGAGATTCAAATGAGTTGCTTTCTGTGTCTTGGGTAGATGTCACTGGCTTTTGAAGCAGTGTCACCAAATCAATGCTGTAAGACAAAGTGAAACTTGGGTGGAATGAACACAGTGATTAAACCTCAGTGACACTGAGGAAAGCAGTAACAATATCAAAGCTGCCATGCCAGCAACAGAATTATTACTGATTACCAGTCTTTTCAAATGTTTTTTGTCCATCAAACAAAAGAGTTTTTTGCCATTAAATAACAAACACATAAATCCCACCTCAATTTGAATGGATGAACTAAAACAGTTCTAACATAATTTGAGGGACATCCACTGGAAGAACAGAACAAAACATGACATTTAAGAAAGAAATAAATATAAACTATACACCATTTGACATCATACCTCATGCAAATCACATCCATATTATATGGAAAACTTTGCTGCAGTACAGCAGAATCAGGATATTTGGGACATTAGCCTATTTAGTCTTCAGCTCTCATGCTATCCAGCTACTGAAGTCCTCATTACTAAACTTTAATGTGCTCTCCAGGAACACAAGGCTAATGGAGGCAGCTGATTCCACAACATCAGCAGCAACGCATTTGAAGACAAAGGCAAGCAAAAGAAGGCAATAAATGACATATTTTTGAATCCTGATCTTAACCCTCTACCATGAGTAAAGGTTTATGATGCTTACCAGGGAATTCACTTTTCTGCCAATGCAAACTTTCATTAAACACATTTGTCAAAGCACTACATTCTGAACACTTTCTGCATTTACAAAAGCAGGCTTTCCCTTTTATGGACACTAAAGTCAGAGCTTCCTTTACAAGCCCAAAAATTTTTCTTCCCAGCTACTTTTCTTCCTGCATCCAAGCAGTCCTGGATGCAGAAGATGTGTTATGCTCACACATTCGGTAAGTTTGTCTCCACTTCCACAGTCAAAAATATCTAACTCAGGAATTACAGAAACAACAATTTGCAAATAAGGCTTCTTCAAATTTGAGATGTGTTTGACTAATCTCTGACAGTTTTTACTCAGTATTTTATCTTTGCAAGCTAACATTGCTTAATCAAGGAGAAGATTTTTAAAGTACAGGGAAAACATGGAATAAGAGCTTACCTTTGCCCAGGAGTCACATGATTTTCAGTTGGAACAGAAGACGCAGTGAACACTTTTGTTTCAGAAAGCTGAAAAAAAGATGGGGGAGGAGTTTTATATGCTCACACTTCCCTCTGCAACATCTGCAGAAATTCCATTTTGGTCCTGCATTTGCGAGCTAAAAGTCAAACTACCATTACAAATGGCTACTGTGAAGCTCTGCTTAAAAAAATAAAAACATTTAGCCAAACTTCAGTAAAATCTTCTCCACAGAATCAAGTACCTATTTAATTAGAGGGTTGGGTTAGGAAATTTGACCTAGTGAAAATACCAGCATAGAATAGTATACCAATGCAACTACATCAGCTGTTGGGAAACAGTTTAACTGAAATACACCAGTAGAAAGTAATTAATGTGACAGACCTATGTGCAGACGATTTATGACACTATAGAGCAACTATGATAAATTTTGTTGCACACTGCTCCCACTCATTCCATGTATCCTTGCGTCCGACATTTCAGCTGCCACCACCAGCAGAGGCAGATAAGTACAGGTAAGTACAGTTAATCAGCATTCATGGTTCCTTCTTGGCAGCTCTGTTAGGAGAGGCAATAAGGTCTTTAACTGAGCGCTCTGACAACAGGAGCCGAGAAACAGTAATAAAATGAGGGCCATGCTCCGGTAACAAGTTGGACCACCCACAGAGGAAAGGTGCACTGTTTTCACCATGCTGTTACAATACTGCACAGGCACCTGGAGAAGTGGAGCTGCTTGGGACTTCGGAGGAAAAAGGGGGTTGGTTTATCGCCATGTGGTTGGATTTTTTAATACTTTTTCTTGTTTAAAAAGTAGAAGTTGAACAGCTATAACTTCCTAGAGCTAATTTGTTTCTATTGACTGGAGTACTTGTAAACCAGAATAGGTCTTAAGTCATTTAAGAAGGTACTTAAGCCACTTCAGGAAGGCATAGATATGCATGTACAATGTTTGTATTTGAAATTTAACTTGCACAAAATCACTTTTAGTTCCACTGGTAGCCATGTCTTCTACTGAAGAATAACTGACCTATTCAAAGAACACTTTTAGAATGTGCCATTTGATACAGCTTTTCTAGGAAATGATGCATTTTTAATTATAAACATTCCTAGCAGCCCAGTTTAAGGGACATGGACCTGGAGCCAATTTCATTTGCCATCCGACAGGCACCTCTACTGAGAGCATGTGTATCCCTGAACATGGACACCTGATAGGGGTCTCCTATGAAACACTCTTGATTTAAGAAGGGCACAGGAGGGCTGACTCAAATCACCACTCAGAGGCAAAGTAGAGAGATTTCACATATTCTCCCAGCACCTTCTGGCAAGGAGCACATGAGGCCATGAAGAAATTGGTACTACCACGCTCCTCCCTCCACCTCTTGCCCTTCCTTGTTGCCAACAGAATGCACTTCAATCCCTCATTTCTGGATCACTTGTCCTGAGATTAATGCTGACAGCCCAAAACTCTGTACTGACCAAAACAAAGAAAGAACATTCCGCTTAAGTACATTTCAGTTAAAAAGGCTGTTCCTCTATTGTTCAGCACTTTCCCCATCACGTGTTTTATTTTAGAGCAATGTGTACTGTACTTTCTGGGGTATTATGATATTCCTGCATTACGTGGCACAAGCTAATGGCACAAGCTAATGGCACAAGCTAATGGCACAAGCTAATGGCACAAGCTAATGGCACAAGCTAATGGCACAAGCAGCACTCCATAGTCTGCAATTCCTTGGTTAAAATTAAATTTTTTGTAGTGAGTTTCTTACACTCACATAACCCAGAAAAAGAACTAACTATGGACAAACACTGATGAACCCCAAAAATTAAGCGAATTAAGGAGGCTGAGGATATTTGTGACAATGCAAATGAACTCTTGATGTGTGAGAGAGTTCATCTACAGATGAACCAGCATGCAAACAGACATCTCTGGCTACCAGCTCAGTTACATTGATGTTTACACTACACCCTGTGGCAAACTCACTGCCACAAGGTCCAACCAAGCACTTAATTCAGGACTCTGCTGGGATTACAGTATTTGTCATGACATGTATTTCATGCTGTGGCAGCTGAAAAATTTTATTACACGGATGTATTTAGTATTTCTCACAAGTAGTATTTTCAGCTCCCAATCAAGCCATTATGCTTGCTGCACACTACACTCACAAATCTTTCACTGAGGTTCTGGCATTTTCCCAGAACTGAATGAATGGTTGTGAGCCATTTTTCAGTGCTGGCCTCACAGGGCTATGTCCTCCATCTGCAGTGAAATGTTCGTGCTTCCCAGATCGTGTTCCTATGATAAAATCATTCTCCAGTCACCAAACAGACAATGCACTTGACAACTAGCTATCAGCTCCCAAAGGAATACAGGAATAGGGAGGAGAAGAGGAAAATATTCTCCAGCATCCTCACAGAAATTCAACATCAACAAATTGGATATTAAAAATAAGCTTACTACTGTTTTGATATGACATAGTGATGGTAAAGAAATTAAAATTACCAGGAAGCAGCATGAGAAGTTAAGAAACCACTTCTAGTAAAGCACACTTTTTTTTTTCCTTTCATTTTCCTAAAAAAACTGTGTGCTTGCTGTGGTTTCAAATAACAACCCTGTACAAAAAATGCTTGCCATCACCCACTTTCTGGCAATTTGTATTTATCCTATTTCTCTCGTTTTGAATAGTTTCTGTAGTTAAACTTCACTTCCTTTAGCTAGGAGAGCATGACCACTATTTTAGGAGCAAAATCCAGAGCCACCTAAAGTACCTCAACATTTGTTTAGTTCTTCATTGTTCATGTCCTAAATATCCCTTTAACAAGATACAACCTCTTATTTTCACTGCAAGCAGTTTCCATTCTATTTAATAGCACCTTGACAACCTATTATACTTGCTCAATACTCACTGCAAAAGATAAGGACCAGACAGGACTATTAGGTCACAAAGACCTAATTCTTCTTGGGTCAAACAATGTTGGAATTCACTCACTTGCTCATAACTTGTATTTCACTAGAAAGCACCACATTTAAACAGAAATATTCTTTATAAAAACACCTTGTCTTTCCCTGCAGTGTATCCCTGCAGTGTATCCCTGCAAGTGTATCAGCTCCATTGGCTGTTTTAATCAATAGTCATGCCAGTACAACTGTTTATTGCTCAAATGCACTTAAATTCAGGCATCAATCTTCCAGACACAGGTTCATACCACACCTCTGCTAGACTAAAACCAGAGTCCATTATATGCTCCTAAAGTAACCCTTTCAGATTCTCTAAACTAAGATCTCCTTTTCTCAAGGATCTTTGAACAGACAGTTTCACCTACTAATACACCATTTTTCATCTGTAAAACCAATGAGAAATTGGATTTGAAACTTCAGAATCAAGTTCAGCAGCACCCACATACAGAAACATAACACAAGAATGAGTAAGAGATGGGGAAGTGTGCCAACAGGCAGAAAGACTACAAATAGAAGCTTTTCTGATACTGCATCAGCTCATGCTTAGCTTTGTTTTTTCATCATCCACTACAATCCTGAAAACTTTTGAGTTGCTGCTTTCCAGACATCAGGCCCTTGTTCTGAAGCTGTGTCTTTATTCCTATAAAACAAATTGACACATGGCTATATTAAAGTATTTTTCATTGGAACTGGTCAAATCTTGCAGAAGTCCAAATATTGCTGCATGACTAGTTTATTTTCAAATGCTATTCCAATACTTTCTGCATTTCACAAATATTTCATTAAGTAATTATTTTAGTTTTACTTCACAATCATTGATCAAAGCACTAGATGGCATCTGAAACCGGACTGGGGGGATGAATAGCTGTCCTACAAAAGCCCACATTCAATAAGGGTCCTTCTGTAACAGATTTGCCAAGATTTGCAAGGCAGATTCCAATACACTAATATGTTTTGCAATAGAATGCAATTTTTTTAGAGCAAAAGATATAACTTTTTTTTTTTTTTTTTTTTTCTGTTTTGGGCCAATGTATCTGCATCTTGACATTTTGTTCACTCTTTGCAAATATTAGCAGACAAAAAACTTTCTCCTAGGTTATGGGGATTTTTCCAAGATCCAAAATAAATAAAAATGAACAATGGGCCAGAGATTTCAAAAATCATTTGCAAATTATTCAGCTCTAGTACCTAATTAAAACAAATTATATCTCTAGTCAGCAATGCTCAACAACCCTCCTATACGACAAATGCTGCATAGTAAAAGCATCAAATGGGCAAGAATAACCCATAAATTTCTACCATTCTTAGTCCTTGGTCCACCTCTAGCACCTACTGAAGAAACTGAGGACAGGTTTAAAATATGTCAGCTTTTGATGACATCAACTGATACAGAAAGCCTAGGAATTTAAGAGCTTCTTTCAATTCACTCAAAAGATACATCCCTGTCATTAGGAAAGGATGGAGACTCCTTATCAGTTATATGAAACGTTCACACATTACCAGCACTAACACTGTCATTTCACCTTGCAGGAGGAGGCAAAAGGGATGATTTATTTTCACTCTTCTGAAAATAAACTTGAAATGAATTTGAAATAATTTAGTTTTTGTAAACAACACAGACTCTGAAGAGAATAAATAATCAATTGGTATATCCAACCAGCTGCACTTACATCTTCATTCCAGTCTTCTGCTGTCCATTCTTCTATTGAGTTTTTCCATGCTCCTATTATAATTGGGGAAAGAAAAAACAGGTACAAGTTAAAGGCACAACATTGTGTTTAAATCTTTCTGCTTTACAAGCAAACATGTCTTCATTATCAGTGGAATACAAAGCAAGGAGATGGAGGCTGGAAACATATTTGGAAACATGGCTGGAAGCTCTAGGAAACTAGCCTGCAGAGTTAAAATTCTGGGAGGGGAATATCACCACTCCTCCATCCCCCCACCCTTAATTTCTGGAATTTCTTATCCACTATGGTACTGGACTTAATTCACATGAATGCACATCTGCACCCAGCGATTAATCTCAAACATTGGAAGAACTTCCTCCTGTGAGTCCAATGACAGTGAGAGGTTACTTAACCCTCCCAAGAGGATCCTCTAGTTTCACACACAAATTTATACAGAATGAAACACAACCACAACACCTGCTCCAATACCCACAATCCTACTTTCAACACATTCAATTTCAAGACTCAAGCTATGCCTGTAGAGACTACTTTCGAGACTACTGTTAACTCACTCCTCAGAGTAGAATAATTCCTTCCCCTGAGAGAGCAGCTTATTTTAGAACATAAATAATTCTTACTATGGTAGCAGGAATGTCTTTAGCTTTCCATTGTAGCTAAAACACACTTCCTGTAACTTGTGGCAGAGTGGATTTGGCAAATCCTGGAGCACAGTGCAGCACGCAAAAATACGAAAACCCCAGAAAACAATTCTATGTAAAAACTCAGGTAACAGCAGGTACAGACATGCAGGAGCAATAAAGGGACTGAAGGCTTTGACCATCGGCAGCAGTATGGGGAGGGTTATCCCAAAAACAACCAGAGCCTTTGTGTTAACTGCACAACCAGAAACAATGAAAATACCAGCACCAAAAGTAGTGCTGCCAGCACCTTGAATCAAGTACAAAAGCAGAAGGACTGCTGCTTCAACCATCTCCTTTCACTTAACCAGGAACTGTCTGAGATGCATTAATCCAGAAACAAGCCCCACAAACACAGCACCAAAGCCACCTGGTCCTAATGCCAGCACTGCATTGGTGCTTCCTCTGGTACCCCATGACACCACAGTGGTCTTTGGCGAGGGTCGAGCGGTGCCGGTCCTGTCAGGCAAACATGCTGACCATGGAGGTTACATACAGTGGAGGGAAGAGAGGGGGACTATACCCTGCAATCCAAAATTATTTGGCTCCTGAGTAAGGTAACATCTGCTCTGTGTGAGCTCTCTGGAGCAATACAGAGTTGCATGAAACATCTCATGCCCACATTTTAGTGAACAGCCCTTAACCAGGGCTGATGTTTCCACTAATAACCATACCCTGTAACAAAACTACTACAATGCCTCAAATTTCTTGAGTAGTCCACACATTTCCACAGAAATTTTGAAAAGGAAGAAAAGCCCAACGAGCAGCAGTTTTTAGAGGAACAGTTGATTTCCTTTCCCTTCTCCTGACCAGCACAGAGTCCCTTCCCCCCTTGAAGAAGAAATTGAAGTATTTACCCTCCTTGTATTTACCTCCCATAAGCCAGTGCCAAGGCCCGTCTAGAAGACAAGCCTTGAATTGACACCAGAATACTAAAACAGAGCTTGGAGTCTGATAAAATACACACTAAAAGAGCTCAGATACATCAAGTCAGACTCCTGAGTATTTCCCATCACTTTTGGGAGATCAAACCTATTTTGAATAATACTTGAGATGTTTTCCTGACATTCAACTTAAATAATCTGTTGCTCCTGCCTATAAAACTAGTTCTGAAGGTTTACTCTTTTAAATACTGTGTACAGCCTTTCAGCCTTTTATTAGTTTACCCAAGTTGACAAGTTTACTAGTGTAATTTACCAACACTCTTCCTTCTCAACTCAATCCTTCCACTCTCAGTTGTTTCACTCTTCTCTGCACTAAATCCAGTTTTCTAATGTCTTCCTCCTATTGATGGGATTTCTAAGTCAGACCTTGACACAGGCACATCAATTTATTTTTAGTCCACAATCCACCCTGGCATTACTGCACTTACGCATCCGCTTCCCAATCTTTCCCCCAAGCTTTGCAAAGCATCACAATTCAAGAGTTTCCCATTTTCCATCAAAATTATGCTTCATGTTTTCAAGGATCTCTGCCATACAAGCTTCAAGCTAGAGAGTTATTTGTTACTCTTTCCTCTTCGTAACAAGTTCAGTTTTAGAAAATTATCAAGCCAATAAAAACAGAATACATCTTTTGATGAGTCTTCAGCTATGTTCCCCAATTCTCCTCTCTTCCTGTCACACTACTTGACCTTTTACCCTTTATTTGAATAATCATGAATATTAGCACCAAAATAAATTTGACTTGGTCTATGCCAAACTTATGTACTAGTCCTTTCCTTCTGGATTTGTGTTCTAGAAAGACTTGAAGATTTCCTTAAAACGTATCTTCTTACTTTTACAGCAGATATTGAAAAAAAAAAAGCCAACATAAAACTGCCAAAAAACAAAAACCCCACCACCAACTTCCTTGTACCTTCCAAGAAACACAACTTGAAAAGTTATTCTTGAAAGAATAACTTGAAAGTTATCCCTCTTGAAAGTTATTCTATAATTATTTTTTACTTCTTGTCATTCTTTAGTTTCAGAATAACTAAAGGCTGTTCATAACTAAGATAACAAAGGAAGTTTTTCCACGAAACTTATAAAACTCTGTCAAAGTAGAGATGTGAGTAAATTACTAGAACACGAGGCGATTTTTACAACCAACTTTGAGAGCACCTCCAATATAATTTATGCATAAGAACTGCTGTGATTTGCACTCATTTTCTCCCACTGCCCTGTACATTACAAAAAAGGTAAGAAAGGAATCATGCTGCTCAAGTTTATTCCCTTTTGGAGGAGGACTGGTAAGTTTGTTTCTATTCATCTGTCCCTTCTCTTTGCCTTTCATCTGTACATTATTCTTATATAAATTAAGGTGCAAGAATGCTAATGCTGTGTTATTTGGAATACAATTAGACTTAAACTTTACGAACTATTAAAGACTTGACCATCAGTCTATATTTCAACCAACACTAGACTGTACCCTCACAGAAGCAGCTAATTTTCTACTGGATTACACAATGGTACACCTAGAAACACTGTTGAAATTACCATGAGGCCTCTGGTATCTGCAGCAATTCAGGGCATGAGGTTCTAGAGCACTTTCAGAGTACACATGACAGAAACTACATTTTGAAAACAAATAATGCATTTATTTTTAATGAAAATATTCATTTCCCCAGCTCTGGCAAAAGGAAGAAATATTTAATAACTCAGAAAGTCACAAAGAGTTTATATTTATACGATGGCTTCAGAAAACATTCTGATAAGCAAAAATCTCTTATTTCTCTAGGCATTTACCCAGTTATCTCCTCTTTAATGTAACTGCAAATGAAAATACACTAGTTTTCCAAGTCGATAGCATCAGCTAATATAATTTACCTTCTTTTTAGATTAAATTAGAAATGGGACTGAGTAATGAGGAATAAAAAGAGGAATTTGTTTCCTGTCCTTACTATATAAACTCTTACCTGACCTCAATAAAGCCCACCGCAAGCGTTATAGTTTTCCATACATATATAGTACCCATATTCAAAACTTTAATTAACTCTCCATTGGGAACTTAACTAGGTCATTGATTTGGAATTAACAAAACAGCACTGTAAATTCAAGGGCCAAAACATGAAAATTAGTATTTGGTATTAACAAGTCAAATCAAGCTCAACTTCATGCCCCATACTTCCAGCCCCGTACCTTGTCTGTCACTGTCCGCCCCAGCATTGCTTCCATGTTCCTTCCCAGCAGTCTCTTCTGTAAAATTACCACCCCAGCTGCAGTTTTCTCTAAAAACCCTCAAGATGCTTTCTATGACAAGGCTAAAAGTACTACCACTTGGAAAAATTGATGAATCAATTTTAAAGTCTGTTCTTTCTGAAGTGATTCCTTTCAGCCCAGGGACTTCTTTTAGATATTCCTAGAGCTTGTCTAAAGAAGTAACACCATAAAATAAAGCATTCTTTGGAGAGACATTTCTGTTTTGTCACTTTTAGTGACTTTTTCATTTGAAAGTAAATTACGATTAGCAACAAAAAGGTATTTAACACCCAGCAAGAACATTCACATTTACCTAGTTTAATTTTACACCAACCACATAACCTTGCAGGAACTGCTTCACAATGACACCCACTCATTCATACCTCAAAGATTCATTCATCTGATAAGGCCAGGGAAAATTGCCGAATCCTTCTCACACCTTCCTACAATGCTTGCCAAATTTCTATGCCTACCTTAAGCTGTGCTATTGAAGTCCAGCGTGGTTGTTGGTGACACGCACACACCAAAATGTGCTTGGCATCCAAACAGAAATTCCACACATCCAAACTCTGAATTTCCACCACTCTGTCAGCAGCACACCTCTCATGGTGACACATTCATACTATTGGAGGGATCTGTTTACCCACACAAGTTACTCTGATTTCTAGGCAGATTTCTTCCATTACTGAACACTAAGAAATGCCTACCAGGACAGACACTGCTGTAACAGAGGCACATGGAAGCTACTCTGAGTTCATTTCCAAAGCAGAGCACAAGTCATACATACCTACACCCTTAAAGCTGCAATAAGTAGTACAAACCATTCTTCACCTCTCATCCAATCTCCTAGTACCTTTCCTGCAGATCTTTCTTAGCTTCTCCTAGGTAAACCTACCCTCAGGTCGAAAACAACAACACAAGAATCCCAGAAGGAATTTTTTAAGACATTAGGTATCTTGCTTATTTGAAAAACTAATATGAGTGGAAACAAAAGGTGTACTTCTGTTTGTGCTACAGCACCAAGTAATTTAAAAATTAGCTCCTTAGAGAGATACCGTGTTGGGCAAGAATGTTGCCATTAACAACCACTAATACACTCAATGTCAATCTTCCACACCAGTTTAGAAGGCAACCAGAGCACAAGGCAGCTGCTTAACAAGCCTCCCTAAACTTTGAGCCTGCTGTTGTCTTCTCTGGAAAGGAGAAAGTGGCTTGTAAGACATTCAAAAAGCTGCATCTCAAGTGGTTCACAGCACAGATCAACAGAGCACACTCTGCCCTTCAGGATCAGTTTCCACGCTTGGCATATGAGTTGATGAAAAATCACCTGAGTAGGCTTCACTAATGAAGAGATCAGGAGAGTTACCCATCGCTGCAGTTAAAACGAAATTCACTCAATGGCTCCCAAGTGAGGACAAAAACATATAAGACTTGCCATTCTAACATAAGGTTTCCTTTGCCTTCATCTCCTGTCACAAAACATACGAAGCAGCAAGGTATCCTATTTTTCCCATCACACATAAGCAGGCCACCCTCCTCATTTCTGAATCACCATGAGACCACTGCCATATGGTTCCTTTCCAAACTATGTCAGTCTCTTGGCTTTAGCTGGAAGCGTGTATTTCTCACTTGAAACTTCATAAAGAAACACATATCTGCCTTGATCTTCAGACAGGTCAACGGTTTTGTGGCTTCAATTCAAGCACCTGCCTACTTGTGCTTTAGTTAATGATTTTTCTCTTCAAAAGCTGCAGATCTTGGAACTCTCCTCCATCCAGAGACTCACATCCTTACATTTCTGCATTGTGCAGCTGGGGCTTCCAAAGTCATCCCAGTGTCACTGAGTGAATTCATATTTGTAAACTTTTAATTTTCTTTTTCTTCTTAGATATTCACATCCTATTGTCTAAAGCTTGTGGACCAATCAATTCTATGAGGACTTATGCTCCTTAATGACATTAGGTGACATCTTAAGCAGTATTAAGATACCTAAACAGTTCTTTACATGCAAGGTTCTTCCAGTAACTCTTCAAATTCCTTTGTCTCTCAAGGGTTTATTAGTACTATAATAAAAGAATGGCAAAATGCCTCCCTTCATTCTCACCAGAGAGACACTCAGGCTCTGCACATCAGCAGCAGTTAAACTTAAAAATCACATAATATCTGTGTCACAAGAGATGCATATAAATTTTCCAGAAGTTAATTGAACACTAAAAGAAGTGTTATTTTAGCTGCAATTTGCAACTGGTCTTCATTCCAATCCTTCCACCTCTTGAAGCATCTTACCAGTTCCATCATCTGCATCATTCTGACCAGTCTCCCAGATCTCTGACTTTGTCCCAAAGCCATCAGTGGCAGAAGACTCCGTATAGTCTGCAGGATTAAATGTCCTAGAGTTTTGAAAGTTAAGAAACGGAAGAGAACACATGGGTCATTCAGTGAGCACAAGTGTCATAATTTTTAGCTGAAGTTGTATCAGATTTAACATCTTGAATTCCATACAAGTTATCTTGACAGATTTTAGTTTCAAAAAAAAAAAAAAAAATCTTCTATGAGCAGACAGAGATGAAAAGGGAGAAAAGAGAAGAAGAGAAAAAAGTGAAGAGACTGGTCAATAAAATTCCTGTAGAGAAACTGAACCAAATTAATTCCTGAAAAAAACAGTTAACAGCATCCCTATTCCGCCCGGTGTTATAAAGCATTAGTTTATACATATAATGATAAGACTCTCTCAGCTGGTAAGATTTTCAGCAGTTGGCTGACTGATAGTGACCAGTATCAGGTCCTTTCAGAACACCACTAAGATTATTTCAAAGTGCTCTGCTGACACCAATGCCAAAATACACAGATGCAGCTAAAAGGTGAAAAAGCATTATTGAAAAAAAACCTCTTTTCAGTTCATCATCTGCAAGTATGAACAAGAAGAATTACTATAGAAATAGAACAAGACTCCAGTTCACTGATGTTGCATGAAGTGTCATTAAAGGCAAACTCTGAATGAAAGTAGTGGAGGCTAAATTTCTACAAACCAAGTTATTCCAACAAAATTGAGCAAACTTTTAACCTGCTGAGTAACTTCTTATGAATCTGTTTTAAGGTCCATATGAGTCCAAACAGCTGAAGAATGAAACCTCAAAAACAGAGGAAAGTTTAGAATTGCCACTTCAAAGTTTTATGTATGTTCATTGCAGATTCTACATTACACTGAAATAAATCTGGTTTAAAATTTACCTAAGACTGTATGTAGCACACAACTTCCATACTCCAAGGCTGCTCCTGAGAGCAGGTATGGCTCTCCAAGTTTAACACTGAGCAAACATACATTAGGATTCTACAGGTATGCCTAGTAAGAAACACTGTTTTAAGTCAAAAATATTCCATTCATCATCTAAGAATTTTTCAATTTTTGCATCCATGTTGGTTTATCAAACACACAGCAATAACCATACATATAGTGGCAATGTTGTCAATTAATACTGCCACTGAGTTTGATCCTTCCCAAAATCTGTGCTCTGCATGTGTCTTACCCCATGCCTTGGGCTGAAAACCTCCCCGCTCCTCTCCCTCTGCCACGTCCAAACCCTAGGAGAGAAAACACCATTTAACAGCAACAGCAGAGGAGCCACCAATCACTAGTCTGTGACATTAAAGAATGCCACAGTTCAACAAAACTATCATAGCTGAAGTTAAATATCATTTACTTCCCAAATTCCCACACAGAACTTGCTTCCCTAGCGTACTCAAATAAGGCTTGATTCATCCAAGACCATGTATTTCGGTAGGATCTGCAATTATTTGCCCTCTTTTCTGTGTCTCACGAAGTAGCTCCAAATGCCATTACAAATTACCTAAAGACTCATCCCAAACACTGCTATTGCCAACTTATTTGACACTGTTCAGAACTTTGTCTCTATTGTCTCATTCTTGCCTAAGATGCTCTAGAATCCCAGCCTCCCGGAGTATCCTGATCTCTCAAGCAATTCTCTGCCACTCCTTATCTGTGAGGAAAAAGTTGAAATACTCAGTTTGTTTCCTTCTCTGACTCAGTCCACCTGTCCACCCTCCAGTGCTCTTGCCAATGTCTGGTCACACATTCCTTCTGCCTCACCCTTCATTACAGTTGCTGACAGGAAAATACCCAAATCAAATAACTCAACTTCCTTGTTAACATCTACTAAAATATTATTTTGTTTTAACAAAAACAAGTACTTATTTTCACTAATTTTGATTACCAGCCTCAGTTTATGATCTTCTTAATAAAATGAATAGCTTAATTTTTGCACATTGTATTTTGTCAAAAAGGCACGAAAATTTGTGTTATTCAAGAATACACAATACAAATGTCTACAAAAAGTGTTAACAACTATTTCTTATATGTACTATATTTCTGCATAATTTCCTTCCCCATCTTTTTAGAGGTTTTAAGTAAGGTTTACCCAGTTTGTTCAGTTTTTTTTGAGAAAGGGTAAGATTTTATTTTGTATCACAAGAACAGAAGGAGGTCAAGAGCTGCGCCCAGAGAACAAAATTATATTTATTTTAATGACAAAAGTATGTGGTAATTATAAGCAACTCCAAGTTTACCAGAGCACACAATTATAATCTTAAATCACCAAAACACTGATGTCCATAGATCAGCCTACCCATGACAGGCTGTTGAAAGTTGGATCAGAATTACTCCTTACTTTCAGGAGACTATTCAAACTGAGCAAGAGCAGTATCTCCAGGACAAGGTTACACCAGTTCAACACTACTTTAACGACTTTCTGTTGCCTGCTCTCACCACTAATTCTTCCTCTTACTCCAGTTCACTGTCGAAGTGTTAAAGACATTTCTGGACCTGCTTTTTCAAGACTTCTTAGAAGCATCAAAGTAGAGGAAATCCCATCCAGCAACACAGCATTTTGGTGGGACAAGAACATAGAATAGCTTAAGTCTGGCACTGACCAGCACTGTTATCTCCACCTTATTTTCCTCTCTTTGCTCTCTTTTCACTACTGGTTGGAGAGAAGGCAGACAGATTATGAAAGAAGCAACAACTGCTGCAACCTGGCATTTGCCACACTGCTTCACTGAGCCCATGTGCTCTTTTGCCACAAACAACAGTGCCCCAAACTTCACTGTCCAAACCTAAACCCAACTGCCTCCCACTTGGTCACTGAACTTTGTTGCTCAGCCTACATACTCTACTGCTGTCCTCTGCCAAAGACAGAGCACTCTGGATTACCTTTCTGTCCAGTAAGCTTTTTAAGAGAAGAACCAGCTACACAAGTTTACCTGGGGATATGGTAGGGGCCATCATGTAACAAAATTACTTTCAATTGCTATCAATAGAGCAATAAACACCATTTAAGAAAATTGTGCAGAAGCAATATCAACAGTTTTCTGAGGTACAAGTCCAAGTGGAAGCTGCGAAACACAAAAAGTCAACCAGAAACAGTTTTGAGTGAGACAGACATTATGTAGAGAGAGATAACTGAAACAGCTGTCATAAAAGAAACAGATTCTAAAAGAGGAGCTAAGTCACCCCAGCATCACAACTGCAAAAGCATGAAGGAACAACCTTAGCACACTTAAAAGGTGATGTTTTAGCAAGCCAAGCATACATAAGATACATTCCCATAACAGGCACAATAAATTACTGACCAAAACCATCAATAAGCAAGTTTTAGAAATTGCAAAAAATAAAAAATGCTGTTACTGAAGTTTCATGCACAGTCTTAGACTACTATCCAGCAAGGTATTTTTTGTACCAGATCACTTGAAAGATAATCCTGAACTTGAATTTCAAGTGGATTACTTTAACTTCTTAATATTGTGTCTATGCTTTCTGTCAAAACTGGAATTAAATTCTATCAATAAATGCAAAAAAACTTCCTAATGAAGGCAAAAGGGAGTACTAAACCAGAATACTAAATTCAAAGCTAGAAAACACATGAAAAATTATGGGACAGTGAATGCTTACTACAGCAATACCACCTAACTCAAGACACAGGATCTCATACATCATAGTCACTAGTGCAAGTTGCCAGTGGAAAGAGCTAATATGCTCTTTGACACAACCTGATCACTAGTATATCCTTAAACTGTCATGCAAAGAAAGCTACTTCTCTCAGCTGTCAAAATTTTTAAATGGCCTTAAAACAGAAGGTACAGTCTTTTAAGACAGTTAAGTCACAAAACAACTGTAAATGCCTACAGGGTATCTACAAACTCTTTATGCTTTTTAACAGTGACTAAAAAGTCAGTGAGCAAATGAAGCTTTCAGAATTCACAGCACGAACTAAAATACTGAGCGTGCAATCCCACAATAATTTAAATGCATTTAAATTAGAACTATTACAATCGTGGTTTTCTTCACCAGTGATCACAAGCTCTGCCCTTTTGTGCACTGATAATTTCAGACTTTCCAGTGAGTGAACCCCAAACAATTACCAGGAGATAGTATTTGCTCACTTCTGGGTCAGTTATCCAAACCAGATCCCACCTAGATAAATGTCAGAAAATCTTTACACCAAGCCACCAAAAAACCCTGCTGTCTACAGCGACCATGTTGCCCGCCTCTTTTGTTTGTGATGGCCAGTTTGCCTGTCACCTACCACCTCATACTTTCCAAGTCTCTTAATTTAGCTTCCAGGAGGATCTGCTCCAGGATCTTGTCAGGCACAGATGTGAGTTCTAGACCTCTAGTTCCCCAGGTCTGTCTTCCTTCCCTTTTTAAAATGGAGATCATGCTTCTCTTCATCAGTGGAAACTCAAATATGATGGATGGTGGCTAAGCCACTTCCTCTTCAGTTCTCTGGGGACTCACAGATGTATCTTGTCAGGCCCCACAGATGTGCACCTGTAGATTCCTCAACTAGTCTCAAACATGATCTTCTCCTAAAGTGGATGATGATTCATTCTCCCAGCCTCTGCCTTTACCTTCTGTAATTCATATGGCTGGAAATAGTATGGGAAAAGACCAAGGCAAAAATGTCATTAAGTATCTCTGACTTCTCCATTTCCCAGCTAGGCGAGTCTCCTGTTTTCTTACAGAGATGGCCCACATTTTCCTTTGTCTTCCTTTTATCACCAGCAATACAACTTTAGCATTCCCCAACAGAACCCTGTTCAGACAATCTGACCTCTCTCTTCCTCCCAGGCTACATTTATTTGCTTCCTCCTTCTCTGGGCTTCCTTTTTGTGTTTGAGTTTGTCCAGGAGCTCCTTTTCATCCATTCAGCTAGGGTAGTTTTGTCTTTCTTTTTGCTGGGATTCATTGCTCCCAAGCTTGGATGAAGGAATCCTTAAATACTAACAAGCTTCCCCGGACCCTCTTCCCTCTGGGGCTCTATCCCATGGCAGTCTACCAAGCAGATCCTTGAAGAGGCCAAAGTCTGCTCTCCTCAAGGCCATGGCAGAGAGCTTGTTGGGTGTCCTCATCACAGTCCAAAGATCACAGCCTCCACCATTTCATGGTCACTGCAGTCCAGGCTGTCCTTGACCTTCACACTCCTCACCAGCCTCACAAGTCAATTTGCTTCCTAGGCTGCAAGCACACATTGCCAGCTCATGACAGCTTTTCATCTGTAAGAAGTCCCAAGTCCTTCTGTGCAGGGCTCCTCTCAAGGAGTTCTTCCTCCTAATCTGTATTTATGCCTGGGATTGCCCTGACCTGAGTGCAGCATCTTGAAGTTAAAGGTCTGGTTAAACCTCATGAGATTCCCATAGGCCCACTCCTCAAGCTTATCCAGGCCCCTTCAGATGAGATTCCATCCTTCTGGCATGTCAATTGCACTTCCCAGCTTAGTATCACTGGAAAATTTGCTGAGGGTGCACTCAATTTCACTATGTCAGTGATGAAGATATTAAAGAGCACAGGTTCCAAGACAGAGCCCTGAGGGAGACGACCTGTCACCAGCCTCCATACGGACATAGAACCATTAACCGCAACTAACTGCTTGCATCCACTGGCCAATTCTTTATCCACCAAATAGTTCACCTTTCAAACCCCTCTCTCTCCAATGTAGAGATAAGGATGTTGTGTATGACCATGTCAAAGGCCTTACAGAAGTCTAGACAGATGATGCCAGCCTTTCCTTGTTGACTGTTGTAATCCCTCCATCACAGGACACCAGATTAGTCAGGCGTGACTTGCCCTTCATGAAACCACGATGACCAAAGGTGCTTATCCCCTTCCCTGACAGATGGAAGCTATCAGTCCCCAGAAGACCAGGTTTCTCAGAGTGAATCCCCTGGCCTAAAAAGTCAAATCCCTTGCTGTGGCACAAGGTTTGTAACCACCTGATGACTCTTCAAATACAAATGGCCCTTTCAATCTCCTTTGTTTTTGACAGGGAGAATGGATGAACAAACTACCTGCAAAAACTATCCACACCAGAGTGCCTTATGGCCACACCCAGGGCTTTGGAATCCCTCTTGACGCCATTCAGACTCCTCCTGGCTGTACCAACAGTGACCACATGAAACAAGAGCAGGAAGTAACAGTAAGTGGACTGCAGCAAACCTGGTAGTCTCAGTGACATCCCTGATAAGAACCCACGGTAAGCAGTGCACCTCTCTCAAAAGCACAACATGTCACCAAAGGGTGCCTCTGTGCCTCTCAGAGGGGTCTCCTACTACTGTTATCTGCTGCCTTGCACTCTGTATTTTTCTTCTCCTGAATGAATTCTAGAAGGTCAATATTTACACCAAACCCAGGAAGAAGGCAAGTTTTTCTGTTTTCACTAAAACCCACTAGGAGTTCAAAACACTCATCACCTAACCAATTCTCCACTCTGGTACTATCCATGCATGGCAAGAATTGTGCTCCACATTCACAACACCTCTTCCCCCAAAGTAAACACACACTTCACGACAGCATGAGAAAGGTGTATAGAAGCACAACTCAGACAGGACTAACCCATTAAATTAATAACCTATTATGCAGAAAATCCAGTCTGCTTAGCTTGTAGACTTAAATCTGCACTGCAACAAAGGTACCATATGTCAAAACTCAGATTTTCAGTCAGAGTTAAATATAGAGGAAGTTACCTCAAGGTTAAGAAAGAACCTGAAGCACAGCTGCAAGAAAAAGGAAACGAAGACTGGAAGGGCAGACAACACTCTAAATTTGTGCTTATTTCTGACTACACACTAAATGAACTGCCCTGATCTCTGCTCTGGCAGTGCAGAGCCACCCATCCTCCCAGCAGAACCAAGCTTATAAGCCTTAAGAGTTAAGGAGGTTTAGTACAGAAACTTTTTATTCTAGGTACTCCACACTACAAAAACAAACACCAAAGTTGGATTTAATAGCTCAGATTATTTTTCTCTTTATTAGTCACCATAAAACTAGAAGCAATTTGTCAGCTTTATATAATGCATTTACTCTAGAAAACATTTTACAAGTCATGCTTAGAACTTTCAACTCTAAATTTATACTTAAAACAAAATAGGTGACTTGTTACAACTAAACTATGATAACCTCAAAACAAAAAAAAGTAAAATGGCAGAGTTTCTTAACTAATGCAGAATGAGCCACAGCAAAACTAAACAGACTTCAAATTTTGAATTCCAGAAGGTTTGCTCCACATTCAGGTTTTAGAAAAAACCAACATCCTCCTTAGTTCTGGCAAACAAAATCCAAGATATACCCTATGCCAAGTGAGCTAAGCTTTTAAACCAAGGGAATGTTTATACATGGAATTCTGGATACAGAAACTCTATTTGTTCAAGGACAGCATACTTTTTACATTAAAAGCAATGAAAAGATATAAAGAATACAACCTGGACTATAATCAGATACCTATGAAAAGGATAAGATGCTTTATTTTCTTATACAGCCAGCAGAAAAAAAAAATTAGAATTAAAACATAGCATTTTTTCCTTTCATTTTTACATCTATTTTGTAGGAAAAAAATTACTGGCAAACCCCACATTTATGCTCATGTTGCTTTAGAATAATGAAGTAAAGGGATAAAAAGAAGTGCAAGCAACAAATATATCTTGTCTTTGCAAACCAGCAAAATTATTATACATGAGCTTGTAACGATTTCTATGCTGAGTCTAGTCCAACCTACCTGTTATTCCTTTATTATAAGTCATGGTCAATCAGATATCTAGGGAAGAGCACATGAACTGAAACCACAGTGCAGTTTCTTTGGATGCTTTTCTGGTCTTTGACTATCTCTGGCTTTGACTTCCTTAGTCAAAGATAATTTACATAGAAAAAAATCTTTAGTGGTTTTTGTTTTTCTTGCCTGTGGTTCTTTTTAAGGACAAAATTGCCAGGTCTTTTTATGTGTACATTTTCTGCACCACATCATCTTACTGAAAGGAGTTCCTCAGGTTCACTACATGCATGAAGAATCAACTCTTTAAGCTCATCTTCAAGCTGTAACCTGCCCATCTAATTTAATATACTCACTTGGCACAATCAATTGATGCCCCCATAGAAGTTCAACAGATCTCTACCACACACATACTCAGTCCTCTCTCACAAGCAGAAAAATATTAGACTATTTGCTCCTCACATCCCATAACTGCAGACTTCCCAGTACCTTCAAAAGCCTTTTCTAGCCCTACATCCTTTTTTTTTTTCTGCATCCTTTTCAATATGAAACAGAGGAACTGGGAGAATGAGACCGGCACTTAAAATTAAAGATGCAAGAATACTAAAAACCAGCAGAATAAAAACAACCTGTGTTTGTAAAGTTTGACACTTTGTATACAACATTATAGCTGATTAAACCACAAATTTTTTTGTAGCTGACAGTCCTAAAGACATACCCATCTGCCTCCACAGTTTTTACAGGGGATTGCATTCTAGACAGTTGCAAGTCCTTGCTATACTGACAAATAAAATCACTTCGATGCAATTACTGCTCATCACCATTACAGTATTTCTCACCTTTAAATTAAGTTCACACAAGAAATTTGGTTCTGAAAAGAGGCAGAGATGAGAAGGCATCTTAAAACAAGATATTCCCTGACTTCAATACAAAGTTTACACCCTTAGTTTAACAAGCAAAGATTCAGCAGAGAGTAATTACAGCTGAGATGTGTCCTGTTACACAAGCTGTGATACATCTTTGCATTCTGTTCATCAGTCAATCATTTGTAGACGCTGCAACTCCCTAACACTCTGCACACCAGCACACAGTGGTGATTGCACCCTGTTCACTTACTACCCTATAAAGTTATGAGGAATGTGACACAGTCATTAACAGAAGATCTACTGCCAGATAAAGCCAGTGCCTTGCACACCGAATATCAAATACTCAGTATCAGGGGTTTTCCCCCTCAGTAAACAGCACACTATCACCTCTATGTCAACCCCATTTTTGCTGGTTTTCAGTTGCTTATCATTTCCTAAAATCATGGTTTTGTACATTGAAGCAATAATACATATGATGGCCCAACAAATCTCCTAGAAAGAAAGCAGCCAATAAGATAACTCCTGCCTGAGAAGGTAGCTTAAAATAGAGAGGCAGTGCGCTGAGATAACTAGCTGACCTCTTATTTCATATCCAGTGCCTAGATTTCTATACACACCAGATTCTGTGGTGATTACCAGCAACTGTTTACTGTTTACTTTCAGCTGAAGTACGTTATCTCTCATTTGACTATTCTGTGTAACAGAAAAGAAAGACTAGAGAATGAAATGGCAGGAAGCTTTTTATTATTATTATTTCTATTCATATCCAAAGAAAGGTCACATATCCCTTATAAGATAAGAAATATATTACACAGATTTCTAAAACTCCCTGCAGATTTCAAGGGTTTGCACTGTAAAATTTATCACGTATTTCCTGCCATACACACACTTGTAATATAATGAACCTATAGTTGATTAACAAGTTTACCACAGACACTTCAATAATATATTTTGCTCACATTAAAGTCGAAAATATTTGGTAGAGATATATAGTAATACTATCTACATGAAGCCAATGAACAGAAACTCTTTGAAGTTTTTATTTCTCCAGTTAGACAGATCTGTCAGATCAGTTTGATCTGATGATTAAGTTTGAGATATACAATATTCATCTAGAAAGCTACAGTTCTGACCACAAAAGCAGCGTATGGTTTGCAAGGTTAAAGCAAAAATGCACATTTGAAATCAATCTCCAAGTTTCACTGAACCATTTTCTAAAAGTCCTACTTTTATATTTTTGAATATAAAGGATTATTTTATAAAATTAATAACTATCTACTGAAAGTGTAAACTGTTAATATACCAATGATTGTGGCTGTGAACTATACCACACCTTGCCCTGCAAAGCTACTTCTCTCCACACACCACTGGGTTTTTGCTGATTCACAGGCATTCCTGCATGCAAACCTTCGGAAGTTACTTCTTTGTATCTTTGCACACCTGCAAGATGCAGACCTGGAGACAATGAAGTTGGATGCACCAGTCTCTGAATGCCTTGTTACCCAACATTCCCATGAGAAAGAAGTCCTTTGAACGCAGACTTTTTCTTGGGACAGACATTACTTACTAACTATGTTAGTAGTTAGTTCTGCTATATATTTTGTCAAACATATTTAATATCCTCATCCACCCATAATCTGCACCATATAAGGGTTACTCATTTTCATTCCCTCCGACTTTAAAAATAAACAAGCCTCTTTTTACCCAACCAGAGAAAATCCAATCTGAATACACATCACTTGATTCCACATCCAATCCATTATCCCACCTCTTCCAAAGGACAGGATTGGAGCTGTACTTAAGACTCCATGATATTCCTTCTCCACAGTTCTCACCAACTCTTTCATGTCAAATCCCTTTTAATAGCAAAACATCTCTAAGGTGGCTTGTTCTTCCTCAGATAGGGTTCCAAATGCAGAAGGCAAGCCTAACAACCAGAGCCATCCCAAAGAAATGGTATCACCATACATCAAATCCTGCCATAAGAGCCATACAGCCAGAATCTTGTGCTCTCCTGTTGCCAAGGTACATTCTGAGGAACCCTGCACACTCCCACTCACAGGAGGTTGGCATGAGTCAGTCTGGGTAAACAGCTCTCCATAGGTAGTGCCCAGCAGCCTACCACACAGGAAATTACATAGAAGCAATCTCTGCAATTATTTTTAAGTTATTCCAAAACCAAGAAATGATAAAGGGTTAGGGAGTGGGATGTACCCAACTACAAGGTGGCTGAAGTGTGTATGGAATCAAAGGATAAAGAAAAAATGCTTAAGAAGAAGCATTTCAAGAAACAAATGGGACATGAAAGCAGTGACAGTCCCACACCAATGCCACCATCTCACCTCTCCCACGGCCACGTTTCCCACGGTCTGAAGGCTTGTCTCCTTGACTGTTGTCCACTCCATTCTCTTCAGTTCTAACTGTGAAGAGAGGACAGCTTAAGAGAAACTTTAGAGACCCACACATGAGACAATACAGCCATTTGCTTAACCCTCAAAACAAAAGGCAAAATTTTGAAGTGAATTGGTCAACAAATCTCAAACACCCCTCCTCTTCAAGGCCTCACTAAAGCATGCTGTGTTTCTGTTGTACTGGACAATTAGGAAGCAAAACATAAGAAGGAAAAATCCCTCAGGAGACAAACCTCTGCAAGTGCCATGTTTTGCAGTCTACACTATTTAATGAGATAGGAAATACAGCTGCCTCATTCTGTGTTTCCTAGATGCTACACTGGTTGACAACAATGAAAAAATAAATGATAACCAGTAACATCAACTCTTCTCCTGTCTGCCCACACTGCATCCCTGTACAAGCATGGAAATAGATTTCTCCTCTGTGTTTAAAGCAGAGAGATGATGACTGGGTGAAGGTAAGGCACTAGAAAAGGTCTGCAACCTAACTGTTTTTTGGGAAACTCAGACGAGGTGCTTTGAAATGGCTGGCTACTTGAAGGAGAAAAAAAAAAAGGAGCAAACTGGCCTCTTGAAAAGCTCATTGCTGAGACTTTCTACTGCATTTCTCCTAATGGCAACAATAAAACCAACAATGCTTGGATATAAAGCTGGAAAGAAAATACCAAGATTTGGTAACCATCTGAAATGTCATTAATTCCAGTTTACAAAAAGAGAAAAGCAGCATCTCTCTCTGGTATAAAAAAAAAAATGCCCTCTGCTTTCATTTTGAGGGATCCAATTTATACTTTCTAAATCTAGCTCCATATTTTATTAACATTTTTTCATCTTGACTTTATCCTACAAAAATTCACAACGTCTATACTGGCACAATAGTTGAATATCTTCCAATCATGAATAAGAGAAGTTGGCTAATATTGTAAATATTTTTCCTGCTTATAAGTGGAAAGCTAAACATATTGTATCAATTCTGATTTCTTTCCTCATCTATTAGCATGGCAAACAGCCATTACAGACAATCCGCACAGCTTTCAGAATGCAGACAAAACATGGCTAAAAAAGCAACATGTATTCGATCATGATCTATTGTGACTGTATCTAACTTGCAAACATTGGTTTGCTTTTGTACAATGTATTATTGCAACTGTAGCAAAGTCTTATGTGTTTCAACTAACAATGAATTTTCTCTGTTGCAGAAACTCACCTTTGGTTGATTAATGTGAGAAATATATTTAGAGATTAATAATGATCCCAGTGTTTTCATTCCCCTTATGAGAAGATGAGAACATCTTCAAGTTCTCCCACTCATAAAAGGACATGGAGTCAAAACTGGATAATTGTTTCATTAAAAGAAGCAAAAAAGGTGATCAGCTGTGCAGCAACATACTTGCTCTCAAGCAGTCTTAGAATGAGTAAATTCTAAAACTTACATGAAGAACAGCTATTTGTACAAGATCAATTCATCAAACAAGAACAGAGACTTATATTAAATTGAGTGTCTCTGAACAAGTACAAACCATCCCAATACCAAGTCACATCAGCAAAATCAAATATACCTGTGGCACAAACAAGTTACGATCCCTTCAACACTGAGATATATTTGGACAGATTTTGCTCCATTAAACACTCGCTCTTAGCTCAGTCAGTTCCAGCTGCAAGAAAACCATCTCAATCTTTAAAAACTTAATCCCTATACGTACACTCTCGTCCACGGCTGCCTCCTCTTCCCCGTCTGTTGGAACTTCCCCGTCCGCGACTCACTTCTCTGTCCCCTCGTTTCTCTCTGTTCTCTTTGTTTTCTGAACCTTCCTTCCCAAGGCTTTTCTTCTTTCCCCCTACAGTCTCCCAGGAAGTCTATTTGGGTAGAACACAATTAGATACAAAAGTTAAAAAGGACAAGACATCTCTCAATGCACACTTTCCACTCCACAGCTCTCCAGTTTATGGAAAAAAACAAGACATTTGCATAATGTCACATATGCAAACTACACTGATATAAATGGAAACACTCACTGTATTTTTGCAAAGAGATAAGAAAGAAACATTTTTTAAAGTTTGATTGTCTTAGGGAACATGAGAATCCCAAATATTTCTGGCTATAATGGACTTCTACTAGTTTAAGAAAGACTGGATGTTATCGTAACACAGAACACCTGCAATGCAAAAAACAGTTTTCGTCTCAAATATATGTATAAATCTAGCAAGGGAGCACGAACAAAGCTATAATTTTCTCCCAGGGAGATGAAAAAAAAAAGCCCCTTGTAAGTATCATTGAACAAAAGGTTGATGAGAGTAAGTATCTGGCCTAAGGGAAAAGGAAAAAAAAAAAAAAAAACGGAAAGAAAGGAAGTAACCCAAACAGAAAAACTTTCATCCAGGCCTACTAGAATTTAAGCCCCAAAAGACAGAATGGCAAAACAACAGCTTAGAAAAACTGATGAGAACCCAGGCTATCCACTCTTAACTCTTAACAGCTACAGACCATCAAACAGCAAAACACAGGAAAAGCTATATCCTAAATAAGACATGGGATCAAGGTCCAAACATTAGGCTTCTGTTTTAATATTAAATTCATTCTTGAAAATAAATTCAAGGATGTTATCAGCTCCACAGAAGTATCTGTAGGAGTTGAAAATAAAATTACTGAAACAGTGGCCAAGAGTAGCTCAGCAACTAATATATTAAGCAATTGCATTGTTAGTCTATTGAGCCATAGCTGCAAAGCAAGTAAGAAGAAAAGGTATTATATGCAAACCATTAAGACAGTAGAGAGTTTTACATGTATGTCCCCATTTCTAGGAGCTTACAGCTCAGGCAAGATATTTAATATCAGAATATTTGCACATACAAATTGCAAATACATACATGAAGTATGACATCTGACAGGCACCTGCATCAAACAAAAATGGTTGTCTATCAGTAATTTTAAGTCCTGTCTTATCTCCCAATTACACCAACAGCAACTCAGCAGCCCTGGGGAGTCAGGCCATGACCAGATACTTCAAGTTGCCTAGGAAGCTATGTGCTATGTAAAAAGCAGGTAACAAAGCAGTCCACAAACAGTGCTACAGAGTCTCCTTTGAGAGAATAAGAACAAAGAGAACTGTTACTCCCATATTTTGGCATGGCATGCCAAGAAGGCTGAAATCACTTTTCAGTTCCACCTCCAGTACAGAAGACTAAACCAACTTTGGTGAAGCCTGGCCAGTGCTGAACAGAGGTACAAAACTAAGCAGATTCACCACCACCACCTCACCTGTGAGGCAGAAAACTGCTTTCCCCAGTAAATACCACATGGCTTCACCTACCACAGCCAGTGCAACTGCACTTAAACACTCCTAGTGTTTCACATACCTCACAGGAGGAAAAACACCTGCACTGACAACTGAAAAGTCAAGTTTAAAGAGTTCAGTATGCACTAATTCACTCACGAATAGGCTTGGTGCCAAAACATTTTTGACCATTTCAGAAAACACCCAAAACTGGATAAGGCTGCAAAGCTGAAGAGGAAGCAGCCTCTACTGACTGAGATTTAAAATAACTTAGGAAGGATCAGAGAAAGATGACTATGAAAACATCGGATCCATGCTTTCCCAGAACACAATTTTGAGGAAAACTTTGAAAAGTCAGGCATGTCCTTTAAGACAGAGGACGGCGCTACCTCTGAGCATGTGGAACATCACAAATCATTGAAGCTGTCTCTGTTTGGAAGGAAGACAATTTCAATTTCAGCTGACAATGCCTGAGGCAACCCAAATAACAGTAGTGGGCCTGACCTTTGAAAATCTGTAACAGAATAATTCTTGTTGATCTCCTCTTACATGGAAAGAATAAAAATCTGAAAGGTCTCTTTTGTTCTGTCTTCAAAGATTTAGTAAGTAAAAACACAGCTGAGCATAAAATGGTTGCAAGAAGTCTTGGGCAAATAACCATGTCCTTCTTTACTCATCCACAAGTCTCTAATTACCCCAAGGCAGACTGCTACAACTGCTGCAAAAAAAAGTCTTTACAGAGACTTAAGTCACACACAGCTTATAGATCATAGCCTTAAACCCCAAAAAGCAAATTAAAAAAGACTAAGACAAAACTGGCTGAATACCAAATAAATGATAAATACACATTTCAGCTATTACCCCTTGCTCTTCTAAGTCCTTCAGTTGAATGGGCAGATCTTTCAAATGAAGTTTAAAAAAACTTCAAGTGCATCAAAGCAGAGCGAGACTAGAAAAAGAGATTTGGAAATCTGCATTCAGAATTTGTAGTACCTCAGCTTACAACTTCACGTCAAATCCATGGTTAAACTGTTCTCAAGTATAATGGTCTTAAAACAAATCCTTTCAACTGGAGGCCCACAAACTGTCAAAAATAATAAATTTCCTCACATCCATCAATTAATACTCCTTCCTTCTTGAATCCTTCAAGTCATCTGTATTTGTTTCAAAGTTGCATTTTGTCTACAGAGAGCAGTGGGTTAAGAAGGACTTGTCAAAAGAGCAGGACATAGCGGTATCACTTGTAGTTAATAAATGAGTTGAGAATGCTCTTTCCATGTCCTGATCAGTTACAACAATTTGCTAAAGTAAGAAAGGATTTAATATTCTCTATCAACCAGAAAACTACTTTCAACTTCAAAATGGCAAGTATGAAAAGTATGAGAGAACACAGCACATTACCCAGACAGATTTAATTAAGCTGAAATGCTCTCTTCTACTCCCAGCTTGTCAATATCATATACCTCCGTGTTAAGAAGACCTCAACTCTGATAAAAAATGAAAAGGGGATATAAAAGAAAGTCCCCTCAGCCAGAACAGTGTGTGTCCCAGATTTAGGGTGTGTGAAGGGTGAGTTTCCTCATTAACAATAAACTGGAGTACACATCCTGACAAATCACAGGAAATACTGAGTGTTCAGCATGAAGAAAGGAAATTCAGGTTACTTTTCCATCTTGGATGAGACGGAATCTAATTTAAGGACAAACTGTAAGAAATCCCTCCAACAAAAACTTCAACTGCAGTAAAACATTTTCTTAGTATCTCTTGGGTTAAAAGATTTCACTGTGCAACTTTTTAACCTACATTATTTGTTGTTGTATGCACATAGTTTAGTCTCCTCTTCCTGTTTTCCAATTAAGTCATGCAAATGAGCAACTCATTTAAAGGAGCTACTACTTGCAGCAACCTTTCCAGCCATAAGTAGCATTATCAATGCAACCTGCAGATGTGGACACCTCCTCCAGCTTCAATACCAGCAACCTGTACCTACTGAACTTGCATAACTTAAAATATCTGCCTACCCCTGGGTTTACAAAGATTGACCTTTGTGATGGTCTCAGGCCTCAGGGTTGTGGAGGATCTCTACTACAAAACCTGCAGCAAGAAATAGGCCTGTGTCTGAAGGAGCACTGAGTTCAGCTATATATAAATGAAAGCATCAGAACTCTTCAAAAGACCAGCTGAACACCCACAACATTTTCCAGATTCAGCCTTCTCTAAGGTATGCATGCAGTAGAGAAGCTGCTCCAGTTTCCTTTTCCTCCAAAAGAAATTAAATGGAGACATGGAAATTGAAAGCTTCCAAAACACTACTTTTTCAATGTCCTGCTAGATGCTGACTAACACAGCAAACAGTAGTTAAACATGGAAGTAAAATCTTACCGTGTCTGAACTTCCTTCCAGCAGTATGTTGATTGCTCTGTTCACATCCCCATTACAATCATGTAGTGCCACTATGCATTCATCCTGGTTTTTCCCGGTCACTTCCATAAGCTGGTAGTAAAAGTCAGACATGTTAAAATAGCCAAATTGCCATCATAAGAAAGTAAGAGCTAGTATGACCACAAATTACAGCAAAGTGCATAACTACCATGTCAAAATAAAATAATATACTGAATAAAGTAATCCGCATTTTACAGATCTTAGGATTCAGACAAGTGAAAGAAGCACAAATTATTTGATAATCAAGGAAGTACTCTTTCACACTTTTTTTTTGTCCTGTATGCTTGCAGCAAATGCTTATACATATAGCAATATATGAGTGTAAAGATGAAAAGAACCACAATAGTTTCAGTATCATCCTATCTCCCTCTCCACCAAATTTACCCTTCTTTATCCTAGTGTGAGAAGATACATAGCAAGACATGGCAGAGAACAGATCCACTCAGAAAACTATCCAAACTAAGAAATACATTATTTTTCAGACAGACTAGCTCCCTTCATCCATTTCAGCATAAGGCCACATCAGAGACACAAGCAGATTAAGGAAACCTAGTTCTGAATTATGCTCCTTGAACTCATTGTGTATATCCTGAAGAGTAGGGGACAGAAAAAAAATCTGTCACGGGGCATTCAGCAACTTCATCCAAACAACAAAACCCACATGAGCTGAAATACATATGCAGAAGGTAAAACATATTCTATGCAAAACTTAATTCATCTCCTTTCCACCAGCACAGCTAAAAGCACTATTAATGAGGGTCCTTTGGCTTCACAAAGCAAAAGACTTCATTTTTGGCACTGTAACAAAAACAACAAAAAGCATTTAATAATGCTTTAGAGGAAGTTTTAGAGATGAAAAGAAACCAAGAAATCTGCTACTTTGGGCATTTATGTATTCAAATTAATTCTTCCCTCCTAGGTGTACTCTAGGTTCTCAATGAGTTGTGAAATATTTCCTAGGACAAAATGACCAATAGCCACAACAGAACAGAGACACATATTGTCAGGACTGCTTGTATTAATGGTCTCAGATATAACCAGGTAAAGAAAGCTTGATCATCTAGCACCCAACACTCAACACAGCAGACGAAAAGGTGTGAGATTTCATTTATACACTGTAATTCTATCAATTTAATGCATACACAGATCTGTAAAGTCAGATTGTTTATTTTTTAAAATAACACCTTGATTCACCTTCAAGCTATCATTACACTTTTACTTCCAAGATATTAGCAAACTCAGTTTACACAGTTGATGGTTTTATCGTGTGCATGTACATGTGGATAAATGAATGCATTCTTTATTCTGATAATCATTAATCATCAAGGCGATGCTAGAGATACATTAGGGAACATACATCAGCACAAACGAGTTTTGGCTTAAGGGTTTGTTACAAAAGAAATACACTGATATAACTATACAGTCAGAGCTGTATTACCACCAAATTTCTTGTAAACAGACTTCACAGTGCAATATGAGAAACTTTCCTAGTTAATCTTATGTCCTTCTGAAAGTTTATCTAACCCAGAAACAGATACTGTGTCGCTGTTTATTAGGAGCGGCAAATAATAGCAACACACTTCTTGGGTGAAAGAAAAAAAGCATTTTATTAAAACCCAACCTATATTTATAGGATGGTTCATGAATCTCAAATGGGACAGCAGTTCATTGGGCAATAGCAGAAAATATCTCCTGTCACGTACATCATGCACTGTCCCACGGTCCACACCAGGTGCCAATCTTATGCTTATTAATTCCTTTCTACCTGCAAGAAAGCTGTCACCCTGGGAAAAATCCTGGCCAGAGCTGAGAAAGTGTCACAGCCTGAGGAAAAGACTCAGAACCTGAGAAAAGGCCTGGCTGAAATTTGCCTAGGCCTTCAGCAGTGTCCACAATGCTCTAGCTCCAAAATGTAAGCAAGCTCTAGAGCATTTTATTGTGGGCAAAAAGAACTTGTACCATAAGAAACATACTTGTTTCACTTTATCTTCAAAATCTGAGTCGTTCTTATCATAGATCATCTGAGCAAGGCGAATCTGTTCTGCTGTTGCCTAAAAAAAAGAGAATATTCAATTAAGTGCACAAAAAGTAACTATATTTTTTAGATGTATACCCTAGTGTCCCTGCTTTTTTTCTTACAGGTTGCCAAAAAGAATATATACAACAAGCACAGAGAACATGTGGGGAAGGGATCAGTATCTTTTTTATTCTAGTTTATAGTTTTAAAAGTTATTTGAGATAGAAGGAATTTCAACACATTCTTATCTATTCAAAAGATAGTTAAAGGTCATCACACTGACTAGACCACCATATAATAACATAGAAGGATCAGGGAAGACTGCATTTTAGTATTAATGTTTTTAATTTTATTTAGGGTCTACTAATCCAGAGTTAAGAGTTTTATTTTGACAAACTGGCAATAGTATCTCTAACCACATCTCTGAAGAACCCTGCTTGCATTACCTTCCACAGCTTTCCCAACAACAACCTGACCCTGTAGTTTTATGTGCACTTATAAAGACCTGAGTCATGTCTCAAGACTTTGCCCATGAACAGCTGCACTGTTTTGTGGGGTTTTTTCTTATATTCAAATACCGGTCTCTAAAAACTGGTAAAGGAACTTGCTATTGATGAAGTACCTGGTGCTTCTGCAAAGTTTCTGGACAAAAAATGCACACTGGCAACTTGCACAAAAGCTGAGACACTGAAAGAGATGCAGTCAAGTAGGATAAATCCAAACACACTATGGCTGTCACTGAGAGAAAAACACCTGTAACACCAATGTCACATCACACGTCACTCTACATAGTGTGGCATCTGCAGCTTACGAACTGCACTCCCAAAAAATACCAAAGAACAGCATGCACTACAAAATCCTGGACCTCATTTGACTTCTGCTCAAACAGAAGAGGCTACTGCTGCATATAGAGCAAGTTGATATTGAAGAGAGAGCTAGGACCCATGATGCGGCTGCTGAGCCTGCAGAGGCTCTTTATCAACTGGGACCAGCTAATCTACTGGAATTTTTGACAGAGAGGATTCATCCTGGGCAGCTGGCTGAATCTCACCTTTTGCCATCCACTTCAAAGGATACACACCTGAAATTCTGTGCCTCACAAGATCAGAATTAATCAAGGTCAGACTGTTTGGGTTTTGTAGGTTATCAAAAATGCAAATTCTAGAGGAGATCACCAAGCATAAATGCTGAGAGGAGTCTAAAAATTACTCCAACGTACGCTACCAGCTGCTTATCCGCTGAAAAGTTACTGCAGCTGTGCCAGTTCCTTGAGGGAAGTGACATCTGTGCTCAGAGACAATGCTCCAAGAGGATCAGCGTTTGTATCACAGTTACATACTTCGAGTTACTTCATCTTTTCAGCGGCTGGTATGTCGCTGCTGGTTAATGGGCAGGGCCCACTCCACAACTCCCCAGGTTCCACCTAACACAGAAGCCTCCCTGTCACTGTGGTGCTCTGAGCAAAGGAGCTTGCTCTCAGTCACTGCTGAGAGCTCAACAGACAGCAGAACCAAAATGTCTGATGGTTAAATTCCTGGTTACAGGAATTTAAGTCTAGTTAGTCCATCTTCTCACTCTGACTACAGCCTCCACAGGCACACTGCAACCTTTAAACAAGTGAAGAGATTTTCTTTGAAGATACCCAGAGCAAAAACATTCAGACAATATAACTTCTGTGGAGACATGATGGCATGTTTTAGCAAAAATCAAGAATCCACTAAGATTTATTCTTTCTGTAAACAAATGTTTTGTTCAAGCCCACATTAGAAGACAACAACATACCAATTTTAGAAGAATTACAAATGTGTGACAGCATCTTCAGCTTTCTCATAGAAGCAAAGAGCTTAGAAACTTGTAGATGCAATAGTACTCATATTTATGCCAGTGGATTACACCTAGATGGAATTGAAGATTCAGAAGGAAAAACACCAACAACAAAAACCACAAGATGACTACACAAACATCAGTGTCACAAAAAATTCTGGCCTTTTCTCCAGCAAGTGGTGATTCTTTATTTTTAAGGTACCAGGTGTTAGATACTATATACCCTAACCAAGAGTACAATTAAGTTTTAATAGTAACTTAGAAAGTAACAGTATTTTAAGACAACCTGAACTTCACTCAACCTTACAAGACATATTACCTTTTTCAGAGTAAGAGTGGAAGAAATTTTAAAGTAAAAACTTCAAACTACCGGAAAACAGAGGTGTGCAAAACAAAACAGTAAGTGACGGTAGTAGACATAGATCTTACAATAAAATGACATATTTATTATCCATAAGCAATGCAAAAGAAACATCATGTAATTTGTTAAATAATTTAAATGATGATCAATGTAATACTATGACAATGGAATCTCCACTTGCGAAATATGACACTATTCTATACTCAGAAAAATGAATCAGTGGGGATTAAACAGGAAATCCACAGAGTTCTGCTGATCTGCAAAGACTGACTAAGAAGAAGGGTCCATCTGATATCTCAACAGTAAAATATATGGTGCATTAAAACTTAACTGCTGTGTATGAAATAACCAGCTTTTCCACTGAAGTGATCAAAGCACTATCTATTATTCAAAAGGCAGAATAAATGGACAAAATGCAGAAAAAGGTCTTAATGCCTAAAATCAACAAACCCCATCGTTTGGGAAAGTAGTCCAGTGAGACACTATGACCACATTTACCATAGATTTTTTTCCTTTCCACAGCAAGAATTACCAGTGCTCCAGCTTGAGCCACTTTCTCTCTGAGGAGAGTCAGTTTCTACCTTTCTTACATTCTTTCATGGGGTACCTGAACAGAACACACACTTGACTTGTCTTATTAGGGCTGAACAAACCCAGATCTCTGTGCCACTCACTCCTCCTTTGTCCTGTGTTTCAGTCTAACAACCATCTTTGCAGCTTTCCACTGGACTTGCTCCCATTTGCCTACACCTGCCTTGTGCCAGGGAACCCAACCAGGCACAGCACTCCAGTGCTGTCTTGCAAAATATTGGAAAAGGGGAAGCCACCACTTCTGCCAAGCTGCTCACTATACTCCTGCAGCCTTGTTTTAAAATAAAACCAAATTCAACTCATCTGCTGAAAGTAATTTTTTAAATCCACACATTAGCATGAATCACCACAATGCCAAGTACTGCAACTCAAGGAGATGACAAGGGTTTGAGGTCACATAAGTAACACTGTGCAAAACAGACCAAGAGGGTCTCCATATTGAAGACCAGTTCAATAAACAAGAGAAGGCAGTATTTCCAGTAGAACACCTAAAGACTGATATACACTCTGCCAGCAAAGAACCAAGAGAGTTTAGAATGGAGACAAATTTTGAGATGTATCTGAAGAGAATATTGAGTTGCAAGAAGCAGAAACATTCTGCCCTCTTTGTAATGCAGACAAGCACACAACTACTGCACACAACTGCTGCCAAGAAACAGTGGCAGTAGGGTGAAACTTAACTTCCACCTAACAGACACAGTAAATTTTAGTCTGCTAGTGGATGATCACTTCACTTCCAGGGGTCACTGCACAAGAAGTTCAGGATTTTGTGACTTGCAGAGACCCTGAGTCATGCTGCAGAACATAACATGCATCTAATGAAGCTTCTTCCACCCATTCAAAATTCTTTCTTGACCAGAAATCTTCTAGCATCAGGAGGCAGGCAGACAGAAGAGCTAAGATCTGGGGGCTGTGAGATCACAGGACAAAAATCCTGACACAGGATTCCTCACTGATAGGAGATCTTGCTGAAGAACATAAAACTAATTTAGAGACAACACAGGAATAACTTGACACTGTCCTGCATTACTGAATAATTAAAGCAAATCATCAAGCATAATCTTCCAAAACTAACCATGTATTTTCATCCAGTCTTTTTTCAGTTTTTACTGACTTAGGGAAGAACCTTATATCATTACATTCTCACTTTCAAGTCAAAGAAGTTGATACAGTAGCACATACCTGTACTACTTGTTTCTGTGGTTGTGTTGGCTGTGCCGCTGAAATTTGCATTTTGTCCCGAGTGCCCCGGGTACGTTCGCTGCCCACTGAAGTCATCATATACAGTATATACAAAACAATGTATGTACAAAATACAAAATCTGAAAGAAAAAAAATAAAAAAAGAGCATGAGTTAAGGAGGATACTGATCCAATAACCAAATTACAAGCACAGTAGTTTGAACTCCTGCCTTTACCAGTGGTTCTATATGAAGACTCATGAGAAAGCAACTTCAACACACTTCTTTTGGATTTACCAGTTTTTCACATTAAAGGGAGAAATGGAAGATAGAAATACTTTTCATCAGTTGACTGAGAACTGTGTTGATTTGTACTTCTAAACCTCACAGCTTTTTCCAGTTATTTAACACACAGACTTTTCTACTGGCTACTCTGATCAAGTTTTAGCTCCAGCTGCATCACTCAAACTTCTTTAGTACCTGCTGTCTGGTTTGGATGCCTGGAATTTAACTGCTCTCACACTCACTCAGAACACTATACAAACACTACAGAAAAATCATATTCATGAACTAAATAGTTTCTCTTTTTCCTACTATCAAAACTGTTTTTCCTGCACATACATGGAGGTCATGGGCAATCCTAACTCTACTTCTTATCTCTCATTTACAAAAGCAATGATGATTATTACGTTTAAATCCAGCCTCTATAGGCAGTACTTTTGTTTTATTCTCCCTCATATTTACATAAACAATTTATAACACTACCTATCACTCTGCTTTAAACATACTGTGGCTGTATGGTAACAGAGAAACCCTAAAGAAATCCCAAATCCCACACACATATCATTGTTATCCCTTTTGTGGCTCTCAGCTTTCATTCTTATTTGTTCTCTAGTATTAAAATTACTTTAAAACAAGCATTATTATTCCCTGTTTGTACAGCATTTAGCATAGAAGTGTGGTTACTGGAAATAGATCTTTCAAATGGTTAGAATACTCATGTTCAACTGCCTGATTTCTGTCCCCATAAGGCTAGAAAATAAAACTGCAAATTTTTGGAAGTAAGGACAACTTGCAAGAGGTGTACCTGGGCAGAAGGAGATGTGCAAACAAGTGGCAAAGTGCTTTTACTGCAGTCTCACTTTATAAGCAAGCCTCAGCACAAAATTTGCTAAAGCAACAGCTGGCTAGCACCAAGCTCAGTGTACAATAATCACAGAATCACACAGTAAGCTCAGCGGGAAGGGAACCATCAGGATCAAGTCCAATTCCTGGCCCAGCACAGGACCATTCCCAAAAGTCACACCCTGTGTCTGAGACTATTATCCAAACACTTCTTGGGCTCTGTCAGGCTTGGTGCTGCGACCATCTTCCTGGAGAGCCTGTTCTAGTGCCCAACCACCTCTCAGGTGAAGAGTTTTTTCTAACACACAAAGAAAAGTGCTCATGGCACTACTTTAGCCTATTCCCTCAGGTCTTGTCACTGGTCACCACAGAGAAGAGATCAGAGTCTGCCTCTCTGCCGTCCTCTTCCCCTTAAAAGGAAGTTGTAGATGGAATGAGGTCTCCACTCAGTCTTCTTTTTCTTCAGGAAGATGAGCACACACTGCAATCCCATGGACTGGCACCTGTTCAACACCCAGCTGAATCACTGGTAGTCACAAGCAAAGCATGTTCAACAAATAAAGCTGCAATGAGAGGTTTAAATACCAATTCATGATGCTCTGGAGCCTCATCTACAACCAAAAGGGCAATTAACTACATATATGGTTGTCTAGAATCAGTCCATTGACTTAAGATTTGTTAAAAACCATTGGGTCTCAATTAGTTCATAAATTATGAACTAACATAATATTTATTATGGTATCTAAGAATTGACATGTCTGTCAGTCAATTTTCCTCAATATCACCAAAGCCACTGAAAATGCAGTGATATTTTAGACATATTTTAGACAGGACAGCAGGCCACTTATATTAAAGAGCTTTCTTGTGTGTTTGCAAAGCACACACTGAGCGACACCCTACACTTCAGTATCCTATGGTTCTTCAAGCAAATTATGTCTCTTCTCCTTTTCCTAGCATGTGTCTGTGCCACCACTGCTTGTGCCATATTTGTTCTTTAGGATAAAAGGATATTTTAAGAAAAAATGCAGTCACACAAATGACTGAAACACTCCTGGGAGATGAAATGGCACAGAAAGATCAGGCTATTGTGGGAACAAACAACCTGAACCACATAACAAGGTTTTTAGAGATCTTCATCCTCCTGATTGCGCAGTACATAAGCAGCACAATTTGGCAGGTTAGAACAAAATAAAAAGCCAGCAAAGGTACAAGCAGCAGTATGGACTTGTACTTGCTTCAGGGGAGTGTGGAACTTCACACTCATTTTGACAGTCTCCAACAACTCAAGGACATACTACAATCCATCAGACACAATCTAGTCTTCTTAAAAGCACAACTGGTGCCTGATAAAAAGAGAACTTCCAAAATACTGCTATTTCACTTCCTCTTAAGCTGGCTCCCACTGCCTACTGGCAGTGTCCAGGCACAGCAGCTGGAGGGCCACACTCCACCTCAGACACTGCACTGAGCGGGGACACTCGGCTCAGGCTTCACGCCCAACCACACCTACTGCAAACTAAGGAAGCAACAGGCAGCAGAGAGCCACTGCCTCCAAATTATCACAGTTTTGACTCTAAGTGGGATACTATAAATTAAATGGGGCTGAACAAGAATATTTTCTCACTGACAAAGCAGCTTCCTATTCTTTCCAGCTCCTTGCATTCATCAAGTCTGTCAGGCAGGCTGCTGCCATAGAAATGAGTAGGGTATCATGAAACTGATGAACTTAATATTAACTGCAGATCAAATGAGGAAATAAGATTTGAGACTGGGAGGAAGAAAACTCTTAATTAAAATCTATTTAATAAAGATTTAAAAAATATTCAAGCAAGCGGATGCTTCAGTTTCCACATCAGGATTTGGTGCAGTGTATAAGTTCCCCATCAGCAGTTAATACCTGGCCTTGCAGACAATGCAATTCTAATAAGCAACCAAAAAAGCTGTATTTGAAGAAACAAAAAAAACACTAAATGAAACTAGTACTAGTTTAACCACTTTATTTACAATAGTACAGAGAACTAATGAAAAAAAGAATAAAGTATTAAAGAAAGAGAGAGGGCTTCCCAAAACTCTCGTGTTAAGAAGTGGCTGTATTCTCTCATGACAATAAAGATGCACAAGGTTCCTGTAAACTTTTTTCACTGATGTAACCTAGCACCCACAGATCAAGGCTGTCTTCACTATTTAAAAACAAACAAAAAGCAAAACCCAAACAAAACTAAAATTTAAAAATGTATTTATCATTAGTTAAGACTTCATTTCTTAAAATTCCATTAAAAGGGGAAAGCAACAGAAGAATCTAAGATGAAAGACATCCCAACGCTCAATGTTTTGTTTGTTTTAGTTTTCTGTCTGTAAAGCAGGTTTTAGTTCAATGACCTACACTACAGCTGCAGTTACAGTAACGTGTAACATGGAATGGCAAAGATTAGTCTAGCTTACAAAAGCAGTAACAAAATATTATAATTTAACCCTTCTTAAAACTACCAAATTCCCCCTGTCCAAAGTCCTCATCCCTTGCCTTATTCAACACATTTAGTTCTGTTTCTGCTTCAGATTTTAGAAGTAAAAGAGAAAGGCAAATTAAAAAAAAAATAATTTAACACATATCAACACAAGAAAGGTTTTAAAAGTTACTGTTTTCTGAGATCTGTTGTTCAATCTTCCTTCAGCAAGAACTCTAAGCCTTTCAGACTCAATGAAGTCAGAAAATGTACAGATACAGGGAACAAAAATTGACTTAACATGGTTGCAAGCCCCCAAGACACAGGAAATCTATTACTGAACTTCCAGGAACAGACTAGGCACGGCAAAAGCAGCTGACTTTCAAGACTCCTCTAGAAGTTAAATATTCACTTTCATCAGTTGAAAAAAATCTGCAGTTTCAATTCCTTTCCTGAGACAGTCTCAAGAAAGTTACTTTCTTGATTCCTGAAGGAGGAGCTGTGATAAACCACAGAAAGACCTCTGTGAACCCCTAAAAATGTGATTCTTTTTTATATCCAAGATAAAAAGCTACCAGTCAAAGATTCCTCATCAGTGACAGAGTTGGGAAAAGGCTGCAGGACACACCCTCAGGAAGGCATAACTACTGTACATGTACAGTGAGCTCAGATTTCACTGCTCCAGCTGTAGAATTATATGAGTATGAGGAAGAAGAACAGCAAAAAAAAAAAAACCATCTGCAAAGCATCGATGTAATGCATTTCCCTCGAGTGCTGTTGCCCAAAGCATCTCATCATCTTTATTGCTGATTGAAACAGGAAGAGTTTGCAAGAGTCAGACGTTCCTCAGGAGCCATGCTGATGACTCAGTGTCTGTATTGCCCCAAGCAACTACAATGAATGTGAGCTTATGGATTCTGGGAGAATTCATGCCTCATCTTACAGTCTTCTATGGTAAAAAGGAAAAATATTGACCTGCATCACTGACAGAACACCAAAGGAGAGAGAAACCTTACTATCTCCATGCTCTCATGTTTTACCAAGGAAAGAGTATTGCTAGGAGCAGTCTGAGCAACAGCAAGAACACTAATATATAAACTTCACTAATATATAAATGTCATGTTAACAAACTGTAACCAATAACCAAGTGACTATTCTTATCCATCTTTTAAAAGTCATCTGAACTGTTACTTGAAATAATTATTCTGCTAGACCAATGTATAATTAGCTAAGAACACATTCCCATATGCAAAAATCAAAAATTTCTCTTTAATACCAGTAAAAATGAAGTTTATTTTAAGGATTAGTACTCCTTAACATAAGTCATGCAAACGAAGACAAAGAAATATACAAATAGGACTTAGAAATAAAATATAGCAATCAGTAGAAGTTTTGGAAGAGAAAGTGAACCTCCTCAAAAGACTGGAGTCAGGCAAAAGCTGGTCAGCTATTCAGTGCCCAAAAGCATGATGTGGACAAGGGCTGAATATGGAAAGTTTTCCAGTAGTAGAACATGTTTCAATCATGAAATCTAAGTATTATAATTGGCATTATTTTTAAAAACCCTCTCAGAGTATCTATTTTTTTTCCCTATTATTGCAGTATTTCTAAGAAATGTGCTTCACATTTCAGTATATACTGGTGATTCTCTAGTTTTAAACAAAATCTGCCAGCTACACTCAATAAACATCCTGTGGACTTGTACACACCATTTCTTAAAAAATACTGAAGGTTCTGAGGCAACATGTACCCTTATTCATACAGGGAAGGGAAAAAAATGCAACTTTAACTGGTATTTAGAAAAAAAAAGTATGACAATCAATCACACCAAAATCAGAGAAGTCTGATGGACTTCTACCTATGGCTTTATCTTCCACATAGCCAAGTCAACCTTCAGACTTGTAAAAAACTGGTTAGCAAAACTTACCCAGCTCCACTGCTGTCCGTATGCACCTGAGTGATTCTGGACAAAGAAAGGCAGTGAATGTCCTAAAATATTCAGAGGACATGACCTTATGTTTCAGACATCAGTATCTACAAGGAATCAAGTTCTGCTCCCTGATCTAACGATAAGTTCTCTCTGTTTGCAACACACACACTAGTTACCAACAGTCATGATTAACTGTACTGAAACTTCAAGAAACAGAGAGATACAGACAAACTGCACATTGTTTTCTATGCACCATATTCCAGACTATCCAAACTAGATAACAGAGATTAGACCAATGTTATTGCCATGAAACGAAAAAAGCCAAAAACCCAAACAAAAAAACCCAAAACAAAAAACAAAACAAAAAAACAAAACAACCAAACCAAACAAACAAAAAAAAAAACAAAAAAAACCACCCAAACAAGCAAACAAAAAAATCCCCAAAAACCCTCACCAACCAACCAACCAAAAAAAACCAACCTGCACTGGCCCAAATAAAATTAAATGTAGGAAAACAGGAATTCTCTTTGACAGCCAGCCATCATGGGGATCCTGTGAGGAAGAGGCAAGAGCAAGTCCACTCTTCAAGTATATTTGTCTGCTGAAAAGCATTTCAAGGAAAGTTTTGGCCTGTCCAAATATTCTAAGACCTAGAGGGAAAAATACAGGTTCCTGCCATCTTTGACTGAAGACCCTCACTTCTTGCCCTCTATCAGGGAAAAGATTTTCTTATGTGAAACCTCTTGAACAACCACCAAGCTAGAAGAGATAACATTCTCAACACTGGCCACACAGCATGCTGTCCTGAATTGTCAACTCCATCAGTATCTCAGGTCAGGGAGTATACAAAGACCACAGTGGCTCAGAGGTGGTGCTCGTATACCCATGAACTTGTGACAGGAGGAAAGGAACCTCAGGAGATAAAAGAAAATATTAGTCAAGTAAATATATGGTACACTTGCTGTTTATTCCACAACTGCTACATTAAGTGGTGAAGAACCATTAGTACTGCAAATCTCTTCATACTTGTTTCTCCAGGTTTGGAACAGCCACAAAGGAAAAAAGAAAACGTAAGGCCCTTGGTGTTTTTATATTTAAAGTCTTCCTGAGTAGCATCCAGTGGAAGGGCACCATTGTGTCTACAACTTCCAACAATGCAGCAGCTGGCAAAACTACAGCCTGGTCCTCCCCTTGCAACAAACATCATGACTGAATTATTCACTGCATTAACTAGAAGCCTTGGATAAAACATGAACTAGTATTTAGTAAAGGAAAGGTCTATTGCAGCCGTGGAAAAAAAACCTGAACTAGCAGGCTTTTCAGGGCTGAAAATCATTATCCTCTGCAGCCAGAATCAACACAGCCCTCCTCAAATCTCTCAAACAAGTAAAGGATGGCTGAGCACACTTAAAGACAAAAAAGAACATTACTTGGAGTTTTAGTTACCCTTTGGGAACTAAATGGCTGTACGTTCACGTGAAGTTCAATCCATAGCTTGGGTAGAACCCAAACAGTTTGTTCCATTAAAATCAAGTATCAGCTCACATCTAATATCACACAACTGTGAGCAATCACCAGAAATGGCATGCCTGTTCCCCCACTCCTTAACCACAAAATATTGCTCCTTTCCTTCAATCAGGCTAATGATCCTGCAGCTGCAGAGGGAGTTGGTTCAGTTGGTACACCCAGAAGCAAATTAAGCCCTCTAAAACAAAACAGTCAGTTCAACAAGCTTATCCAGTGGAAAACTATGTGGCTATACAACTGCTGAATCTGACAGGAGGGACACAGATCCAGTTCACAAGGAAAAAGGGAAAGTAGCTTTTGAGTAGGCATGCACCATTACAGCCATTACAGGTAGAAATGTATTTTGTTTTTCTAGGATTCAGGAGAGCATGACTTGATCCTGGTCAAGCCTACTGCATGCAATCAAAAAAAAAGATAGAACTAATTCCCTGTAGGCATTTTTAAAAAAATCAACAACAACAAAAAACTACCAGCAGAGTTTTGAAGAAAAGTATATATTTGAAAGGCTTTTATCACATTTACTGAGCAACACTTCATGTACAACCTCCTAGATATCTATTAGCACCCAGTTAGTAACTTGTAGTGAAAAGTATGATTAAAATTTGGAGGTGTTTCTATCCAAAGAAGAGAAGTTTATAATTAATATCAGAACAGCCACACTAACACAGCTTACAGTAACCTAAAATACAATCTTTTCCCTCAGCTACAGAAGTGTATGTTTGCATTCAGCTTCAGGCATTAAAATAGAGATTCAAACTAGTCCAAAGCAATTTATTCACCCATAAAAGTCTCTAATGATTTTGTATACACAACCAAATAGTCCACGCTTTTGCCAGTCATCTACGGATTTCACTTTTAAAGGAATAAAACACTTAAACATCCACCCATTCCCTATCAAAAGCCCCACCCTGACAAGGCTTCTTTACTCTGCCATCTCATTAAAACTCACAGCATCCCTTCTGAGGGGGAAAGAAGGAAATCCAGACAAACCCATTGAGGAAAACAGGGCTGAGTTACTTGAAAGTTGTCTGAATGGCTCCCTCCACTAAAACAATCACAAGGCAAAGCCTCTTCAGACTGCAATAATTTGCACAGCCTTCCAGCCTGGATGAACTCTGGGGTCAGAAAGAAGCCCAGATGGACTCAGGGCACACACACACACATATATATATGTATATGCAGGTGAGAAAACAGCTGCAGAGTATCAACTACATAAGTTATAAATGTTCTCCCTAGAGAATACAGGAAAGGACGTATGAACTAGGCCACACTTTGGTTAATCCATCAATATTACAATGCAAAAAAACCCAAAACTTAAGTGGCCAAAGCATCTCAGGTAAGACTGAAGTACACCACTGAAGCTGCACATGGTTGATGACCTTCTTGTACTAACTGTAATTGACTTGTCTCACTGCTCCCTGCTCCTCTTGTGACAGTGTCAGCAGGACACTTCCAGAACATTTAAAGCTTGGGCTGTCAGCACACACACCACTCAGGCTTTCAGTTTGTGAATACCACCAGATGTCAAAACCAAAAAGAAATTTACTGGATCATCCTCACTGCCTTTATAATCAACAGTTACCTGTACTCAAGATGAGTAATGCATGCAACCACAAAAAAAAAAAAAAAAAAAAAAAAAAAAAAAGAGGCTGTTACAAAGCCAATGAAATTTTTAAACCAACTTACTAGGAAAGCCAATCCAGAATAAGCCATTACAGAAAATTTTAAAAAGCAGGGAAAAAACAAATACTGGGAACTGCTGGCTTTGGCTATCAAATGGTAGAAACGCATACTTCAATAACCTGATCAGCTGTAACAGCCTGTACCTGAACAGGCCCTAAAATGAATTGCTGTTTCCACAGAAAAACAAATTGAGTATTAAGAATCAAGCAGAAACCCAGGCACTCAAATGACACCAAGAACAAGGTAACGCCTGCTAGGACAATACCCAGCAGGGTACTGGAACAGGGAGCTCAGAAACAAGGTGTCACACAGGAAACAGTGCTGCACATCGGACATCTCGCTGCCAGATCAGAACACATTCCTTGCTCGTGCTTCCCCTGCCCCCCAAAGCGTCACCAAACCACTCTCTCCTGGAACAGCTTCCAAAGGAATTCTTTGAATAGAAGCAGATGCAAGCAAGAGGACTAAAAATAGCAGAACAAGAGCAGAGATATTCTCACACTTGCAGAAACATACTCAACTGCATTAAAAAAAAAAAAAAATTAAAAAAAGCCCCTATTTCCCTTATTTAATTCACACTAGAATTGACAATGAGGGACAAAGTAGAAAGTGTCACCACAGAAATTTTGCATAGCAGGATTAATTCAGACTCATGCCACTCATCAAATCACATTACAACACTCACCAGAAAAGAAAAAAAAAAAAACCTCCACAACTGAAATTACAAGCCATGAGTAATGTAGAAAGAAACACACTCTGTAACCAGTAAGGCTATGTCTATAAAATGTGATAGCAGACTTTTGATTTCAGCTTCAGTTTTACTAGGAACACTGAATAGCTCAGTATCCTTCTCCCACCTGTACAGAGCCCAACCTTTGAATGAGACACCAAGGGAAGACCACCAGCACAAATCACTCCTTGCGACACATTCACATACTCAGAAGGCCAAAGAAAGCTAGGAGTCTTGTATAAAAACACTTTTAAATATAGTAAAATATTCCAGAACATCTTTCTGTATTTTTGTCACAGTTTATGGTATTTCTCAAGACTCATTTTAGGCAGAAATATCCACCAAAATTTTTTTTTTTTACAAAAAAACCTCTGAAACTAAAGTTTCAGAAGGAGGAAAACACAATCATTTGCAAGGCAGTGTTAACTATTTCCTTTCTACACAATCACTGTACATAACATCTTAATGAAAACTATCAGTCATTTGGCTCAGTTCAGCATTTCAAAGTAAAACACTGTGAGAAGTGAGCAGAATCCTTTTACAAACTGTCATATGCTCAGAAATAAGTGAAACAGCATGAAGGACTGAAAGACATCGAAGATCACTTCCATTTCTCTACCACCTCTGGATTGCTCTTTCTACAGCCATAATCATTTTTACCATTTTGTCTAGCTTTAAACAAGGTTTCCTCTGATACTACTCCTCACGTTAACTTGCTTCAGTCAGAAAACTTGGGTTTACTCCCAGCTTTCCCACTTGAATTAGAGTATTATTTTCCTCACAACCACAGCTTCTCAACCTGCTATCATGTGTAAATTCAGTTATTCCATCATTCCAGAATTCACGTGAGGTCAGGTCTACCTCACCTGCACCAAAATGATACCAAACATTCAAAAGAGATGAAGGATTAACTATCTTTACAACCTAAAACTTAAAACATGCTAGAAAGAAGCAAGCAAATAAAAAGCCCTCTACACAGAATTCAATCTAACAGCAGGAATACAGTCATCCAGGCTGTTCTCATCCTAGAAGTTAAATGAAAATGAAATTCATCTCTCACTTCTTAGTTTCTTAAATTTTCTGAGGAAGACATCAAAGAGACAAGGTGCTCACATAAAGCGTAAAATTGCCCAGTTTTACTACATGTAATATAGTATTTACTTTCTCTCAACATAAATGGGGTAGAGAATGACCTGTATGCTTTTTCTAAGACCCATGGCCACTGTTCCAGCTCCATTTGTATCTTTTTCTGAGAATCTGGTCTGACTTAAATGTTATTGCATTTTCTGTCTCCAGTATGAGGTTGTCACTCTCTTCCACTTCTTCCCAAGCCAAACTAGCCCACAATAAAATACACAAAAGGGTAAGAGTAATATTCTAAGTTCACAGAATCTGAACAACTATATAAAGCTTTTCTTCCAAACTTCCTTCCTATTGTTAAGCCATTAAAAAATTCATCTTCATATTAACGTATTCCCTTATCTTCATAAAATTAACATTCTCTTTTAACATACTTTTGTAGTCTGAGTTAGTTGAGTACAGCATAGTAATGAATCATAGCCCCACAATTCCACATAGGCATGCCAAGTTTGTGCAAGGCAATATTAAAATGCCTAAGTATAAAATGTGTTTCCTAAAACACTCCAAGATAGTAGTGACCTGTCCATTTTACCACTGGAAGTCTGAAAGACCAAGCACTTTCCTGCAAGACAAAGTTACTCACTTTTGAAATAAAATGAAGTTGTACTCTATATACATCTTAGCCCCTGAAACAGCTTCTTTATACTAACGGTACACCTCACCCTCAGCACACATATGAATTCTGAGACTGCACCTGGAAGACACATTCTAACTGCAGTGTTCAACTCTACCAACAGCATTAAAGCATTACAGGTACCAGCTACAGAGAGCCTACTGCACCTATAAAAACTTCAGTAAATAAATGGTTTAACAACAGTCTTGAAAACCATTTCAGAAGATGTGCTGTAAACATCCGTTTTCTCCAAGTAAACTAGAAAGCTGTATGTACACAGAAATCAAGTGAAGGATGCGCAAGGAGTAACCAAGATAAAATATCACAAGTTCTAAAAATTGCTTTAGAAACTTAAGTAACAGCTTTTTAAACAGAGTAATAATTTTCAGTCATCTACAGAGCCTTGTTTAAAAAAATTCTAGCACAGCAGGGGGCTGTTAAGCACAGGTGCTGAAAAACCTAACATGACACTGTAAATAAATTCAGGTACCAATGGTAGGCAAGTTTAAAATTATGAACATTATGATGCCTTAAATGTGTTCTCAATTTAACACAAGACTGATTTTCAAATTCAACGAGTACACAGTCCAAAACATGGCTTTTTGAAAACTAGTAAGAACCTGAATCAGTAAAATATAGTGAAAATAAAGATTTAAAAGGAAGAATGCAACTCCTCTGATCAGGGGAAAAGTACAAGAGACAGCAGTCACCCAAAACTGCAATCGGCAGAAAGTAAATGGCTAAAAACCTACTAATTGTCTCACTTTCAGAATACTGAAATTTACTGTTCTGCAGGGCTTTAAGGTAGTTTTTTTGAAAATGTACAAGCCTCATCTAAGTAGGTGTTGTCCTTTTGGTTCCTCCAATTTTTGATGTCTAATATTAGAAAAACCATACTTACTGACCCTGTTGCTATGCTCTAAAACTCTAAGGAAAAAGGCAATAAAATGACCTTAGTTTTGTTGTTCAAAATAATACTGCCCTGAAGTCTGAGTTTTTGAGATTTGTTAGAAGATGCTGTGAGCTCGCAGCTACATCATAGGAATTTCTGCACAGGATCAAATGTAAGGAACTGACAGAATGGGATAAAACAACTCTCAATACAACGCATTTAAACATTATGGAGTACACATACAACTGCTGAACACAGAAACTTGAAAGAGTTGAATTGTTAATTCCACTTATACAGAAAAGTCTATTCGAAGAGTTGCACATACCTCCAACAAAAACATTTTGCGCTCCTTATAGATTTTGTTTTGTCAGAAAAAAAGAAAGGGAAGGAAAAAGCATGTTTAAATTAATTATCTCATTCTAACAATCAGAGGTATAACTTCCTTTAAAACCATTCTAAAATCCTGAATGTAGAGCAGAAAACAAATAAATCACAGAAAATTTCTATCACACACAGCACCAAGAGTAAGGCCTTCAATATCTGAGATTATGTCAGACTTTTATATCTAATATGCAAGTACATTTGAGAACACAAACCTCTGACTGATTTAGCAGTTCCGACCAAAATCAAATAAGGAATAAAACAGAGATCAAGGAATGTAGTGACATTAAGTGAGAAGAAAAACTAGGATGAAAGTTGGTGAATTTAAAAAAAAAAAAAAATCAACTTTTCAAACTAATGTGAACACATGAAAGGCTGCAATTTTACTTCAGAGGCAACTAAAATTCAATAAATGTTTATCTGGAACTCACTTGTCAGCAAACTCTACCATGACTGAAAAATTTTATCATTTTACCATAACTGAAACGCAAGTTGTCCAACAGTTAGAAGTACACTGATGTCAAACTAAAATTCTCACATTACAAACAAGTATATCTTTAGCTGCACTCTTCTAGAGCTTTAGCAAGATATCCAATTGTACCAAAAGAATTGAAAGTGTAAGTTCCAGAAACATGTGATAGCATTTTGGTTAAACTTAAGCCTCTTGGAGCTGTGATGTTTTCAATTTAGTACAACTGGAAAACATTCCCATAATCTTCTTCAATATGAGCTTTTGGGGTGCTTTTTCCTTTTAAACTCATCTGAAGCTTAATAGAGATCTTATTTTTTTATTACTTAAGTTAAAGGGAGGGGATATTTTCATTTTTTTAAATTAGACATTTGGGTGATTTTTTATATATATATATATATATATATACACACATACATATATACACACATACATATATATATACATACATATATACATATATGTATATATATATATACACACATATAAAACTTCTGAAAAAGAGACATGGAGAATACATACTATAGGTCAGAGTTTCAAGCTTTGATACATCCCTGAAGCTTAATTCTTGGGAGGTCAATGCACACAAAGTCCCAGGAGAACTAAACATACCACTTCCTCCCAGCTGGCCTTTAAGATTTCAGGAAAGCAGAGCCCCAAACCTCTCCAGTCATAAAGACCATGCCAGTATAAAATAAAACAGAGTTATAATATCAAAATACACATTTAGATAAACTAGCCTAGTGTGAAGCTCTGTTTTTAGGCTTTGCCATGTTTCCAGATTAATGTCATTAGTTTTTAACTGTAACAAAAGCCATAAAGTTCATATACACATTTTAGCAAAGTTTAGCACAGTGTTTGACCTATGCTTACATGAGGTCACTTCACCTGGTAGAGAACTTGAGAAGCGAATTTAAGATTTTTCAGGAAATGTAAGAAGTAGTAATGCTCTCATCTTATTCAACATAATAAGCGAATCTACCAAAAGAACTAACTTTCCTCAGAATTACTGAGTGCCAGCAGAGATAGCTTATCCCCTTCAACATTTCTGTTTTAGAAAAGAAAAATAAGAATTATCTTAAAAAACACTTGCAGTCTTTCCAGAATATTTGCTCATATATAAACTTCTGGGGAATACAGCAAGTTGTCAATGCTGCACTACACATAGCCATAAATGCAGAACAAAAACATATTTGTAGGAATACCAAAAGATGAAAACAACCTCACAGCTTTCCAGTCAGCATTACCAGAGACACCAGCCACTACACACTAACAGAGCAACACCATTTCAAAGATCTGAAACATAGTGTCAAGTAGTTCACCAGGCATATTTAACGGCCAAAAGGGATGTAGAAAACAGAGACCCTTTTCTCCCCCCAAGTACTCCACCAGGGCTGATCATTCCTTGCATTATTTCACTACTAACTTTTATCAAAGCAGGAATTTTGTTTGTTTGTTTGTTAAGACACACCCAGGTTCCCCAGCATTACTAATTCTGCTTATATGAACCAGACTCCAAATAATTTGAACAAATAAATCAAAGTAGCAACTCATCAAGATGAAGAAAACCAAACTCTTTCCCCTTCTTCCCCCATCCCAAACCCATCTTGTAACTAGCCCCAAGCCACATCCTTCTCCTGCTTCTTCACAAGCAACTCACTCTGTCCTTCTCCCTCTACACACTGCATTAGAACCTGTCTGTTAAGTCAAGTAAAGTATCATCAAAAGCCCATGTTAAAACTGATCCTGACTCTTCTCCAGTGCTGTGGAGCAACTGGCAAAGCAGGAAGAGTTATATGTCAGCTTTTCAATCAGGATCTGTCAATAAAGGGGAACTAAAACTATAAAACCAGTTCCTGGCCCCTCACCACTCCTAAATAAAGTCCCAAGAAGGACTTTGATGCTGACTCCAGTTGCTCAACCCTTCATTTGTTTTCCCCTACATTCAGTTCCAGCTCCAAACAGGTACCTGCTTTTCTGTTGGGTGAAAAGGCCTTTAGTTACCATAGTCTGGCTAAAATGTTCAAAATCACCTTCTTTTCACCTGAAAGGCAAGATGCCCAAGTCAATATGTTTGTGTGTTCAATTTTTACTTAAGTACTAAAATAAATTTAAAAGGGATGGTTGCACAGTTTCTTGCATTATGTTTTACATATTTTATAGTAGGTGAGTAATTTCATAACTAATGAAACACTCGAACATCTTCTCTTGACCAGTCATTTTAATGGATTCGTTTATGGAGAACAATATAAAAGTTATACATTCTTGATTTTCCCCTCTCTCAAAGTTCTCAAAAGCACTTTCCAGCAATCCACAGAATCAGCAAGGGAGTGAAGTCATCCAAATATCTGGGGTAGGTTTCCTAGAAGAAACTACACCTCAGTAATGTTTCATTTTGGATGACTGCTCTACAAGAGTCATCTTAGCACTTCCCAGACTCAATAGCCCTAACTATGAAAGTAATTTTAACCATCTAACTTTATTTTAACCTTTCTCTACAGCTGTGGAGGTCTTGGGGTTTGGGGGGAAGGTGTCTGGACTTGCAAGTGTACAAAAACTAGACTGGCCCAGTACACTTCTAATTTAGAACTTCTACAATCAAGCAAAGCTTGGGCTCCAGTCCCATTAAAAAGTAGTTTTAAAAATAATTTTGATGTACACAGCTTCATAAAATGGATGGTTGGATATGCAATAAGAACTCAGTCTAACCTCTCCTAAATAATGTCTTGTACTTTAAAACATCATGTACAATCCATGCAATTCCTACACAAAGGAACACAAAGGATACCACTATCAGACAATCAAGTGTTCAACCTGTTTCTTCTCTCATGACTGCTGAATTATTGTTCAATTACCTCAAATTTAACTAGAACCAGGACAGTCAATTATTCCCCATTTGTAATCACAGAAATTATTCAAATTTGAAATATGCCACTTACTTCATTTCCACACTACTTTCTCTAAACCAACTCATTTCTTAACCAACCAAGAATCATGAATTATTGTGAATACCACACCACCCATATTAAATTCAATGCTTAATCCACCTCTCTATCAAAGGCCAGTAAAGACATATGAATTGAGTTTGCCTGAAGGACTACAGATCTGACTATGTCAAGTAGCTGAATCCGGAGAAAAATGCCTGAGGGGGGATGTGGTGCCTCACCAATATGTCTAAGCACATGAAGGAAAGGTACACAGAGCCAGCTATTTTCAGCAGTGCCCAGTGACAGGACCAGAGCCAAGGAGCTGAAACACAGGAGGCTCCCTGGGAACAACAGGGAACACTTCTGTGTCCTGAGGGCAAGCAAGCAACGGCACAGCACAGGTTGCCCAGTGAGGTGGCAGAGTCTCCATTGGAGATATTCAAAACATATTCAGACACAGTCCTGGGTGATCTGCTGTAATGGCCCCGCTCGAGCAAAGAGATACTAGAACACCTCCAGAAGTCTATGTCAGCCGAGGGCAGTCCATGATGAAGTGAAGTAAAAAGAAAGTCCTTTAACAGAAAAGTTATCAAAAACACCCCACACGCTCCATTAGAGACAACTTTTAAGCTCTAGTATTTATGCTCCAACAGTAATATAGAGAAAATCAAGGGAATCACCAATTACATCAGAAGTAGGCTAAAACTCCTTGGGACAAAATCCAGAAACATACACTACTACATCAACAAGTAAAATGGTAAACAACAAAAAGCAGAGTACACGTGTGAAGTCGAAATGAGTTTTATACTTGCAGTTGTAACAGAGAACTATTCAAACAAGATAATAAGCAACTTCTTCTATGATGCAAAGAAGAGTTCCTGGGCATTGCTGCTGATCTGGACATCGCAAAACAGGAAAGAAACCCAACAGGTTGAAGACATGTATGAGAAAATGTTTTCTCAAACACTAAGGAAAAAACAAAAACTTTCACATACTCTTTAACTTAATTTCACCAACCTCTTAAGTCTATTCCAATCTTTCTCTAAAACGAATTTCAGACAGCTAACCCTTGGCAATTGCCCCATGTTCAAAGCATTCAGAAATTCATTCAGTGGCTAATAAAAGAAAGTGAAGCACAAAACCAGGAACTGCAGTACTGTTCCCCCTCACAACACTTAGTCACCCGAAGTTAACATCCCTAACTTAGGTCTCTCTTATGTCAGATTCAAAAATGGATCACAAGTTAGTGATCTCTGTGTGACTGAAAGCTGAAATAAAAGCAGACACCCACCCCTTGGGGCACAATCCATCAAATGCATGCACTAGATTTTCTTGCATGCAATATACTATGTACAGCTCAACAGCAGTGCAAGGTTTGGCACCAGGATTACTCTCAGATTCCTGTTGCTTGCACTGTGTGTAAGACAACATAAGATTTTGAAAATCAAAGAAGAGCAAGAAAAAAAATCAGCAATAGCTTTCAAATATGAAAAAAAATAGATAATGAAACAGTACAAAGCCAAGCGTTGAGGACAAAACAGCCATGATTCAGTTAACATTTAAAAACAAACTAGAACAGGAAGCAAAAAGGTTTCTGAAGCCATATGCTTCATTCCATATTACTATACATCCATCACCCTCAAACCACTAAACAAAACAAATTGAGTAGAAACAACACTGTGTTTTCCTTGCTCAAAAGCCATCTCAATATGGTCCCTAAAGTATCATCCTACTTCTAGAAACACTACTTTAGTCACAAGAAATACAAATGAAATGTTCTAGATTAAACCAGTGCCAGATACAATAAAACTGCACAAAGAATTCCTCTCTCTAGAGCTAATCATTAAAAATGTTTAGGAACATGGTCATAACTAGTGAATTAAAATCCTACACCTTCAACCACAGGGCCACCTAACAGACTGAGGTAAGCATTTCCCCCTCATCATTGAAACAGTTTTTAAAAGTGCAACCTGATGATTCAAATCTGGAGGTTAACAAAGTATTTGTGTTTTCTTCATTTAATGGTAGATTCACATACTGAATGATTCTGCAACACAAATTCCATTGAACCTGCATCTTCTACAGCAATAAACTGTATCTCCTGTATTATATAGCAGAAAAACAAAACCAAAAAGTTCACCATAGGAATATAACTTCAGGCAAACCTTAAGTCTCAAGAAAGATCAAAGCTCTCTCAACATAAGAAACATTTCATTGTTTTTAATGCAAAATGCTACACTCAGCCAGGTAAAGGACTCCTCCAAGCTCCTCTGTTGGGAGACTGATTTAAGAGCCTGGGGAGAGAGGGGAAAAAAACCTGACAATTTTACCTTCAAAAGACACCACAATATAGTGCCTTCCACAAAGACAGCTGGACAAAAAAAAATTGAATTTCAATAGCATTGAAAATAGAAACAACCCCATCCAAGGGAGCTGCATAAAGTTGTTAAGTAACCTATTTTACAGGTTTTACAATCTAAAGAGAACATAAGTAAAACATTATGCTCAGGAAAATATTTATGATGTAGTAAAAGCAGGATGAGCAAGACATGAGATCTTAGCCATCAGACCATACCACCTCTTAACTGCCTGTCTTTAGCCCCTATTTACTCCCTGAAGAATTGAGAACTAATGGGGAGAGAAGGGCTGAGGGTACCACACCTGTGAAAGGAACAGCCTTGCAGGAGCCCCAGGCAGATGGGGAGTTCCAAAGACTCCCAGTGCAGATGGCCAAAATCAAAGAGTGTGGACTTTCATGTTAGAGCAAAACAGACAAACCCTTTGTAAGTTTTTTTTTTTTTTTTCAATATGAACCTGAAGTAATTGAGAAGGAGGCATTTCACAACCTTTCATCCCAGCTCTCACTTTAATGAATGCAACCTGTTTAGGGAAGTTATATGAAAAACAGTGTAAGTCCAAACTAGGTGTTCTCTGAAAATCACAGAGGACTCAATGGGCTACAAATAAACAGACTGTATCAGAAATAAACCTAAAATTCAACAAAAGCATTAGCAGAATAACAGTGCAGTGGGTATCAAACATACTTCCTCTAGCATCTTCCATTCAATAATTCTGAAGACTAAAAATACAATACAGTTTCTCTAATCTGTATTTTACAAAGGGGACAAGTCACTTGGCTTCTCTTTCAGCAAGGTCGTACAAGGCTGTTGCAAAGTCCTGAACATGGGTCTTCAGAGTTGTGCCCATGTGCTTCAACAAATAAGAAACAAAGATGAATACAAAGATTCACAACAGATCCAAAGTTTTACTCCTAGTCTTTCATAAAGTACCAATTCTAAGAACGGGTACTAAATGTTACTGAAACTTCAACTAAACATTACTAGTAATAGTAAGACTCTTGGTGCTGATTATTAATGGAGCATTAACAGTATATGACACATACACATTTTAAGCACTGTTCATCAGCATGTTACTCTGTTATGATCAATATCAATAGGATAACATTTGCAACAAACAAGCACCAAAAAATGGTACTTCATAAGGAAATCATCACCTAAAATAAAAGTTCGTGGAAGAAATGTAGAGCATCAACAATCTACTTCTAAGGTTCTAGAACTACAACTTCCAAAAAAAAAGGAAGAGCCAAACAAACCAACAAACAAAAAAAGCTTAAAATAACAGCTTCTGGTAACAGACAAGATTATTTTGTTGGTTTTTCCCCTATCTTCCGCAGATTTTAGCGGCAAGTCTGTTGCTTCCACATCCCCTCAAATGATTAAATAACCCTTTTGCAAGTCATGGCGCCAGGATCTTTATGGAGGATGTGTTAAAACAACTGAAACAGTCAAAATTTCAAAAACATCACTTTTTTTTACTAGAGACAGTTTGCAAAATCAACACACTGATAAAACTGCAACTAGAACAAAGCAGAACAAAGCTTGTCCAATTCCCACTCCTCCCCACATCCAAGATTACCAAGATTATTGAGGTTATAAACACAGAAGTCAGCACATTTTCAGGAGTCACATTATTAATCCTGCAAAGTGATTTTGCCTTGCTTGCTTTCAAGTTACCTAGTGTAAGGTTAAAAATAAATTCTTTAAACAAGTTAGGTCAAACCGCCATAAAGCGATTGGGTCCAGGTATAAATTCTGAGTAAACCAGGTAGGAATTCAAACCCAGATTCCATTAGAAAACTCAACACAAACAAGGGAATTGCTAAAAGGACCTGGTAAATACTAAAGAAGTAAAAGCCAGGAGGCTGAGTTGCTGTCATTTTTCGTGAAGAGCTCTGTTTCAACGGCAAGCACTGCTCCCCCTCCCTTCCCTTGCCTAACATCCAGCTCCAATTTCTCTACTTGGAAAAAACCAGCTGCTCTCAGGCCAGGCCAGCCCCTTGATTCCCCTTCCACAGCTTTCCTTCACACAGCGCCATAGCAAACCCCGAGTTTCTGCTCCACAAGACATTCCGTTCTCTGAACATACCAAGGGTGATCTGCACATCCACACTCCTGTGCTAACACACTCACAAGAGAAAAGCAAACCAGTCCACCCTGCTCCCAGGTGGCACCCAACAGCAGTGCAGACATTCCAGCACAAGCTTTTAAACCCATTCCACATCAGAGAATTCAGATCCTTGCCATTAGACTCAAACATGCACCAGGTCCTTTCTATATCCAGCTTCTTGTAAAGGAATGACTACCGCTTTACTTCCCTGATGCAATTTTCTTCAAAAACCGAAGAAAACACAGAAAGGCTTTTTTGCTGTTGTTTTTAAAGGCAACATAAGTCAGACCAATAGAAGCCCTGCCGAGACACCCAGTTCCAAGCAACCACAGACAGCCGATGGCAAAGAAGGACTAAGGTGGAGAAGGTTAACAGGAAACGGTTCATTCATTGTCATGTCCTCAAATAACCTACTTCATATGTTATTGTCTGTAGCTGTGACGCCCCACCACCAGCGAGGGAATACCCGGGAAGGGGATGAATAACATGGAAGTAAAGCCCTGTGTAAGTCATAAATCGATACTTCATCATCCACTTGCTCGCTTCTCGAGCAGCCACCTCCTCTCCGGCCTGACTCCTGCCGCCAACCCCACTCTTCATTTGCGGGGTCCAGCTGGTCCCGCTTTCCTCACATCCCCCCAAGCACTAACAAGCCCAAGGAAAACCCTCGTTGTAGGAGACGAGCACCTCCAAGATGAGAGGAGAACCCCTCCTCGAAGGTGGAGCCCCTTCCGCGGATGTCAGGGGTGCAGAGAGAACCCACCTCTCCCGGGGCCAAGCGGGCCCCCCCCTCCCCAGCCAGGTGGGCGCTGCCCGCACCCGCGGCCCTGCTGAGCGGGAGAGGAGGGGGGCGGAGTGGGGGGACGGCGATCTAGGCCAGGGCGAAGCTTCCCCGGGGCGGCCGCCACGGAAAGTAGGGCAAAGCCGCGTCCCCCCGCAACCCGTCGGTGGGCGGCCCGGGTGGACACCGACCGACCCGACCGAGGCACCGCCGGCCGGACAAAGCGGGGCCGGGCCCGCGGGGCCTCGGGGGCGGCTGAGGGGGGAGCGGCCGCGCGCGGGGACGGTTGGCCGGGGGCGGGGCGGGTGAGGGGGCTCCGCGCGCCCCCCGCGCGCGCGGTACCTGCCCAGTGCGCTCACAAAGCGGCGGCGGCGCCCGCGACCGTCACGTGACCTCCCCTTCCTCCTCCTCCTCCTCCACGCGCGCGCGGGGTCGTTCCCCCCCCCCCACGTGACGCGACGTGACGCGACGTGACGCGACGCGGTCGCGCGCAGCCCCGCCCCGCGCCCCTCGCGCACCGCCAGCGCGCGCCCATCCACCGGCGCCTTCTTCCGCCTCTGGCTCCCGCCCCCTCCCGGTGACCACGTGAGCAGCGTGCGCGGGGGGAAAGCCGGCCCCTTCTTCCGCCATCACGTGACCGAGGCCCCGCCCCTTCCTCGGCGCGCGCGGGGCGGGAGGAAGGGGCGGGAGCGACAGAGTCCCCGCGCCGGCGCGTGAGGGCCACCCTCAGAGACCCCCGCCTTGGCGGCAGGAGCGCTCCCCTGAGGGACGTCGGTAAGGGACGCCCAGAAGTTCCCCCTGGACGGGCCCACGAGTGATCTCATGAGTAATCCTCTGAGAAACCTCATGAGAGCCCATGCGAGGATTCCTCTGAGGAACCCTGTTGGGGACCGCGTGAGGGACCCTGTGAGGGACATGCTGAGACCCCCCCGTGAGGGATACCATGAGAGGGCCCCGTGAGGGACCCCCGTGGCTTAGGAACAGGGCATTTTGGAACCAATTCTGCACTTACATTAATGTAAACGTCGCCTCCTCTTGCTAGGCTGGACACAGAGAGACATCGTGTTGACACTGGAGAAATCTAGGACAAAAGATAGCTGCTCTACAGGAGGAGAACGTCAAGTAAACTTTGGTGGGGATTAATGGTGGCAGGGAGGGGTTGACACAGCAGAAGTGTGCTAAAGAGCTTGGTGCAGCTTCTGGCAGCCTAAAACCACCATGACGGGACAGATGGCAAGAAAGGATAGTCAATAATGCTTGACTCTGCGCGATTAGGAATTTTGGATTGTGAGACAGGAGAGGAGAAAAAACAAAAAATGTTTCTTCCATTTATGCTTTTTCCTGCTGTGCATTTTTTCTGTTGTGTGTAGCAGCTCTGGTTGCCCATAATGCAGTGGTCCTTACCTTTTGGGTGTCATTGCAAGGCCTGGCATGTTAAAGCCAGGCTTACTTACCTTGTGTGGAAGTTGGTCCCTGCTTGGTGCTGAGCAGGCTGGGCTAGTGATGGTGATGTTCAGACTGTTCAGCCCCTGGTGCCACCATGTATAATGTCCCATGGTCCTTGACCTTTGCTGTGGTCTGATACTCTTTGCTGCTGTTTGCTCATCCTCTATCTCTTGAGCCTATATTCTCCATGTAAGTAGAAAGGGCATGAAATCTGGTTTTACTCTAAGTAGTATCTGAAAATTAATCAGTGTTTTTCATGCTTCTGCCTTCTCTGCATAGAGTAGATAGATTTAACCAGTCTGAATCCTTGACACTTAACAGCATTGATGGGCAGGAGCTACAACAGATCCTACTGCTGAGATGCTGCAAGATCTCCCTAATCCCATTTGTTCTTAGTAAGATAGAGGGTCTTTTGAACTAAATTGAATTTCAGATCAAAGAGTGCACAGGTATTGTTGATTTTCTTGATGCAGCTGTTGAAAGTCTGTTTTATTACTATTGCAGGGAAACAATTAATTACCGCAGTAAACAAAGTTTCACAAGCTTTGTTACAAATACATATGCAGCTCCATAGTCTGTGTGGATTTAATCAGTATTATTAGCATTCTTCCATCATGGCTTGGCAATGCTTTAATAATCAAGATGGAAATTTGGTGTGCAGCACAAAACAACAGAGGCTGAGAGCTCTTGGGATGCTGTTGTCAGATGGTGTAGTCCCAGCTGGAATGTGTCTGAAAATCACACAGAATGCAGGCCAAGATCATTTAGAATGGGAGAAAACTAAGCAGGGATACCAGGATCAAAGTGTTGTAGACTCTTTCTGCTGTACATGGAGCAAATATAAATGAGAAAGTGGCACTGCACTGATAAAACTTCCAGAGGAGAGCTAAAGAAATAAACTGGTTGAAGCTTGGGTACAAAGACCTTCCCTTCAAATATTGATCAGGAGGAATTTCTTCACTGAAAGGTAGTGAAGCATTTGAATGAACTGCCCAGCGAGGTGGTAGAGGTGTTCAAGAAATTACTAGATGTGGTAATTAGTGCTCTGTTCTAATTGCCCAGTTGCTGATCAGTTACAGAATAGAGTCACTCTCTGGTGTTTTTTCCAACCTAAATGATCCTGTAATTCAGTAAATCAGACTTGGAGAGAAGACCCTGTACACTGTGAAGGCTTGACCAGGCCTGTCAGGTAAACTCTACCTACTGCCTGTGTCAGGATTCTTATCTGCTATTACAATGATTTGCAACCTCTTCAGTTTTTCAGACAATAAATAACAGTCTAGTGCAGGTGCAAATCCAGATAGGCTATTTCAGCTTACTGCAGGATTGTTTTTCTCAGTCACTTTCTGCAGATTTCTGAAACAGGCTGCAGTTCACACGCCACTGGCTGGAGTCCACTGTTCTGGTGCTTGGCATTCTCCTTGCCTATCACATCTGTGAGTGGGGAAGACTGCTTGTGCTCCCTGTTCCTGCACGAGTCTGCTCTACTTTTGTGTTGCAGTAGAACCATGTATTCTTGATGAGCTCAGGCAGTATTATCTTCCCTGTTGCTAATGCTCTCTCCCACTTTCCACACTACCAACCCTTCCCCCCAGGCTCATCGGACAATTGGTCTGACTGAGCTGACATTTAGAGCAGTTTTTTTGCTATCTATTCTGAAGTTTTTATTTTCTTAGTGCCCTGTTTTTGCTTTTTTTTATATCACTTGATTTAACACAATACTGCTGTTTGCTGAAAACTGGTCTCACAGCCCTGACCTTGATGACACTTCTTCAACAGCACTGCCTTTTTCCAAAATATATTGCACAAGCCTAAGAGAGTCAACATAATCCAGGTACATGATCTTCAAGAGGCTCAATATAAAGAAACCAATCTTGACTTTCAGCTTTGAGCTGAGTTTGCAGGGAATCTGTGCAGAAGCCCAGAAGATAATGAGGCTAATCTCAAATACTGATAGCCTGGTGGCTGTGGAGCCAACCAAGGATTGTTGGTACTAGCAGCCAGGGATTATTAGCAATAACACACTGGGAGAATGAAAAGAATGTGGCTGGAGAAGGGGCCACATGGAGATAGAGCAGCACATTTCTGGGATGAACATCTTTATTGTGACTCCTGGAGATAAGCACAACACAGTACAGCACAAATGTAGGAATGAGGTCAAGAAGGAGGCATGGATTCTAGGACGATACAGAGACCACCAAATACCCTGAAGCCTCCAACCCATTTCCATAGTAATTAAATTACACAGAAAGGGATAAATTTTCCTCCAGTGCAGGGAAACTCATCTATAAAAAGGTACCACCACAAAGCCCAGGTGTGTGTGTATCCCAGGACCCTGCACACCTCATCAGCTGCATCAGCAATGGAGCCAGCACTGCTGATCTCTTTCTCTCTGTCCCTTCCCTTCTCCTCCTCTTTAATACATCTCTCTTTTTCTCTCTTCCCTTTAATCTCCCTCCTTGATCCTAAACCCATTGCCTATATGAGGTCAGAGACTAACATCAGAGTTTCCATGCAGAGTTTGTAATTTACTAATAGAACTTTTTAAGATTTTGGGGGCCCTCTGACTTTTGCTGTTCCTTTTATCCATGAGCATCTGCAAATTTTAGGTTCTCCCTTCTCCTGATGGGTGGGATGCCACAACATGATATTTTCCCTAAGTATAGTGGAACAACTGAAAATTTTGGTGGCAAATCTTTGGGCATACCTGGAATTGCTGCTGCCTTTAGATGTAGGGTAAAACTTGTGGGGATACTGCCAAGAAATGGGATCTAATATGTTAGATTGTGCTGTTACACCTGCACAAGTAGAGCTTTTGCAACAATTGTACATGAAAGGGGTGCCATTTACATTATGGAAACAAGCCCTTCTGCTAGAGATACCATTCACAATGGTGAAGGCAGGAAGCATAATGATGTCATTGCATTTAGCCTTCATAAAGCTCAGGCCTTTAATATTCCTAACATCCATGGGCTACATTAGGCCATCATGTCCAAGCATCATCGTGGAATTTGGGCTGCTTGATCATTCTTTAGAGTCAGTATGTGCCTTGAGATGACCCTCTTCTCCAGGTGGTCCCTGAAGACCTTGGTCCAAGTTTGCTTACCTTGCAGTTTGACTGTATGAAAAAGGTGATGTATTTTCATGTGACCAGAATCTGAAATTGTTCTGCACAACCCCTTAACCCTACTGTTATTTTCCATTCTTTCAACCTTTTCCAGAAAACATTTTATCTGAATTTGTATTTATGTCCAGATTGTTGAGACAGTTCCACACATCTGAGCCTGATACTGGTCCTGCAGAACCTTGCTTAAACACCTATTTGGGAAGGATGCTGTCAGGGGTTAACCTGTGTAGTGCATGCTCTTCTAATGGTGAGTGCTGAGTTTGTTCTGTCATATTCCCTGATTTCATTTTCTGATGTGCCTACCCACTCTTACCTCTACCAGCCAAACTGTTTCTGAGAATTAAACAGGCTGTAGTTAAACAGACTTGTTTTCTATACAACACTTGTTGTTTGGCATTAGCTGTGTATCTAGCCTTGAATGATCTATTTAGTCCTTTATCAGTTTTCCATTATTTTGTCTGTGACGTCAGAGAAAGTAGTCTGCAGATGCCTGGTCACTTTGTCCCCTGCTTTAACAATGTCATGCTTTCTGGCTCTTCAAATTCCCCAAGATTAAATCATCTCCAAGAAGCCAGAAGTTTCCTTGGCCAGCTCTTAAAGAACTTGGTGGGGCAGAACTGCAGTAGATGGTCACTGAAGGTCTTTTAAATATCCTTGCACAGTGTTGCACACTGCCTCTTGCAGCACTTACAAACCATCTGCCTTTATCAGTTGGATTTTAACAAGCCTAGTGAAATCCCAACCCTCCATTCTTTCAGGTAATATAAAGGTTCCTGTAATGAATGGTAACAAACTAATAGTGTTGTACAGTGGAAGCTGGATTTGCACCATTTGCTGTTTTCCCCCAAACTTCATCCTAGGATAAATTACAAGCATTTTTATCCAGTGATACATTTTAGGAGAATGTTTTGAATAGTGTGTCCAAAGATATTTGCCAACTCTGGTTAAATGTCAGCCATCTGTTTTCAGTTTTAAGATGACTGTTTGTAGATGCAGCAATTGGCAATGGCAAGAACAAAGCAGTGAGCTTGGGAGATCCCAAGGAACTGCAGGCTGATGAGCCTCCACCCAGCCCTGCCAAGATGATAGTACTGAAAGCATCAAACACTGAGTACAAGAAGGTGACTGTCAGTTTGGATTTACACTGAGAAAGTCATGTCGGGCTGACCTGGTCACCCTCTGCGATGAAACAACTGCCTTGATAAATGAGGGGAGAGGAGAGGGATGTTGCTCAGTTTGAGCAAATCTTTCAGTGTTGTTTGGTAAAAGAATATTATAGACAAACTGGTAGACTAGGTTTAGGGACAATGAGTCAGACTGAGAACTGCAGAGCTGCTGAGATAAGAGGTTGTGATGACTAGCACAAAGTCTCATCACTGGTTTTGTGACCAGGACCAATACACATTCACATTCCAGATGTTTCCCTTCTCTTCATGCAACAAGTTGAGCAGCCTAGAGCACAGGACTAAAAGCTTTCTGCAAAATCAAATAAACTCCAAGTGCAACAGCAACAGCCTACAAGATAACAGAGATAGTAGGATTTTTTTTGAGTCAAAGCCTATTTATACTGGTAAAAAGCTGAAGTTGGCTTTCTGCGATTAATAGGAAAAATGCTCCTATAAATACACATGACAAGTCATCAAGACTCCTAGAATTTATTTCCAGGAAGGAAAAAAGTCTACATGAAGTGGTTTTATCAGGTGGTAAGATCATAAGCTGTTACAGCTTAATAGTGTTCTCATGTCATCCTCACTGGCTGGTTGCTGAGTGGTGCCCAACAGCCCTCAGCAGCAGTACACAGGCTGCCACCATTGCACATGAGGAAGTGAATCCTGTTGTCGTAGCACTGACCAACCTTTCCTTACCCTTTTGGCTCCAAGGCCTCTCTCAGGACTCAGATACATGGAAAAATTAGCCAAAATTGCTCCCTAGGTGAATACTTGCCTAGAACACTGCAGTTATTTGGGGTGGAGTTTTATAGCAATAATGTCACTCTCTCTCTCCAAGGACAACCTCTAATCACAGTTTTCCTGGTTGTCTAGAATTTGTAAAATTTCTGTTTTATGGCTTAGTCTGTGTGCTTCACATTCAGCAAGCATCAGGCACTGCCATGGGTTTGTAGTGAGAGAGGCAACCCCCAGGACAGGAAAATTTTTGACAACACAGGGGAAAAAAACCCACAGACACTGACTGTAGGGGTTACAAATCTTTCTGCTGACACTTCAGCATCCCTGGAACATGACTCTCACTCTGTTTATGTCTTTGGCACAAACAGTTCAAGCGATGTCTAGCTGACCGTTGATTGCAGCTCTGCACTTGAGGCCTGTTGCTTCTCTGTCACCTCTCACAGTACACTTCAGTGAAGAGGAAAGAGTAAGACCCTTTGTGCAGGGCAGTATTTTGGGGCAGCTGGCCATGTGGTCCCTTGAGCCTTGTGGGGGGCTGAAGCCCTCCTGACATTTGTTCTTCCAGAGCAGGCTTGAGAGGGACTGAGGAAATTGGGAGACAAAGCACAGAGATTCTTGTTTTCTAATACACTATGAACTTTCTCACTTTCAGTCTCTTAAAAATGGACCACCTCTTGCCCAAAAAAACATTTCAAGCTCTATGTCCATGCTCTATGGCATCTCTTTATTTATTAATTCATTTACTGGACCTTGAAAGCACCCTGTATTTGAAAGACTATCCTGATCTTTCATTCAGAAACAGATAAGATGAATACAGCTATGGTTAGGAAGAACTAACATAACATTGTGAAATTATTCCGAGTCCTGTCCTGGTCTGGCTTCCTCCTTGAGCAACAGCAGTGTCACCAGCTGGCAAGAGCTGAGGCCCCAAGTCACAGAGATCAGAAACAAAACACACCCAAGAAGGGAAGTGATGACAGCCAAGGAGACCTGCAGCAGCTGGGCTGGAGCTGGAGGCAGGCAGCAGATTGAGTGTTGAAAGGGGTAATGTCGACTGCCACATGTTTGTAGCCTACAGTAAAAGTATAGTTGATAACACCATAGACCAGCTGCAGGCTCCAGGCCAAGGAGTGCAGTAGATTTCATTTTGGTTCCACAGACAGGAATGATGATTGCCACACATGCACATGCCAAACAGGGCCAGTGAGAAAACAGCAAGGGAGCCTAGATTGTTTGGCAGAAGGAGTGAAGACTCTGGCCATGAAACAGTTAAAAATCCCTTCCCCCAGAAATGGTGAGCTGCCTTACGTAAGGGAAGAAACTGATTCATCTGATCATGGGAAAACGAGTGTGAATGGGACCTACAAGACAGGTGATGGGACAAAATAGATGAATGCTAAAATTAGCTTCTTGGGGACAATTTAGACTTTTTATTGCTGAGATTTAAGCAGGACATGCATGCAAGAGGAGCTCAATGAATACCAACAGCTTTGGAATTTATGAGCTCATTTTTGGTCCTGTAAGTCAGATGACAGGCCCCACACTATCTGAATGCTGTAATCAATGGAGCATCTGAGACAGGTGGGGAGTTGGTAACCCTGGTTGCCAGAGCCCCCTCTAACTCACCACTTTCTGTATGGCTCCAGGGCCAGGGGCTTTGGTTTTCCTTTGCATCTCTCAAAGAGGTTGGTTAGAAGGCTCAGTGGAATAACAGTGTTAGTGTTCCTATGTCTTTTTAAATTCTGCCCTTCCAGTATTCATAAGCATCAGTAATGCCTACAGGGAACAGAGATGGTGCAGCTAGAGACGAGTTCTACCACCTAGCTTAAAAGCCTTTACTTACAAAGCTTCAGTCTATCCATGATCATGGAAACCAGCCTCTCAGGATGAGGACAAGGGTGAAGACGGAGGCAGAAGCTGATTTTAGGCAGGATTTTAACCTCCAGCATGAAACTCAGACCTTAGTCATGCCTTGTCTGAAAAAATAACTTTCCCACTTATAGGCAGTGAAATAGGACAACTGTGTAAAGGCCTCTCCTGTGCAGTGAAAATATTTGGGATGCAAGATCTCCCTAAAACCTGTAGTCCTATACTTGACTGTCCAGCTACAATTACTGTGCTGTTCAACACTTCTAAGAGGTAGATCCTTCTTAGAAAAATTTAAAATGTGGTTGAAAGGAAACTCTTGCCTCCAAGCAAATGAGGTATTAGATGATAACAGGAAGGAGATGCTTTGAAGCATAACAGTCCCAACTCTGCCAATAGGAAATGTCCTATGGAAGTAATGAGTATTACTACAGCTGTACAGGGAACTAGGACTGGTGTTTAAGCCATGGAAAAAAAAAAAAAGCTGAGATTCTGCTCTCAGGTTATCAATCCACTCACTGGTAAAGGAAAAAGAACAGTTCACTTTGTTTTCATTGAATCAGTCATGTCCACACAGAGGCTGGACTGTTGCAGCAAGAAACCCAACTTGCTTTTAAACTGTCCTGGATTTACGTGCAATGGGATATTAGCAAATAAGGAAAAATATCAGCCAAGCCAACACACTATACAAATACATTTTATTTAGAGATACCCATAGTAAGATGCACAAATACTTTTTGTTCACCACTTTTTAGTTCACACAACTTCAAGTAGTGGAATAAAAACAAACTGCAGTTAATTACAATTATCTATGTAACAGGGCAGTAATAAAAGATTCATTTGTCAGACTACAGCATGGTTAACAATACTCAGATGAGAATGTACGGTCTAGGTATTTAAAAAGTGTATGGGGTAATGCCACATACACTAACATGCTTCTTTGAAGGGCGACATCTTTCTGGCATGTGAACACAGTAACCCGGTTAAAAGAGGGAAAATAGGCTCATCATTTGATCTGGAAATGTATCTACTAAAAGTTGTCCTCCTAACAGCAAATTATTTGTGACTGATACATGGAAACCAATCTGTAAAAATCAGTTACACTGTCCATGTAGTCAAGCAACACACATGACCTAAAATTTAAAATTATCTGTTCACAGCTTTTACACAGTCTTCTTCAAAACAGTCTGGAATACTTAGTTGCATTTAACAAGCTGGTGGAAGAGATGTAATCTGAGCTCCACACTCTTGCATCCACAATGAGTTCTTCCACAAGAGAAATCTCAAGCTTCAATTTTGTTTTTTTTAAAAAGCATGTTCCACCTGCAAGGACATCAACTGGCTCATGTATTGCTTGGTTTATTTTTAAATTTCCATGTAAATGGAGGGAAACGTAGGAAGCTGCACTGGTCTGACAGCATAGATGCATGGGTTTAAAGTTATATTTAAAACACATGGAACCTAGATTCTTTTCTCCAGGTCTCTCTCAAACCAAGGAAATTCATAATGTTCCACTATTCAATGCAGTCCCCATTTTGTTTTTAAATAGGGATAGGGCTGAATAGTGCTTGGGAAAGACCAGCAAGGACTGTTGTGTGGGTGGTTACATACAAGATAGCAAGAAACACATTAAATCAGTCTTCAGGTAATCTTCCATTGCAAACGAGAGCAACAAAGACTGACTTTGCATTATAGTTGAGAGGCACACTTTGCATTGATGAACAGAAAATCTCAGTTTACATTGCAACTTTCTGTGGCTTAAAGCACCACCTAACTTCCTGTTAAAGGAATTAAAAAAAAAGAAACAAAAACCCCTTAATTACTGTTTTTATACTTAAAATTCATAAGCTGCTCCCTCACCTGTTCTACAGAGACTTCTTTCTACTTGTGTATATGCAGCTACTTTCCTCCTTGTTTGTCTAAGAGATCCTTGTTTCTGTGCACCTTTAGAGTAGACAAATAATTCTGATGCCTCAGGATGGGCCCCTGTACTATGTTCAGGAGTTGAGAAAGTCAGTATGGTTTTGTACATTTGCAGAATAAATACAATAAATACCAGAATAAAAACAAGATAAAGCCACTGAATTGCAATAACCAGCAGTATGGGAACCAACTCCATGGAACAGGAGTGACTTTGGAGCAAACCTTTTTATACTGAAAGGGCTATGTCAGTCCAGGAAGAGACCTGGAGCTGAGTTAAATGACTAAGAACTGTGAGCAAGGTCCGAGTTCAGCAAACCAATGCCTAAGCCAGTGTAGAAGTTCTGAAGTGTAGTGGGGCTCTAAAAGGTACCCCCAGGCTTCACAGAACTTGGTACCTGAACTAGAACACCATGAGAGAACAGGGAACTTGCTCCAGTCCCAGGCAGCGGTGTGACAAGGTGTGAGTGAGGCTGGGACAAGAGACTAAGACTGGAGACAGAATTTTGAACAAGAGGGACAAAGCCTAGCAGAAGTTACTTACCCAGTTCTTTCTGTAAGAGCTCCAGAGTCCCACCTGCAATGTTGGAGAGGCCCAGAGCAATCAGCTGAAGCTGTAAATCACAGCTGGCCTGTTACATCCCTGCACTGTCAAAAGCCAGCCAAGTGGAGGACAATGCAGGCAATGCTCTTTCACTCCATCATCCCTGCACAAAGCATGTGGAGGGAGCTGGTGGCAGCTGTGAAGTTACATTAGTCATAGAGTCACTCATGAAAACAGAGACAAATGCATGGTAACCTTGAATGTTAAGGGGGAGACTGAATGACCACTGGGGAAACTGTTTTTTCCTCATATCATTTTCACATCTCGCCTGAAGAGGGAGGACCACCAGTTTTGAAAGCTCTGGGAGCAACTAATTTGTAGTGATCTAAGGCATGACGGCAGAAACCCTCAAGGCTTACCCTTCCAACACTCCATTGCCAGCTCACCTTGGAGCATAGCCATTGTCATGCTTGCTGGATAAAGCACATTAGAATAACACTTATCTTCTGAGCACAGGGTTATTGTTTTGCTCATATCCCTACTCTTTTATAATTCCACCCCCTGAAAAAATCTGGAGGAAGCCTTTAAATGAGATCAAGTCAGCAACTCATTCTCCTGGTATTGCCCTGAATGAAACCTTCAGTCAAGACTTCGAGTAGCAGCTGAAGATGCCAGTTCTCTGGCTAAACCACTACAGATCAGTTTGACAAATATACTGGGTGAAGGCACAGGGCACCTCCACTTCCTGATTTGCTGGTATCACTCAATATGGATGCAAGAGGATTTGAGCTTCTGCAGACTGTGCAGGGGTGGAGTCTCCACCTGCAAGACATGCATCCAGCCATGGAAGTTTATGGTGAAAGCATAGAGTGATCTTGCCACATTGGGCCACAGGTTTTCTTTTTATTATGACTCAATAGTTTGCAGAGTAGGTAGATGGCTTTGAATCGATTGTTACAGGTGAACTAGGAAGAAATGGGAGAAAAGGAAGATGCTAAAGATAGAAAAACTAAGTTAAATCGTTTGTTCTACTCAGAAAACTATCATAAAAACAGCACCTTACCAAATTTAAAGGAACTCTGAAATTAGCATGAAGGAAAAAGAATTCCACAGTAAGTCTGCACTGTGGTACAGAGAAAACAGATGGCACAGAATACACACAAACCTTAGAGCTCTGTGACCATGTATTAATGTCAATACACTGATGACTAATCATGCTGATTCTAAATACAAAGGTAGCCTAATGCATCAACAGAATGCAGTACTGTAATTCACCTAATTATACCTAGGCATGTCCACAGTCATGGTCTTACAAGACACAATGTATCAATTGCACTCTCTGCATAAGAGTTAGAAACTCAGCCCAAATTCCAGATGTCAGTTTGAGGTTTTTAAACAAATATATCTTTAGAAAACTAAGCCAAATGTCATGTTTTTGTATAGAAAAAACACAACAATGAAGAAAAAAACCTTTTGAGAGAGGAGAAACAATTTGCAAGGTAACAGAACACTGAGCCCCATGTGCAGACAGGCTGGTTTCACATACTATCTGTGATTTCCCACTGTTCCATTTGCAAGCTGGATCAATAACTTGGACCAGGTTTATCTTACAGTTAAAAATGTGCTCTGTAATATTTGAAGTGAGCTGTTACTAATTTGTTTGACAGTTTCTGTGATAGTTCAGGATTAAGTACTGTTTTTGATACAGCTCATGACAGAAACAAGCTGAGAAAGCCTCTGTTACATGGGTGGATTTGGAGGAGTTGTTAACAAAGATCAGACCCTGGATTCAGAACAAAAGCCATCAAGTATCAGCAAGTCCTGATTATTTTTTTTTCCCCCTTAAGTCTTTTGGTCTTATTAAAAGTATTTGGGAAAAAAAAACATCATAAGCAGTTCACTGTAGGACATCCTGCCTTCAGGCAACAAGTTATGATCACTGCACATTTTAAAACATTGTGTATTTGTGCATTTTATGCACCACAGGCAGTGGGGAAGATCCAGCATTTATGTACACACAAGCACGCACTGACAGGTGTCACTGGCAAGACTGATTCCAAGACCAACCAGCACATTGATTTGTCTACACCACATCCTAACACAGATGAAACAAGTTACAAGTAACAGTACAAATCTGTTGCAATTTCAACACATACATCTTAGAAAAAGACAATGCATGTACCCAGCCCTAAGACAGTGAAGTTTGAGATAACTTTATAAAGATCAAGGTACCAGAAGAGCAAGGCACATTAACCTCTGGTTGGTCCATTTCAGTACTATTTGGATGAGTCATAGTGATTTATACCCTGAGACTGTGGAAGGTCTTGAAAATGAAAAGAGACCATGTGAATGGGCAAATAAAAAGTACAAGTTTAATGAGATTGTAATATTCAGCACCTGAATTTTCCCTTTTAGTAAGGGAATCTAGAAAAGCCGTTCCTAAAAAAACACTGTATCTGACTAATGAATTTTTGTCTTGAAGAATAAATTCAAAAGAATCTTAAACTAAAGATATTGCACTGTGTTGCAAGGGGTTTTATACACCCTCTCAGTTTCAGTACAGCAACCACAATTTGTATACAATTAAGTGTTGATGGTTTTTTGGGTATAGAAACAGTCAGACAGCCCACATTTTCCCAATTCTGCCAATCCCCGCTCGTCATTTTAAACCTGATCACACTGCTCCCGGCATGATACTAGTGGGAAAGGCTGTTAGGATATGGGAAGATTCCTTTCTGCAGGAGCATTCTCTAATTAGCCAAGTACCACATGGTTTTCATGAAAAAACCCAACATCATAAGCAAAAAGATACTTCTTAATTTTATCGTTGCAAAATCACACAGAGAATCAGGAATGTCAGAGATATATACTTGATCTCTCAAAGATATTTCTGATTAGGCATTTATGTATCCCCTTTAGTTTTTAAATTCTTCAGTCCCAAGAATCCCAAGAGCCATACCAAACACTCTTTGTCTTTTACTGTTTCTCTGGTGTTCCTTGCCCATTCTCAATACACAAAGTGCTCATGTACAGGGGTAAAGGAGACCACAGAAGATGTGGCTGTGTTCTCTTTTACACTCTCCCTTGTCCTGGGGTGTCTGGTTCAGAATTTCAAATAAGTTACACTCAGAAATGCATTTTAAGTTGAGGTCATACCATGGGCTCAGACTGTGGGGTGGCCTGCAGGGCGCACAGGGATTTTCACTTGGCTTTACGCTAAAAAGGTTGTGCCTGGTAGCTCAGGAGTCCCTAGCTCAGCATGGGCTGGCCAGAGGATGAGCTCCACCTGCACGACACACAGCTCTGCAACAGAGTTCCTTAGGAACAAGCTGTACCCCAGTCCAGCAATTCAGTCATAGCAGCAATTGCAAAAGCAGCTAAGTAAGACGGTATCAGACACCTTGGAAAAGTGTGCTTATTGAAAATAAGGGTAACTGACCACTAAAACCAGAACTCCCACCTGGCTGCTGAAAGATGCTGCTGCTTTCCCTTATGCAGTAACTGACAGCCCATCTGTCCTTGGTTCCTTGCAAACAAAGCAAACAAGTGATCTCGTGAAGTGTCTAGGCAAGCCTGCTTTGTTTCACACCTGCACCAGGTAAGGCACAGCAGTTCAAAAGGCCTGTAAACGCCTCTCAGCAAAGCACCACTTGACATAGCTGGATCATAAATGTAATCTCTTAACTTTGCAGTTGCAAGCTATAGACAAAGCAAGTGCTCAGGTGAAGGAGTAGGATAAAATTCCGGAAGAGAGTGATACCCAAGTATCTTTATCCTCTACATACAAAAAGCTGCCAAAGACCTAAAAGGAGGCAGCAAATATAAACCCCTTAATTCAGGAGTTCCTCTCATGAAGAGAGTCACAAGAGTCACCCACAATATGAATGTAACTTTTGTGAACAGACTAAGTCCAGCAAGATCCCTGGGCATTCTTGCAATGATCTTAAAAATGGATCTGTGAGGAGAATGAACAACTGAGATTAGGAACATAAACCTACTATCAACTATTCTTTGGTAATTTACTCACCTCAAACTAACACCAGCAGCACTGATGAGGGAATCAAACAAATGGACTCGATTTTTACTGCAATCCCAGAAAGCACCGGAGGAGAGCACTAGCAATTCTCCCTACAAGACTTGACTGTACATGGGAGAAACCTGGGGGAATTACAGGAATAAGATATTTAGTGAAGAGAGTGAACACAACTCTTATTACTGTGCTCAAGCAAACACTGCAAAGTGGCTTCCGATTCCTCAGGATCATCCCATGACCTAACATCCAGCTGTTACTGAGGTGTTGTTATTCATTATTAACAAGCTAGGTGTTACCAAACCCCTAACTGAGTCACTAGTTTGATTACCTGTCATGAATACTAAAAATGTAATCCCAAAAATACCCAAATTATCATGGCAGTCTACTGAGAAGTTAATAGCAGCCAGTCTGAAGGCATGTTATGCTGAAAGTTCTCTCCTTCAAGCAAGATAAACCCGAGTATGTTCCCTGGAACAGACTGCTAATGTGTAATCATATCAGTCAAATATGTACAAGGGCAACTGTCCAGTTCAGTAGTGTGAGCCAGCCTTCAACTTATACCCAGTTATAATAAAGCAAATTGAAGATCTTGAGCACCAGTTGACAAAATGCCAGCAAGCCTGGTCCTGCTCAGCACAGGTCACCTCTGCAAGGACAATATTGCTACAGCAAATACTGTAGGTATGATTTGGGTTGGAAGAGGCAACGTCAAACAAACCAGTCAAGCCGGAAATACCAAGGGAGGGAAATGTTGAAGAAACAGTGGAAAAGGTAAGATGGTCTGAAACTATGCATGTCATTGGGTCTCAGCAGCACAGAGCAAGCTGTTCAAGAAGCTGCTGAAGTGCAGTCACCAGATGAAGTTCATTCCATTGCACAGGTGTATCTCATTTGAACAGCAAGGTACCAAATTTGCCTCTCTGCAGAGTCTGGAAGCTCCCTGCTCTGCAGCCATTCCTGCACTTGGATGAGAAACCCACTTATTTATTAGCATGATCCTGAATTTCAGTAGATATCTAACCCAACAGGGCAAGGAAATAAAAGTCAAGAAAAATTCAGTTTTTTTCCTATTACTTATCTTTGGACAATTGGTATATCATCACCTTTCTGTGCCTCAGTTTCCAACAGTGACTGGAACAAAAGTTATGTATGACCAACCACAGAAACATCCTGAAACTTAGTATATATATTGCTAGAAGCATTTAAAGCCATTGAAACTAGCTAAAAATTATCTAGTTCAAATTTTTTCTGTGCTTTCAGCACTATCTGGTTTGGTTCCTAATTTTTGTGGGGATTTTCATAGAGCAACAAAGATGGCCCATACCATGAGAAGTAATTTTTGCAGAAAGCATCCTGAAAGCAGGATACAAAAAAGCATGTGAGACTTGAGGAATTTTACATTGTTGTCCAGATTCATCTGAGAATTGTACAGAGCATTCTATGAAGAAAAAAAAAAAAGGGGAAAAGGGCACTCACATTACCAGGCTTTAGGAGCACATATTGAGGTACTTTTGGACATCACAGTCAGCAGGAAGGGACAATTTCCAATGGTGCCTCTTTGGTAACCTAAAGACTGCAGAAAAATTGGCCTCTGTGTTTGAAGGCCATACACATACTCTTTTTTTTCTCCTACCATGGCCTAAAATATGCTTCAATTAATAAATCAACATCAGGGCTAGAATTTCCAGACCAGAAGTCTCCCTTTGGCATTCCTGACACTAAATACCCAGGTATTACCTATTGCTTCAGCAGAACTGGAGGACAATCAGGTAGACTATAGTGTCTAGTTTCTTTAAAAAAATAAAGCTAAAAACTTCAACCAAACTCAATTTTAAAAAAACAAAAAAAACAAACCAAAATAAAGCAGAACGTGTTCCTTGTGACAGAATGATCTTCCATAGTAGCTGTAGAAATACAAACCCTGCCATTCTTCTCCATGAATTGGTTTTTTTCATATACTTACTATTTTCTATGCCCCTAAAATAACCAAAGCAGGTATCCCATATGGTATATGATTTTTCCTTTTCAGAGAAAAGCCTGTTTAGCCATATACCTAGTACCTTGAAGTAATACAGTTTAAGCAGCCAGGCCACAGTGGGAAGTACTGTGAAACACTGGAAGATGATCTGCTTGTGAAGCACCTGTGTTGATGTTCAATGCTAATTATACTTCTGGGACATGTGCACACCTGGGAGAGAGTTCTCTTGCCAGGATTTCCACTCCAATAAGAAGGACCTGCATTCCTTGTAGGATTTCCACCCTGGTCTCCATACTAGCTGGAACTTAAGCCTGATGTTACTGATGAAGATACTGAGTAGAAGGTGAGAGAAACTGCAAAGACACATGCAGATTAGCTCTGAGCTGTGGGCAGGAAATGCAGTGCTAGCTGTGATCTCCCACAGAGATGGAAGAACAGACTATGTCCTAGCCTTGTCTTTCTGTTTCAACCAACTGCCCATTTGGCAACAATACTGTAAGGTACAGGTGCACTTTGCTCCACCAGTGTCAGGGGAAAGGCATTAATTCCAGCAGAGGACAGAGGCATCACTAACAAGCTGAGAGTTTGGTGCCTGCAAAAAGGAGGAAGTCTTGCATTTTAGCTGAGTATTGGGTAAGACCATCACCCTGGGAGGCACACACTTCATAGCTGGACCTGAAGGGCACTGGATGTGTTCTTCAGTCCCAGGTGAAGTTGAAGGGTGTCTGAATGCAGAAGGCAGCAGGGGGTTCTGGAAAAGCCTGAGCCTCTCCTACAGCATATGCTAGCACAAAGGGAGGGAACACCAAGCTACCCTCCTTCAGAGAAAGTTTCTCACTTGCATTAGTAAAGTCTGAGATGCACCCTTTAATCTTGGAGAAAAAAGTTTATTTATTCCATTGGCTTATTTGAGCAGATGGCCAACCAGAACAGCAAAAACGAGAAAAATTTCCACAACCTGGGATAAAAAAGGTCCTAGGTTTTACGAAGTTTATGAAGAGCCTATAAGCTACCCTAACAGCATACTCAGAAAGCGTATTTCATCTGGAGAACAGACAGATTTAGTTCATTTTGAATAACTAGACCCCATTTCCTCTCAGCACTTCTGCAGCCCTGTAATGTCACCCTGCAACAGCCACGCTGCAGAACAGCCTATAAAAACTCCAGTTGTGCAAGCTGATACCTAGGATGGGCAGTGAAGAAACAGATCAATTTTTGCTTCTAGCACTGCTGAAAACTACCATTCAAACACAAATGCACTTTTAAAAACTCCCACACTTTGGATTCAATGGGCAGTACCCCCAGGGAATCCATCCCTGGGCTCCAGTGAGTACACCTTAAAATTACCATATCCCTCTATGTATACACAGTGTCATTAGACTTGTACTTTTACAAAATACGATCAACCCAGGCCAGGGCCAGGCTCTGCAGATAAAGTAGTCATTTATCTCTTATAAATATTTTTAATAATTTTTAATTACAAGTAGTCCTCACTCCAGGTAATGTAACTGACACAAAGTACCTGCACACATGCAGCCCCAAGACTTTCACAGAAAGTTCAGGAGCAACCACTCTGTAAGAAAGAAATCCTACCTCACAGCAAAGTAGAGGAGGGGGCACATGGCCAAGACAGCCTTAATGGAGGGAAGAGTCATTTGGAGTAAATACAATAAAAAAGGACTTCAAAACCCCTCCAGATAAAGGATTAAGGAAGTTAAAGCAAAAAACTAGTTCAAAAAGATGTACAAAACTGTTGAAGACCAACAGAAAACTCTGCCAAAAAATAACTTGTTTTAAAATCAGGAATCAATGGCATCACACAATTTTGTTGTTAAAAAAAGTAAAAGTGGAAATCTCTGTAAAGATCAGCATCAGAATGAAGAGTTATCATTAGCTCCAGAGACCAGCATAATTCCCATGAAGTCCTGATGGAAGAGGGCCTCCTGCCACAAAGAGTTTCGTTCCAGATGAGTCGTAGCAGTGGGTGTAAACAGCATTTGGGAAGTAATTTATGTCAGAAAAATAATTCCTCCAGGTTTCATCATGGTTCTGTTAAAAGAAAGTTTAGATCATTACTGTTGCCAAACAAATCCAAAACCCTGTTTCACAAAAGCAGAAGGTAGCTTCCAGAGCCTAAAAAGGGATCTTTTCTCTTAACAATCATGAAGCTTCATGAAAGGTCAACTAAAAGATACCTGAGTTGTCCTGAAGCTTTTTCTAAGAACATTTAGGCCAAGCATTGGAACTGGGAGGTGAGGGGACACTGCACTGATACAAAAGGTAATGAAGCTAAGTTAAACAAAGCCATTAACCATTTTATGATAACATACAGGAAACCAAAGTCAAGTGCCTGCCATGGCATTACCTCAGGAAGCCACAGTTTCTAAAACTGCACACCATTAAATTAAAACTCTTGCTTTCAGTACCACATTAGATTACCATAGCTTTAAAAAAAGACAATTTATTTCCTGTTTGAAAACTAGAAGTTAGATTACATTTGAATATATAAAGATAGAAAATCTAGTTCATTTATGAATCAGTGCATAAGAACTGTATTCACTACATCTTACACTCAAGCAAATAATTTTCAGTCCCTTGCATGAAGTTTTTGTAGAAAGCAATTCTGCAGCACTTCTTGCTCTACATTATTACTGGTTACATGAATACTGTTTGTCTGAGACACATTTCACACAACAGGCCCAAAAAGAACTGGCTCAAGCTCTGTGCCGCTCCTGCATAATGGGTCTCCTTCCCCCAACCTGTATCACAGCTACAAACTTACCAGCCAGCCTTTCCCAGTTGTCAACTTCAAAATTTCACCTCCTCCTAATCTCTGCTTCTGTCCATAGCAGGCACGGGGGGGCTTTTCTTCCAGGAACCTCTGGGCTCTGATATCATAAAACAACAAGGACCCTTGCCCTGTCCCCACAGTGATGATGTGCTCGTAGAAGCTCACTGAGCGGATACCTGTCAAAACAGAGAAGGGGCAGAACAGTGCAGTAAGGAAAAGGGATGATTTGGCTCTGCAGTCCTGTTACTTCATGTCTAGTATTACCTACTAGTATTCTCCACAACACACAAGCTTTCCCACTGCTACAGGGCAGTGCAGACAAATCCCACTGATGCCACTGAAACTGCAGCTTTGATTACATGAATGCCCTACTCCTCGAGACCATCAGCTACACCAATGGTAAAAAGCTTCATCCTCACCAGCCCTCAGGTCTGCTGGATAAGGCAATTAGGGTCCAGACTACTTTAGCTGTGTCTGCCACAAGCTTTTAAGTGAACACACTAAGAGCAAGTAGATGGCAGCAGACAGAGGGAAGAACATCACACTGTCTTCCTCCATTAGCTCACACTCTCTGTAAATACCTGCCAACCTGCAGTAAGTGACCATCTGAGAAAATTAAGTCCCAGTTCCCACCAAGTGCATTGTGCTGATCAACAGGACAGCTGTAAACAACTGTAACCATAATAATCACCAGTCATTTTGCTGCAAAGATAGCTTCAGAACTATTAATGAGCCTGATCTGTCTCCACTCAAATATTCACAAACAAGCACACCTTATTTTTAATAGTGGGCATTTTTAGCACTTTAGCCAGAAAAGAAAACAGAATAGGACTCCTGTCATCTAAACACCACCATATTCCACCAGTACATGGGAAGGTACAATTCAAACTAAACATGTTAGCACAATTCAGTCATCCCATTACATCCCCATCCCATTGAATAAAAGTACATATTTTGTTTTCACAAAATCTAAATTCTAAATCTCAGCTAATCAAGGATCCCTTGGAATTAATATTGGGGAGATTCTGTATATAAGAATTTGCAATCTGCAAAACATCCTGTCATCTCATCTCCATTTATTGTGCAAATATTGTTCTGTGTAACCACTCTACTCCAAACAACTCTTCTATGTAGGTTAAACACCACCACATCTGTACTTCTCCTTCCTTCATGACAGGATGCCAGGTTATAAACCCTAGGGCTTTTTAGGCCCTCTTTAAGTACCACTGAATTACAGACTAAACTAGCATTCAAACAGGAGAGTAAACAAGCAAGTTATACCAGCTACATTCATGTGCCAAGTGTTGTCACCATACCAAGCAAGGCTGAATGTCACAGAACTTGTATCATACTGAAATATTCCCAGTAGCATATGTGATGGCCAGGCAACCGGAGCAGAGAATGCAACCAGGGAGTTTCCCATTCCCCTCTGCATAAAGTCCTCACAAGAATCATGTCCTTATCCTTCTGCCTCCAGCACTGGGTGTGGCATCCATGGCCATCAGCATTTGTGACACACACTTAGAACAAGCCAAGGCCACACTGTCCTGCTGCATATATGGGGTGAAGTCTTGACTGCAGGCTTAATGGGTGGGAAACCACTGTGCAAGACTCTCCACTGAAGTAGATTATGAGATTCATATGAGAGTCTCTAATTCAGAGAGCTACAAATTCACTTAAGACGGCAGAAGACCTTCCTCCCACCTCTGTCACATGGATCTGGCTCTGGCAAAGACACAGAAAGCTTTAAGCCCTCTGCAGTCAACAAGAGCAGTCATGTGGATAAGAGGAGAAAGGCACAAGAGTGGACTTCCTCTTATTTTTGCTTCAGAAGTGCTCTTCACAAGCCACTCAGGAAAACACTTACTTCAAACAGATAGGTGATGGATTATGAAGGCAGATATTAAGCGTATTAATAAAAAGCTATAAAATGCAGAACAACTGTGCATCTTTCTCTAACCAAAGAAATTAACTGAAGGAATCCAGGATGTACCCTCTACTAAGAAGGATATTTAGAACAGGCTTTCAAAAATAGCATTTCAAATTGTGTCCTAGGTTGCTGAAGTACCTCAGATTAATCATTCCCGTCAAGCTAAATGTACAGCCTGTGCCTAGAACCAATCATAGTAAGTTCTAGACTCCCAGCCCTCTACCACCTGTTGACCTAGATTATTTAGGTAAGTATTTTGAGTCTCACTCCTATGCTGCAGGAAGGGTCTACAGATCCCAGAAGGAAATGAAGTTGCAGAGTCGATGCCATACAAGCTGTCTGCTGTCTTCAGGACATGAAGGGAAGGGTACACAACATGGCTCTGCAGGCCACTCATGCAGAGAGGAGTCACTTTCAAGGATCAAGAACTACTGTCCAAGGCATGCATTTCCCTGTACAACTGCTAAGAAAAGCAACACTTACAAGATGCACTAAAAAGCATTCACTGCCTTTCTGTGTAAACAGGGTTACAGCAGAGAAAAGCCAGCCCCAGCTCCAGCCTTACTGAGACACCACCTTTCTCTGACCTGCTTTTGTGTACAACACGAGTGAACTGAAGTTAACATGGACGTACCACGTTCAGCAAGCGCACTTGGAAACTTAAAGCACATTCAGGTACCACTGAAAAGCACTTGAAATCAGATTTTAGTCCAAAAGTCAATAAAAAACCTGTTTTCTAGAGGTACTACACCACTTCAAGTCCCAGGGAGATCAATAGAAAGTGGAAACATACAGTATCTTGGAAATTACTGTTATTTATGTGCCTCTACCACTACAGCATATAAAAAGATACACCTACTCTGCAGAAGAAAAAACAGCCCTGACAAAGCCTTTCTCTAGACATGAGCTGGAGAAACCCCTCGAGGTACTCCCTACACGTATTATCCTGCAAATATGGACGATCACATACTTGAGGCAGAAGGTTTCAGCCATCAGCCACCACTGGGCACCACACTGCAGTGTCTGGGGCAGGACCTGAACAGAATTGTCACTGACAGCAAGTGAGGACAAACAAACAGTCTTGTTGGTATGACATTATAGACATTTCTCTCATATCTGAAAGCAGCAGACCCTGACACTGATCTAGAAACCACTACTCAGTAACTGCATAAATAAAAGTTTCTTAGTATTTGCCGACATAAATCCTTCTCTGATAACCTGCCCGATGAAGAGATGGAAGATCAGAGACAAGCTAAGACTGCAACTTACTGATCTGGGATTAATATGGCTCTGTGCCTTTCATGCCTGTTAATATAGGACATGGGGAGAACCACACACTCTGCAAGCCTTCAGGCCTGGTCCTGGTATATATTCAACTGGACATACTGCATCCACATGCGAAAAAGAAATAGCACTCAAATCACACAGAAAATCAGTCATGGCTTTAAAATTACAAATCAAGCTTTCCCTCACAGCACAGACTCCCAATTACGTAGCACAGAGTGGACAACATGCCTTTTTCTCTGATAGAGAAAAACTGATACAAAAGAATGCAAGAACAGTATGAATAGTGATAAAAAGACTACATTTGCTTTGAGATTATAAGAAATAGAGTAAGATCCAGTAAAAAATACATAGCAGTAAAATGCGCACTTTGAAAGCTCAGTAATACTTCGATGGTTTACAGTTGTGTTACTCCTAAATGCAGTGATGTTGCCTTTTATTCGATTTCAGAGCTGGTCACATTTGGTTTGTTGGTTGCTCCAGGTATACTGTCACAAAATCAAATCTATACATACACTGCTAATTATTTAGCCAATCTCTAGAAAAGCCCTTCCTATTCATTAGAAGCTTGAATTTTACTACAGTTTTAACAGTTACTTCTACAAGCAAACAATTTGAAGCACCTTTGACAAGTTTCTTACCACTGCCTCGTTCTTTGGAACAGACAGATTTCACGTTGTGAGAAGGCTGCCTCGGATCCAGAAAGGAGACATGTGCCTGTGATCCTACAGCATACACTGACCACTCCTGACCATAAGCCAAACACACGTTCTCCCTGCAGTATGGCAACTTTGTGGAAAGTAACTGGAAACAGAAAAAATAAAAATCAACCCGTTACAAGAAAAGGCTAAGGTGTTAACAGAACAATTTTTTAAGCTAAGTTCTAGGAAGTTATAGGAAAAGAAACACAAAATGCAGGTGAAAAATAAGACCCAGGAGGAAAAATCCTGAAAACAATGAAATGCCTTACCTGAAGCAAACTGAGAAAATAAAGGCTGAAGCAAAGACAAATGGATATTTTGATAAATTGTTTTAGAACTTTCTAATCTGCTGCTATTTCTTTAGCAGGTGCACAGCAACATCAGCTCTCAGCTGAAAAAAGCCTGCCACATTCACTAGCATACATAAGTCTGGGTGTGATTTGCCATTACACTTGATTAAGTGCAACTTCCTTTATGAATTCTACGGATCAAGTATCCACTGCACTCCATGCAGCAGTTCACCCCAATTATTCCCAAACTAGCAGGAAGTTAAGAAAGCTTCCTGCCCTCTGAATTAAGAGGAGTATGGAGCATCTCTCCTCTTCAAGCTCCAAATTTTAGGACATTTCATTTTACATAGAACTTTTAAGTATTTTACAAACACTGCTGCTGTTCAAATATTTGAAAGAAATTAAGAACAGTGAATAGCCTTAACTGCTTGCAGTTTTTGAAGTTTAACTCCAACAAACAGAAAAGCACCTTTGATAGCGTATGCTCTGCTTTCCAAAGATGAAAATACCCATCCAGGGACACAGCTCCCAGCTCCTATTAGGAGGCAAATAAAAAGAAGAGAGTTAATTTCTGTATTATAGATGTCCTTACAAATTCACACTCTATTCTAAGCAGGCTGCACAGTCTGGATTGAACTCTTCCATAATCCTGTAAAGGCTCTATCAAGATAATTTTCATTTTATACTGATCTTCATAGAATGCCATACAGTACTTCAGGTGTCAAGTAGAATCTAAATTAACAAAAGAGTAAATAACAATAACTTTCAAAACCCTAAATCTTGCTAGGCAATCAAAAATTAATTATGAGACACTACAATCTAGAGTTGACAATTCTCTTCAGCAGGTCCCACACTGATTCTAATCCTGAAGTAAGTTTCAGGCTGAAAAAGTTACATTAAGTTTCCATTGTGAAGGAGTAAATAACAGCTATTGTGAAAAATAAAGCCTACAGGAGCACTGTGCTTCCAACAGTACACCCACCTTTCCTTCAGACCTTTTCTGTTCTTTGTGGGCAGGGGTGGAAAAAAAGTGGTGAAGGATGAATTGCTACATCCACTGGTAATAACAGGAGATCAGGATGGGAGCGACTGACATTTACTCATTTACTGTTTGTCAAATGCCAACAAAATAACCCCAAAGCAAGCACTAGTACCTGCCCTGAGTCAGTCACCTCATTTGCTGAGCAATCCAGAAAGGATTCAGCTATCGAAACACAAACTGTTAAATGTTAGCTGGTCTTCACAGAGGGCAAAGGAAAGCAGAAAGAGCACTCAAGAATGGGATTCAAGCTGCAAGACATGTTTTGGTGCTTTATCTGCTTCTTGTAAATATTTCTTTACTCCCCTGTTTAAGATGCAAATCTAAAAATCAAACCCACAGGAAAACTGTGCCTTCTAATATGTCTAGGGTTGTGGGTTTTTTTTCTTCCAGATTTCTCCATCTACTTGGGGTAGAAGCAGACATAGCAGATTAAAACCACTGCCTCACCAGACAAGGATGCAAAAGAATCAGAGCAAAATAAACTAGTTTGCATCTCTGATATAGTCTATTTAGATTACTTTTTAGTTTTTCTAATGCACAGGGACAGTTTTAAGACTTCTCAACTGTTTTGCTTATCTTACTGACCTTATTTTTATTGTTGAAAGCCAATGCTCGGACTTTGCAGTTGTCAGGATTGGTGTTCTCCTTGGGAATATCCTTCAGAGCACTGTGTGTTATGTGGGCATAGACAGGAACTTGAGAGAGATTGTGCCTGGCATCACTTTTGGATAACACATCCTCTGTGACTTCCCAGAGACCCATCGAACCATCCCGGGAACCTGATCAAATAGTCCATACATCAATAATCCATTCCACACATACAGAACTCCTCTTTTCAAAAAAAGAAACCAAAAAACAACTATTAATCAATAGGGTCTGAAAAAAACCCTTAGTTTAATCTACCGGAACGTACTGTTAGTGCCCATATATTGTTATTAACAAAAGGATGATTTTACTCAGCTGTAAAGTTCAGAATATTATGAACTCACTGTCAACTGTCCATATGGTCTCCAAAGCAGCTAGACCATCTCATATGCTTTCATACTGATTAGGATGCATCAAAACCCACAACCCTGTGCAACAACTGTCATCTCACATGGAGAATGAACTCAGAAGTGACTGAACACTTTAAGTTCAGCCTAAGCTTGTCTCTCTCAGCCTTGGTAAAAAAGTCTGTTAAACCAATGCAAAAAATTTCCATAAAATCCTCAGCTGGGTTTATGCCAACTTGGGTTTACTTGATTTCTATCAGTATGCTTACGGCTGAGTGCAGTCATGTGTGAGCTGAACAGAAATATCTATTTCAAATCACAGTTGTACCACTTTGAATGAAATCTACAAGAAAAATTATTTTGCTAAAACCTGTGCCACTTCTTCCTTGAAGAATGTAACTTAGATTAAACAAACAAGAACTCGTTTTATTTTTCTACTGAATTTTAAGACATTAATCCAAAACACGAATCACTAATGTTAAGAACACTGAATGAAGAATGCTGAATGCCTTTGGTTCACTGATCAACACAGGCTTAATCCAAGACTTTATACACATTCCTTCTGGTGTTCAGGCAACTTGCTTCTGTCTGAGTCAGCTCTGACAGATTTGACAGGTACCTCAACTTCTTCTCTACATCAAGTGAAAACTTTTGTCAAAAGAAATTCATAATGAAGATGCCAGAAAAAAAGCTATATGAGGCTATTAAATTTATCAGCTTTGCTATCTCATAGGCGAGAAGCTGCAAAGACAGTAAAGCAAAATGTCTTGTTGCAGTAAGAGTGGTCCAGCACAGCAGAGGTGGCTTTGCCCTCTCAGAGATGGATTCAAGCATTTGCCACTATCACCTACTAGAGAAAAATACAAAAAGGACCATCCTAATGGCACTTGTAACCCGTAGCACAACATCCTGCCACTTCATTACATGCCACTGGTTTTAATTGCACCTAATCTTATTTGTTACAGAGGCTGAATACTCAGCATTAAAATTCCTAAACATCTTGACATACTTTCAGAGGAAGCCATCCCTTTTAATAGCCCTGTCAGGGGAAAAAAGTCCGTGTATGTTGCTCAACTGGTTAGTCCTGAAGCCAAGCAAAGTATAATTTGCTACCCGAAGCTCATGCCATCCTGGGAATTATTCATCTCACCTGGAGCTTTTGCCATAAGAATACTTGCTATATATTCAATGTCTGGAGTTCAGGTATTTCTGCTTGACACTTTCAGACACAGATGTAATTAAAATATGTCAAATTAAAACCACGTCAGAAGTTAGTAGTCTTTTTTCCCCTCTCTTAAATAGGGTCGTCATTGAGTTCTAAAGAATTCAGTTTAGCAACATTGCTTTCAATAAGTTTTCCTTGGTATCTGAGGTGTGGAGACTGCAACCTCTACATCCTGCCTCCTGTATGCACCACAGTAAAGAATACAGCAGAAGAGAACACTTCTACTCACACATTCACCCCTGACCTTTAGAAAATACTGAATCAACACAGTTCAATTTCACATGCTATACATTCTGCCAGGCCCTTATCTTTCCCCTGGACATCTGTAATCATCTGTGCTGTTCTCTTCAAGCTTATCAGCTTGAATATGGGGGAGCTTCTGTAGATATTTGGCATAGAAACTTGCAAGGATCAAGTTTAATATTAAATTCAAAAGTGAAATTCCAGGATTAGCTTTTTGGGTTTGGGAAAAAATATCCTACTAAACTAAAGCAACAGTTCAAACATGTGACTTTTATATAACCATTATGAATTTCTGTCATTTGCCGTTTGACAGCTCTGTTGTACTACAGAATACTGCACCCTGTCAGCACAGAAAGGCAGTTAACTGCTAAATTAATGCAGTAATACATCACTATTTTTGCCTTGACCTAAATAATTCTTTATGAAATTACACTGATTATCCAACTAGTTACCAAAAAGTCATGGAGTTTCTCTATTACAGCCTTCTCTATTAACTGCCATAAGTGCATACATACATACACACTCATAACTGTACTGAGAGTTTGCAAAACAATCTGTGTTCTCACTAATTACTCTTTTACATGACTTCAGGAAACCTACTGATCTCAAGCATTCCAAAGGTATTAATCAATAACCAACCCCTCTTGAAATTATTCCTCTTATGTGGAATCCTTCCCCATAACTCATGGTGTTCAAACATCCCCTTACTAGAAACACAGTAATATTCTAGTACTAGAAGAATCAGATCTGGACTGAGGCCCAACAACAAAATAAAATGAAGCACTGTACTAAGTCCAAGAAGTGTTTCAATAGTCTGGGTAGTTCCAAGTGGTTTCAAATGACCTGATAGAGGTGCTTTCCTAACACTTATAAAATGTTGTACATCACTATAAGCTTAAAAATAAGCAAACAAAAACTCAGGAGACAAAATATGACTTTACCAGAAACAGCCATAGTATCACTGATCCACGCAATTGAAAATATCCAATCCTTGTGTCCATCCTAAAAGAAGACAGACAGATTTTTCTGTGCCATTATACTCAAGAGCAGTCTCAAAGCAGACAAATATTCTTCACTTCAATTTCTAGTAAAAGCTCAGAATGACAGACCTACATTGAAAACATACAGATAAGATTCCAGTACCAAGCAGTAATTTTAACTTTTCGGATTTTGAACTGTGTAATTAATAAAGAGCAAACAAGTGTTGGAAAAATAGATCTCTGGCCAAGAAAAAATTAATTTCTATTCTAAAATTTTCTAGAATTCTCATGTTGTCCATTCTGAATGCAGCATTTTTCTCTAAAATATCTACTTGTTAGGGGCTTTTTTAGTTCAAACTCATACCCAACTATAAAAAATAACCAGAAATCTTATGTTTACAATACATGACCTACAGATTCATGTTTCAAGACTCTTTTCTTTAGCACATGAGAAACCTATGGGGAAAAAGACCATAAGACTTTGGTTTTGTTCCAAAAGCTAAGAAGTCACACAAATTAAGAGCAAGTCATGCAAATCTTCAGCCAAGTCTTGCTGCAGCTGCTTATCTGCTGTTGCAGAAACTCTGACGTGACCTCTGCTGTTGCAGTTAACATCTATGTGAAGTCCTGAATAAAAGAAGAAATGAGAGAGAAACATTCACAGGACACCACTACATTGTCCAGTTTGTTTTTTTAAAGACTGGCTGTTTTAAAAAGGCCTTAGAATATTTCAGAAATAAAACCAGTACCACAGTGTATCACACTGCCACTATCCACTAGCTTAGAACTAGTCTTCAAATCCAAGTTCCACCTCTGGGATAAAACATTCATAAGCTGCACTAGAATAAGGGGAAATTTTTAACAGCTTTCAACATCGTTTTAATTTCTCAAAAGAGTTTTTTCACTATAAATAGTTTCAGCGATTACCACACCCCACAATTAGATTTTTATACTTTGGATTTTATTACATTTTTGGTGCTGAAAAGTAACCTAAAGTATACCTTAATGAAGGTGAAGAAAAAATCTGACTCAAAGCCCTGAAAATCCACTCACATGTGTGAGCACTCAATTATATTTAAAACACCACAGCAGAAATGACATCTCGATCAGAAACATTTTCAGGCTTTCAGAAGTTTACTTTCTTACAAGACTCCTAAATACTAATGTTGCTCTGATGAAACACACTTCCAAGTAGTAACTTTTAAAAGTGACAGAATAAACTTTCCCCAGATACTCCCACTTACATCTCCCACACAGACAGGATCAAGTGTAGGCAGACGATAAATTGCAAGACTGTTGGGGTTGTCTCCACCTGTGGCCAGGAGGGTCCTCGAGGGGTTGATCTCAATGGCATGAATGCCACATCCCTGCTGGTTCACCATGCCAGGTTCACGATCCTTCAGGATAGGAATCTTGGTAATTTGATCAGTCTGTACATCTACTACAAATAACTGGGGAAAAAACCAAACAAACAAACAGAACAACAGACATGTAAGTCATCTTCAAAAAGTTAAGAAAAACAAGATGGTCAAATATCCTCCATATTTTGAACCGACATTCTTTTTAAGTTGAAATCCACAGATGCTTCAAGGATTGCTGAAAAATGCATACATTCCTTCTTAAAACAGGTTAAATAACAATTACAGTGGGTTTATTTCAATCAGTCCATTTCATTTTATTTTCACAGTAATGGAAAGGAAAGGAGAGAAATCTGTCATGGGAGGTTTTCTACTTGAAAGAAATGCCCTTGAATATAAAACTCTTTTTCCCTGTTCAGTACAACAAAACAATATTGGTCTTCAACTTCTACCTATCATAGTGAGAAAAAACTCCATCTCAGAAGAGCCATTAAACCCCATGGGGCTTAGCATGATTCCCCCACCTCCCAGATAACACACTTAACCATAAAGTTTTGGCTTTGTCAGATTGACAATCTATGCAACTGGAATTTATTTTCTGGTGATAAACAGAGAATAGTAACTAAATATAGTACTGCCAGTGTGAACACCTGAAAGATATTTAGCTATATACCTCATTCCACAAAAAGACAAGAAATTAGAGCAATATGTCACTAACATCTTGTCAGAAAACTGTTACAAAGCCGTACAGCTCTTCAAACAGACATTATGCCCAGAGTTATGTCAGCTCAGACATATACAACCCAAAAAGGTTACAGTTTAAACCAGAACAAAGGTTTACATTGCCTGACAAAGTGCACTTTCATTTGGGAGGTTCATGGACTAGGTCACTTCACAGGTGGTGCTCAGAGGGCAGATGCACTGACAGTCAAATAGGTCTAACAGAGGAGACAAAGACGTGGGAGGGAACATGAGTGAAGCAAGGAAACAAGAGGACCTGAAGCTAACTTGGGACTAAGCAAAGTCTATGATCTAGAATTCATAGCCCAGGATTATAATTAAATTCTACATCTTTAGTCTGTTCCTTCAATAACCAAGAATGTTGTCTCAAAACCTCTGGAAGTGAACCAACATGATAACAATAACAACAAAAATCCTCAGTACAATTTTAAAAATACACATCTCAAGGAAATTGCTCTGCAATCTTTTGTCAGACATTTTTAGAAGACCAGAAGAGAAATCTAGTGGTTCTTAGAGATAAGTTATATGTACAAGCTGCTTTTGGTAAGTTCTTACAGAGTGTAGATCTATACTTTAATAAAACCATAGAAAAATAACATTAAGATAATTTACCAGCATATCTATTACTTGATGTACTGAACTAGCAGAATATTAATGTCCTATCAAAAGGTACAGTGTGTTACACGCATTCCACAGAGAAAGCTACGATCCACTCATTGCTATTTGTGTGTTGAGTCTAGAATTATGCATCACCTTCACCCTACAACTGATTGTAGGCAGCAGTCTTGCACAAATAGATGACTCCTACAGAGACTGCATTTTACTTTTTTATTTTGCACACACGTGTGCTTTATGGCAAGAGCTGAGGTGTAGCTGAGTAGGAAGGAGGCACTGCTCACCCTTCCCAAGCCTTACAAAGCCTTCACTGCTGGAGACAGCTGATGAAAACACAGTGCATGCAGCAGTTCCTCTGCCCTAACCACATGAAAATTAAAACCTGCACTGAAGGATCAGGATCAGTAATTTTCTCTCCTCTCATCCTCCCTTGTCCTTCCCATGTGAGTGCATATCCCCCTTCACCCCTTGTGTTTCTTTCCAGCAGAAATGCTCAATTCCCTCCCTTATGCTCCTTCAACTACTGAGAAAACCCAAAACCCTAAACAAAATTAACAGTTCAGTAGTTAGGATTAAAACTTGCAGGTGTCAGCTGCAGGTCCTAATGTTGACATCAGCAATACTAATTAAAAAAACAAATCCACACCTAAGGATGTTCATGGACTCAACAGAATTGTGCTTCAGTGGTAACAGATTCACACTTGGAATTGCAGGTCAGCTGGTATGAGGACTGATATTAAAACCCCTTTGCATTCTCTAGTCTGACATCCTCATCATATACCTGTGTTAGTTAATAAAAACTTACTCTAATGCAAATACCTTTATCTAAACTCTAAACTAATCAGACTAAAAAGATAAAGAACTTAAACTTTGCACCTATAAGGGACTGGCTATGTTGTTTTGGCTGTAAAGGTCAGAGCAGTAACTTCTCCACTTGCTTGATAAGAAACTTTGCCTCTGAGTAGTTTAAAAACAACCACCAACTCCCTTGAGTAAAATAAGCAACCACTGCCCGCATACAGAGATTCTTACATCACCTGGGGCATCACAGGAAGCAAAAGCCCACATTTGAAAGCTGCACCTCTGCCTGTCCAGAAATCATCCCTACAAATCCAGCACACAGAAGCCAAGATAAGCCACAGTCTACAGATACTTCTAAAGCCAAAAAGGGAGAAATGTCAAGAAACAAGAGAAGCACCCAGCTAAGAGTGCAGAAAATTTCAATACCATTTCCAGGAGTTTTAAAGACACCAGAGTAAATAAAATAAAACATATTTTCGACTGTTGAAATAAGTACATCTGCAAACAACTTCAAAGCTGTGTAAACATAAAGAGTCTTGACACGGTTCTGAAAATGGAACCATACAGTAATTTTCTCTGTTATCTCAAACAGAAATAAGAACTTTTTCCCAGCTATTCATTATATAAAAACTAAAACCTAGCCAACTATGTTTTCACTGGACATAAAAAAACCCCACCAACTTCCAAACACAACTGCGTGTACTTGCCTCTTGATTTTAAGCTTTGTGCAATATTCAGTTCTCCCTTCTAGTAAAGCATACACATGTCAGTCTTTAGTACACAGAACAATGTCCAGGATTTACCAAATCTGGATTGCTTCAGCCATCTGCCAGAAGTGCAAGGACAACATTTCATCTGTGCAAAACACAGCAAACTCAGCTACCATGCCCTCTGCCAGAAAACTGTGTTCTAACAAGGAAACAGGCTGCATGACATACAGAAGAGAGAAATCCATCTTCTCTCTTTTTTTAAAGCAGTTTTAATACAAGTACAGTTTGCAACAGTGCTATCACTCAAGGAAGACAAGCATGGTTAGGTACTACAGTTGACATAGCCATGAAACTTCATGATCTTCACACATTTGCAGGGATTGATAGCTGTACACTTATTTTTCTTTTGGCCTGCAGAAGTGGTGAAGTAATTTTGGCAAATGGCCAATTTGCAATTACTGTATGGCTCTCCTCTTGGTTGTCCAACCTGTTTATGATCAAGTCAATCAAGAAACTACCTCATTTCACTGATGAGGAAGTTCATTAATCAGCTTGCCAAAAGTGAAGACTGTGGCAGAGAACAGAGTATCCAAGGATCGGAGTAGAAACTGCAAAATCAATCACATTCTATATGCAATACTGAGAGTTTGGTTTACCACATGGCTTACCAGGTTTTTTCTTTTTTTTTTTTTTATCTGCCTTTCAGGACACAATAACTTGGGGAGAAGAAACACCCAGCAAGCTAACAGTCTAGTGGAGATAAATTCCCTTCCCAGGTATCTTCGACTGAAACCATTCACTTCAAACAGCAAGTTTTAAAAAAGAGATCTATGAAATGCCATTTCAAGGTGGCACAGACTCTTGTGTCTTCAGCTGCTGCCCCTGCACAAAAAATAGCAGATGAACAGGCAGTCCTATCCTTTTAGTAGATTGTACAAATCAATCAAAACCAAAATAAAGGGTGCCATCCTGTTTTTATTACAGAAGCAGGATGGATGGAGATCTAAAAGGCACAAATAACATGCGTGAGAGACTACTCATTCTTCATGCAAGACTCACAACAAGCTCACAATGCACCATCTCTTCACACAGTGCTCTCAGAAATCACAGGCATATTCTTGTCATTCAAAGTAACTTTTAAAAGAAACCCAACATACACACACTGCCCTGCTAAAAATAGTAACTAAGAGAAAATCAATCACGTTCGACTTTCACAACTGGCTTAAGCCTATCTTTTGAGAACTCTCCTCCTCACCATCCACCTAAACAGTCTCATCACCCTTATGACAGTAACTACTGCTCAAGTAGCTGCAAGGTCAACTGGATCTGCATGGGTGAAACCAGCACTACAAGGAAACCAGCCTGCAACAAAGCAGCGAGCTGATCCAGCTGACACCCTAGCCGCACACACATCAGAGCCAGCCAAAAAGAGCAGGTGGGAACATCCACTTCTGCAACAGCACGACTCTGGACTAGTTAAGGCTGGTCACAAAAAGATCTCACCCGCAGCCAAGTTGGAAAATTATTACTTGTTCTCCTTTAAGTACGTTTTTTGCTAAGAAAACTACAAAACTACTATTGTCTTCTATTACATCATATACTATTGCTGGTCACACCTGAGTAGCAATGATTGATTTTTCCAAGTTCTCAGCCTTGACTTTTATTCAAATCATAAATATCTTTCTTTTCTGTTTGTAAAACACTTGGCATCAGGTTCTTTGTTTTGTAGCAATACAGATCTACTAATATATGCCAAGCTGCAAAGAGACATGGACACTTTAAACTACCAAACGGATATCATATGTCTATTTTCTGCTGAAGTTCAAAATAAAGCAGCATAGAATGGTTTGGGTTGCAAGGAGACCTTAAAGGTTGTCTTGTCCAAGTGCCCAGTAGTAAGCAAGGACATCAGCTAAACCAGTTTGCTCAGAGCTCTGTCCACCTTGTCCTTGCATGTTTCCATGGATTGAGCACTCAGCAGCTGCATGGGTAACCCATGCTGGTGTGTCACCCTGATGGTAAAGCATAAGAATCTTCCCAGTATCTAGTGTGACTCTGCCCTCTTTTAATTGAAAACCATGACTTCTTTTCCAGTCACTATAGGCCCTGTTTAATTCATATGTCCTTTTTTATAAGTTCCCTTTAGGTACCCACAAGGACATGATATGGTCTCCTCAGAGCCTTCTCTCCTCCAGGCTGTACAACCAAAACTTTTCTTGTAGCAGAGGTGCTCCAGCCCTCCAACCATCTTGGTGCCTCCTCTGGTCTCTCTCCAGCAGGTCCCTGTCCCTCCTGTGCAGGGACCCCAGCTCTGGTGCAGTGCTCCAGGTGGTCTCAGCAGAGCAGAGCAGAGGGGCAGAATCCCCTCCCTGCCCTGCTGCCCACGGGGCTCTGGATGCAGCCCAGGACACGTTTGGCTCTCTGGGCTGTCAGTGCCATGGCTGGGGCATGTCCAGCCTCTCACCCACAGCACCCCCAAGCCCTTCTGGGCAGGGCTGCTCCATCTGTTCATGCCCAGCCTGTGCTGATACCAGGGCTTGCCCTGACCCAAGTGCAGCCTTGCAGATGGCTTTGCACTTCATGATGTTCCCATGGGCTCACTCCTCGAGCTTGTCTGGGTCCCTCTGGATGGCATCCCATCCTTCAGATGTGTCAAAGCACCACTCAGCTTGGTCTTGTCATCAACTTGCTGAGGGTGCACTTGATCCTCTATCTATGCCATTAATGAAGATGTTGAAGAACACTGGCCCCAGTATGGATCTGTGAAGGACTCCACTTGTCACTGATGTCCACTGTGACTCTGAGACACTGACCACTACTCTCTAGAAGTGATTATCCAAACAATGACTCACCACTCAACAGTCCATCCATCCAATCCACCTCCTTCCAATTTAGACAGAAGGATGTTGTCAGGAACCATGTCAAAGGCTTTACAAAGTCCAGATAAATTACATCTGTGACCCTTTCCTTGTCCACTCCTGCAGTCACTGCATCACAGAAAGCCTCTGGTTTGTCAGACAGGACTTCTCCTTGGTGAAGCCATGCTGGTTGCCTCAATTCACCTCCCTGTTCCCCATCTGCCTTAGCAGAACTTCTAGGAGGAAACTAGATCCCATGATCTTCCCAGGCACAGAGAGGATGCTGACAGGTCAGTAGTTCCTGGAGTCCCTCTTTCTACCATTTCTCAAGATAGCTACAATGGCTTCCCTTTTCCAGTCACTTAGGATTTCATTTGACTGCTATGACTCTTCAAGCATCACGGGAAATGGCAGCTGCATCAGCCACACTAACATGCACTAATCTTAGCACAAAATTTACTCATAGGTTATACAGTAGAGGTAACTCAAGTGTGTAACAGCTTATACATCCTCTTGAAAGGGTCCAAAGCAAAACAATCCACAATATAAAGAAACCACCTGAGAAGCAAGGAGAGGTAAAAACAGACAGCAAGTTGGTTGACTTTGAATTCACATTTCCAGAGACAAGACCATGTGATCAGGCACTCCACCTTTCTGTGAAATTCTGAAGCACTACCAGCCAATGGACATGGACTTTGATGTTATGCATTTGTGCAATGCCAAAATAATATTTTTAATTTTTTTATTTGCATTTTGCCCTCTGTGTTTAATTTCAGGGGGCTGGGAGACAGTTAACACATGCTGACAAATGGCAAAGAATGGAGAAGTGACAAACATTGTCAGCTAAAGGGCATCCCTACTACTCACACCATAGCTGGCACAGAAGCTACCAGACAGACATGACTATCACATGCAGTTGACAGAAAATCAAATACTCTTGAGACAAGAAATGAACACCTGGCTATTTGGTCACAAGCCACTGAAAGACGTGAATTGAGATGTCAACTACAGGCATAAGAGGTTTATTTATGCTGAGTTTCGGTCACTGTTCACTGGACTTTGAGTAGAGCTACCAACTGGAGGAGACTTCTTATCCCCTATGTGTGATGAGAAATGAGCTGTCATCTTGATGCTTCCTCACATATGCAAAGCCAGAAGACATTCACTTGCAAAGCAAGGGGGAATAATTTTCCCCATAGACACCTCACATTCACAGACAAAGGAGGAACTTTCCATTGTATTCTCAGCACAGTCCCAGGACTACAAGACAGGGCTGTAATTATGAGATGCACAGAACAGATACAAGGATCTCTTGAAACAAGTTTGAAGTCTCTAATGGGAAATGAGAGCTGGTGATTTACAGCAGGGCAGCCAAGGCAACACAGCAATTTGCTGAAGAGAGAAAATGTTTCAGCCAGCATTCAGAAACCAACCCATGCATGCCTTGGAAAAGATGCCTGAGAAATCAGGAGAGAACATTCAGAAAGTTTTAAAACACAAATGCATCTATTGGGCCTGCCTGGAAAAAGAAAAGAAATTACATTCCAAGCAAATATATTCTCAAGCAACTGGAAACTAATTAGCTACTGTAATTAGGGAATGATTTACAGCTTAGAGTTTTTCATCTTTAACTTTGCAATTAGCAAAAGGATTATATCCTGAACACATAGCTAACAGAGAAAATAAGCTGAAAAATTATTACTGAAACTTATTTTTACATGCTACTTTATTTTTCATAATTTTCTGAAATAGTAAAGAGGAAAAAAAAACCCAAAAACAAAGGAACCTTGTATTCTGTTTTTGTATGCCATTAGTCTGTCTCCTACTTAAGTCTCATGAGTTTCTCTAGGAAGCCTGAACAGAAGACTGCAGATTACAGACCACATCTTCCGCTGAGACAGTTTCTTCTATAGATCTTCACAGCATCAGTCTTTGGCAATTTAGATGCCTATCAGAACACTCCCTAAATGTCTACAGCCCTCGGAAGTTTCCTGCTCATTCATTTCAACTGGAAAAACACTAAGGAGCCCATTGTGTGCAAAGTCTAGGAAATTAAGAAAAAAAGGAATCCTAGCTCTGCAAAGCCCAGGTGAAAAGTCTGGGTGATTTCACCTGAAATTTTAAGTTCTTGAATGCTTGTAGTAGTTCCCATAATTTTAAATCTACCAGAAAAATCATGCAACTTTATAGAACACAAGTATCTGAAATATTTGATTTACAGCTGCTCAATTTTGAGCACCATAGTTCCACTGAAGAAGAATAAAAGTTATTTCACAGGCTGGAATAGTTTTAAGGATAAAAGTTACTCCACATAATTAAATTACAATCTTCATCAAAAAAGAGTAATTGACAGAGAACTTCATATTATCTTCAGTGTTTTTAAAGTAAGTAGTACTGCCAAGTGACTAAACCCAAACCTCCTCCTCTATGACAAGAATGCATTTTTGTTTTGTCATTAAGAACAATGAATCTTCTTGGCACTACATAGTGAAGGGCAATTTATAAATTAAATGCTAAAAGTACACAGTGCCATAGTCAAGCCCTGATTAAAATAACTGCTATCGTTTATATTTTTCTCTTGCATTAACATTAATTAAGTGCAACTCCGATGCAGCAAACTTCACTGAAGACAACCAAGGTGCTTTCAATTTACTCCCAACTTGAATGCCACAACTTCAGCACATGAGAATCAGCAAAGGCATTCTTCTTTACTCATTCAGGAGATGAGAGAGAAAAATCTCATAATTAGAGTGTAGAGTTTGACGCTTTACCTGTTCAAATGTGAGCCCAAAGCAAACGAGGTACAGCTATTATAGCATTCAAAATTCATATATGATCTTTCACAATGCTGCAGGGACTTCTTTTGTAATCACTCTATTTTGCTCAATAACAGAGGAGGTCCTTCTTTAACATTAAGTCTGGATGTGGACTTGGTTGTGACATGTGCAAAGGGAACAACAATACTGCTGAATCTCTCTTCAGCTCCATGATTATTTGGTCCCAAACTATTTTCTGCTAGGTTGTCTTAACAGCCCACTTGTCCATTTATCTTTTCTGCAAATGCACCAGAACTACAAAAGTTACAGAACACAGCAAAATTGTTGCAACTCTATAATATAAACATGCATCATCTTGCTAGAGTAAGCAAGATTTTTGGGAGCTTGTATTTCAGCAGGACTTCATCTCCTATAAGCAGCTCTAAAACCACAACCAGTGCTGGCTGCTGACTGGCTGAGGAGATGAACATATGTGGAGAAAGTAGGCAGAGAGATTCTATTTTGAGCTTATTGCTGTTAAAAGATTGCTTTGTTTATACAGTTAGGCCCTGCTTCTTATGAGCTACTGCATAAAAGCCTCCCCCTGTGCAACTGTTGAATAATAACAGAACATCTCAGAATGTTTCAGAATCAAAAAAGGAAAAAAAACAGCCCACTGACCCTTGCTGGTCAGACCACTGAGCATGGCTTTGGCACAGAAAGATCTTGAGGCAAAGTAGTTGCAGCAACCTAAGATATAAGCCCTAAGATACTTCATCTAGGCATTCATTCCTTGTAACCCTTGATTCGCTTCTGTGGCACCAATTAACCTGCAATTCAGAATTTGGCATTAATTCAATCACAACTCCATGCATAAAACTGCAACTTCAGCCAACGAACCTGGCTACTAACTCTGGTGGAGAGAATATTACCTAAGAAATATTATTTCCTTCATTTACTAATCCCACAGCACAACATTTTGATACTCCCCTGAAATGTTTCAAAGTGTGACTTCAAGAACCTGAGGAGTTTTTAATTTTTGTAGAAGCATGTAAAGATATATGAAGCAAAGAAGCTATTCAAACACTGGACATAGTTTTAGAGTGAAGAATTATAAAGTCAGCAAGCAGAGGATAACACTGAAGATATGAAAACTCTTTAAGCTCAGAACATTTCTGGCTGTTTTGACAAATATCTGGAGTTTAACCACAGTTTTAAGAACAATTTTTAAAAGCCGTCAGCACAAAACCACATGTAAAACCAAACTGTATAAAATTGAGCATAACAGTAAAAAGAAACATTAGCAACAAGTTCGTCCAAGCACTGACAGCCAGCATTAGAGAAGGTAATTTCTGTCCATTAGCTTCTCATCTGCAGGACTAAAGGAAAGATCCAATCCCATCATTCCTCTTAGTACTGCAACCAGGTGTAAACTGCCCTGTAAAGGTCACACTGATGCTTCACCAAGTGCCTTGCTGGGGCTTACAGTGCCACATTTTCAAATGAGGACAGATCATCCCTAAGCATTGATTTCATTCAAAGTTAATTGGGCGCGATTTTGCCTCCACTCCTAATTCCTAATGTTTTCCCTGGCTGTCCACACACTTTGATTACTGATAAGCATCATTTGAGGGTGGAAGTGAAGTAATTAACAGAGGAAAGGGAAACAGGGAGAGGTGGAACTCACCGTGTTGCATTTTGTCCCGCACACCACTTGTCGGTGGTTTAGCCACTGGGAGGCAAACACTTTATTGAGTGTTCCGAGGTGAAATTCCCTCTCCTTCAGGAGGCTGGGGAGCTGCTGGGCTGCGTATCCATGCAACAAGCGGTGGTAGCTGGACTCATTCTGCATCCGGACTTCTCTTCCTTTCACATAGTACACCAGAGACCTTTTCACCGGCGGGAGCCTTTTCCTTTTGTGAACCGAATGATCCCAACCATACTGTGAAAAATACAGTTAGAGTCTGCATAAAGCAACTAAAACACACAGTACCCTTCAAATTCAACGATATTCCCAGCAAAACCCTGAAGCCTTACAAACCACCCATGGAACACCGCGCACGGAAATTAGCTCGGGAATGCGGATAGACACTTTAGGAGCGTGAAATTAAACATAAATATCTGCTAAAGGAGTAACACGGCGATGATATAACGACAGCCCGTGGCGGTTCGGCACCGTTGGTACGCCAAATGCTCACAGGAAGAAGCGAAGCGCTTGGAACGGCAGAGGGGCAGCGCCGATAGCCCTGGCCCTGAGCTTGGAAGATGTAGGGGTAACACCCAGGTGACTCCCCGATACCGACCGCGGCGCTCGGCCTCCTCCGACCGAGCCAGAGCCACCCAGCCATCATCGCAACGCGGCAGCGAGCGGCGAACAACGGCCGAGCCCAACGGGGCACCGCGAGCCCCGGGGCGCGGGGAAAAAGGGGGGACTGACCTGCAGCCAGGGGCTGCTCCTCCCGCTGACCCTGGGGCTTGGGGGCTGCTCCTCCCGCTGACCCTGGGGCTTGGGGGCTGCTCCTCCCGCTGACCCTGGGGCTTGGGGGCTGCTCCTCCCGCTGACCCTGGGGCTTGGGGGCTGCCTCTCTTCGGGTCACACTAGCACCGGGGCTCTCTCCTCACGTGACACCAAAACCGGGGGCTCCTCATCGCTGGCAACCACCGGGACCGTGGCTACCCCTCCCCAGAATCCCCAACTCCGCAGGACACCTTCCTTCCGCAATCTCAGGACAGGGTCACCCTCTTCCTCCCGCGGACCGGCACGTCCGCCCCTGGAACCAGCGCTTCCCCCCCCTTCCCATCACCGGGAACAAGCGCTTCTCACTCACACCTCCTAACCTCTTACCTGCTCCCCCTGGAGTCCCCCGGTCCCCGCGGCGGCAGCCGCCGCCTTCCGCTTCCTGCTAACTGTTTTCCGGGCCATAGTAGAAGGATGAGGAGGATGTGGACGAGGGGCAGCCCCACATGGAGCGACACGGATCGATTCGGGGCATATGGAGCGGGACCGGGCCCGGCCTCTGTCCCTCAGGCCCCGCCGGCCGCGCCTCACGGCATTTTACAACACCACGGGATTTAGGGGTTTTTTTTCTCCTTTTTACGACAGTCGCTTTGCGGTGCGGTTCCGCCCCACCCGGGTGCTCCGCTGCCTAGCAACCGGACGGCAAGTTTGGCCGCGCCCCTCCTGTTGTTGCTATGGCAGCGGAACCGGCGTCGTGAGGGTGCGGCGTCCCCTGGTGGCGGGGCGGGCTCAGTGCCAGAGCGGGTTTGGGAATCTCTCCCAGGAAACCGATATTTTCCCAACCCCTACGTGTTTGATCTGACTGCCAGCGCCCAAGGAAAGCCGAGACACTTGTGCTCGACCAGTCTGCCAGGGTCCCACTATGGGGACAGAGTCACATAATCAATTAGGTTGGAAAAGGCCTCTAAGCTCACTCAGTCCAACCTATGAGTGAACAGCACCTTGTCAACCAGACCATGGCACTGACTGCTGTGTCCAGTCTTTCCTTAAAGAGCTCCAGAACAGCTCCACCTCCATGAGCAGCTCATTCCCAATGTCTAATCACCCATTCTGAGAAGAAATTCTCCCTGATGTCTAACTCTTCACTGAACAGTCCACTGGATCAGAAGGTGGTTAAACTGACTTATTCAGGGTCATATGTAAACATAAAAAAACCCTTTGAGGGTTTCCACTCCTTTAGCTGGTCTCTTGACACCAGGAGACTGAAAAATATCCAGGAATGCACAGCAAAAGCATTAGAGAAAGTCTCTCCTAGGCCTCCACAGTTAATGCTCTTGAAGGAGTCACACCTTGAAGGACAGTTTACAGAATAATAATCTTTTATTAATGTAATAGAAAACTGTGATAGGTTAAGGTGAAAAGATTGTGGTGATATTATCTGTCTGTAAAAACATATTCAGAGCAATTGAGATAAACAATCACTGTACAGTTTTATATAGAGTACATAGAGTACAGTTCTTACAGGTTCAGCCTGATCAGTCAGTCAATCCCAGAAGTTATAGTGGAACCTTTCCTAACTTCTCCCGATTTTTAACTTACTTTTATACTATTTTTGAGCTATCTTGAGTAACTTTAAACATATATCATGTTCAGTGTGGGATGGTTGTACCTTGGAGATGGGCAATGTCAGTATCACACCTGAGGTAGCCGCTGGGATGGAGGTGGGTATTTGTGATCTTGCTCTGGTTCAGCAGCAAAGCATCTCCTTTCCCCCCTGTTTTTCAGCTACTATACAGTTTATCTGCACCACTGATTTCCCCCTCTTGCTAGGATTTCAACAGAGTCTGGCCCTGCTGTCTCCACTCCAGCCTCCCTTCAGTCCCCTTTTGCATGGATTCTGTGTGGGAAGTTGGGTGTGCTGACCACATCCCATCCGGCGAGTCACAACTGCACTTCACCCTGTTTTCTGTACTAACTTCTGTTAGAATGTGAATATAACTCCCCAGTTTTCTCTAATTTTACACCCAGTCATTTTCCCACACATTCCACCTGGGAAATCACTTATTGCTGGGGAATTAAGGATATAACACTGTATTTGCATTTCATTACATCCATTTGAGACCCATGTGGAAGGATGAGTGCTTTTTCTGATGTCCACATGGGCCATACACTTTTTTCTATGATTTCAGAAGCAAAGTTTCGTGTGATCCAAACCCAGCAATTGCTCCTTGCCAGTGGTGTTGCAGAGAAACAAGGAAAACGTGATATGCAGACATGCTTTAAGAAAAGAACAGCTTCTGACCACCTGATGTCTGATGGTGCCTCAAGTTACATGGAATCAGTACACATCTTCCTGGTACAATACCGGGTTTATGACCTTTATTCAGTGTTTTCATCCAACCAACCCCAAAAACAAGGATGCTGTGAGAATCCAAACTGAAAAAGAAGCTATAAAATAACCTCTTAGGCTTTCCAGTTTCCTCTGAGGATACAGCTGGTAATTCCAGTTTTCAATCACGATTTACCATGCTTGACTCCCTTCTCCATATCCTTCATCACACACACATACCATGCCCATTCTGGACAAAACCCCTCCATTTCAGAAAAAAGACTGCTTAAAAGGCTGAAAACCCAGCAGGAATGTCCCCTGAGCCCCTCGGGAGGGTGAGGTGGCCGTAGCTGCTGAGGGAAGGGGCTGAAGGGTGTGGGATGAAATGGCCTCTCCATCTCCCACTCACCACCTTTATCCAGCCCCTTGGCAAGATGCACGGCTGGGAGAGGGGCAGGAGGCGATGGAGGAGCTGCTGGGCAAGGCAGGAGCTGCGAACAGATTCCTGGGGACAGGGACAGAAGCAGGGACTAGAGCAAATAATGGGATAGGGACAGGGACCGGGCAGGGACAGAGATGGCACAGGGAATGGGACAGGGGCAGGTAAAGGGATAGGGACAGGGACAGGAGAAGGAGCAGCAACAGGGGCAGGGAGGGGACAGGACAGGGGCGGGGATGGAACAGGAACAGGCAGGGACAAGGGCAGAAGACACGGACAAGGGTTGAGACAGCGGTGGAACAGGGGCAGGGGCAGGGTTGCAACCCGGACAGCGGCTGGTAAGCGGAGGAACAGGGGTAGGGATGGGTCAGGGGCAGGGTCAGCGGCCGGCAATGGCAGGCGACAGCGACAACAACACGGACACGAATGACACACGCGCACCCCTTGGCCCCGCCCCGCCCCAGGGAAGAGGCGTGGCTCCGCCTTCGCCCCACCCCATGCGGTGACGTCAGCTCCCGCAGCTCCCGATTGACCTGGCGGGTGCTGGTGACGTCACGGCGTGACGCCATCCCGCCGGCGGGGCCCAGACAAGATGGCGTCGCCCGGGTCCGGCGGCGCCGAGCGGGGCCCGTAGGAACGGCGGGGGTGACCGCGGGACGGCGGGACAGCGGGGCCGGGGGCCGCAGGTACCGGGCTAGGCTGGGGGGAAGCAGGTACTTGGCTGGGTGGCGGGGCTGGGGTCGCGAAAGTACGGGCGGGGACCGCGGGGGCCGCGGGTACCGGGCGGGGGCAGTCGGGCACGGACCGCGCCCCTTGCTCTTCTCCGGGAACAGGGACCCTCCGCTCCCGCCGGCAGAGCCGCTGTGAGGTGCCGGCACTCGGCACTGGCCTGGACTCGCGGAGCAAGGCGGGGTGACGCTCCTGTCCCACGGGCTCCTGCTTCCCAGCAGTTTCCGGGACCGCTGCAGTCAAGGGGATGTGTTTCTGCCTAGTAACCCCTGATGAGTTTGCCCTTGATGAGTTTGCTCGGTGACTGTTGAAATCCGAGTAAGCTGTTGGTGTCTGTGAGGCTCGGAAGTGCCTCTTCGCAGTAACTAAATCCGTGAAGAGCGAAAACAAACATCTGATTTTCTTTGGGGTGTGGTGTGTGTCGAGTCTGCCTTCAGGTAACTTGTTAATTTCTGCTTCTTGTGCTGTGCAAATCACGGTGATCATCTTCCCTATGCTACTTGTGACTTCAGAGTTCGGCTAAATCACGGAGTATTCACTCTTTGGCTGCATCTCCTTGTAGACGAAAGGTCCAGTCATCTTTATTTCGTGGGTTGCAGCCCCATACTTCTCTTTTTATGCTTATTCTGCTTTTGACTATATATTCCTTAGAGTTTGAGATGCAAACATCACATGGATGTATGTATGCATAAGTGTAAGAATACTTAGATGTAGCTGTTTCTAACTTCCTGATAATGTTTTGTGTTCCTTTTAGCTAAGTGCTTACTAAAAGTAAGGCATTTAGTGCATTTATTTATTTTTTTATATTTAGTATAATTTGAGGGCTGTCTTCCTGTATTTTGATAACTCAAAGTTTATCCTACTAAAGGGACTGTCAGTTTGCTTTTTTTTTGGTTTTTTTTTTGAATTAGTGAAAGAAATGACAATAGATGGAAATGAGTAGCTAGCTTATCAACTGTTTTTAATCCCCATGTAATTAAAAATTCTGAACAAATGAAAAAACCCTAGTCATACAGAAATGTTACAACACTGATGTTGTCTCATTAGGGTGGAGATAAGTAGGTGGACTCTGGTACTTGGCTGTGGAGCTAATTTAGCTGCCATCCGGGATCCAGTAAAATGTATTCGTGTTGGATTTAAGCACTTCGAGGTCAGTGTTCCTATGTGACTCACTCTGGGGAGTGTTGCCAAACTAAGGGGCAACTGGTTGTGCTTGATGGTGTAACTTCAGTGGCTGTCTGCTGATGGAAGGCTTGCTGCATCCCAGCCTGTCAAGGGACTAAGAGGCTTTTGTGGGAGCTTGATGAGGGGCATCTTACTCCTACTGCAGCTGTAATCCAGGGTGTTGAGGAAAAAGAGGAAGTGCTGCAGTTAGCCAGACCTCTTCCTCACCTTCCCTTATCAGCCCTGGTGCAAGAGGCTTTCTGCCCCTGTGCAGGCACTCCTGCAGTGACTGGTTTCCTGGCATTTTTCAGGCAGGAGTGGGGAAAAACCTGTTTTGGCCTCCTTCCCTTTTCTCCACAGGGAAAATCTGTGTAGCTGTGCAGCAGCCATGGGCAGTAGGGTGGGATCCCTGTGATAGCAGCACGAGGAGTGTTTTGAGGCATGTGCTGAGTGATGTTGGGTTACAGCACATGCAGAACTGCTGCTCACAATGACTTCAGTTTCCTGTACGTACAGAGCAGCAATTCAGAAGTGCCAGTGGTTCTTAAGGTTACCATTGCCAGTGGGTGGCTTAAACCTTTTAGGCAAAAATCTTAATTCTAAAGGCAGGGAGAGAAGAAAGTGTGTAATTTTTAAACAACTTTTGCAAGTTTATGAGTTTAGTCTCAGAAAGAAGACTGAAAGTGACATTCCTTTCCTTGCCTCACCACCTATACTTGGCCTGCACATTTGGTATCTCCTTTTTGGTTTTGGGTTTTATTTTGTTTTTGGCTTTTTTTGTTTGTTTGTTTGGGTTTTTTTGGGGGGTTTTTTTGGTTTTTTGTTTTGTTTTTTCCTGAGCATACCCTATGGAACAAAGGAGTCCAGGAAGAAGTTGCTGCTACTAAAATGCTATTCAAGTGTGAGCTGAAACAAAGGGGCATGAAAACCAAGAAACTCTCAGTTCAAAGATATGTGAATTGATAAGTGTTAGTTTCTCTTTAACAAAGAGAACTTAAATTTTCAGAATATTCAAGGAATATACTGGTCAGTCAGGATGTTTATTGTATAGTTTATGTTGATAGAAAAATTGTAATGGTGAAAAATTGTCAAAAACACGTGGAAGAGCTCCATCTCCATTATTTACATGATGTTTTGTTATCCTCGAGACAAAAACCTGTAACTGACAGAATGGAGTCAGGTTTCTGGACCAATCCAGCCTCATCTGTCACACTGTGACAGCCAGAGCTGTTTTGGCTGGTGCAGGTGGCAGAAGTGCTGTAATGACACAGAACGTGTCTCCTTACTCATCCTCCTTTTTAATTTGTGTAAGCTTATGGTTTCCTGTTGATTTCACAAGCTCTAGGGATTGATAATTTTGTTGTCCAATTAAGTTAATTGATAATGGTTGTCCATATCCAGTCTCTGTATCATGAGTTTTTAACAGTAGTCTGTTCCTGTATTTTACAGTTGATGCTGGATTGAATATTTTGATAAATTGGTCTGTGAGAAATTTAGTTTTCCTTATTGCATAGATCTTCTGTCCAACCTTCCTTGGTATTTTGTTTCTAGCATAATCACTCCTAATCTCTTCAGTTATGAATTCCAGAGTTTCAGCTGTCATTTTACAAGGATCTCTACCTAAAGGCATGATTATCTATTTAAAATTGATCAGTGCAATTCAGATCAATGTCAGTGTAGGGAAAGTCTAGTGGAGCCGTAATTGGACAGCTCTGAAGCTGTTTGTGAAAACAATTCTTTTAAGGAAAGGCAAAGAAGGGTTGTTTACGATTTATAAATAGTTTCTGGTTTGAAAAAGTAGGTCTTCTAGGATGCATCAAAGGTTGGTTTCTCCTCCCTGCATTGTGTGTGCTTGAGCTGCTGGGAAGGCAAGGCTATTGATGTTGCAGCACATACCACTCTGTAATCGACCCTTGGGATTAGTGCAGTTGATCGATACAAGCCTGAACTCACAGTTGTGTGTTAACTACTTAGGTAGGTAATCCTCTCTGGTATGCAAGTGCATTGCTTAATGCTTTGACCCTCTGACTTGGTTTGAATAAGCTCATGTTCTGTGTCCCTGATGACCTTTTGCTATCAACGTAGTCTTGTGCAGAGGTCTCCATCAGATCCTAAGCACTGGGGGCTTTCCCTCTCTCAAGTCATCAGATTTACTCCAAATCCCTGCGTTCAAAGGCTTTTTTCTTACGTTAAGAAATTCTGTCTTTCCTGTGGATGGGAAACTTTTAAAGGACATGCTGTGTGCCCAGACTCGATTTGGTTTGTGTTTTCTTACTTTTTGAAAGCTACAAGGTCTTTCTAGAATCCCTTAACTTTGCAATGTACTTGTAACACAGAATTATATCAAAAGGGAAACATAGTATCATTCCTCTATTTTAGGCTTAAATTTTCTCTTCTAGAAGGAAAGCAGATTGGTTAAATATGCCATTTTGCATTAGTAGTATTACAGTTTGTAACTGCCTGAGCTTGTATTATCTCAGCTACTTTTTGTATCAGATAGTCTTTACATGAGAGTAACAGTTTAAATCAGAAGAAGGTCAGTCCTATCCAAGATGTAGTCAGTTCTTCATCTGGAGGATGATCTGCATATGAGTACAATTAATGTATTTAGCTGTTGATGGTTGGTATAGTGGAAAGTAGTAGTAAAGAGCTGTGAGCTCTTGTCTGGTCTGCATTACTGAAGCTCAGCATTTCTGGTAATTATCTACTAGATTATGTGAAAGATTTTATTTTTAAGCCCCTTCCTTATGTATATGTTTGTGCTTGCACCATTTGTGATCTCTAGGCTAGCAGCAGAGGAGGCCATGACTGAAATGACTGATGAGATTTATTCCCTGGTTTTGAGATGGTGTCTTTCAAAGGCTGCCAGTTGTGCTGTGTCAAGTTTTAGCCCTGTGCCTAATTTAGACACAGAGAACTGCTTGTGTTTTCAATTTGGTACACCTCGTCAGTTCTGAGCACTAAAATAAAACTAGATTCATAGTTTATTAACATTCTCCAAAGTACTTGTTAAAAGTTCAAATGTTTGCTTCTGTGATACAGCAAAGCCTCATTGGGTTCCACCCTAATGACTAATACCATCATGTGGTGTCTTTGCATAGCAATGTGTAATAATTTGATGCAGAAATATAGGAGGCACACATAGCAGGGAAGGGACTCTTGAATAAAATCACCATTAATCATCTGTGTTTGGAATAAACGGTGTTTGATGAAAAAGGACAGAAAAGCTTTATGCTGCATAGCTTCCAAGAAAAGAATGTGTTCTTAATCTTTTAATTACGTATTATGTCACCACAAGCAGTTTGTTGAAGGTCTGTTTGAAGTCTTGGTAGAAAACAACTGAAGGATTATTTAGTTTCATTTTGCTTGCTGTGTTTGTAACAATGTACAAAAACACTGTTTCCAGAAAGTACCTTTATATACTTTATTAAGAAGAAGGTGGGGGGAAAAGGTACCTGTAGTTAGCGACTTCGTTCTTACTTATGGGAGGGTGCCTTTTCTGTTTACTTTCCTGGAAGTAAGTGCTTAGTAATTTAATGTCTCTTTGCAAAGAATATTCAATAAAAGGCTGTAAAAGGCTTGTTGCTTTTAACTAACACTGTTGAATATTTCGAATTTGTATGCAAAGGGAGAGCTATTAAATTCAACTATGAATATAAAAGTAATACTGTTCTGTAATCTCATCTATATGAAAGTCTTCAGCTGGAAAAGCTTTAGTAAACACAGTTTATATAATCCACAATTGTGTTATAAGATGAAAGATAAATGAAGGAAGGCAAAGGTGTAGGAATTGATTTTGGCTAGAACAATGAGGTGATCTGTGCCACTTCTGAAGTTGGAGGTGGACTCTGGAAACTCTGTTGGCAAAATGGCTGTGATGGCTGTTTTTGTGACACTGTAATGTCACCGTGTTTGTACTGAACTCCCACCTTGGATGTGTAGTTATTGTACAGTTCTGAAGGTCTGCCCATCTCTGGGAACGTTCTGTATGTGTTATGATTTTAGAGAGGAGCACTTGAAATGTAACCTTGTTTAATGCAGGGGATCTGGCTGTACTCTGGATAAATTGGTTCTACCAAGTAATGGAATGGATTTCTCACTTTCCCTTTGTGCTGGAAGAGAAGCTGTGTATCCATTTTATGCCAGTCTTCATTCAAGGCAAATTTCTCCTGTAACTTGATGTTCCTGCAGGAATCTGAATATGTACTCATGTTCTGTCATTAGGCAACACTGGATTAATTTTCTAAAGTAAGCTGGATTGAGTCAGACATATGGGTTATGAGAGGGGCAGGCTGGAACTGATTCTCAGGTGGCAGGATAAAATCTGATAGCTCAGAGGAGGAATAGTCAGCCTACAGTATCACCACTTTGCTTCTTTTAAAAAAAAATCTTTATGCTGTGTCATTTATAATAGTGGCTATTATAATGGTCCACTAAGAGTGATCTCTGTGCTGTCAGCAGTCCTGTCTTCTTGCCAGCCTTAAATGTTTGGAGAGGAGAAGCTGTGGGATGTTCCTCATGCAGTCATAGGGCAACTTCATCCAGCAACCTAATCAGGTCCAGGTATAAGATAAAGTAAGGCTAGATTGCTGAAGCTGAGTCAGATCTGTCAAAATGTCCTGAGAAAATTATGCTAGTGTATCTCTGAAGGTTTCTTTTTGCACATAAAATGAGCCATTTCTGTTTAGTTATTCATTGCTTTGAGTGTTCTGGGTCTTGCATTCCTTACTGTATCTGCTGAAGACGTTGCTGATGTGCAGGGAAAAAGCTTTTACTGCTAAGTGAGACAGGATATATAGTATGTAACAAAATTACAGACTTAAATTAATTGGAAGTAGAAACTTAAAGATACAGTTTAGACTACACCAAATTTCATATTCAAATCTGAAGCGCATCCCTGGGGCTTTTATAGTGAGATGAAAAAGACAGAATAGGAGTAATTTGATAGGGAGTAGATGCTGTTCCAAACTTGAGGGACTGCAGTGAGATTCCTGGGGTAGCTGTGGGTTTGAGATTTGGGAATCAAGTTGTGTTCTGACTCTCAGCTGCTGGCTGAGCTGGATGACTGTGGGCAGACTGCTTCAGCTTTGTGTTTTATTTCTCATACCTGCAAAACAGGGACAGTTTCACTGCTGGTTAAGTGCCTTGACAGGTATTCTGAAGTCTCTTATAAGAGCTGTGCTGTGCTCTAAGGGTATAAGGGAATTTTAGCAAAGCTACTTTCCCCTTAGGGGAAAGAAATTAATGAGAAGTATTTAATTCCTGGCATTATAAATATCCTGTAGTGAAAGCAGTGTCTTTTTCTGTCTTTGGTTTCTTTTCTATTTTCCATGCTACTTGAGCACTGAAAGTTCAGTATCCATATGCCCTTACTGTTGGGAGGCTTGTAATTTTATGTGTGTGTATGTCTCCTACCACCTTGCGAGTCTGTGGATTTTGCTCTGTGCATTTGTGATAGAAAGTTCACTCTCTAAGTGCAGACTTTTGCACTACTTAAATTTATCTGCCTGAGTATTAATTGCAAGTGGGGTTGCAGTGCTGGGGGGGCAGACTTGTTGTCTTACGCAGAGGGAAAACACACCCTGACAGTTTAAGTAAGGAAATTTAAATCTTAAAGCTCATTTTAAATGGAAACAGTAGGAATTAAGGTATGTGGGTGAGGAGATTATTTTATGATGCTTATGGATCTACCGAATACTTTGTGTTAATGTGGGAGGGAGGAATGACGCCTGTGGTATAGAAAGACTTTTTGAAGCACTGTGTGAAGGTAAGTGTAGCCGCTGGAGCATCCTTGAAAGATACATCTCAGGGATTGAGTAGTTGCTCTACTTTTCTTCTTGGTAGGTGAGGATTGTCTGCATGTTTGTGTTTCTTCACTGTAGTAACCTCAGCTGTAGGAGTTGCACACACAGATGCACCATCTGTGTTTGGTTTTTCCCTCTTGATTGTGGCTTTCGTTCCTGAATTTTTTAACCTGTAGTTGGATTACAGGCTGAACCATATTTCCATTTGAGCAGCTCCTAAAAGAGGGGCATTTGCTATTTGAGAACTACAAAAGATTGCAAGGAGGATGTTTCTGCTCAGGGGAGAGTGTGCTGCCCTCAGGTAGTGTGGGCCTGTGAAGTTTTCTAATATAAAACACAGCAAGCAGCTCATTTACTTATCATGCTTTTGTTTTTATAGATCCACTACACCTGAGGGTAATCTCAGTTTCACTTCACTGCTCAGAGGTAAATTTTTATTTTTGTATGCTAGACAAGCTTACTCAAGGCAACTTAGCTTCCTGTGTTCTGAATTAATTGTTTCAGAGGTGTACTCAGTGTGGGTACCGCCAGTTTGCTGAGCTGTTCAAGTGTCTGCTGCTGTTTTCATATACATTTGAGCTTTTTTTTTTTTGATAGCTGGTAATGATGCTTCTGTTACTATGTGTTTTTAAGGGGCAGAATTTATACCAGTTTCAGCCTCTCCTAAAGTTTGCAAGCCATTGCAAGAAATAATTAATATATGTATTATATATAATATATATATTATTATATATATATAATATATATAATATATATTATATATTATATATATATTATATATTATATATTATATATAAATAACTATACACTTTAAATCAGTTTCCTGCTCTTAATGCTCTCTTATGCACCACTTGCTTGTTAATTAAGGCAAGTGAATTTTTTTCACTTAAAAACATGACCTGTGGTGGTGAGATTTAATTTGGTGTTGTCTACCCATGATATTTCCCATCTAACTCATCCTTCTAATGCAGTCACTCGTCCTGTTTGGACTGAGTAGGAAGACTAGAAAGCAGGCTTGATTGATACTCTGCTTGCACATTGATTTTTTTTTTTTTTTTTTTAGGCATTAATGCATTGGGACCATCTTTTCACTTGCTTGATGTATTTTTTGAATTTCACTTTGACTCCTTTGTTCTGTTGAGTTGGTCAGGTAGGAAGTATGTCCCTGATGAGGTTGCAGCTCAGTGGATATATCACAGTAGCTGAAATGAATGCTCATTAACATTGATAAGGGTGTGTTTTCTTCCTGGTCTCTTAGTTTTGTCCTTCAGTGCAGCAAAACCTGGCATTCTGTCTATGTTTATTTTCTTGTCTCAGTCTTGAAAAGATGAGTTAAATGAAGACAGATGCCTGTTGGCTAAACAGAAGTGACACATGAATTAAGGACAAAATGAGTTGCATTGGAAGCTGAGACTGTACCACTGACATGTTGATGTGTTGGAGAAATACATAAACCCCAGAAAAAGTCAAATAAGCTTGTAAAGAATGTCACACCCATGACACCTAGGATGCAATTCAAGTTTCTCACATTAGCACTGTCAAGCCAAAGGCAAACCAAGCCTCATGAGGTATGTTTTGAAAATCAGTGAGATTTAAGATGCTCTAAACTGATGTTGTCATTTCACAAAAGCTTGTTTTGGAGACCACACTTTTCCAGGTGTCCTGTGACCAGCTCTCAGTTGCTTCAGGAGTTTGAAGTGTTTAGGGATTTTCCTTCCAATGTATCTCAGAGTGTGTATTTGGATAAAGATTAATTTATTAATTGGGATGTTTCCTGGAAAATGGCAACTCTGAAAGATAAAACTGAAAAGAGAGAAGATTGAGATTGAGAAAGAAATGAAGGTGGTGAGGAACTTAACAGGCTGCCCTGGGAAGCTGTGGATAGCATCCCTGGAGGTGTTCCAGGACAGGTTGGATTGGGCTTTGAGCAACCTGATTGAAAGAAAGCCACCCTGCCCTGTGACAGTGTGTGTGGGCTGGATGATCTTTGAAGGTCCCTTCCAACCCAAAACATTCCATGGTTCAATCAAGTGAGTTTGCAGGGAGTTTATATTCTTAGGATGTGGCTCATTTTGTTGAAATAAGGTGAATTAGTGGGAAATAGGGACATCAGATGGCAGAAATAGTTTAACAGTTTTAGCCACATGATGGGAAGGATCCTTTCAGGAATGAGAGAAGGCTGTTGTTGGCCTGATGTGTATTAAAACTGCTTGGGCTGAGTGTGCAATCAGGGTCTGAAACAGTGGCTCCCATGCTGAAAATCAATGTTTCAACCTGCTTGCTGAAGGACAGACAGGGTGGTTGGAGGCGGAATAGTTAATGTAACAGGTTATTTTTTCTATCAGTACCATGCTGAATTTTGCTGGGAAAATATTAAATGTGTGGTAAGAGTGGGTAGTGCATGTGACCCAAGTATAAAAGGAAAAATTGATGCATCTATAGTAGTACAACACTGTTCTCATTATTCTTGTACAGTGCAAGAGGCACATATTTTGGCTGAGGTCCAATACATGGAATTGCAAGTGATGTTTGACCTGCTGGCAGATTTTATTTTTCCATTTAAAAACTTTGGCTAACTTGATTTCTTGACAGATTTTCTTTTTGTCTGTTTCTTTAAAGTAATTCTATAAGTGTTAATATTTCACCAAATTTATAATCAAAACCATAATTATAAAGAAATGTTACAATTTCTTTTCTGGGCTTTAAGGGAAAAAAATGCAACCTTATGTCTTTATTTGGAATGGTTTTTTTACATAGTCATTTAACTATTGTAATGTATTTAAATGAATTAAGTTGTGGTTAATACAGAAATGAATATTGAAAATTAATGAATACAAATTGTTTGAGTTTTTGTATTGGTATTGGGAGTAGGTCCTGGTATGGTTAACAGAATTGAACTTATTTCTAAGTAATACCGGATCAGCTACCTGTTACCTCTCTTGGTTGAAGTGTGTGAGAACAAATAGCTTGAAATTGCAGAGATTGTTACTTTTGAATTAAAAAGAGTATGTTGTAATTAATGGATTAAAAGCTGTTTTACTATGTTGTGCTGGCAGCACTGTGAGAGTGTCTGTCTAGCTCTCATTCATAACTGGGACAAGTCTGCAGTATTAATAATGCTCAAGTACTTCAGAATCAGCTTGTTACATATTGAAGTACACTGCAACAAATAGAGCAGCATTTTAATTAGTTTATGGTAGTCTGGGTTGCAGGCATGTGTTCTAAAAGTGCAGGATATTCACTGTTTTTCCATGCATGTTACCAAAAGAGCAGAGTAAGTGGGCTATTTGGTTGTTGAAACTAGCAGTTAACACTCTCTCTCACTCAAGAAGGGTTGTGTAGAAATATTAGCGTTCTTCTAAAGTGCTGTGGTTAACGAGGAAAGTTAATGCACATGCCTGGCTCTGGCTAGTGCTAAGAGAGCTTAGAAAAAATTGACTCTTTTGTAGTGGTATGAAATCTTATGGTAATTAAGCTGAAGTAGCTACATTTGTTGATAGTTACCAGATGCTTACCATCTGACAGTTTCAAACTCTCAAAACTGGTAGATATTTGCTATCTAAACTTTAGATACAGGAAAATAGTGAAAAACAGTTGCTCTGCTCTTCAAATTTGGGGCTTGTTTCATTAACACATTGAGATTATTGCAGCCCTCATTGCTGGTATTAGTCCTGGGTCATCTTTTTCACTTTTTTTTAGAATGTAGGAATTGTATGGCACATTTGTATTTTTATCTCTCAAATTTCTGTCTTGCTTCTTTTGTGCTTTAAGGAGGGGAAGTGTTAGTCTTCTATTTCTAGTTTGCCATTCTTTTGGTGGTATTTTATTATGTAGATTAGTGAAGCTGACTTTGAAGTAAAAAAAAAAAAAAAAAAGAAAACACATCTGTGTTCGCTCAGCTGTTTTGTTTGCATGATCTTTAACTTGAGTAAAAATCATAAACTGCACTGTAAAATCCACATCTGTTCTTGGATGAACAGAACCTGCACTATGCATAAGTTTCCAGAGTCTGGAAATTAGTCCAGACTTAGATGTTTGTTGCAGATTATTTTCTCTTATGACAGGGTTGAGTTTTCTGGAAAGAGTCCTTTTTAAAAAGATCACCCATTTTGCTGCCACAGTTGAATGTGAATTTAGAATAGGTGAATCTTCCATGCTGTTGTTTGGCATGTCAGTGCCTGGCCAAAGGAGAAGCTTGCCCTGATCTGCTTTGACCACAGGCTGCCTGTGAATACTTTGCTTGTGCTGCTGCCTGTGAAACTTGTATTTCTAGAGGTTTACACGGTGTATAATCTTCAACTGTGTTGGAAGCCTGTATGGCTGATAAGTCACAAAGTGACTGAAAGGCTGGTATATTAGTGTGCTTCATTTCCACAGCCATTGTAGGGCTGTCTCTGATTTCTGGGTGAAGTGTATGACAAATTACCTTATGTTTCAAACACATAGTCAGGATCATAAAAGAGAAATGGAGCTGTCTGTTATCAGTTATGAACCTTAAATCCTTAACCAGCCCAACCAGCTTGTAACAAGTCCAGAGTCTTTAATGAACGAAGTGGGACATGACATGGGGATGACTGGAGCTGCGGGTGTCTGATTCAGTGCTGTGAATCCATATGGAATGACAAAGAGATGCCATGGCTCTCTGAGAGCTGTGGAAGCTGGAGCAAGAGGCTAGTTGCCCACTATGTCACGTTAAGCAATGGCACCATTTGAAGAATCAATGTCTCCTGATGTTTATCACTGCTAGGAAGATGCAATCGAACATCCACATGAAAAATTCCATAATGGATGTTGTCACCATCATTAGTGTTGTCCTGTAATCCAGTAACATGATCTGCACACAGTTGTATTCTTTTTTCCCTCTCCTTCCTACTCATTTGAAAAATGCTTTAGAAAGTGCCATTTTATTTGTTCCTGTCCTTCTGTCTCTCAATCATTTCACTAGTAATAACAAACTACATTAGTTTGATGTAGGCTGTTCTTCAAATTTAGGTCTCTCATCACAACTGCTTGGGCTGTTGATCCATGGGATATGTATGCAGCAGGGATACCTCACACTTCCCCTCTTCAAGCCCATCATCCTACTCTTAAATGTAGGATGATGACCACTTGTCTTTGTATCCCATAAGATGAAGATATAATTTGATTTGTTTAAACTGGTGTTCCCATTGAAAACTAGATAGCAACTTCATAAGAGTGTTAACTTCAAGGAGGGTTTGATTTTTTATTTTTTTTCCTTTCCTTTGTAAGATTTTGGTTTTGGGGTCTTGGGGTTTTTTAGCTTTGGTTTTTTGTTTGGTGTTTTATTTTTGTTTTTTTTTTGTATTTGTTGGTTTGGGGTTTTTTTTGAGGAGGGAGAGAGTGAATGTTGTAGGCATGTAGTTGCAACATGTCACATGTAGTTTTACAGCTTCATCCAGAGCGTTGTTACCAGTGGCTCAACATCATTGCTTTATTGTGAGGGTAGTACCTCCACATGCTCTTGTCTGCAGAACTCTTAGAGGTACAAAGTAGAAGAGGAGATTGCTGCAGGTTTTGGGGTGATGTCATCTATTTGGATACAACAGTAAAAAGGTGGAATCTGTTTTGTACTGTAGTGAACTTACCAGATTTTTGCTGAGGGAAATCATAAGAGATCTGAGCTGTGCAGCAGTGGTTGAACACTTACATAGACAGGAAGCTTTGATATGAGAAATTTAACTTTTGCTTTGTCTTAGCAACAGGCACTGTTGACTTCTCTTTTTGCTGTTTGAAGTTACATATACAGAGACCTGATATTTGTTATAGCCCTCCACTTGCACTGAAATAAGTAGGTACAGTGAAAACCGAAAACACTATTTAAATTTTGATCACCTGTGACCATTACAAATCAATCACTTGAACAGAAGTGATTTTTACTTTTTACTGTAAAATCAGTAGTTCATTAATGTAATACAGGTGGGGAAGTTTTTTTTACTTTTTCAGCCTTTTGTTTTTGTGGTTTTCAGACTGAATGGTGCATCCTTAGTAGTGTGTAGACTACACAGTGTGTATTAGCAGGTAAGATGGAAATTGCAAGATCAGGTCTCTTTTGTGAAAATCATAGATGTACTGATTTGATTATGGTTGATAATTTGAGGCATTTCGTTTCCTTTCACCCTTAAGTTACTAATTTTTCATTTATCTGAATTTTAGAAGGAAGTTACATCAGAGAATTCACAAGATCTGGAATCTAGACATGTTTGCACCCCAAACACAGGAATATAGCAGCAAGAGTCCAATTCTTCTTGCCAAATAGTTAATTTGGATTAAGTTATCATGAATAAAGCAATTACTGGTATCATTAGGGGTAGGATACTTCCAACTTGTCTAGTCAGAACTCCTTCAGAGGAAAAGGAATGAAGATACAAACTCAAGGAAAAGTAGAAGAAAAATTGATGCGATAGCAAAAAAACCACCCCATCTTCCCAGAAGCTTTTCATGAGTCACTCTTTGCAATAATTTTTTTGTTCTCTTCTGTTGATGAGACTCTCCCTTTAGCATTGTCTTCTTGCACCAAGTCATGCTTTTCTGTGTTCTCCTTGTCTGGCAGCTAAATTCATTCAGGTTTAAGTGATAATGTGCCCAGTGAATTGCCTTGGTCACCTCTGTCTCTTCAAGCCATTCCAGCTTATCACCTCTCTGTGCCAGTTGTTGCTGTCATTAATTTTTCCTTGCCACTTTTATTTCTGGATCTTTGTATTGTTGTTCATTGTTGTGGTTGTTTCCCTGTCCTCCCTCCCCTTTGTGTCATGATAGCTCTGAAGCCCTAGTCCTGGGCTCTTGCTGTGCTGTGTTCCTCTAACTGGTTGGTTTTAAGAATGCTGACCTGCTGCCTCAGTGTTACTAAGTAAAAAAATTATACAGATGAATAGAGAAGAGTTCACATCAGGTTGCTTCAGTTCCATATTAACTTTTAGGTAGTTGCATCCCTTATCTTCTCCATGGAGAGTTGGCCGGAACCAAGAACAAGGGAATGAGGCTAGGGAGGTTTACATTTATAGAAGAGAGCTTGAAGGTGGCTGTAGGAACACTCTGTAGTAGTGTGCAGCTAAATGGCTCTTCAAGACAAAGAAAGGCATTGAAAGTTTTTTTGTCTTCTGTCAATTTACAATGTGCAGTAAAGTATCAGGCCAAAATCCATGCCACCATGTGCTGTTACCACCAGTGCCATTCACCATCTTGTTCTGGAATCTGTAGATTGAAGGAAACAGTGGTAGGGCTGCACTTATCCATCACCTGATTTGTAATAAAGCTTTGGAAGCAGTCCAGATTTCAAATTAAATTTCAAAATGAGTGATAACAAAAATAAGCAAGTCTTTGCTGCATGGTGTAATTAATGTTCAGATAATGCCCAGGATCATAGTGACAACATGAGAGACAACCTAACTGGATGCAAATACTGTTTTCCCAGCCAGGACAAGAGCAACAGCAATATGCTTGTAAAAGTCGTCCCTGGCTAGCCTTTCAAATCTATTTAGTCTTAATACCCTATTTTAATTAAACGTTCTCTGAGAAGGGGGAGATGAAATGTGGCTGGCAGCTTATTCTTGTGTTTCTGTGTGTGGTGCTTAACAGTTCTGTTTGCTGACAAGTGCCTCCTGAAGTCATGGTGTCTTATAAGTGCATACTCAAGTGCATCAGCGAGACCTGTGTGATATCAACTCAAATGCTATGTGAATCTAAAGTGACTGGCTCTGGAAATTATCCATTTCATGACTAGGTTGCTGCTGATGTGCCTTAGCTAGTTCTGTGGTTAATTAGAGTGCTGTCTGTAGCAGAGGAATTATTTTTCCACTGCATCTTGAAGTTAATGCAGAAACCAGGTCAGCATTGGGATTTTACTACAGGATTGGCAGCAAAAGTAAGATATGTATATCTTATGTGGGATGACATGAGACCTTTTGCAGCTCCAGAGTGATAGGCTACTGCAAAACTCCTTGGAAGCTGGATGGCAGTTTTGGCTTGTTGGGATTTATATGCATAGCCACTCATGTCCCTGGCACAGTAACCTGTAGTAACTGGTGCTGCCTTAAGCAAACTTAAGTTTGCAAAGTGGGGAGGTTATTTTCTTTAATCAGAAGTTTTTGAAATTTTCTAAAAAAGTTGCTTTTCACTCTGAGGTAGTAACTAGAAAAAAGAACTTCGAAAAATTAACAGAAGGCTGTGTAGAGGCTTTGTCTGAAGTTCAGTGGAGAGTGGGCAGTGCTTGCACACAGTGCTACACAGTCTCCAGTGACAGAGGACTGGTGAGGATGTGAGGAGTGTATGATGTTACATGTCACCTGGCTTTTTCACTAAAAATAAATCCAGTTGATGACTTAATTGCTGCTCTCACACAGAGGAACTACCACCAGCAGCTTGTCTGCCAGTGGAGCCTGGGTCTGAAAGTGCAGCTGTTTCATGCACTGTTGCCTGCTGTCTGGCCACAGGGACCAGTAAGGCTTGTTCAGCTCCAGTGGTTGACATGCAGCTCTACTGGGTAGTCAGGTGGCTTTGCCCTTGACATCCTTCCTTGGATGGCAAGCTCAGCACTGTTTCACCTCCTTTTCTTTCCATCTTTGAAGCCTTAATGTTTTGTTTGCTTTTGAGAAACAGGTGCCAGAACCAGTTTCTGGCTTTGTGGAATAGTTTCAGCCATTATAATGCTGCTGAGAGAGGTTGGTGAGGTCTGAAAAGAAGCTGACAAACATTGAGCAGGATGACACACAGTTTTTATGTGCAGCGTGCACCTGGACTTGCCCAGCATGACTCACTTCCCCATGGCCCAGCATCTGCCCACCGTGTTTCACAAAGTCTGGTTGCACGTGAGTGATCGTACAGCTTTGACTTTAGCTTTGTGTAGGATTCCCGTTAGCCAGGGCTGGTTCACCTGTTGATTTTAATAGAATGTTGAAAGGGATCTTTGTGCTGCAAAAGGGACTTTCCTAGAGTGTTTGAAACTGGCTTTTCTTGTCTCTAGTCCTGTCAGCAGCAGCAAAAAGGAAATAGCTGAGCTGTGTAATCGTCACCTTTCTTTAATACATAATGTTTGCAATGGGAACAGTGTGCCCAAGAGCCTTGACTGGGGAATGATGGCTGTGAGTGTTAGATCTGCCCCATCTTGTTGTGCTCTGCTGCCTATGGGGATGTGCCAGAGGCCTCTGTGGATTTGAAGAACAGCTGTTGGCCATTTCAGTCTGTGAGCTGGAGAACTTCAGAGACAAAGGGCAACTCTGAGTTTTTGTTATTCATAATGTTACAAGGAGCACTTACAAATCAATTCAGTTACTCTAGGAATTATGCTGTGGTGTCCTAAGATAGACCTTGTGATGTATTTCTAATCTACCAAAAACCCCATGTTATTGAGCATACCATAAGCATCCTGGAGCAGAGTTTTAGCTGACAGCTATCTTGAACAACTCTTTTCACTGGGCAGGCCTACTCTGTTAAAAACTGGCTAGGCACTTCTGTGTTTAACATCTTGGCCATGTAGGATTCACATCCAAATTTTAAATGTTGCTAAATGTTGTGGGCAGTGGATGGGGCCTATTCTCATTGGTTTTTCTGTGTATCCAACATACCTTCCTCATGGTACTATTTATTTTATATCTGTTTTATGCATTGCCCAGTGTGTCTAGATGAGTGCCATGCTGGCTAACAGGCTGCATACCCAGTAAGGTAGTATCCCTTTTTTAGAGCAGCAGGGATTAACAGAAGAGGATCAGTGTGGTATTTCAGTAGGAAGAGCTATTCTTAATGCCAAGGGAGGCAGGCTGTGTTTCATGAGGCTGGGACAGAATGGCCTCTAAGTGCTGTGGTCTGTAACTCTGTCTTCCTGATCACCCTGGTTGTGTCTTGGCTGTTTGCTATATTTTTTTTTGGTTGGGGATTTTTTTTTTTTTTTTTTTTAATTTTGCTATTTCAGTTGGCAGACCCTGGACTAAACTGTTTGTCTGCTCAATTGGTTTCAAGGCTAAAATATATGTTTACTTTTCTGTCTTGGGAACAGGCTCATCCAATGTCTGCAATGTGTTCCATAACTTAGAGATAAGACTCTGAAGCTGCATAGATGCACTTTGTGCTACATATACAAAGTTGTTCAAGCTGTTTTGAAATGTTTTTCAGGTTCTAAATGGCTTCTAAGAAGTTGGGATCCGACTCTCATGGTAAGTGAAATTTGGCATCCTTGTCTTTTCAACAGGATGAATCCTAGTATTGCTGCTGACTAATGTCCTAGCCTAGACAGTCCATAGACACTAATCTGTTCAGCCTCTGAGTAGTTTTTTTGTTAGGAATAAAGTGCCTTGGCTTCCTTCTTGCATAGTTGCTTGCTGATGCTGTGTTTGCCTGTTCTCTGATTAAACTGAAAATCAGTCTCTGGCTGTTCCCTGTTCCTTCATGGCAGAATGACACATTACCCTTCTCCAACAAACTCCCCTTCAAAATCAAACCTGCTCTGGTGTTTGCTGCAGTGGATGTTAGATCTGTAGCATCTTCCTATGGAAGTAACAGGAGAAGTTGAATTGAAAGCAAAGCTTTTATTACAACTTTGAATTGTGCTTCATTTTTGCTCAGCCATGAATTTGTCTCCTAAATTGGACTAACTTGGTTCAGAAGGCAGGTGAAGAAGAAACTCTATTTTTCTGTCTTCTACAGATGAGATTCATAAAGTCATGCAAGTGATTGGTATCATAAAAGTTATTTGCCTGTAATGTCCTTATTTTTTAGAAAAGGGGGTGTAATTTGAGTGTTATTAATATTGCTGTAGAGCATTAAATTTCAGTTTGTTGTATGTAATGTGGCTTCCTCAAAGCAGGTAATCATGACTTTTCAGGCTATCAAAAAAATCCTTTAAGAAATTCAGCCTTGATCTTTCTGGATAATTTTTCCAATTAAAGGATCCTGGGGGATTCCATTTTTCCTGGAGTTTTTTGTTCAGTCTTGCAAATGTAAAGTTGAAGTACAAAATAAGAAATGCCTCACTTAAATATGGGGTTAAGGATTAATAAAAATAGCCTATCAAAAATTCATTTTTAGGCAGTCTCCTTCTTTGCTATGGCCCAGTGACCCTGTTGCAAGACAGCTAATTTTTTTGTTTGGTAGTTGCCAGCTATTCAGCAGTTGCTCCTGTGTCTGTAAACAGTCTGTATGAACACTCTGATCTGCTTCTCTTTTACGTCTGTTTTTATTTTTCTGCTGTTCTCACCTAACCAGACTAGCAAAGGCTGCTCAGGGCTAGAATTCAGCATGTCTTAAATATTACCCAGACAGTATGGTGTGGTGGAACACGTTCCTGACTTCAGAATAACAAGGTCCAAACAAATGGTGCTGTAAGCTGCCTGGTTATCTTGTCTGCTCCTTTGTGTACCCTGTGTTCCAAATCACACTGTCACAATATTGTTTCTGAGGAGTAGCAGGGCAACTTTCTTGTCTTTATTATGTCTTAAGAGATCAGCAGGGCAGTTGGTTTAATCTTCTTCAGGGTTATCTCACTAAGTGAGTTTTGGTTTAGTGTAGAGCATCCATCCCCCTGGCTGCCTTCAGCTCCGTGTCTCTAGCAGGCTGATGAAATCAGTCAATATAGTTGATATATCTCTTGTGACTATTGTTGAACTGCTTATTAGAGGTCAGAGGGCTGTCACTGAATCACAGAATGGTTGAGGCTGGCAGGCACATCTGCAGATGGCAGATGTCACCTAGAGCAGATTGCTCAGGACCATGTTCAGATGAAGATGGGAACACAAGGTATGAGTGGATAGAAAGGAATCCCTTTTCCTGTGTGGGTTATGCCAAGTGTGATGCTTCACTATTTTGGTTGGATTTTTGCTGTTGCTGTACAATTTCAAAGCTTCTTAACTCTGATTTCTGACAATTATGTAAGTGGTTCATGTGACCACAGCAACTAAGTTACACGTGGTTTCAAAACTGTTTTCCATTCATAACTGCTAACTGTTTTGGTTATTTGTTTTTCTGAAGTGTTTCCATTTTGGTGCCAAATGGAAGGACACTTCTGTGAGTTACACTGAAGTGGAGAAAAATCCTACTCTTGTAGTAGTGTGTTGTCCCAGGAATGTAGTACAGAGCACAGCACCAGAGGCTGGACTGACAAGTACCCTTTTGCTAGGCCTATTTCCAGAAATTACTCAGCACGCTTTTAACTGATACAAGGATGAAGTGGCTAACAGACTTACTAAATAACAGTTTGGTAGAAACTTCAATTCTCTCTCTTGAGCGTGTGACTGTTTTAACAATGTCTTACATAAAAAAGTTATTATGAAAGTTTTTCTTAGTGCTCTAGAACGTGGCATTTAACAGAATTTGCACCCTTAACTCCTTAGTGTGTTCACTGTGATCTGCTCACAAAAAGAAAAGGATTCTTGGCTCTGTGGATAAAATTTTAGCTTCACCAAGCTAGTACTGTTCTGACTGGGCTGGAACAAATGGAATTCTGTGTGCATAGGTCTTTTGTGTCAGACAGCACCATCAAATGTCCTAAACCATTTGAGATGTTTTTAATATGTGCTTATGGGCTTTTTCTCATAGTTATATACTGGGAAGAAAGTAGGAAATTGTTATTCCTTAGTCAAGCTTCTGGAGTTAAGCTGGCAGCTGTCAATATAGCTAGTCTACGTATGCTTAATATTTTTTATTTGCTGTGCAAAACAAGATTGCTGGTATGTAAACAGCAAAGTTTGTGCTTATACCTTCTGTGGCTGGTATGTGCTTCAGGTGTAGTTGTGCAAGGGAAAGTGCCCCCTACAATAGGTCTGATAAGACAAGGATTTGCATTCTGAGTAATTTGAACTGGGAGATCCCTGTGGAGAGGTAATCTTGCTGTGCTTGGATCATCTGGCTTAGAGCAGGACTTGTGCCAGTGGGACTGCCAGGCTGTAGTAATAGCAGTTGGCAGACCTGGTTGCCTCTGACCTGGCCATTTATTGCTCTGGCTGCAGAGGCTGCCACAGTTGTTATTTCTGTATAAGCAAATGCTTTGGCATATCAGGCTCTCAAACTGCCAGCTCAAGTACAACTAGGATGTGGTGTTGCAAAGAGTGGTAGTTTTGGCCAAGTGAGATGCTGTCTGGATGCTGTGCTTTGCAATGCTTGAATATGTGATTCCCAGTCAAGATCACTGAAACTCCTGTTCTACCTGAAGCATTTTTTTTTTCATCCTGGAGGTGCAGGTGGGATGTAAGTTGTTCATCCTGATCATTTCAAACTGTCCTAACAGGACTCTGACCATGCAGTGTGTGCTTAGTATGAGAGGTCAAGTAATGACAGCATATAAGCCTTTAACTACAAATTGACAGGATGTTCTTGTTTATGAAAGCTGCTCAGCCTCTGGGAGTCTGTGGCTGCCTTGTAGATGAATCAACAGTGAGGGAGCACAAATAGTACTTAAACTGCCATCTGAGTATGAAAATGGGTCAGATAAAAACAGCAAGTCACAGTTCACTGAGCAAGGGCTTGGTCACTGAACGCAGTCTTAGATGTTGCCTCTAATGTCTTCCTGTGTATCTGTGTCACTCAGAGAGAAGCTACAAGTGAGGCCTAGAGTCACTCCTCAGATTGTTGCACATGCCAGAACCTTGCTTGTGGTTCCAAAACTTAGAGCAGTGATCCAAGAGACCAATTGCAGTGGAAAAGCTGTTTAGTTTGTGTTTTGGGTTTTCTCATACTTCTTCACAATTGCTCAAGGAAAACATATGAAAAATTAGTAGTCTGGCTTCTTGGAGGTGGTTGAGCTCTAAGTGTTTTTTCCCTTGGGAATTTGCAGGAAAAGCGTCATCCTAGAAAAAAAAGACAGGTATAGGGCCTGATAAAGCTAGATTGCCATATTTCAAAAATTAGAGTTGCTGTACTAAAGAGCCTTGGTATTTCACTGTGTTTTGTTTAAAGTATGGCTTTGGTTCATCGCTTTGCCTTTGTGACCAATTCTGTCCAACTCCTACTTACTACTTGTATGTCAAAACCTACATCATAGTTTGTCTTAGTTGTTCTAAAGCTGAGTAATTTTAAAATCTGTTTTGACTATGACAAAAAATGATGGATCTTTTGATATAGTGTTCAGGAGAGCTTCAGCATCCATTTGTGTGTAAATAGTGTTGTCACAAAGGAAACTAAGAGAATGGTCACGTTGATGTCAAAATCTGGTGCGTTGTGGTTTTGCATTGAGGGGTTTGCCTTTTGTGATATTTGTAGTTTGTTTGGTTTATTTTTTTTTTTTTTTGTCGTAACGGTTATGGGCCAAATTTAGGAATTAAACTCTGAGCAAACTCCCTAAACTAAACTGAGACACTGAAGTCCAAACAGCTTCAAACTCCGTTTGTATTGTTATCTGGCATAGATGCTGCAGCAGAGATAAAATAGCTCCCAAATACACCAATGTGAGTTGAAATTGAAAGCGTGAAATTTGTGAGTTGTGGGGATTTTTTCTTAATACAATTTCTGCTTCTGATTTCAGGGCCTTTCAGTTACCTTGATGATGTCCCATTTAAGATAGGAGACAAGTTCAAAACCCCAGCAAAGGTTGGATTACCCATTGGTTTCTGTCTGTCTGATTCTTCTCAGCTTGTCAGAGAAGCCCACGTAAGTGGTTTTTTGCCTTCTCTCTCTCTCTCTCCCCTCACCCCTGGTCCCAACCAGTAGTGCTGAATATTCCAAACTGTCACAGTTTGCACACAGTCATTCTTGTATTTCTAAAAGATCTGTTGGGCTTTATAGAAAAGTAAAATATGATGGGTCATGCAAAAAGCTTCTAATTTTTATTGCTTTAAAAAGCCATTAGGCTTTCATTTTTAAGCATTTGTTTTGGTCTATCTGCTTCAAAGAAGCAGTGGTTTTGTGTAGTAGTTAGTTCTAAATGTTACTTTGAAATTTGAATATAATTTTTAAGGGGAAAAATCCTAAGAACTGATACACCTGGGCAATGACATAATTTTCAGTTCTTGTTTTCTGTGTAGTTCTTGTGTGTTCTTCTGTGTGGTTCTGAGTGAGAATTCTTTCTGAGCTGTGGGGCAAACAGGGTACCAAAACCAAAGTTTGGTACATGGATGGCTTATCTGTCTTGAGGAGCATGTTTCTGATAAAATAAACTGTTAGTAGCATAAAATCAATTGCTTTAGCATAAATATTGGAAATTTAATCTCCAAATGCAGGTTGTGATACAGAAAGCTTAATTGAATTATGTTTTCTCATTTGGATCCATTGTTTTCTTTGACCAGTCCCAACTGATGATTGCTTTTACTTTGTCTGTGACAGATTACTGTAGGTGGTTCTGCTTTTTTCTTGTTGTTTTTGTTTTCTCCCTGCCCTATGTATTACCCTGTTATCCTACTTAATGGCTTTTCACTCATAACCATTAAACAATTACCTGATTTTCCTCATACCCGTATTTCCACTCAGTTAAGCTGGTGTGGGACAGCTAAAGGAGATGCTGATGTCCTGTTGCTGTCTCGATTGTGCTGTGTCTCCATTTTACTGCCAAACTGGGGCTCAGCCAGCATAATGTGCCTGTTCAGACTGCAACACCCTGAGCAGTGTGGACTGTGCATCTCACAGTGGAATTTAACTCTTTTTACAGCTGTAGTGAGCACTGTTAAAAAAAAAAAAAAAAAAAAAAAAAGAAGTACAGGAAATATAGCTTCCTACCCATTTTTTTAGTATGAAAAAATATGTGGATATTTAAAGACAGAGCTAGGCACCTCAGAATTTTGCCCTTTACAGCAAAACCACTGTGTTCAGTACACTGGCAGTGAGTAGATGTCTCCCTGTGCTGATCTGGCCTTAAATGACTTAATGTTAAATGGGAAAAGCTTTTGAGATCCTATGACATCAGTAACTACAGCAAAATCTGGTACTGCCTGTAAGCATTGTCATTGGTGTAGCCACTGTATCCCCTTTGGCTGGTGAGGAGTGGAAATGAAAATACTGCCTTAAACCAAAGGGTCTAACACTACTATCAAGTCCCTTAGGAATCTTCTAGGGGAAACTGATTAATACTGTACTGGCCTTTGAATGCAGAAATACTCTGCTGAATGACTTGGGGAACTTGTGGACCACAGATAGTTCACTGGTGCCAGATCAGGGTGTAATTATTCATCTAATAACTCATTAGACTTCCCCTTGCTGCTTTCCTTGTCCTGGGGAAGAGGGTGGGAGGGCTGTGAAACTGATCTTGGGATGATGAGCAGTTCTAAAGCAAAGCTAAATGTAGGAAGGAGGTATTCTAATCCAGGTTACAGCCAGATTTTACTGTTAGTGGCAAAATTAAGTACTTCTGGTGTTTGCCAACTTTGTCAATCTGCAGGCTGTGAAGAAATGTTGCCGTTCCAGGTAATTAATGTAGCTCTTATTCTCTTTGTGTTAATTTATGTTGATGTTAGAAGTGGCAGCTATGATCCTTATAACTTATAGTTTTGGGTTTTTTTACTTCCCCTTCTCTTCTTTCCCCTCCACCCCCATCCAGTATGACTTCTCACTGGAAAAGAAAACAATTGAGTGGGCTGAAGACATCAAAAAGATTCAGGCTGCCCAGAGAGAAGCTGAACGCAAGGCAGAAGCAGCTCTAGCAAACTCAAAAGCAGCTCCAGAGGACAGAACCAAGATGGGGTTCTCAGAGGGACCTTGCCCTGAAGCCATGCCTCCTCCTATTAACCCCATCCTCGCTAGCCTGCAGCACAATAACATTCTGACTCCTACCCCAGCCAACACCAGCTCTGTGAAGCAAAAGGTCCTCAGTCCACCTCGACCAAAGGCAGATTTCAACCCAGCTGATTTTGAATGTGAAGAAGACCCATTCGACAAACTGGAATTAAAAACTATTGATGATAAGGAGGAATTAAAAAACATCCTTGAAATTCACGTTGGTACTACTGGGCCAATTGTTGCCCAGCTGTTAGATAATACTTTGCCTAAAGGAGGGTCTGAGTCTGTGTTGCAAGATGAGGAAGTTCTAGCATCCATAGAAAGGGCCACGTTGGACTTCAAACCCCTTCACAAACCCAATGGCTTTATCACTTTACCACAGTTGGGAAACTGTGAAAAGATGTCCTTGTCTTCCAAAGTGTCCCTTTCCCCCATCACTTCAGTGAGCAATATCAAATCCCTGTCATTCCCTAAGCTTGACTCCGATGAGGGTGATCAGAAATCATCAAAGCTCACGAGCACTTTCCACAGCACTACCTGTCTCCGCAATGGCACTTTGCTTAGCTCTTTGCAGACCTGTGCTCAGAGTCAAGCCAGCGAACTGAATGGACACCATGTGCTTGGTCTTTCCGCTCTAAATGAGGACAGTGGCAGGGAGACATTATCCTCTTCATCCAGGCTGTCTTCCTTGGCTGTTTCGACTGTTTGTACAGAAGAGGAATCATCTCAAAACACGTCAACTACGGTAAACATGGAGTGGAGTGGAACTGGGGTTGCTGGTGAGAGGTGGAGGTGCAGAGGCAGCTCTTGCCTCTAAATTGCTCTGTGGCTTTGGTTATAACTTCATTTACTAGGAGTGAATTGTTCAGCCTCTTAATTTAAGTGGCATATTGACCAATCCAGCAGGTCTCTGTAGTGGTAGTTCTGATGCTCAGATCATTACCCTGCATTTCCCCCTAGATTTGATGTTTTAGATCAACTCTAGTAATTTTTCTTTCAGCTTTTCAGTTCTCATTTGTTGTTGATAATTGCACACCTTTGATCTAGGCATATAAGGCATTTTCTGTGTACAGTCCTGCATTTTGTCCTACCCAGATGAGATGTATCAGGTTCTGAAGTGCTGTTAGGCTTTGAATCAGATATCTTCTGGATTTCTTCCTTGGCATGCTTGTTTATTTTTTGGAAATAATGGGAGATGCAGGCTTCTCAAGGAAAAAGTAGAAGTAATAATATGTTAAAACATACTGATGTGCTGTGTTATTCAGAGAAGAAAAAACTGCTTGCAGTTGACCTGCAGTGAAGTAAGCCTATTTGTTTGGGGTTTTTTTGTTTCAATTTTCTTCCTGAGATCCTTTAAAAAACTAGTCTTTAACAGGAAAGATAATTATAGTGATGTGAAATCTTGTGTTGGCCCTTTCTTGTGAAGGAGAATGGAGTAATTGCTTAGTCGAGACTAAAACCAGCCTTGAACATCATTTTGTATTTTTGACCAATAATACAGTTGGTCACCCTACAGCTCTGCAATTGACTCTTCATTTCCTCAATCTTGTTGCAAGTTCTAAAATTACTTTGAGGACAGTGACTTCACTTCAGGTGTTGATTTTGTCTCTTTGTGAATAAGAACAGAGATTAGAGTTAGCTTGTGGGGTTTTTTTTTCACGAAGAACCGCAGATCTGGACACCAGTATCATGAAACCTAGTGAAAGCTGTATAGTCAGATCCTCTAGCTTGTTCTAAAATAGTCTGGGTTTTTTCTCTGTCCAATATAAGCAGTTTCAGTGATTCTGTGGCTTTAGTGGCATACTGTAGTTTTTTGTGAGACACCATGTGCTCTGAAACAAATGATGCTGCTTCTCCCCTTTTTCTCCCACCTATTTTCAGGATTAGGTAAATGCACTTGTAATTGTGAGGTTTAATATTCTGGAAAATAGTGTATCTGACAGAGCACAGCAGAGCAGCTGTTTGTTGATGACTGGAACAAATCCAGTACTGTTAACTTTGGCAGGAGCAGCAGTGTGCTGAGCACCTGCTCACTGCTGCAGGTCACAGGTGTGAGAGGGGCCTGTATGACCACAGCTAGGGAACACAAAGCATCTCTGGGGAGGAAAGATCACTGACAAATAGTTAGATTTGCATTAAGATGCTTAAATTTGCACTCAAACTATTCAAATCTCCCTGCTGAATTAAATTTTTATAAAGAACAAGAGGGAAAATGTATTCTTGACAGTGCTGTAAGGGAAGAGGCATACTGGAAAAAAAGGTGGACTTACTAGAAGAAGTAGTAAAATTAATCCATTAAAAAAACTAATTATGCTTTGGAAGTAGTGAACCAAGAAATAATTACACTGAGAGAACTTAATTCTTTGTGTTTAAATTCCAAGACTTCAGATTATACTTATTTCATTTCCACAGTATAGTTCCACTGGAAAATGATGGCTGATATGCAAGAAATTTAAGTAAATGCAACAAAATAATTTAAGTAAATGTAACAAAAAACCCTCAGAGTATGAAAACTGGCTGGGAACAGAAGGCTCATATCACAATGTATGCCATACTGCTTTTTTTTTTTTTTTTCTCCTCACAAGATTAGAAATTGTGACTTTGGATTTGCAGTTGCCATGGGAGCTTTTGCTTTACTGCTGAATTGGGTCTATAAATCTTTGGATGGAAATAAGTCTGTGGTTTCTCTGAGGGTGCATAAGTTCTGTGGTTGTCCCCTCTTCTCACTTTTATTTTTTCTGGAATCTCAGTACATTGGTTTTTGCAGCTTTAGCAGAGGCAGAAATGACTAATGATGACAGCAGGTTGAAATTAAACTCAAATAGATTGACTAGAAGCAGTTGGCTTTCCCAGACTTTTGAATCTCTGATGTCAGAAACAGTTTTGGTTTTCCTGGCTGCAGTGTCAATAACGAGGCATCATCTTTCAGTGTGATAACCCACTAGCTGATTTCAGGGATATTTTCCCTATTTCAATGTATATTATATTCCAGTGCTTTTTGTCCTTGAAAAAGTGTCTGGAGGAAGGATGTGTGTGAGGAACACACCATGAGAAGAGGTTCTTGGATACCCTAGTGCATCAGAATGAATATGATGTCTCAGTATTGGTTTTCTAGAAGAGAAATTCTTACTCTGGAAGATGTTTAGGAATGCATCACAAAAATTCTTTGGTGGTGATTTGGGATCTTTTTGTAAATAAATTGAATTTGTCAAAATCCTAATAGATCTTTTCAGAATTGGTTTTCTATAGAGGGTTTTTAGTTGCTCAGTTTGGGCACTAAGAACGCCTTTTTGAAGGATTTATACAAACTTTCAAGCAATCTGTGCTGGCATAATGAGAATTAAGAAATGCTGAAAACTCTGGCTCTTGGTCCACAGTTTCTTGCACTCTGTTTAAAATGCAGGAGTTCTAAATGTATTGAACTGAAACGTGCAGCTGTGGTGAGGCCAAGGCCTGACTTTGCTGTTAACTTGGGTGAGGTTGTACAAAGTGGTTGGGGGTTCTGCAGAAGCAGAGCTGGTGCACAGCAGCACTGCAGGGACATGACCCAGCCTTGCTGGTGTGCTGGGAATGGGACAATGCTGGGTAGAAAACTCACATGCTCCTTGGAGCCAGTGTGGCATGTTGTTCCTATGTGGTGAATGGAGTTCAGTGCTTTGGGAATAGGAATGGGGTGTATTTTTCTCTTGCTCCTTCATGTAGTTAGAAAGTCCAGAGAAGTCTTTAGGCAATTGCCATCAAAATTAATCACAGATATTCTGGCAGTGTAGACTTGGTCAGGAGCTGAACTGTGTGAACATGCAGCTGTTACAGTGACAGAATAAACAATCTTATAATTATTGTGGGGGTACACACATCCTTCTTGGGGTATAATCCATTTGTAGAGTGCTGAGAGAAGGAATTATCCTGATGATGATTCTATAGCTGCAGGCATTGGGTAATGTCAGCATCTCATGTGGAAGCCTGATTGGACTCTAAAGTCTCCCATCCTGTGGTAGAATCTCCTATAAAACCCTCCTCCCTCAGCTGTGGCAAATTCTGGTGACTGGTGCATATTTATACTTGTTTTATTTATTTATTTATTTATTTATTTATCCAGCAGGTACACCCAGACTACCAAGAAACAGAAATCCCTGTGGTAAGTTTCCAAATACACCTGTGAGCTTTCTTGCATTTGATCATGTTTATAGTAATCTTGATAAGTGGTGTTCCTTTGAGTACAAAAAACCATAGGTGATGAGTAAACCTGAGGTGAAGGAAGCAATCTGCACTTCCTTTGAGGTGCAGGGATTGACTATTCCAGCCTTCACTGTTGCAGGGCTTGGGTGTTTAAAGGCTTTGTCACACCAGCAGGAGAGGGTTCATTGTGGAGAATCTGGTTTGTTGATTATTGCTTTGAGGGTTAAAAGAGTGTGGTGGGAATCAAGCTACTTGATTTCATCCTCACAGTGTGTAACAGTGTTCCCAAGGACACTCTGGAAAACCTTTTGGATTAATTGCATGGGGTATACTGGTTCTGGCACTAGGCAGAAACAGGATGTGGGGATGCAGGAGATGACCATCACAGCCTCTGGGTTTTCCCCCTTAGGTAACACACCAAAACTTTTCAGTGTCTAAAGTGCCCAATAACAACAGCTGCACGAAGCGGCCGGGCGGTCTGGCGGCCGAGCTGCAGCAGGGCCTCTCCCCCAGCGAGAGGCACTGTGTGGAGACTGTGGTCAACATGGGCTACTCACCTGAGAACGTCCTGAAAGCCATGAAGAAGAAGGGACAGAACATAGACCAGGTAAGAGCTCATGCAGTGCCAAGAAATGCTTGATGGGATACTGGTTCTGCTGGGAAGCCATCTTGGGTTTGTAAAATGCTTGGGGGAAATAGTGTTACTCTAATAGGGGTTTGCCACCTAAACTTGTGCTTATTTCTGCTGAGAGGCTGCTAGAGTCAGCCACACCTGCTGGTTTGGAGCCATGCTGAGTTTGGGATGAGCCCTTTGCTCTGTGTGAAACTGGGGGGAGAGATTCCCAGCAGCCACAAACACATCCGAGGGAAGGCTAGCATGGCACTCTGCCATGTTTAGAACCATGTGACAGAAATCCAGCCAATTTCCTGTGTATTTAGCATGGGGGTTTACAATGCTGACATCTCTGCTTGTAGAAAATTGTCCCTGCAGGCCTAAGACAGCTCTGAAAGGCTCCTGCAAGGCCCCACTGACCGACTTCTGTGCACCCTGTGCTGCTCCTTCCTGCTTGAGCACTGCCTCCACTGCCTGCTCAAACCACGTCACTGGGCACAAAGTGCTGCTGGGCAAAGTGTGGCTCTGCTTCACACAAACACTTCAGAGCAGGAGAAAGTGGCCCACCCTCCCATGTTGGCCCTCTGCAGGCTGTGTGCTGTCCCAGGAGTCCTGCTTGTGGCACTAATCTGCTGGCCCTGTACCCTACACACGGAGAGTGGTTAAGCTCTGCACTGGAGCGAACTGTGGTATCAAATGGAAATAAAGGTCCTTTAAGAGGGTGGTTTTAAATCTTCCTCTACTTCCAAGTTCTGTTCTTCTGCATACCTAGCATTGCCTACCTGACCCTTCACCTTATAGCTGAGGATGGATAAGAAATTTGGCAGCAGTTTCTGTGTGCAGCTCACTTGCCAGTATGCTGAGTTGATCTTCAAAGGCTGGCTGCTTTCAAATTGCATCAGCTCTTGTGGCTGTCTGAGAGGAAGCTAAAAGCAGACATGTCCTGACTGCTGGACCTACAGTTTCATTTTTAATACTTGTAGTATAAAAAACACAATGAAACTTCTGCTCTGGTGTCAAGAGGGCTAAAGATATGCTTCCAAAGCTGGTTTGACTAGAACGAAGGGGATGGTCAGAGAGCACAGCAGGACAGAAGGGTTTGTCTGCTTTCTCTGAACAAGCTCTTGTATAAGGAGTGCCTCAACTCTTCTAGGAAAGACTGTATCTCTGTCCCTGGTGGAGCCGTGGGTAGAACCATGCTCAGTCCCCCTGCATGTACCAAGGTGACATTGAGCTGCCTGCTGCAAGTTCCTCTCTGCATACACAGTTTGTTTTATTCCCAACAGGTTTTGGATTACCTGTTTGCACATGGACAGCTTTGTGAGAAGGGCTTTGATCCACTTCTTGTTGAAGCAGCTTTGGAAATGCACCAGTGTTCAGAGGAGAAGGTAAGAGTGCAATGTGTGCAGAAATAGAAAAATGTGCCATGGCAGGGAATTCCAGCAGCAGTTACTCTGGCTGATGTAATTCTGGCTTTCATGGTAATGCTGCCTTATTTCCAAAACTGACTGCCAAAAGATATCTTTGTGTTGATAAAGCTAAAAATTGTTAGAGCATTAGAATTTGACTGTGCCGTTCTGTTAGTCTCATTTGCATCCCTTTTTATGGGGACAGGATTTTTTTAAAGACCCTGCTTATTGTGGTCATATGACAAATGCCCAGAGTTTTGTCGTGAGTGAGGTGCTTGATTACAGATACAGTTACCTTCAGCAGCAGCCAATTCTCTTTCAAATCCTGCCAGCCTGCCCTGACCATGAATTTTCTCCCTTGTACAAATATATCTATCTGCCTGGCTGCTCAGCAAATTGAGTTAGGGCTTCCTCTGGAAGAAGATAGAAAATGCATTTTTTGGGGTCTGCTTCATTGTCTGGCTGCTTTACCAGCACCAAAGGTACAACAGGAGTGGAGAGCACGGGCAGAGGACAGGAAGATCTTTTCAAGCGTTCCAGTCTATTTTGTGACAGGTTATTACATGAAGTCTTTAAGAGGTGCAGCCCAACCCCCTCAAATATGGATATGCCTTCCTGCCTTTCTTGGACAAATGATAATCTTGTAAACAGTGCAATAGCAGTGTGAGGATGGAAGGCAACTGAGATTAAGAAACCTATTTGCTATTGGCTCAGCCCCAGAATTGGAAATGGCTCATCTCCTGATTGCCCATTTCAACCTGCTTGCTTGTTTGGGATTTTTCTTTCCCCTGGAGTGGAGCAGATTAACTGTAAATGGCAGTAGGTTCATAAAAGTGATCAGCTGACTCATGTCTTGCCATTTAGTTTTTCAAAGCTCAGGGAGGATTCACAGTTTATGTTGAAAGTGTCATATGTACTCAGTGGGGTTTGTGCTAATTCCCCATTTGCCCTAGATATGAAAAGCCAGCTGATAGCAAGGGCTACTGCATTGTTCCCAAAGTCCAAGTGACTTTAAAAAAAATTTAGGTGGAGCAGATGCTGCTGGATGGGGCAGCTGGGTGCCAGTAATCAGCATTTTTGGGATCCCATGTTGGGCCAGGCTCATAAATATCCTTCTGTAAGAGACACCCTGCAGACTGAGCTTTGGTGCCCTGGTTGAAGAGGGTTTTGAAAGTGAAGGATGGCAAACAGAGGGGTCTGAAGGTCCCTGTGGGCTGCTGAGCCCAGAGCTCTGATGGCTCTTGTGCAAGCAGACTTTTTGCCAACAGAGCTGGAGTGGGCTGTGCTTGGGGAGGAGGAATCCACAATCATGGCATGCCCAGCTGCTGAAGACAGGCTCTGTGCTAAACCTCCACCAAGCATTGATCCATCTGCTTTTCTCTTGCAAATAACAGGCTGTCTGTCTTTCAGATCACAGAACTTCTCCAGTTAATGAGTCAATTTAAAGAAATGGGCTTTGAACTAAAAGACATTAAGGAGGTCTTATTATTACACAACAATGACCAACACAATGCTTTGGAAGATCTAATGGCCCGTGCAGGAGCCAGCTGAAGACACATTCCTGGATTCTTGGCGTGCAATGGAGCAGGACCAGCCCCGCCACCTTTGCATCCAGTGTGACTTGCTCTCAGCAGGAAGGAGTCCAGCTTTTTGCATACAAGGGAGAGTGACTGAGCAAGCCTGCCTGCGTGCACCACTCCAGCATTTCTCTTTCCACTGAGGGCCAGCTTTCATTCTTAAATTAAATTTTAAAGTGTCCTTTCTTAAGTTTCCTTTTTCCAGCTTGGCCACGGAAAGTTGAGACTGCCCAGCCTTGACTGGAATTGTACATAGGTAGAGATGGAGTGATTCCCCCCTCATTGTTGCACTGGAGTTGGACAGAAGAATATTAAGTTGGTTCTGAAACTAGGATGCTTTGGTTCTTTGAAGCTGCTTTCATGGTGTCTTGTCTGCTTGTACTGAATTACTTGACTGTGTCACAGTCCAGATTACCTGGTTAAATTTGACCTTTAGTGCAATGGAGTTTTATTTTTTTGGTTGAAAGTTAGTCTGTAACTTAGTAAAACACTGGTTCAGAAACTGTCACTATGCATAAAGAGAGAACTTGTTTTGTCCTCTTGGTTTTTGTTTTTTACCCATGCATCCAACACTTCTGCCAGACACGAGTGTCCAGTGCTGAGTGGTAAGTTCCTTTGAAGCAGGTAAGCTGTGAACTTGACCTGGACCTGCAACTTGTGTTGATTCTTGAACCTGAAGGCAGAGAGCTGGAGCTCAGTATTTTCAATCCCCTGGGCTTGTAGGATATTTAAGACAATGCCCTGCTAGTAAGTCAGTTATATTTTTGTTTTAAATAATACACAGTGTGATGCAGGAGGTTTCTTTCAAGCACTTTCTTTAAAACAAATACACTCACTGCATTAGTTAAATTTTTCACACTGCTATAGAATTACATAATAATAACATCTAGTACTACAAATCAGGTTTGAGGTTGTTTTTGATAGTTCAAATTATTATGTTGTACATTTATCAAGTTCTAAATACATGAAATATTAGCAGTCTTGAGGAATCTCTAATTTGCTAAATATTTTGATTCTGCAGAAGAGCAACTAATAAAACCCTGAAATGTAATTCCCAGTGTCATGGTTCCCATCTCTCATGCTCTTTGGCTGTGGCAGACAAGGAACTTGGTGGATCCTGCCCGCCCGGGTGCTGCCAGCTCCTGTGGGCACATGTGAACACTGTTGGGCAGAACAACCAGAGGTCTCTGGACTGCAGCAGTGGAAGGTGCTGTGCTTCTCTGTGGCTTATTTTTGGTTTTTTTTTTTTTTTTGTTTATGTCAAAATCCCAGCCTAGGGATCCAGATTTACATTAGACCTGGAGCTGGAGCATTGGACTGCTGGAGGGCAAAACGTCTCAGCTCATTGCATCAGTCTGTGTTTTTCAGTAGGAGGTTTCAGCTCATCAGGTCTCCAAAGGGGATGGCATTTGTCTCTATTATGTTGTTAACTTTCTATGACCAAAACATTTAATTTGGGCCCACTGTGCACTCCTGGAATTCTCTGTGGGGTTTCCAACTGTGTGAATTACACACATTTATATAAAATGATGCAAGAGAGGGATCTGCTGGCAATTATCTACAAAATGTGGAGAGGGATGATGAGGACAAGCAGGGCAGGTTGCCTTGCACACACTTTATAGTGTTGACCTTCACCATTTTCTAGTGGTGGAGTTGAAATAAAGCTTGTCTAAAAAGGACATTCAGCAGCTGGAGGGGCAGCATCTGCTGCCTCTGTGAATGCAGGTAATGCTCAGCTTTTCTTCCTTCCCAGGTGATAAATGCAATAGAAAATGGGGTTCCTGATTAATTGGAAAACCTTGAAAACAAAATTCAAACTGCTTTACTGTCACTGCTGAGAGGATTCGGTTGTGTTGCTTGTTCTGATTTTCTCAGAATTGCTACCCCAGTAGTCCCTGTCTGGTACCAGACAGTCCTGAAGGGGCAAGAACTCTTTGCCAACAAAGAAACAACTATTTAGACCAAACCTCTGAATAAAATAATATCTGATTGATTGTATTAGTGTGCGTTGTTTTTTCACAGTTCCCCTCCAAGGTGTGGCTCTTAACCCCATAGAATAACCACTCTGCTTTCAGAGCTCTTGTAAAGGTGAGAGCAGGCAGGTGAAGATGAGAAGTGGCACCTGTGAAGATGCAAGGTCTTATTTCAGAGAGCTGTGCCCACCTGGGTCCATCCTGGTGACACTACTCTTGCTTTGGCAGGGACATTTCTGGATTAAAATTGTTGGGTGGCCAAAGGCATGAAGTGTATCCCTGCGTTGGCATGTCAGAGAAGAAAATGCCAAAGTGAGGGGATTAAGGGGGTGATTTAGAGAAGAGAAATTGCTGAATTAATATGTAATGAGATCCAGTGTCACCAGAGTTCAATGTTCAGGGTGCTCTGCAGAACTTGTTAATCTGGTAGTGTTCTGTCCAGGCACAGTTCATTGTGGGTGTGGGGAGGTCCTGCTGGCTGAAGCAAGGCTGGGCTCTGCCCTGCTGCTGGCTGGTGAGATTGACTGCACCCCTGGTCACACTTGTGACCTCAGAGCTTTTCTTTAGGCTGTCAGGTCACATTGATTTATGTCCCTGAGGTTCTGTCTGAGGTCTGTATGCCTGGGTGAGAGGGCTGGTGAGAAGTGTAGAGGCAGAACCTAAACGGGTGGTTGTGTTTTGAACAAGAGCATCTTTGAGTTGCCTCCTGCTGGTTCTGGACAGCAGCAGCCTGGAAATGGCTCTGGTACTGCAGAGCCATCCTTCACCCCCATGGCATCTGATCCTGATCCTGCAGTGGGAGCCACAGCTGCCCCAGGGTGTTTTTTTCCTGGCTTTGTGGCTTCTGCCCCAAGTCTGCTGGAGCACAGAACCTGTGCCAGCAGCTTTCTATGTCTGCTCTCCAGGCCAGGAAGGGTCATTCAGGTGGGTCAGGGCTTCTGAAACTCCATACTAACAAGCCCTGTGAGAAGGGAAGCTCATGAAGATTTCCAGCCCCACTTAGTCTTTTGCAGTTAATCAAATGCGCGTTTTGATCGTGTTTACCCAAAATGATTTTTACCAGAGTTCTCTAGCAAATTGAATTTTATTTTAAATTCTGTCAACTATTGAAATAAAGTATTAAGCCTCTGCTAATAAGCATTAATAGTCATTGTTGCATCTGCAAACAAAAGCGAATCCCTTTTAGTTCTATGTTTAATTGATTGTACATGGCTGAGCTCTCTCAATCTCTTTGATTGCTTTCATGACACTTTAACACATATTCATCAAGTTGAAGTGAAAATCTTTTGCAGCAGTTGTCAGAAATATCAAACAGTAGGAAGGGGATGACACTTAAAATGTTCATTTAGCACATTTTTGCACAAAAATTAAAGCAACTAGATAATAACCTTCAAAGGGGAGAGAAAAATGTTACCATTTCTGACAACAGTGTGATAGTTTCTGTTGCATAGGAGGATACCATTGTTGGTAACTTTGGGGTGTGCAGCACTTCAGGCATGTCCTTGTTATTGCCAAGGATCAGCTGATTTTCACAGACAGGTGCTTTATTTCTTTATTTTGGTCAAGTCTCACCTTCAGTCGAGAAAATAAAATTTGGAGAATAGATATAATAAAATATATTTAAGAAGGTATAGTCATGTGGATTGGCTGGATAACCCCCTTACAAAAAAAGATTGTATCAGACCTCCCTCAGAAAATTGTGTATGTGGTTGTTTTGAGTATTTGTTGTTTCTCAGTGGACACCGAGAAACTCCTGGCTGTTCCTCAAGGGAGCAAATAGTTCCTGCTCTGGGAATCGGTGCTGGGGCACAGATCTGCCAGAGACTTGCTTTTTTCACAGTACATCAGATGGGATTCACAGCTGGCTCCCATCTGGCAGCTGACTTAACTCTTCTCTGATTGCAAAAATTTTCGGTCACTCATCTGTCTTGTCCCAGTTGTGCCTGCAAATACTGAGGTTAGAACATGGCGCTGTGGGTTGCACAAATGATCTTTGTGTGTTGCTTAGGAATATCCAGCTTCTCTAAGACACTTGAAAATCCTGTGAACATACTTTGCTCAGCTGCTTTTTAAAAATCTGAAAGGGCAATCAACCAATACTCATCTCCCAAATGTGACAGTATGTGGAGAGAATATTTTCCTCCTTCACACTGTTTCTGATTGGGCATCATATTTTCCTGTGACCTGTGCACACATCCTACAGTCTGACCTTTTCCTTGGTTCCAAACAGACTTGCCAAATTCCTCAGTTGTTCCCTGACATCAGTGTTTGCTGCATGCTCAGTGAGAACGTGCTGGGGAAACTAAGTGCCCACATCTAATTTATGCTATCAGGAAGGGTACCCAGCTGCCTTGTACTCCCCTCACCTTACTCACAGGAAAGCCCTCCCTGGCCCTAGGAAGTGGAGAGAATTGCTGGTTTTAAGCACTTGCTCCTCCCTGTGTGGTTTTAGCAGAGTGCTCATGTTCCACTGCTTTACAGCTCTCTGGTGACTGTCGGGCACCACTGCTCTGTGCTATGCAGAAATGGCATCCAGTCTTGCTCCTGGATGCCTCATCTGTCTGGGTGAGTGAGGGAGGCTTCTAACCCAGATTCAGGTGTGAATTGCTGCTGGCCTGTGACCAGGACACGGGAACCATTTTGAGAGCCATCATATCAGAACCAGAGAAACTGCTCTCTGCTCCATAGAGAAATCCAGTCTCAGTTGCAACATGGAGACTAACCAGTGGTAAAAACAACCCAACAGTCAGGGCAGTGATGTGGGATTTGCTTCTGTTCTCCAGGCCTATGCTGGGTGACATTCCTGGGATTGTCTGCACCAAGTATTCATCCCAGAGTGTCACTGCAATTACTGTCCTGCTGCTCAGCCCAACCTGGGCTCCTCAGGGAGGCTGTGCAGGCAGGCAGCAAAACCCACAGCTGGTCAGACAGCAGTGCTCCATTCCCCTTGGCATTTCTGGCTACTGAGCAGGCTTTGAATGAGCTACCACAGGCATTACTGAGGAGACACAGAGACAGATGAATGTGCTGCGACAGCCCTAATTTTGGAGTGGGAGCACTCACACAGTGCATTGTCAGCGAGCATGTCTCAAGGTCACTTGTGCCTTCAAAGCAAGTGGACTGGCTTTGTGGATCAGATGTGATGCATGCAGCACCAGAGCTTCTGCAGGGCTCTGGCTGATGGATCCCTAGCCTTGATTCAAACACCAGTTTCACAAAACAATGCTGTCAGCAGCTTCTGGAAGCCCAGGGCCTCCAAGCAGACCCCCTTTTCATGTGAGAAATCTGTTAAGCTCTGCTCAGTGCAGGCATTAGACGAGGTATGAAGCAGGTACAGCTGCTGGCATCTTCCTCTGGGCAGCAGCATGAAACCCATGTGCTTATTAATGTGCCAGATGGAATCTGTGGTATGAAATACCTGCTAAAATGCTCCTTACCCATAACTTAAAGCCACCTCCTTCCAGGAGCTCTGAAGAGTTCATCCCAAGAACTAATTCAATAATAGGCTTTCTCCCTCTGAAACTGACAGCAGTTCACACCCTGCCTTGACTTCCAAATACTTAAGGTGCAGATGGCTGGATCCTCTCTTTCCTGGCTTCTGTTTGCTAAGTATAGCAGCTTTTCTGGGTAGCTTTTGAGCATTTCTGTTCAGACCCGTATTTGGCTTCAAAGTTGTTTCCCTTACTTGGCAACACAGAATTGCCTTTAACATGTGATAAACTGCTATGATATGTGAACATGACTTGTCTGCTGCTTGGTGAGATATTTGACTGCTGAATTGTTACTGTTCAGAACTTGTCTTACTGTTATTAATGAAATACAAAGCTTATGGTGCTAATTAGTCATCTCTCATTTACTCAGAATACTCTGCATTCTTGTATAAAACACACACTAGTCACAAACTTCAAATCAAAAGCTATCCCCTACCAGCCACACTCTGCAGCACCAACTGCAGCAAAGTGCTAGCTGGGGTTTCCTGTAGCTGCTCCAGTGCATGTGGAAGCAAAGAAGGTCTAAACTGGTGGAGGTGTTTGCAGTGATGTGTCAGTGCCAGGGGAGGATAAACAGAGCTGAAGCTGGGCTCGCATCACTTGGACACACTTTAACTTCAGTACCAAGATTTCATCCAGCACGGTCATGAAATTCTGAAAATCCTGGTAAGGAAGGCACAAGGAAACAGTAGGGAACAGTATCAGCAGGTTGGAGAAAATCAGCATATTTTTAACACTGCAGCAGAACAAAAAAGCATTCTGTAGACTAGTAGATTAAATCAGTATTCATATAGTGGCTTAAAAATAAAAATGTATAAAGCAGCTGTTGTCTCTCTTCTACTCTGGTTAGCTTTCAAAGTGGAAACTGGTAGTGGAAGTGGTCACCCAGTTTTACCATGTACTGAACTCTGTTCCTGACAACTCTCATGTTGGATTTATCAATTATGAATATAAATGGTGAGTTAGGCCACTACAGATCAGATATAATAGCCCTATCTTGAGAGAAGCAAGGGATTTATTTCCCATCAGGTCATGGGGTCATGGCTGCAGGTCTGCCATGAACAATACCAGCACTGTATCCACCCTCAGCCCAGGGAACTCTACCTTCCATGGTCACATGGATAAAAACCCATATGCACCTGTGATTAAAACCAAAATGGAGTTTTAATCCTTTTTAAAGTAGGGCTTGTATTAATAGGGTAGCACTTGGATGTGCTCTGCTCTCCAGCTGAGAGTAGTTTGGTGCCTTTGTACACAGGTATGTGCCTGAGAAGCTGGGAGGTGTCAGCAGCCCCAGGGCTGGGAAATTCAGCTGCTGGGCATGAAAATCAATCACACAAAAGCTTATTTGGCTGTACTCCAGCCGTATCTCCGGCACTGTATCTCTGTCCTGCAGGGAAATCAGGACAGTGATGAAGACTAGCCCAGCTGCTGTGGCATATTTTTCTTAAGCACTCTAAATATTGCTTTGTTAAGTGTGTGGCTGATCTTGGCAGGAGTTTCTCCTGAGGCCAAAGTTTCATGGCTGGAGAAGTTGAAACCACCTGAAAATGGAAGGAGAGAAGCTGTGCATGAAGCCCAAGCACATTTCAATAAGCAAAAAAGGTCATGCTATGAAATAAAACTACAGGGTGTGTTATTCACACACTGCTGGGAGGCCTGGCAAGCTCGACAAAATTTTGCTAGCCAGAAAATAACTGCTTGCTGCAAGGGGCAAATAAATGGAGGGGGGGAGAGAGTATCCAGCGATCAACAGACTTATGAAGAACAATCCCAGGAGATTTTAAAAAAATGAAGATGAAAGATAGCTTTGCTTCACTGCATTGTCTGCCACAAAACTATTACAGTTTATGTCTTCTGTGCTGCTTTGTGAACTGCATATTATCTGTAAAATAGCATAAGCAGCTTGAAATCACAGTGAATGAGGCACTCGGTGGTTCCACTCCAAAGTGTCTGAGGGAAGAGTCCCTGTACTTCAGATCTGAACTGTGACAGGAATTGAAATGCTATGCAGCAATGCAGCTTGGCTTTACTGGGAAAGTGAGGGAACCGGAAAGACAGGAGTTCTCACTGGAAAATGTTCATAGTCTGTATTTTCTCATAGCTGTGACATGCATCTGTTGGGATGCAGAAGAAACAGAGATCTGGGATTGCCTAGCTAGCAGTGGGGCGATGCAGGTGACAGATTTTAGGTGTAGAGGACACCTGTGTCATCTGAGCAAAGACAAGCCAAGAAACACTTGAGTACCAAAGCCAAGAGCGCATGAGGCAGAAGCCACAGTGGTCAATACACTGGAGTAAGCAAGATCCAGGTTGTTGGAACACCTGCAGTGTGATAGGCAGAGGAAAGAGCCAAATGCCATCAGTGCCCTGCCTGAGGGGTGTGCTCTGTTCTGTGATACTTACTTGTCCCAGACTGCAAGAACTAAACCACCACAGGAACACATGGCCTGTCTGCTACAGTGATGCAAGATAAGGGAAGGCTCTCCTGTCAGAGATGAGGCTCCAGGGCTGACCCATCAATCTCCTGCTCCCCAATGTCCTGCCAGTGTGGAGACTGGCAGACACAACAGGCACTGAAAATGAGAGGCCTTTCCCCAAGATAGGCCTTGGAGAATGGGTTGAACTGACAAGGAACATCACATCACCTATTCAAGTTAATAATCTCTAAGATTAATTTATACAGGTTCAACAGGCACCAAAACCATCATCTGAAACACTTACCATTGCTGACATCTGATTTATCAAGCACTCCTCTTTGAAGCACAGGCATGCCATTTCATCCAGCTGCTGCTGATGAGCACGAATTACAATCTGCCTGATGAACAAAAAACACACTGGTTACACAGCCTGTAGTGTAATCACTGCTTGTAATCACAGCTAGTCTCAATAAACCTTCAATAAGAGGAAAACCCAGAGGAAGCCTTGCTGTGTCTTGTGTCCCTGGCATTCAGGAAGGGCACACCTGTGCTATGTGAAGTACAGTGGACTGCACTGGTTTGGGCTTCAGGATGAACTGGTGACTGTGGGCTGCTCACAGAGTAGTGATCACAGCCCTTCCTTAGCTTAGACAGCACACAAGTGCTGTTCACTGTAGGAGAAAAGGTACACAATTGTCTAATTAATTGGTGAAATGGCTTAAAACCATGAGTCTGTAAGTAACTTCAGTGAAAAATAGGCTGAGCAGGAATGCAGTCCTGCTGTTGCACTCTGAGCAAGTTTCACTGACCAGCAATGTATTTGCTAGTCAAGGGAATGCAGTCCAGTCCCTAGGAGATGAAAATGGCAGCTCAGAGGACTCAGGAGCTTTACATCTACACCTTCAGTGACTGCCCAGCTGCTCTTGCAGTTTTTCTTTTCATTGATGGAACAGCTGTATCCAAATCCTTGATGGAAGGTTTTGATATATTTTATACACTTTGCAGCTTATAGTAAGCCAATTAATCACTGAGAACTACGGTTTGTATTATAATATTTATTCCTCTAGCATGATCCTAGAAGCTTTAATAGAAAAATTTTCTTCCTGTGAGATTTTTAAATATCACTAAATAACAAGGAACTGCATATTTTTAAGGTAATTACTATAAGTTAATCTTATATTTATCTAATAGAACGATTAACCATTGGTTTTTGAAGTACATGTGAGGATAACATACAAATAAAGGCAAATGTGTCACATGTCCAGAATTTCTAAGCTTCACTACAAACTTCATGATGAGCAAGACTTACTGTGCCTTTTTTAAGGCTTCCTTCTGCCATTTCTCCATCTCTGATGAAGGACTTGGAGAGCTGTTGCTGGACATTTGTGAGGGGCACTTTGCATTTGCTATTGGCTTATTATCTTTGGTTGCAAATCCTGTATCTGCAGCAAAAGTGTCTTGTGCAAAAATACTCTGCTTTAACTTGGTTTTTAGCAATTCCTCATCACCGAACAATGACTTGGAAGGGTCTTCAGAATGGGTGAGGTCCTCATTCCTCAGTCCTGGTTTGGGCTGCAGCAGAAAGCTGCTCTCCCGAGATGGGGACTGGGCTGCATAACTCTTTTCAGGTATTTGAGCATTGATTTCCTCAACATGGTGCCCTTGACTTGAGTTGGACTTCCCTGAATTACCAGCATTGTTATGCTGATTAACGTCAGCGCCACACCGTCTGCCTCCCAAGTGTTCTCTGCAGGGGGAGTCACTGCAAAGCCCCCCACTCTCTCTCTCCAGCCTGGGGACCAAGGATCCAGCTGTGGATCCAGCTGTGGACGCAGCTGCGGATGTTTCCATCGGGCCATTCCCACCAAACAAACTGCGCCGGACTCCCTGCCTGGAGGCAGCGGGTCCCAGGCGGCAGCAGCACGGCTTCACGCGGCCGCAGGCGTGCAGCAGCCGCCTGGGCGAGGCTGGGGGGGAGCCCAGCAGGGCACAGAGCCTTCCCCCGCGGCGGGGCTGCTCCCCCAGCTCCAGCATGCTGTCCGTCAGGGATCTGCTCCTGGTGCACTGCCAGCCCTCCTCCTCAAACCTGCTCTGGGCGCCGCTGTCCGGCACCTGCTTCTCATGGGCCGGCTTCTCTTGGCTGGAAGACACTTTCTCTGCTTTGGTTGTGTCCTCACCATCATGAGGGGACAGCAGGAGAGGGGCCAGGAGCTCGGAGGTGAATTCTGAGGAACAATTGGAAGAAACAGAGTGGCTAACTCCATTTTTTCGAGCTTTCCATTTTACACTTGCAAGGACAGCTGTTTTATCCAAAGGGGATTCTTCCTTCTCCTCATGCTGGAGATCAATCTCTTTGCACTCTGGAGGTCCTGATTTCAATACAGGAGCTATATATGGGTTTGAAGCATCCTTTTCTGAAATTGAAGTGACTTCACTAGAGTAAACAGGACACCTGGGTTTGGACTTGTACTCTTTGTGATCAGATAGGAAATCCTTGCCATTTCTCCAGCTGCAAGCAGGATCTTCCTGCAGGCAGTATGGTTTTTCTGCAGTATTGCTTGGAGAGGATTCAACATCTAAGTCATAGCTCCAGTCTGCAGGAGTATTGCTGCAGCCGGTCTTTTTAATGGATTCCTCTGCCTTTGGGCTACTCTCACTACAATCCAATCCATGATCTTGCATGACTATTGCATATTTAAAAAATAAATCCTGTCGCTTTTGGCCTTTTTGCTCTTCTTCAGTTCCTTCTTCTCTTTCATGAAGGAAAAATGAATGTTGACTGCATTTGTTGGTACTTCCTCTCTTCACGCTCTTTTGACTACAGACAGGTGAGAAAGAATCTTCACTGAAATCACTGTCATCCAGATCTTCCAGCTGCATCCCCTCTTTGCTCTGCACTTCAGTTGGAGAAAGGCTCAGCTCCTGTTTCACTTGAATCTCCTCAGGCTTGTACTGCATTAAAAACCTCTCAAGGGGTTGATAGTTCAATTTTTGCTTTAGAATAGGCGGCTGCTGAAACTGCTGGTGATAAAGACGTAAATGCTCTTCCCTTTCCTTCTGAAATGGAGGCAGATATGCCCAGGGTTCAACAGACTGTTTAGCAAAAGTATTTCCCCATTCCTGTTCGCTGTCGGAGGGCAGACTTCCGTCTCCAAAAGAATTGTCATCTCTAGGAGCAAGCTGTTTCTGAACAGGTTGCACGGTCTGGACTTTTAGGCACTGGACAGGTGTTCTCTTTTGCATATACTTGTGCTGGTCACTTTCCTTTTCTTCTGCTGAGGCAATGAAATCCTTCATCGTGGGGCTCTTTTCAGAGTGGGGAGACAGATCATCATTTTTCTTCCTTAGGGGATGTGTTATCCGTAGAACTCCTTTAACTGGGGTGGTGTGGTGGAAGCAGGGAGTGCTGGTATTTCCTTTGTAGGCATGTCCCTTGCCAATTCCCTTGGGGGTAGAGGTAAGAGGGACACCATGTGGCTGGACTGCTGCAAGACATGCCTTTGGTTTTGTAACACCTGAGGGATGCTGAAGGCCTAGCTTAACTTTTTTTGGAGAGCTCTTTTCCCCAGGTGGCAGAGAGGAAGTGTTTTGGACACGTTTTGGAGATAGATTTCTAGCTCTGCGACGCCTTTTTGTGACAGGGGTAGAACAACTAATCCCTTTCTTCAGCTCTTTGACCCTGTAAAAAAGAGGATGGATTTATAAGATGTCAAGCCTTCAGATAAATAACAGCATCTTCAGAATAAATCAATGCTTTCACATACTAAGACTAAATATCGAATTCATGGTTTGTTTTCTGTCTGTGATCTTCACAGGTATCAAAAATCTCTCTGCCAAAATGCCTGGACTTTTAAAAAATTCTATACCAATCTTTTCAAGTGCTTCCTTGAGCAGTGCATAATGGGTCAAGTGCACAGAAATGGCCTCAGTTTCAGTGCAAGGGGTGGCATTTCCACACCTTACAATGCAGCAGAACAAGCTGGTATTCTCCACAGAACACCACGGAGTCCCACAAGGCTCAAAGGACTTTTGGAATGGTTGCAGTGGGGCTCCTTAATTCAGGTGATGTGCACAGGGCTGCACTGTTACTGGATCAGACTCAGCAGAAGAGCTGATTAACTGGTATCACCCTTTCCCCTACCTTCCTGACCCTCAGCTGTTCCCTTTGCTCTTCTTGCCCCTTAAGTCATGTCCTTTTAAGACCAGCATTGCACAGCCTGTAATTTAGCTCCTGTTCTGTAGGAGGGATTGTAAAGGACTTGCACACATTCGAAGTAGACCCACAGTACAAAACTAAACCAAAACTTTTGATTGCTGAGGTCAGTTATCCTGCAGTTACCAGGCATACAGTGGAATTTTCATCACTAAAGGTGGTCATCAGAAAGTATCTACAAGACCAAAAAAACTTTAAGAGTTGGAATAGGTAACTATTTTATTAGCTTGGTAAAGATTCAGTTTCTTGCCTAAATCAACATTTTCAATACAACTGAGAAAAAATGTAATGACAAACATCATGCATTGCTTTTTACTCTGTGATTTTCACCATGGCAAGATTGAGTTTCACCTCCTACCTGTCAGCATATCGCAGAGTGTTCAGGGTGTGCTCTGTAGCTATGTGGCTTGGTGAAATATTGGCTATCATACATGTCTTAGAATTGCCAATGAAAGAGTCCTTTAGCACCTAGGGTTCAAAGGAAAAAAAAATGGGTTCTTAGCAGTTCATGTCCCTTGCACTTCCTGTAAATTAGCAATATCTACAGAAGAAATTCAAGATGGGGTACTTTTTTTTTTTTAATTTAAATAAATGTAGTCCTCTTGTCTCAGTTTTTCTTGCCTTTATTTGTTTACAGTTTAAAATGAATACAAGTATTAATTAGGGCTCTAAACAAGCCGTTATTCCAGACGCCTCAAGGCTGCCAATATGGTTTGAGGAATAAAGCAGATGTTGCAGCTGAAGTCAAGAAATATTGATGAAAGCTCTCAGGACACTGGGATAAATGAATAGAAGATGCAAGATTGGTTTCAGACTGGAGGGAGATGGATGGTAGTTCTGTATGAATATGGAAGGTGGTGTTTGGGGCTTTGTTTGGTTTCAGTTTTTGGCTTGTTTATTTTTTTTTTTCCCATGCCAGTCACCATTGTTGGCTGGAGGAAATTGGCAGTTGGCTTTAATTCTGTGATTACCTTTAAAAGTAAAATTTACAAAAGCTATGCATTTCCTCTCTTCCTCAAGAGAGGAAGCACTTACTTATCTATCTATTTATTTATTTACTTTTTTGCTTATTTTTGTCCTCAGCAGGGAAAACTCTGCTTTTGCCTTTCTGCTCATTTTACCTGAGTTAATTTGCTTTGTCGGAAAGGAGTGTGTGTGTGTTCCTGATCCAATGCCCGAATGCATTCCTTCAGCTACCAAAAGAAAGAAAAAACAAAAGGGAAAAACAGATCAGTCATGCACTGGCAAGGAACTGAACCACATCAAACCAAAACTACCCAGGTCTTGTGTCACCTTAGACTCCTACTATGTGTTGTCCCTTGCAAGGTCCATTTGTGCCCTGTCTGATCGTTCCTGGGCTACACCAAATGCAAGGAGCTGGGTAAGCAAACACCTTTAGCACACACAGAGCTCCACAGAGCTGCTCCCTCCATCACATCTAGCTAATCTGAAGCCAGTTTGGACATAGCCCAGACTCTGCTGCAGCTTGCAGGGCAGGTGCACCCGAAGGACAGAGCTTTTTGAGCTACATCTCTTACTTTCTTTCTTCTAGAGATAGCAGATTACAGTATTGTCATGGTGATACTGCCATCAAGCATTTACAGCCTGCCTGCATTCTACAAACTCCCACTGAAAATAACACTGATTTCTCACTTTTACAGCATTTTATTAAAAACTGCACCTGTAACAAGTAAGATATCAAACTACCATAATTTTTTAGTCTGACTCTCATAGTTGCAGTATTTGAAAGTCTTCCACTTGAAAATAACATGAATATTCAAACCATCAGCAGACTTCAAATATCATGGGTTTAAAGGTATGAAGAGAGTGTTATGATCATTGAGGCCAGAACTAGGTTTCAAAGGCTGCAGGTTACAAAGATTTACCCAAAGATGCTTTTTTATTTAATTCAGTTACTACTTGTAGACTGTCCAGGTATCTTCTTAGTTTCATACAATAACAAAAACATACAGACACTGATTTTACTGTTTCTTTTAAAAGAGTTTCATGGGCTTACACTCAGGATTCTCAGGAATCACAGAATTATTTAGGCTGGGGAAGATCTTCAAGATTAGACTTTTTTTCTATTGAGGTCCCAACTCCCCAAAACACTCAGTTATTCACCAGCAAATACTCAAGAAAGCACAAAGTACAAAAACACATTCACTTCACATGCTACCTCCCAGAACAAATACCAATATTCCAGTGCAGGAAAAGCATCTGTGCAAAAGAGCATCTACATTCCCAAAGCTAGCTCCTATTTACAGCACACTAAGAGGTACAGTGATGAACACTGACTTCTGAACTCCTGGTTCTTACCAGGAACCTGTATCACCTTCAGCCTCACTTAGAGAAGCCTCCAGTCATCACTGAGCTTTGCTTGTTTGCATTAAAGGAGGTGCAAAACTTTCTGCAGCATTTACACTTACAAGCACTTCTGCTTTATCTTAGGTGGCATTTCTCTGCTCCTTTGTCCTCTTTGCCTGACTGTGGACACTTATAAAGACAGTTTGCCTTAGGAGTGCATTTCTTACTGTTCCTTCCTCCCTCCCCCCACATAAATTGCTAGTTTTTCTGCTCTGATTCAAAAGAGAAGCCTGAGTTTAAGCAGTAAAAATAACTGGCAGGAACAGATGTGCTTTTATGAAACAAACGTGGCAATTCCAAGCCAGTATCTTTTATAAGGGACAAAACTGTATATAAAATATGGGACACTTACTATATTACACCTAATATTCTCCATGCTATGTTTACCTCTCTGGAATAAGAATGGATTAAAAATACTTAATTGTCATAAGGATATCTCTTCCTTCTTAAATTGTTTTTCAGTCATGAGACAAATTAAACAGAACATACTCAGTACCTTGGTTATCTTCTCTTCAAGGAATACATACTAACATTATTCTGTGGTTCATGTTTATCCTAAAACACAGGTTAGTAATTAAATACAAAACCTTTCCCAGACATAATAGTAGCTTACAGCCAAAAGACTTTGGTTTATTTCTGCTCCTTCCATTTTCGTTTGTCTATCCGAGTCTCTGGCATCAGCTGCCCTTTCACTGCCAGCCAAGTCAATGAATGATATCCTAGGAAAAAAAAACAAAGTTGCATTTATCTTAGGGGCTTTTTCCCCCCTCTTCTTCCTTTCATTAAATCAGCAGGCTGCAACATGTGGCATCAGAAGAGTGATTAGAAATTACTACTTTTGAACAACAAGAAGTCCATTGGAAATATCTGAGGTACCAAAATAAGCATAGAAGCAGGAACAGTGTCATAACAGAAAATGTAGTTACATGTGATGACAATGCTCCACAGTTTAATGGATAAGCTGTGTAAAGTGCAACACATGCATCTCTCTGGATAATCACCGTGTTTGTAGTTTCCTAAAAACACAGTTAAAAGAAACTAAAAAACGTTTCTTGACTTCTTCCAGGTAAAACAGACAGACAACTGCCATGTCAAACAGGAATTTGGGACAAGAGGAACAGAAATTTTCAGTGTAGCAAGTAATACATTGAGCTTTCAGTTTCTTTCCACTAATCTCCATTATTCCCTTTCACACTTCCTAGCTCTGGGTGCCAGCTGCTGTACTGACTGTTGCACTGTATCTTTGTCTTTCCTATTTTTCTATAACAGCCCTGACTTCTTTTAGAGGCACATCTTGGCACCCTTTCCTCAGTTCAGCTCCTCCTCCTCTTCAGACACAAAAAAGCCCCCCAGTCCAGATGCCACACCTACATAACCTCTATACTTTAATTTCTATGCCTGCCTGTTCGGTCTTTTCCTCTCTTCAGTGTTTGTGGCTCTCCCATTTTGCCTTGTGTTCAAAATTAGATTCTGGGAAAGAAGCCTGTGTGGCAGCTAATGGAAGGTTGTGTCAGCAGGATTTTGTGACACTCGGCAGTAATGCAGATGCACAGACTTTCTTCCTCAGACCTGTTTCTTGAGGTTGTTTAGTCTGAAGAAAAGATGACTGAGAAGAAGCACAATTAGTTTTTAAATACACAAAGTGGATGCCACAAGAGTAAGTAAACTGCTCTTTCTGTCTGCTGCAGATAGCATCAGTCACACACTCAAATTATCAGGGAGGTTTATGTGAGGTACTCTGACTCTTCTGGCCAAAGGCAAACATCTGTCATGGCATCATCTCCACCTGGGCTAGTCATGCCACACTGCCTTTGTAGTCAATTACAGAACAAAACACTTGGAGGGGCAAATGCATCTGACCTAATTTAGGTCACTCTGCAGAGAAGTGACAACTTCATTCTACCAACATCAAAGGTGATGAGTTCACATGTGGGTATGTCCACAGCAGGCATCTACCTTTAGCAAAATTAAACACTGAAGATGAGGGGATGGATTTGATTGTCAAACTCCTTCACTGGAAATCTGTACAAACATTGCTGACAGCTCTCACAGATGTGCCTAAAACATTCTCCTTATAAAAAGAAAAAGACTGTGTAACTTGTCAAAGTCTCTTTTAACCCTATCTTATAACTAAACTCACACTTGTACACTAATACCTCCTCTTTGTCTATTGGATGCTCCTGGGCTTGACATCAGCACTGAGCACTTCTGCTTCTGGTCTTACCTTCCACATGCCCTGTTGGCTGTGTCTTTAATTTGAATTTGGATGATGGCATGAGACCGAGAGGAATCTGAGTTGACTCCAGTAGCTCCTGTGCTACGTTCTTTTCCCCCCTTCAAAATTACCTGCAAAATCCAAGCAAATTGCAAATAAAACCACAATCTCTCAGAAAGAGATCTAGTCCTCCTAAGATGAGGAAATGTGAAGAAAGATTCATTACGGCCTTAAAATTTGGTGCAAGGCAGTAGAGGTAGACTGGATCCCTTCCAATATTTCTTTCAGAGCTTTGTGAATGGCTTGTAGTGACACTACAGACCTTACAGAGCACACTGCAAGCAAGAATCTGTTGCATCACACACTGACTCATATTTGCAAAATACTCAAATTATAAAATTAAATTCTTTCTTATATTGCTGGCATACTTTGGTAGTAGTATAGACACAAACTAAGAGACTCATGAAATTGACCACTTGTTGTGTTCTTTTAAAATTTCACTTTCTCTTGTAGTAGATGAGTACAGTTATCCAGAAAGTCACACAAAAAGTTATGAACTGCCAAAACCTTTCTAGATTTCCAAAACTAAAAAAAAAAAAAAAAATATGCCAGAGTAATGGACAAAGTTAAAAGATTAATTATACTCAATACAGGAAAATAAGAAAACAAGGAAGGAAGACAAGGCAGAAGGACAAAGACTCCTTCGAGGTGCAAATCTGGATAATTCTTTTTTGAAAACTTTAAAGGAGTGCTGCAGAAAGTCTAGCATGGACTGCAGCAGGGCTTTCATAGAACAGTCACTAATTATGCTTCTGGTTGCAAGAACAAATTAAAATATTGCCTAGCAAAATCAATACATTCTCAGCTGACAGATGTGAATTATTCATGCTTTTCAGTGGCCAGTTCACAAGGAGCAACATAACCAACCAATGCAGCTTCTGAGCTTTATATCAGTGCTAAGTGCAGCTAATTTCTGAATCAAAGCCAACATCAATAAATAGTGCATAATCAGGGATGGTCTTTCCATATATCTGTTGCAGAATACTCAAAAGTTCTGAGTCAATCCAGTAACATTTCTGTGTTCAAAAGAACCTGTGAACCATATAATTTTTCCCTCAAGATATCTGTAAAAATGAAGTAATTAATAGCTCTTCTGTAAGTGGAATGGGATAATACCAAGGAATTGTAAATCAACCATATTGCAAATTTTCACTGTAACTTGCAGAAGCATCATCAGCTTGTCCTGGAGCTTGGAGTTAATGGGAAGATGGACTACTAAATTAAGAGGAATGTAAGTGGACAACACCATGACAATTTTAATGAGTCAGTTACAATATCAGGCACTTGTAATTGACACCACATTACCAAAATGAATTAAAACTATGCAAAGTTGGGCTAAATAGAAAGTAGATTTAATCAGCTTGCTTGTTGCAGGACAATACAGAAAATTGTCCAGTGTCCTTCAGAGCTCAGCCAGATAGGGAAGGAAAACTGAAGCCTTGTTCATGGCAAACGTCAACTACTGTTTAAAGATCTTAATTTTACTTGGCTGTTATTATGCACACATGTAAACAGCATTTAAATCATAATTCAGACAAATATCTCAATCTTAAGTATTTTCTAGTTTCTGTTTCTAATAATTTTCAAATTGATATATTCTGTGCCAGAACCACATACCTTTTATATAGAAAAATTAAGTTCATAGAACCCCAAGATATCACATTGGGAGAAAATATCCAGCTTTCAAGGTCCCTTAATGAGACTCTATTCAACTTCTGGAATCTTCCCATAAGGAATGGTAGCAGAAGTGACAGCTGTGAATCAGCTGCTTGCATGTGGCTAACATAACAAACAGCTTCATGAAAAAAGCACTTTTAATAGAGCCCCTTGGTGTTCTGCTGGGTTGCCAATTTCAGGGCCTTAAACAGTAACATATACTTTGCTACACAGTAAATAATCTCTGTATGTGACACACCTCACAAATCAGCAAATCAGGCTGCAGAAGGCAAGGAACGAATCCCAAACATTACCTCCAACAGATGATCCACACAATCCACCTGAATTTCCCGCAGTCCAACTATCTGAACAACGTGGTTGCCATCTTCTCTTGCAAAAAGTCTGAAAAGAGAACAGGAGAAAAGAGATATCTGAAACCTCAGAAAGCAGCAATGAAAACACATGTCCATGCCATGACACTGAGAAAAAACAATCAAGGCTGCTGACAGGGGAGAGGCCCTGCTGTCATTAATTTTTTTCAGAGCTGAAGAGGTACTTCATTTACAAGCACCACCGACATTTCACTGCTGAAAAGACATTAACAGTGCATTTCCGCTAATTCAAGAATATAATAAAGCAGAAAAGTAAATTACATAAACTATGTATCAGGCTCTTCTAAGTCCTCATCAGACTGTAAATTTTGTTCTATTCATATTCTAAGGATTCTTGCACAGGATTTTAAAGCAGCTCCTACAGCCTTAAGAGTCATATTTCAGCATCACCCCTCCAGAGGCTTGCTGGGCCGAGTCACTGAGCTGCCAGGTAAAGGTGCCCAGGGAGAAGATGAGCAGGCTCTGCACAGTCAAGCATGTAGAACATCAACAGGATCTTCAGAGAAGGGTTTGGCAAGAGCCAAGTCCCACTGGCACAGCAGGAGGGACAGACAGTTTATGCTTGACCAGTGAAAGACAGGGACTCCACAATGGCTGACACATGAGGGGCTGCCCAAAGAAGTTGTGGATGTCCCATGCCTGAAAACGTTCAAGGCCAGGTTTGGTGGGGCTCTGAAGTTGTCCCTGCCCAGGGCAGCAAGGGTGGAACAAGATGGTCTTTAAGGTTCCTTCTCAAAATGTTTTGTGATTCTAAGACGGGAACTTCTGGCCACAAAAAGCTTGTTTCTCTACCTATGGAAGTTGAGCTATTATCTTATTACAGTGTAAGCAAGAGCCTGAGCTTGTATCTCAAACATAAGTACATATTTTTCCCTCAAACAATAAACCAGGAGTCCCTATCAATGTCGCAGTATCTACCGTCAGATCTTGCCTTCCCCCCAAGCAGCTCCTATGAATAACCCTAACTGAATAGCTAACATTTGCTAGTATGTTAAATGTAATCACATGGAAACAGTAACTGATTCCCAAACTGTAACCCACTGATTCACAACCACAGGCATAAAGTAAACCACGTTTTTACTTAAATACCTTTTCCTTTCATTTAGTAGGTCATAAAGCTGTCCACAGTAGATCTCATAAAAACTGATCAGAACAACAAGATCTTTCCTGGATGGTGAAGTTTCCAGGTGCCTAAAGATGTCCTTGGCAGCCAGGGCGTAGAGTCCTGGGTTCCGGTGATTCCCTATCATGGTGTAAGTCTTGCCAGCACCAGTCTGCCCATATGCAAAACAAGTTGCATTGCCTCTGTGAAGACAGAACATGTGTTTAGTGCCACACCTGATTCGTTCACATCTATTAAATAATATTCTGCAATGCTAGTATCTATCTATAGTGGTCCCTTAGCAATGAGGTTTGGTCTGGTACCATCTCTGAGAAACTGCAGAACACTTAACAGTGATTTCCAAGTACACCCTATGGAGATTTGATGTAGCACAAGGTGCTGGCTTTCTTCCTTTCTTTTCCTTTCCCTGTCCCCCCTACAAAAATAGACTTTGTACCTGGTTCAGTACTCCTGGCAGAGGAATGGGTAAAAATGCAGGGCTGCAGTAATCACAGTGAACAATTTATTGCCAGTTTAGATTGCAGATTGGCCTCACCATAGTGTCAGATTAAACAGAATGCCAGCAGGAGGGATGGAAAAGTAAGGGGAAAGCTGGGTAAAAAATAGCATAATCTCTTCTGGTGGCATTACTGGATTAGCTGTAATGTGAATTGTGGTTTTAGTGATTATTGCACAGCAAGGTACAAGTCTCATTCTCCTTTTTCACTTTCCTTTTCTCAAGAGCATGAGTCTCTGTTGATAACACTTGGAGATTTTCAGTAACAGAATACTCCATTTTCTTAATTTTCAGCACGTATATGTAATCTTTTCCTTCAAAAACCCAAAAAAGTAATTATATTCAAGTATATATTTAGTATATATAAAACCTTGCATAGAAATAAGATGTCTCATGTAGAGCCACCAACAATTTCCTATTAATCAGGAAATATGTAATTATAATTAAACATATAAGCAAATATAAATAAATAAAATCATTATTCATCATTTCTATTACCACATGAACTGTAAAAATGCATGCAAAAATATATCTCAATAGTTTCAGGAAAGAGGTAATATTATTTCTCTACAGATGACTGTGTTCTGCCAGACAGGAGCCTTTGTTAGAGTGAAGATGAAGATGAGGTCCCAGAAATACTGGGACACATTTTTTTATTCTAGGCTGACCATGCTGTCTCCTTGTTGCACCAAAGGCACAATTTTAACCTTCCGTAATTGAGATTTGTCACCAATTATGAAGAAAGTATTCCTTGATTTAATTTTGTCAAACTTGCAATCAAAGATATTCTGAAAGGGAGAAGGTATGTGGCAAACCTGAAATGAAGGTATGTTTCAAAATATGAAAACCATAAAGGAAAATTCGGGCAACACATAAAATTGGAAAACAACAAGGCAAAATGTAACAAATGTAAGCACTGATGCCCTACCCGCTAAAAATATGCTGAATGAGAGGGTAAGCTGTCTTCATATACACATCGTGATTGGTACATGTCTCCCCGAAGACTTCATCAAAATAAAAAACATGCTGAAAAACAAAGATAATCTTCACATGAGAATTAATATGTTTCACTTCCCCTCCAATTCCATCCAAAGGTAAAATGAAATAATGGAAGTTTTTCCAGTGACTGCATATGGCTCTGGATTAGGTAGAGAGTGATCTAGCACACTTAATATGCAGCATGACCCATATAGGAACACACTAGTCAAGAGATTCAGGGTAGGGGTTAAAAAAAAAAAAGGAAACAAAAATGCCTCAATCTCCCATCAGTCTGAAGCATAACACACCAGAGCCTTTAAACAAGGAAAAAAGAAGAGCAAATTAAAGAAAACGTATTCATGAAATGAATCAGCCTACAGATGTACTATCAGATTGTAAGAGTAAAAAGAACCGAGAGTCAACTCTTGCTCTCTCAAAATTAGTTCTCACTTGTGACTAAGTTGTGATTAATTGCCTCTATTCTTAAAAAAATTTGTGCCAGAGAAGAAAGAAGCTGTTCCTAAGCAAAGCTAGATTGTCAGAACTCAGAAGGGGGCAAGAAAATCAAAACTTCCCACACTCCAGATCAGACTCAAAGAAGCAGGGTCTGTGGAAATGATGCAGCATGTGTCCCACTGTAAAAGGCAGGACATGAACTGGGCATGAGAGAGATCCCAACTGAATTTTTACCAGATAATCCAAACAGCTGTTCCTAAAGCCCAGATTGTAAAAATAACACTCAGGAGAGTGAGAATGGCTTGCTGTCTCTACAAATCAGTTCTGCTCCTGGTGCTGTCAGTCACAAGTGAGAATTTGAACTATGACAACACAAAGTATTTGGGATTAAGAGACAAAGACGAAAAGGGAACTTAACTTTCAAAAGCACTTGAGAAAAAAAGAAGGGTGGGATGAGGGTGTATGTGACTCTTTGAAACAGACCTACAGTGGTGAAACAATGAAAGGGAACTCCTCACTGAAGCACCCTGGAAAGCCATCAGCAGGCATTTCTCCTGCAGCAATGTAGCAGAGGGTTTATCTTGCCACATACAAAGAAAACTGCAAGAGACATACTTCTAGATCTTAGAATTCTGGGCTCAGGTTTGCTAGCACAGTCTGGCATAAATCAGAAGCAACTCACATATAGACAAGTCTGAGCTAAATGAAAAGCCCACCACCTATTTCAGTGTAAGAAATACTAACAGTCCTTTTCTATTTTCCCTCATGGAAACCCTACACACAATAAGCTTTACCCTTTCATGCAAGTGACTGGCCCATAAACACAACCACCAGCCGAGGATGTTACCTGTAAAATGTATTGTGTAAGATCAACTGCCTCCTTCTTCTCGTGGAGAAGTAGGGTTTCTTTATCTTTCACTGTGATTATATTAACCTCTCCACGTCTCTCCTCCCTCTGGCAGAGAGGACGTTTTCGGACACACACTCTGATTTTTTCTCTCTCTGTCCATGGTGTCTCTTTGTCGAAAGTATTGGATCTACAACAACAGTGGAGGTCCATATTTTAAAACCAGGTTACAACAGAATTGAGATTATGCCTGAATTTGTTACTTTTACCAGAGAATGTTTCTGTCATTAATACTTACCAAAAACCTCCATAACACATCTCATTTTCACATGGTGCATTTTCTGATGCCTTTTTCTAAACCGACTAATGTTTGCTGCACACTTTTGTTAAAAGAACAGTTGTGTTTGTACAGCTACACTCCTGAACTTGTTGCTGGACTGACATATTTTCAGTTGTACACAAACATGAGATGGAAGCTGGCATAATATCCAAATTAACATAATGAAATTTAATATTGCTGAAATTATTTGCATTTATAATTTGTCACCTAATCATGTACAATAAAAGTATAAATTGATCTTGAAAAGGGGAAGGTACAATACTTAGCTGCTTTTCCTCTCATGCTGGACTTTATTCTTCCCATTATAGACAGTCCAACTGGTTACAAATAAATGACTCAATCTGGCAAATGAGATAGTATCACCATGTTGCTGTTTGGCTCAAAAAAAAAATGAAATATTGATCTCATCCTCTTCTCTCCTTTGGTCTTTTTTCATAAAAAGGTTATGTGGTTTCAGACCATAAACAAATCTGTGCTCTTATCTTTTGGCAATTTTACTTTAGTCCCCCCCCAGATACCTCAAAAACAGGAGGTCATTTCATGTTTCAGTGATTAACCTCCTGTGTACAGCATTTCATGAATAGAATAGACTTGAATTAACCAAAATGTATTCATTACATCTCTCCCTTCCTCAAGTGTCTTCAACCAAATCAGTAAAGATTTTCAGCCTGGATTTGTATTTCAAATAATCAAGCTCCAACTTGCCCTAAAGCAGTGTTTCTGCCACACTGTCTGGATGCCAAAATCTCTTATATCTCATCTCATCTCATATATATCTGTTGTCTAACAAATTGTAATTCACAAGTTACTCAACATCTCATTAACATCCACGGGCTTGTGGTATCATTGCAGTTGTGCTCCATGATTCCTTACAAGCACATGAGATGCATATTTAAATCCCAAATGTGTCTTTGAAGACCACACACAAGCAATCTTTACTTGTCACTAGAGTCCCTTTAATTTTAGTACAGCTTTCCTATGCAGTCCAGGATCAGGCCTTGCATTTAGATGGAAAATTCTTTCATCAGAAAAGAAATGCAATGACACTTTAAATAAGAAGCTTCATAAACTGGTGTGAGCTTATGCATATCACTAGGCACCAAATGTTGTCCAGCAAATCATCAGAGGCTCTGAAGTTTCATTCTCAAGCCAGAGGGTGTAATTGGTGACCTGCAGCAAGAGCCTGTTGTGCTCTCAGAGCTTGAAGCAGGAAGGATTGCAATATTTGGAGAAAAGAAAAAGTGAAACTTAGAGACTCTGTTAATGAAAAAAAAGAAATAAATTGTCTCTAGTACAGAGGCACATTTTGTTGAGTAGATTTTGTATGGGAATAGAATGCATGTTAATTCTATATGCTGAAGCCTAAGTTTATATTTCTCACTAACTCTTTTAAAAATAAACTGCATTTTCTAGTAAAATAATTTTTCATTACTAGAAAAAAAATCAAACAAAAGTCATGACACAGATCATCAGGAATCTGACTAAATAATAGATGAGAAGAACCATTATGTCTTTGCAAAATCAAGTTATTTGCTGTGGGCAATTTCAAAATAAATTTGAACATATTAGAAGAGCTCTTTGTCTTTCTGCTATCTGAATGTTCATGTATTTCTCATAGATAGACTAGATAAGCCTTCACAGTGGTAAAATCACAAGGTGACAAAGGAAAATGGATTGATTCAGCAAAGCAGTCAAGCACTTACAAAACAGGAATCACAAACCTCAGTGTAAGCATGCTGCTCCAAGCCTGCCTGAAATGCACAACTTTCCAAATAAGAGACAATTAAGTTGAGGCATATCAGGAGGAGGATGCAGGAAACCCACTATGTGAACCATAATTCTAGGTACAGAAGAATGTAATACAAAAGAAGAAAACAAGGAAAGAACATGAGAATGATTAAGAAAATTACTCTATTGCAGGATTAAAAATCTTTAACTCCTTTAGCTGAGCCATTAGGTTTAATAATGCATAATTTTTAAATTTGCCAGCATTATAAATCCTGTCCTTTCAGCTGCTCAACTTCCAGAAGAGACAGAGAATGTACCCAATATATACTGGAGGTAGGTGCACTTCTCCAGAAGGTGGGAATGATTTTTTTTTCCAGCCAAGGGGAGTTATAAATCTTTGTCTTGCATTTTACAGTCCAAGTGCTCTACTTAACTATGTCACCTTAGTACTCTTCCACTGAGTCAGCAGCACCTATCCCTCCAGGCTACATGCAGTCTCAGTCGGAGCTGTAACTGACACCTCAACTCCATGGACCTTTCCCTGTACTAAGTCTTTCCCCACAGCCTTCCCAGACTAGGCCTAACTTCATAAAACTACCCCTCTTCATTGCATTTCGACTACCATGACTGCATTGTAACGAGCTAGATACTGGTATTACATGAGCAGAGGCATATATGCTCTGCAGCTGAATCAGGAAAAAATACTTAGTGCTTTAAAAATGTTGCCAGGATAGATTTACCAGGGGTTCAGGATCACCACAGCCCTCCCAGTATCAAACACTGGGAAAAGTTACAGATCACATGCCTAAGGAGCAGCTGCAAGGCATCCCTCTCACCACCAGGTCTGTAACCCTTCCCAGCTGCATTCATTCTGCTTCCTTTTAAAGCTTCAGTTCAGAAATTTCTTTATAAACAAATATAGACATCACAGCCTGTATCCATTTTGCCAGTAAAAGCTTGACAAATTTAACATCAAGCAATGCCCTATTTTGGAAAAATAATGTTTTAAAACATATTCCCATTGAAAGACAAAGATTGGCTCAAATACCAAGAAAACAAAGCCTTAAATCCTGAAAGATAATAAAGACTATTTTTAGACAGCCTTGGTGAGTAGCAGCTGGTGAAATTCAGATGATTCCTTCTACAAGACTTGGAGAATTGCAAATGCTTATTAATATCTCCCTTGTCTGTAAGACTTTGCATTGATGTGTAGTGCTTGGATTGCTTATCTGGAGGTAAGGAAATCTGATTCTGCTCCACAATTAAGAAATAATTAATTATGACTAACCTGAAGTATTAGCAAAATAAAGGTGATTATTACCTGACACAGGAATGAGGCAGTCCATAATTATAACCTGAAATATGAGTTACTCTTTGTACAATAGGAACTTCAGAATCCCCCAGGAGAGGAGCAATATCATCAGAAACTGCTGGACAGCTCAGGTCATTTTTTGTACCTATTCCAGCAATATTTAGGTCTCTTCTAGTTAATCTGATTGGCTCGGAATCGTGTGGTAGAATGTGTCCCAGCATTTCCCCTACACTGTTCTTATCTTCATTGGCACTGAAATCAGGTGAATGATACACTTCAGATTCAGACTCTCTAACTGTTCCATCATCTTCTTCACAGAAGGACTCGAAACGTAGCTGTCTGCGGGGTCCTGACCTGGTCATCTGAGGCTGAATGAAAAGGCCACGTGGTTTTAAGTCTTGTTTGCTTAAGTCTGCAATGTCTTCCTCTCGCATAATTTTTATTATTCTAATGAGCTGAAAAAGACGCTTGCGGTCATTTACGTCATGGACCCCCAGTTTGGTGTAATCTTCCATGGAAACCTGGGCAAGCTCATCTATTTTCTGAAGACCAAAGGCGGCAAAGTGGGAATAGTATTTTTCAAGTTCTGCTTCACAAAGGCATTCATAAAGGCATGATGCCATCTTCAACCAAGAGCCTACAAGAAATCAAACAAAATAAATACTGGAATCATACGAAACATCACATCTGATAAAGTTACTAATGAAGAAACTGCATGTTTCCTGATGCCATTACTTGCAGTGAGGCTAGATGCTTGTGTAACTCCAAGTTTATCATATACTAGACTGACAAACACTACAGAAAACAGCAATAACAACAATAAACTAAAACATGAAACAAATATTTTATCCATGAAACTATATTTTAAAACTATATGCAATACACAACATGTAAAAAATGCACAAGGTGATATTACTCACTGCCACAGAGTTCCTACACGTCTGATGTCTACTTGATGAATGCCACAGCTACTGAAACCCTGTCCTCAAGCTATAGAATGTAAAATGCCTAATTTTAGACACTCAATTTAATATTAAGGCACGTGGTCTAATGTGGTTCAGCTACCCCTGGTTAACTAACCAGAGGGGAAAAAATTGCACTTGTCCTCACCTCAAGCTGCCTAATTAAGACCATTCATCTTACAGATGAACTATAGCAAAATTGTAGTTTTGTTGGGCAACCTTCTCTTTTAGGTCATGAATCCTGTGAGCATTTCTGACTCTCCTTGACAGAAAAAACAAACAACAATTCTGCAAAATCAGAAAGACAGCATTTCTCTAAATCTATATATGCCACTGGAATGTCATACTTGCGTTCTTGGGAAACCCAAAAAAGAAACATGAATCACCAAAAAGTATGCCCCAAATCCCCCAACTTCTTCACTTATGTCTCACTAGCAATGCATGGTGCAGCTGTCAGTATCCCCATGGATTAATATCTGCAGATATTTTTACTTGTTCCATAAGACACAACACTTCAAGTATCTGCTGCCCACTGCCTTCTCGTATCTTTGTTCAGTCTAGGACCTTAACAAATACTGCTCTTACTCATGTTTGCAGGTCACAGTAAGACTCAACAAAACAAGTTATTTAAGTTTTCCTCCCTGTAGCTCAGGGTAGATACTTTGTGAGGATTTTCAAGGCTCTCTAAAATGACATTACGGAAAAATATAAGGTCATGCCAATCTGGAGTCCATATCATTAATCAGTACATTATGTTGAAATAATAACAACAATAAAATTGTAAAGATTAATATATAAAGTGCTGATGGTGTAAGATACTACAGAGGCCAAAATGTGCATCTAAAATCTAAAGTAAATAAGAGGCCATGCTTTAGGTAAAATTATGAGATTCAACAACAGCAAACTCCAACACAAAAAAAATCACTTATCAGTGAATTTGTTTAATGTGTGGGCAACATGACTCTGAAACCTGATGGAAAGTTAGAGTCAGTGTTGAGGATACTAGATCCTGGATGGGGGAAATGAAAACTGACAGAGAGGACAGCAAACCAAGAGATCAGGGAGACTAAATGCCATATGTGTGCAAGGGTTTCACAAGAATTCACTACTTGACAACTTCTCTAACATACAGAAACACAGGGAACCTGAGACTCCATTTAAAGAATTACATTTTGGAAAAACTCCCTTTCTTACATAAGGTAGCTTAAAATGTAAAACCAGTACAGGTGCTGTGCAACTCTCTGTATGCTCTGCCATAGGAAACTTCTTTTTGATGTATTGATGATTTCCTGTTTGAAGAAAGGAGCACCTAGAACTCAAGGCCAAGACACCAATCTCTAAAGTGTTGAGAATCTGTTAAAGACAAAAATAATCCAATAAATGTATTTAGTCTGCTCTCTATCTGTATCCTAGATTACACCTACATCTTTATACATTCTTATATCAAATATAGAGTGTCCAAAGACCCTAATTCAGTGTTAACCTCTGTTCAAATTATAATGGTGAACACAGGAGAGAGAAAAAAGAATAAATAGGGAAATACTGGAGACACTTTCTGAAAAAAGAACAGCAGACAAGAGGAGCGAATAGTTGATTTGAAGGTCAAGGTTCTAATTTAAAAAAACCAAAATATATTTAAATAACTAGAAATAACAGGTTGCCATTATATGGAGTGACAAGTCAGAATTCTCAGCAATAGGAAAATGCAGTGTAGGTACTGCAGAACCTACAAAAGCCATGTAAGCAGCTCTCTGTGGCTAATTGGCTAAGGCTCTGGGCCATGTGAAGGAAACAAAATGGTTTCTTAATGAGACCTGGCCTCTTAATGAGACCTGAGTTCTGCCTTCCCAGATACAATAAATCTTACTGGATCTAAGTGGTTTCAGGGATAACTTCAGCAACTCCTTATTGATGGGACAGGAATTTCACAAGCTAGAAAAACAAAATATTCACTAATAAAGGAGTAACAAATTAATTAAACAAGTTAATTTTTTTTTTTTTTTTTAATTAAGGACTGCCATAACAAGAGGTTCCAGCATTTCTGACTGCTTTAAAACTTGAGAGCAGACAATTGCTAAAAGATTTTGGGGTGGTTCAAACATGAAAGAATTCAGGGAAAACTGCAATTGCCAGTGAAACTCTTCTCACCTTTCAATCACTGATGCTCTAAAAAAAAAAAAGAGTATTTTCCTCCTTATTGGAAGAATACTTTAATTCATCTAACTCTGTAGAGATCTTTGTGTCTGAAGATGCTTTTCCTAACAGATATACAATTCTTCAAAATAAATTGGCTTTGTGAAAACTAAGAGGGGGTTTTCAAGAATCTTAAATTGTTAATGCCATCTTCTGGCAAAAAAATGTAGAAGACTTTTAGTCTTGCAACAGCCAACATTTCCTTAGTTATTTGTTTGTTGACCCATGAGAACAATGTGTCTTGGGGCAGAAAAACACACCATTCTTCAGTGTGGTAATTTTATATCAAAAAGTAGGTCTTGTTTCCCACAAAGATATGGGTAGCTTCACTGAAAACAGGGTGGACATAAAAGACTAGAACTTCTTGAAATAGTTTGGTATAACATATTTTGAGAAAGAGGTAAGTGTGGAGGTATAATTCTTCGTGTGCACCCAACCTGACACCTCTGTGTGGCAAACACAAGCTCTCTACAACTTGTTTCTTATGCCAAGATGTTTTACAAAGATCTTAAAAGGCTTCCAGATGCTGGTAATGCATAATTGCTTGTTGTAAAAAAAACATTAGAATTATATATAAAAGAAACCAGCTTAGTCACAGAATTAGACAGCAGCTTGCCATCAGAGAACTCTTCCTCAGCCTCAATATTAGAGAGTTTTTTAAAGGTCATAAAGCTGATGAAAAAAAAAAGAAAAGTCAGGGGTAAATAATAGAAAGGAGTGGTTACATTTTTCTGTCCTGAAGCTAATTAACAACAAAATTACACTCTAGCAGCTGACTCTCCATTTTAAAATGCTTTTAATTGTTAATTACCTCTTTCACGAGATCTTTTCCTTCTCAATGCACTTTTCAAGGTGGAGGAAAGGTCTTCAAAGATACTTGGTGTCAATCACTGTGTATAAAATAAATTATGTAAAAGCACCATAGATTATTTTAAGAATAAAACACCCTTGAATCACTATACTTTGATCCTTATTAACTTCTGTTATATTAAAGATCTTAGCACCCCATTCACTTGAATAACCCTCACATGTCCTGTTATCCCACTGTAGCTCACTCATACTGACCTGACAATTTTAGATGATTTAAAGTGACAATTTTAGATTTAGATTTAGATGATTTCCTGAGTGTCACCACTGAGAGAGAACACAAGTGTCATTTTATCTATTCTTTAAATTAGGGAAATAAAGTGAAGAAATCTTACATGACACTCCTACAAATGCAAAGGATACATTTTGTTCTGCATATAGTCTAAGGTAATCACTCTGAATCACAAACCCTGGCATGATCATTAAATAATTTTATTAGTCATGATTTTCAAGGGTGTTTGATAAGCACAGAAATGTTAATGAGCATGCAAAACATAAACACACCTTGTTTTCTATGTAAACCATCATGCTCTACAAGTATTTTATAAAAATAAAACTTAAGAGCTTTAAAAGTTTGTAAATATGTGTAGGTGGGTATTTCCTCTCCTGATGGCAACTACAGCAGCACACTGTACTCATTACTTGCAACCATTTTACCCCAAAAAAGACTTCAGCACTTCAGCACAAGTTCTGTTCATGTGAAAGATGTTGCAGATTTTTTGAAATACAGTAGCAAAGAATGAACAGGGAAAAGGGAAACGTATTAATCCATGTCACTACCCATCCATCTTCATTCCTTACTCATTTGAGCATTAAGCTCTTTTTTTTAAGGTGATTCAAAGCCAAATCTTATTTAACCCTCCAGAAGTGAATGGCTTTCCCAGAGCACCACACAAAATGCTTTACCTTTAAATCATTCTGACCCCATTTCTTGGGAATTAGGGCATTCCTGTGAAGAACAGGGTCAGGCTGCAGCTGCACTTTATTCAGACAAACTCCACAACAAGAGATAATGTGTATAGTAAAACAAGCCCATAAGTTAATTTAATGCAACAGGTAGGGATCTGTGAAGCCATGGTTGACGTTGCAGCAGATCCCTTTGGAAGATCATAGGATTACTCTACACTGCATGTAAACAACAGGGTATTAAACATTCCACTGCTCCTTGGAACAAGTGTTAGCTGTTTTGAAGCTGAGCACTGACAATAGATAAACACTTACAGCTTCAGTACAGCAACAGTAACTGGACAGGAGGGAATAGTTTTAATGCTAAATTCCAGTTATTTCACAGCTGGAGCTTGACACAGGTCAAGAAAGAAAAGGGGATTTCCTTTGTCACTGACATACCTTGAGGAAGCTGCTAAAACAATTAATGTCACTAAAACTGGCTTACAAACAACTAAAAATTGGGGATTTTTTTTGTTACCCCAGAAAGTATTTCAGAGTATTGTGTTCCTCTATCCATACTAATTAATGCTATTAGCACTGGCTTACAAACAAATAAATATTGAGGAATCTTTTGTTTCCCCGCAAAGTATTTCGAAGCATTCAGTTCCTCTCTCCACACTAAGTTTAGCCCGGTGCTCTCCTCAGAAGCGGCCCCATCCCGACAGCTGCCAGGAGCAGCTGCAGGGCCAAGGGAAGTGTCCAATATTGGCATATTGAATACTGGAAGTCTCCAATATTCAACCACGTGCCGAGAAAATCACCCACGAGTTACAGCAGGGTCCAGTTATTTGAAAACCAACCCCCTGTTTCACTCCCAGCAGGATCTACCAAACGCCCCTCAAGATTTCTTCTCTAGCTTAAAAGTTTTATTTAACTTTTAAAATACAAGAACATTAAAAATACATATTTTCTGTATATTATATAAAATGTACTAAAGCTATATTTTAAATAGCACTTAAGCATTTTATATATTGCACATAATATATCAATATATATTTTTAAAATTGCAATGACATATTTTACATGTTATATAAATTATGTGCTATCTATAAAATATATAAAATGCCTAATTTAAAAATATTTTATAATTATAAAAGTAACAAGACAAACCGCCACGCGTCCGGACTTGCACCGCGTGTCTGAAGGGGGGGATCATGTCTCATCTTTCCCCGAGCTGTCCCACCACGGCTTTTCCCCGTCCAGAGCCCGGTGGGGCCGGTCAGGGCGGTGTCCCTAGAACCCTCCCTGAGCCAACTGTCCCCGTCCCCTCAGAGCTGGCATCCCCTCACTCACCGGCCGCGCCGCCGCTCGGCGGCGGCCATTAAGCCGCGTCTCCATGGCAACAACGCTTTTCCCGCTTCAAACGCCCGCGCGCAACCTCGCGCGCACAGCCAGCCAATGGAGAGTCGGGAGGGGGAGGGCGGGGCACGTCCCGGCGGCGAGAGGCCAATCCGAGGCCTTCTCGGGCATGGGGGCGGAACCTAAGGGGAGGCGGGGGGCGGGACGAGAGGGGAGTGGCTACCGCTCGCAGCGATGCCGCTGCGATTGGTTAAGATTGACGTCAATCACGCGCTGGTTCCGCCCACTGCAGGACCCGGAAGCAGAGGTGAGGGCGGGGGTCCATGCTGGCCGCTGTGGGGGTGACACGTGTCCCCGTTCTCGGTGTCCCCATCCCTGGACAGGGGCGCGACCCTCTGCGGGCGGGGAGGAGAGGGCAGGGCAGGGCAGCGGGGCTGCGTGGCGCCAGGCGCCGGCGGAGGGGCCCTGCTGGGATTTGTCCTTGTCCTTCCAGGCGCGCACGGGAGGTGGTGCTGGTTCCCCGGCCGGCCCCGGGGCTGTGGGGGCCGCAGCGGGGGTGTTGTCCTTGTGGCTGATCAGGAACTAATGGGAGCGTTCGAAGTGGTTGACCAAAAGAGCCGAGCGTCATCCAGGGCTGTGGTTGGTGGTGGGGGGCTCGGTGTTGTGGTTTCCCGTGTTGGGAGTTCGAGGTGCTTAGTGATGCCGCTCTTGACGTCCCAGGAAAATAGTGTTCTATAAAGTTATTTACTGAAATATGCATCTCTGCCAGAATGCAAAGCTTTACAGGGAGCTGGGGATCGGCCAGATCTATAACGTGAATTACTCGTCTCCATTGCTTTCCCTGTTTCTCTCTATGGGACTAGACCTGCTGGCTGTGTAGCTTATTGCTGACAATATTTATCACAATATTTATCAATATTTTGTAGGTGTGTTCCGCATTGTTTACATCAAATCAGTGCTTAACACGTGCCAAGAAGCTTTTAGTTTTGTGTGACAGCCTTATGTTTAGGCAAGACATCAGGCAGCCTGTCCTTTGTCATGCATTTTCTCAGTTTTCCCTCTGATATCCTGAACAATCTTGTGCTCCGGTGAAACCGTCCAGAGCAATTATTTCCATATGCCAGTTCCAGTAATGTTGAGGTATTACTTCTGCACAGGGTCTTTGGAGTTTTGTAGTGGAAAAATTTCAGAGTGTTAATCTGTGGCTTTTGTTTTGCCTTGTAATTTTTTCCTCTCCCCACAATATGGGGAGCAATCTACCAGCAGCAAAGAAATGGCATGCAGGTCATTTTTCATGCTTCTCAATAACATTCTTTTTTTTTTTTTTTTTTTTTAAAGTTTTTTTCTAGGTTCTTATTTCCCTGTTTTAAAGGGAAAGTTTTTTACAATTCAAAGGTAGGTAATAAGATACAATTTAAATCTGTAGTAACTGCAAAGGGGCAGACTACTTTTTCTCTGTGCTGCGATCTTTTTACTAAATAAATACAGCTGGTCATGTTTGAGCCCCAAGTTTTGTTCTCTTCCACAGCTCCTGGTGTGGTTGACAGAGGGGAATGGCTGTGAGAGCTTGTGGATTGATCATCTACAGGAGGCTGCAGCCAGCACCATCCCCTAACAGCATTGAGTACCTCCTGCTTCAGACATCCTACGGGGACCACCACTGGACCCCACCCAAAGGTGATTTTTGTTCTGATAACACTCGTGGAGGTCATTGGTCTCAGGTTGCAGAATGAATTTTGGCTGAGATCAGTTTGGAGGGGTGGTTATCACCTGAGAGTAGCTGCTGGCTGTGCTATGGTGCTCCTGAGGCATCTGAGGTGGGAGTTCTGGCACTGAAATCCTCTGCAGGTTGTGGCTGCATGAAGTGTTGGGCACAGCTGATTTGGGTGGGGGCTCAGCTCACTCAGCCGAGCTCCTCAGGTCTCTGATGTTTCTGTTAAGATATTCACACAGCTGAAGTGAGGTCATGAGGGAATGTTCTACCTTCTTACCTCGGGTCTGATCCTTCACCACCGTTGCCAGTGAAGGATTGTTGGACCCGTGTGTGATCAGAGGGGTCACAGTTTGCAGGAAGGCAAACTGAAACCTGTAATAGTACACTTTAATACACCCTTCTTAGAAGATGCAGGAGATCATTGATAATCACTTGCCTAATGCAGTAGAGATGAGAGGGACTGATAGGAGAATTAACCTTACCAGCTGTTCTTGGTTATCAGTGAGGCCTCAGAGCAGAAAACAAGCCCTGTGCCCCAGGACAGAGCAGCACCTCCTCGATAAAGGCACGTGGCAGAGCCAGTGTTTGCTAGTACATGGTCACATGTACCAGGAGACGTGCAGCACAGAAATTCTTCAGGTTCCCTGTAGATCTTCTTACATGCCTTTTTTTACCACCTGAGATTTCTTCCCAATAATTTTTACTTCTTTTGTAAAATATGGTGCTTTCAAAGCATGGTGCAGCAGTTTGCAAATGAGAACTTGCAAACTGAGGGAAAGAAAATCTTTTAACAGTGTCAGCTAGGCTCTCCTATTAAGGGAAAGAACAAAACTTTCCAAACCTCCCCCTTTGTCTGCTCCACCAAGAGCCTAGGGGAGTTGAGTTTGCAGCCTAGTGGAAAGCTAAAAAACATCTGCTGGGACATGATTTATTGTTGTGAGAAGAAACCCTTATGGGAAGTCTCCCTGGGAACACAGAAATTCTGGATAAACAATTTAGATTACTTGTAGGTGTTTTGGTAGGGACCTAATCATCTCAAAAACATGCATCTCACATACTGAGAACTGAGAAATAGTGTAGGTTGGGAGGGACTCTTAAAGGTAGTCTAATCCAAGCCCCCACCAGTGGGCAGGAACATCCTCAACTAGAGCAGGTTGCTCAGAGTCCCATTCCACCTGAATGTTTCCAGGGATGGGGCACCCACCACCTCTCTGGGAAACCTGTGCCAGTGTGTCACTACCCTGATAATAAAATCAAGTCTTCTTTGTCTGTTCTCTGAGCCTGCCCTCTCCTAGGTGAAAAGCAGGAGCCCATCTCCTGTCACTTCAGGCATTTTTCAAAAGTCTGTTCCCAGTTTTCTTATAAACCACCATCGTTTAGCCAGCAAAAGGGGCTGTAAGGCCTCCCCAGAGCCTTCTCTTCTGCAGGCTGAACAACCCCAACTCTCTCATCCTGTCTCCAAAGCAGAGGTGCTCCGCTCTGTGATCATTTTCATGGTTTCCTCTAAACTTGATCCAGCAGGTCAATGTCCTTCCCTTGCTGAGGACTCCAGGAGGGGATGCAGCATTGCACCCATCTGCCCACCAGAGCAGAGGGGTAGAATCACCTCCCTCAACACACTGCTTAAGATTTTAGAGATCAAAAGTCGCATTCTGATGGTGGCCTGTAGTAGGAGCTTGGTATTGACTTGGGGGAATTTAATGGAGAGAAGCTGTTCCATTTTATAATATTTCTGATAGGAGTGGTCTTGCAAGCTGGTAGTGCAATGTGGTAACATAACTTTTATGTGATGATGACATGGATTCCGTGGAGCAGGAGCCAGAAGGAGAAGTTGTAATTGTCTCTCAAAACACAAAAGGCATTTTACAGCTACAGTGTAGTTGGTTATTTTGAAAGTTCTCTAAGCAGCAACAACTCTTATGGGATTATAAGAGCTGGACTTGCTTGGATCCCCTCGCATGAGCCTCATCAGCCTTATCTCTGCCCCTAGGACTGTGACTTTGCACTAGCTGAGGCTGATGGGAAGGGGATGTAGGGTTCATTTTCCTTCTCCATCTATTGGAACTGCACTAGTGGAAACAGGTGGGAGGATCTGAAAGCTGTGGTGTGGGAGGTGCTGCCTGCTGTCCTTTTTCTGCCCTCCAGGTAGACTCTATTGCACAAACTTGGCAACTTACTAAGCTTAGACCTGAGGTTATCAGCAGGTATCGATGTCAGATGCTTTTTCTGCAGAGCTGCTGCTTGAAAGAAAAGTGCATTTTACATTTGAGGTGATGTCATGGTGTGAGAGGGATCCATACTTCCCATACAGAGGCAGGGAAGTGAATGGGGCCTGTTGCAAAAGCAGAACAGCTTCCTGCATACCCCAGTTGTGGTATTAAAAAGGGGCTTTGGGTACCTGGGACCTGAGGAACAATTAATCTCTGCGATGAAATTACAACTATTTGCAGCCAGCTACATAGAAAATAGAGTGACATCAGGGACAAAATAGAGCTTAAACTTTTTTTTTCCTCCTAAAATGTTCCAGCTCCTGCTATGTTGCTTTTTGGAGGTATTGCTTGTCTTGTTCTATTTATGTCCTGGTCTGGAGCTTTCATGAGAAAACCAAATCTGACATTTCTCAACAAAAGTACAAACGGCTGGGGACGTGTTATATTTACCCGTTGTTTGTAGTGGCACCTCTCGTTCTGAGCAACATAAAATAAATTATGTGTCCTAGGAGAGCTACCCTGCTGGTGAAAGACTTGTTGGTTGTTTCAAAGGGGAGTATGGCAGAGAAAAAAATCCCTAGCTTCCTAAATGAAACCCACCTTTTAAATGGTATATTGATACCTGGTCCTGTTGTTTCTGGACTGTTAGCACAAGTGAGAGTTTTGCAGAATTGAGCCTTAAGCTTATGTGAAAGGATGTGGTTGAGAGAGGATTAAGACTCTCAGATGACTTGTCTCCACTCTAACTAGATAAAGGAAAAATGAGGGACTCATTGCTCCTTTTTGGTGTAGACTACTCCAGAAGTGGAAGGGAGAAGTGGGAAGAAAAGATGTCTGGTGCTGAAAGGCCGATGGAATTTTCAGGAGGTGAGGGATAAACAGTGATCCTAAAAGCTACAAGACAAAGATAAATCAAGACACAAGAGCTGGAAAAGCAATCTCTGTTCTCCAATTTCCCTTCCATCCTGTGTCACCTACCATGTACTCTCATCTCTGTCTCCCAGTGTTTCCCGATTAAAGCAAAATGTGAGTTTCCTTCCCAGAGATTTACTTTTCCACCCTCTTGGCAGGCCACGTGGACCCAGGGGAGGATGACCTGCAGACAGCCTTCCGGGAAACACAGGAGGAGGCTGGTCTGCAGGCCAGCCAGCTCACCCTCATCCAGGGCTACAGGAAAGAGCTGCACTACCCTGTCCGTGGCAAGCCCAAGACCGTGGTGTACTGGCTGGCAGAAATGAAGGACTGCAACACGGAAATCAAGCTGTCAGAGGAGCACCAAGCTTTCCAGTGGCTGAAGCTGGAGGATGCCTGCAAATTTGCAGAATATGAGGACATGCAAGCAACGCTGAAGGAAGTGCATCAGTTTCTCTGCTCCAGAGAATAAGTGGTTTTCTTTTCTGAAGTATAAGGGGATTTCTTGAGGAGATGGGTCTGCTTTTTATGTTTTAAACTGGAGGAAGAATTATATGGCTGCAGAAATGTAGAATTCATTTTTTTTTAATCTCTAGAAATTCAGTGAGGATACATGGAGCTTTTAAAGAGATTGTGCTTTTGTCTCCCCTAGCTAGCACAAAAAAGCATAGTCTGTTTGAACCATAAGCCAGAGATGTCTGAATTGAAGCCTAGGGCTTACAAAAGACTTCCTCTGTCTCCTTTTCTTTTACTTTTATTTTTTTCCCTTTCTTTTTATTCCTTGAAGTGCTGAACAACCACAGGTCTTTTTGAAAAATCAAACACTTGATACATCTTGACTTGCTGATGTAAAGCTAGAGAGTTGAGAAAATGAGCATATGGGGATTTTTAATAACAAAATGCTTACTGCAGAAGTCATACCTTGAATTTCAAATGAAGAAACAGTAGTTCTTTTCCCAGCTCTTCCAGTGATATGCAGGGATAACTTGTCAGATCATTTCAGGTATTTTTTGTTTGTATCATGAATTTATGTACATCCCTAATGTACTGTTGTGAGAACATTTTCCATCCAGAGAATCTTAGTAAATGATTGAAGTACAGTATTTAAGTGGTAAATTGAAGTTCTTTGCCTCTTTCTTTTAGTTTTTTTGGTCTTTAACAGACACCTTAGCTATACATATTCCAGGGGGTTGGGAGGGGGTACTTAATTTGCTTTCTGCACAGGATATCCAAGCTCATGTGCAATTTTGTGTCTGCTTTATACTATTAGTGCTTCTATGGATGCAGCCACGCATCTTTTGGGGCAGCAGACATTAATAATGTTGGTACCAGTGTGGCAGGAATCTCTTGCTTGTCACTCCATCATCTTCCTGTGGAGTGATTTAAAATTGTATATATTTATATTTTCAAGAAAAGGAGTGCATTATAAGAAAGCTTTTATATATAAATATGTGTGTTTTTTATGCATGATAAAAAACTTCAGTGCTCCTCCACATTACATTCAGACTTTGATTATGAACACTGCTCAGAAGTGTTTCATTCAGATGGTGGCAGAGAATGTAACAACCAGTGTGAGTGGAAGAGAAGAGTTAAAAGCCTGTGGAGCCTCAGTCCTGGTTTTTCATTATTGTTTGAGCTACCATTTAATCAGTGCTGTGTAAACAATGGTGTTGCTGCTTCGTGTTTATGAGCAAGATTAGCATATTAAGATGGAGTTAGAGAGCCATTAACAAATCATGGTTCTGCCCATTCAGCAGTAGTGAACACAGGCATTTGGTGCTTTGGAAAACACATTAGCTCAGCTCCAAGCCGGGACTTCCCTTTTAATGGCACTGCTGAATGGTTGTAGTGCCATTAGTGTTCCCAAAGCCTGTCAGGGTTTTGGAGGGTGACCAGTGCTGTGCACTGATGTGATCCTTGGACAAAATTCCAAGGGGTGCAACTGTGATAATGGGTCAGGCACTGTGTTTGCATTTAAAGTGATTTATGTACAGAATGTATTCCCGCAAAGTTTGTGGGTAAAATGATTCTTGTGCATTTTTTGATCCCAGAGTCTTTGGGTTTCATTTGAAGTGGAAACGTTGGAAAGTCAGAATTTAACTCTGATTCTTGCTGTTTATTGGTGAAGAAAGAGTTCTTCCTCTGCCCATGTCTAATAGTAAAATATTTTCCCAAGGAGCATCTGGGAAACCCTCCAGTAAATAATTATGGTATAATCTTCCTGGCAAAGATATTTATTTCCAACCTCTATGACATTTATGCCCTAAACCAATAGAGTTTGTATTTTTTTTTAGACCAGTTGAGTTTTTAGTTATAATAATATCTCATGACAGTAAACTTTTTACATTTAAAAAGAAAATTGAAAAAAACCCGAACACCCAAACAAACAAAACCCAGAGATTTTAAATTCCCTGGAGAGACCTTACTTCTGCTGTAGGTTAAATAAAACCAAACTCAAGAGAAGTCCAAGCTACACTGAAATAGCAGAACAGTTTAATTTAGGTCAAGTGAAAGGCACTGCTCAAGTAAGAGATGTGAGCGTATGGTTTCCCTTGCTCTACTGAACAAATACACTGACACAGCTCATACTTGTAATTTCCTGGTTTTATTATTTCTTTCTCCACATAATTCTTGACTTATAGCCATGATTACATCATCTCAAAATCAGAGAGAAATAAAGCACACATTCATCAATCTTAGGAAAGTGCTAAGACATTGCAAATTTCACTTAGAAAAGCTCAGGATTGAGTGTGACAGTCACAGGTAATTATGCTGAAATAAGATGTATAAAGGCTAAAAATAATATCTTACTCCTATCTAAAAGAAAAAGAATTGTATTACTGCTCTGGTGGAGCAATATATCTATTCATTGACTATTCCATATGATTATAGGAAATCAGAGACTGAAGCTGGTATAAAGTGGCTCTATATGAAATATCCCCAACAAGCATGACTGACATTACTTGCCAGTCTATATAATAAAAGAGGATGTGTGTTATAATAAGGTTTAGTACATCCTAAATATAGAAACGTTTTGAGAGACACATGCTCTCTCAGCAGGGCTTTTGCAGTGATGCAGAGAGGACAGTGGAGTGGTACCTTTTAAGTTAGAAAAATGACTTGCTGCTGCTTTATTGACAACTTAGTGGGGCTGAATATTTTGGCAGATACCTAGAAGAGATTTTATAGAAGGCAATGCTTATTAATTGCATTATCACACTGACAATGTAACTGAAGGCCTTCTGTGTCTATTGGCAGCTAGTTTTATCTTAAGAATTTAAGGATCATCAAGATTTCTGTTTTTTTACCTTTTGCCTTGTCTTCAAAGACTCACTTTTTCATATGCTTAGTAACTCTAATTTTGGTTCAATGGGCAGTTGCAGCTAGCAAAAGTTCCAGCTTATTTTAAGGAAACCGGGGGTTTGTTATGGGTTAAAGCAGCTCAGGAGTTATATCATGTGCCTATACAAACCAAACAATCTACTCTGCTTGCTTCAACCTTGTGCTGTGCAAGGAGATAGTACTCAAGTGTTTAAAAAGACCCCAAACAGTGTCCAAACAGCAAGGGTAGGGAGGAGATCAGCTGTGGTGGCACTCCTCCTGGTGGGAGCAGTGACATGGGATGGAACAAGAGCTCTGTCACTTTGGAGCTAGTCCACTTGGTAATTGATGTTGTCAAAAAGAGGAGTGACAGTCCCATCTTTCCACTCGATGAGGATCTCTCCGTGCCTCAGGGAGGGGGAGCGGGATGGGGGGAGGTAGGGCTGGGCGCCTCTCCGCAGGGCGGCTGGCTCCCCTAAATCTGCTCTGCTGCTGCTGGCTGGAGAGCTCTTCAGGGCAGACAGGATTTTCTTTTTCCTACGAGGAGAAGAAGAGAATAACTGCACCTGTCTGTCGCTTGGTTGCTTCTCTACATCAGCGACTGTAATGCCACCCCTTCAGTGACAGCAGAAGATGTGTGGGAGAGGAGGAGCCAGCATTAGTGGCTGTGCTTGGGTGGGTCAGTGAGTGGGATGGATCAACTGGGTTGCAGAGAGGAGGAATCACCAAGGGTGACACACTGGTGACCAGACCCATCTGCTGGGAGCCAGCAACATCAAATGTGCAATGGGGAAAGGTGCCAATACCAAGACTTTTGTTTTGAGATGTTGGAGTTTTTCTTTAAAATGCTGCTCATGGCAAAGCGAATGAACCTGACTCTCACTTACTTGTTGTAGTGAACATTGAGTGTCAGTATTATTAATCCCAGTATGAATGCCAAGGGGCTGAGAACCAGCATGGCAGTCTTCCAATTCGTGCCTGAAAGGGTGTGAGAGAAAGCATCACGTGTTTGCTGTACATATCCCTGTTCTTATACAATAGCCACGATTGCTGCAAAAAATCACCTGTAATGTCCCTGGAAAATGCCAAATAACAGGAAAAGTGCTTTGTCTACAAATTAACATCTTACAGTTGCTTTTAGACTGCACATCACCCTTCTGTTGAAGGTGGCCAAAAAAGCTTTTATTTCTTGCTACAAAGACATTGGTATCTTATGCTTCTCCACTCTGCATCTTTCTGATACAAAATAAGAGGGGCTGGGGGAAAGCAGTAGTGCTAGCAGCTGCCTAATTCTCTTGAGGAGCTGGGACAAAGCACTTTCACGTTTTTACTATTTTTTTTTAATCACAGGCCTGTGGAGATTTGTTTAATCTTTAAAAAGAGTCCTTCTGACAGGTAATTTTGTGCCCTTGTTCCCTGTTGGGCATCCTCAGCAGAACCTCAGGGAAACGTATCTGTCACAGTGGGAAGGACAGGGGCACCAATGAACCTTCATCTACCTGGTCCCTTCCTCCTCTGGCTGATCTCTGGACCTACCTGCAAGCCTGGCCCCAGCATTTTTCCCCCGATTTCCATGCTTCTTGGAATGGTTGTGGGATGGATCTAGTAAAAGAAGTAGAAAGACTCCAGTTAGCAGCTTTCAGCTGGACCAGGGGCCCAGATTCCTCATGATGCTTTGGTGTAATCACAAATCCCCTTTGTATGGCACCCAGAAGGAAAAAGGAAACTTCATTGTCACTTGGTGTTCCCCAGCCACAGCTGATTATTGTACCTGAAACAGTTGGTGGCTATGCTTCCAAGTTAAGCCTGTATCACTAAACTGCTTGCCAAAGGAAACTCCTCAGCATGCTGGGTGAAAGGACTCAGGGGTACACATGGAAGTTCTTCAGAAATGCTCAGGTGCTTTTCCACCACTGAAAATAGCTGAGTAACCTCGAAATGCTGCCCACACTTTCCTTCCTGCTGTTCTTGTTTATGCATTCAAAAAGGTGCTCACCCTCATTTGCTGGGAGCTGTGCCTGTTTGGTCCTTAGTGGAGACAGTGTGCTGTTGAATTTGTTAGCCAGAGGGGAGTCAGTCAGGCTCGCAGAAGACTCTCTGTCCACAGCATCAATCTTTGATGAATCAATGGTTTTAGCTTGGAAGGAAACAAAGGAAACAAATCTGTGTGATTAACATTTACTTTTTGTACAGGAACCTGGATATGCTCATTGTCCAGTAGGGAAAGGGAACCCAGCCCTGCTGATTTGGTTCTCTGCCCTGCAGGGATGTGGTGCAGTAGCAATCACCTCATTCTGTTTATTAGGGGCTTTCAGCTGTCACAGATTTTAAAGCTGAAATGAACCTCTCAAGATGGAATCAGAAACCAAAGCAGAGCTTGTTTTCTGGTGGTAGATGTGGTCATTGGTTTTAAAAGGATGAGTGCAATGCCAGCTGTTAAAGGATGATGTATGAGGAGCAGGCAAGTGAAAGAATCACAGCTATTAACAACACTGCAGATATAAAATGGGATCCTAAGGGTGGTGAGTAGTCCATACTTCTGAAGGCTCAATATTTTCCTTTGCCTTCCAGTCCTACTGCAGAGTAGGGTGTGTGGGGAAACAACTGCTGCTAGAGGAGAGGTTGTGGGAAGTTTGGTGTCAGCAATTCATCCCTCTTCTGCAATGATGCACGTGCCAAGACCAAGAAAACCATGACTTCAGGGCTCCCTGCTGCCTATCCAAACCCCATCCCATCCTGTGGCATAAGCACCCACACCACAGCTACACAGGTGTAATTTATTGAGCAGATAACCCACAAAAGTAGAAATTGTCTGTTGAGCAGCTATAAGGTAGATAAGCAATGCTTAAACAAACACATAGAACTTTGTGGTGTTACTGAGTAGTCAGAGGTCCCCTCCAGTAGACTGAACCATGGGATTGATAGGAGAAGTATGAGTTTGCATGAGATCCACAGAGTGGCACAGCCTGATTCAAAAGCTGCTCTGTGTTTACCCTCACAGCCTTATTTGGGGATCCTGGCCCCAAGGCAGCCCTGGGCTGGCAGGAGCATTGCCTTGGGGAATGAAAATGCTCTTTTCACATGCCTTTTTTCCATATCTTAAATGTTCCACGCATTTCTTAGCCTATATTTAACTACCCTATTATGGTATATAATTAAATACCTATTATGGTATTTAATTTGATTGGTCTATATTTAACTTAATGTTAAAACACTAACACTTGTAATTATTGTGATAATTACATGTTGACCTTCTAGTTGGCTAATTAAAAATCTTGAGGGAGAAACAGCCACCTTCTCTGCACATGACAGCCAAAGCAGCTGATGTATCTCTTTTTATTTCAAATTAGATACAGCCTCTCTGTGTCAAAACGTTATACATATAATCCCTCTGCTTTTGCCAACCAGATGCATCACATTTTCTCTTTATTCATTTCTTCAGAGCTCAAAATCTCATTAGGTCCATTAAGGTAAGGAATAGCCTCCTGTCAGGGAAATAATTTTCCCTGAGCAATGTTGGAGACTTTATCACCTATAGAGTGAACAAACATATAAACCATTACAAACACCAGCTCTTTTTGGGTCTCTGGTGTGGTAGAAAGGAGAAAAGAAGAGGAAGAGAGGAGAAATTGAATGTGATTTTCAGGTCTCAGTTCTGCACACAACTTTACAAGAGAACAACCAAAAACCACCTTTATCAGCAGGAAGCAGACTGGACCATGAATTATCAGTGACCAGCAGTGGGCTTCACTGGGCATGTGACAAATGTTCACAGTCACATCTTGGTAAAATGACCATGCCTGGTGTCTGGTAGCCTTGTGTCAAACTCCTAAAATTGTGACAAGACCAGGGTTTTTCTCCTTTCTGTGTCCAGTCTAGACAAAGGACAGTGAACACTTGTGAAAGCAAGTGTTGTATTCTCTTCAGCAAATGCCTAGGCTGTAAATAGTTAATATAAACCAGATTTTTAATAATTTTGATGTCATCTTCTGGAATTTTTTAATGCAAAAGGAGGGCAACACTTAAGCTACCTCTCACTACTTGCTGCATTCACCAGTCTCTTTTATGACTACATTGGGCACCAGGAGCAAGGTTCACTTCTGAGGATAATAATAACATGGAATAAATGTTAGAACTAGGTATCATTAGTGAAAGGTGCAATGAAAAGTTCCATTAGTGAAAGGGGTTTCACAGAAGAGAACTCTAATTTCAGAAACTGAAGCACTAATTTCTGATGCTTCTCAATAATTCATACAAGTTTAAAAGAGGTTTTCAGCTGCCTCCAGTTGTTGTCTTACCAAAAAAAGATATCCCAAAGTACCAGAAGCTTTTTCAAAGTTTGAAGTGCCTGGCTTTGTGAGACTTCCTTGGATGTTTTGTGCTTGGGAGGCTCAAGCAATTTCCACTATTGTTAGCTGTGGACACCAATTCAGAAATATTTCACCAAAATATTTGCGTGTCCTCAGAAATGGGGCTGGATTTTGGAGACCTGACCATGTAAGGCTTAGCATGCTTCTGGAAAACCCTGAAACCAGTGGTGCCAGGTCGTGGGGCTGAGCTGGAGCCATTTGGTGTTTCTCCGGCTCAGGTGAACATGAGTTAGAATGGGAGCAAGCCTGGTGTTAGGTGGCTTGGATGACATGAAAGTTAGATGTTATCAGACGCTAAATCTAGCTCATCTTACTTTGATAGATCCACACACGTGTGTCTAGAGCTTCTTGTGTTGGCTTGCTGGGCCTCTGAGCTGCAGTCCGGGCAGCAGCACAGATGGTTTCACCTGCCAGCGTCTTCCACCTGCTGAACTTGTCCTTCTCCCTCGAGACAAAGACCTTGTGGCCTCCCTCCTTGGTGCTGAGGTGGAAGCCCAGGCTGTGCAGGGTCAAGTGTCCCTTCCTGCTGCAGGCCCATGCCTGGCGTTCCCAGTCCCCGCAGGGCTCCAGCCGGAGCGGAGCGCCGTGGCGCGCCCGCCGCGCCGCCAGGCACCGCGGGCTGTGCAGGCTGAGGACAGCGCCCGTGTCGGGGTCCCAGCCCCACTGCTGCTGCCCAGAGTGCTCCTTGCAGCTGGCCAGGCTGATGCTGTTGGTCTCATGGGAGGCACGGATGCACTTTTCCAGCCGGGTGTTCCTTATGAGGAAGCCTTGTCCCTCTGCTACTGCGGTACAATCAGAGCGCGGTTTAGTGCTGTGCACGTCTGAGGCAAAATGCATCTCTTTGTAAATACCCTGGGGGAATAAGAGGTAACCCACCAGTCCTTTCCTGGATGGACATGCCTGGATAAACAGTTCCCACAGCTTGCTAATTTCCAGGAATGACATTTCTTTGAAAAAAGGGACTGCAAATATGCTGTGCATTGCAAATAGCCGTGAGCAATGCTAGAGGAAAGCAGCAGTTATGTAACTAATGAGGAAAAACATCCTTCCAACTTGAATGCCTCTATCAAATATCTGCCTATATATATATATATATTTAATTCAGTACTTCAACTGTTTTAACTAGGTAGCCATCATTCCCTCCCTCTAAAATAATTAGATGATTTGAGGGATCTTTTGCCCCTATCCAGGCCAAATCTTTCTAATAAAAGCACAGTTGAAATCCCCCTCATGCTGTTCATCTGGGGCTATTTAGGGCACCTTGGGCTACACTTTCTATTAAGTGGCTTCTGCAGATATTCAAGCAGTACTGGGATAAAACCATGTTCCACCAGAAGTGTGTAAGTACTTGGATGAGGCAGCTCATGTAAGTATTGAAATGATCTTGGATTTAGTACATCTGACATTGGTCTTTGCACCTTAGGAACAAAGGCACTACTTTAAAAAATCCTTTTGTAAGAGGGAGATGTGGCAGCTGTCCACAAGAAACACAATTTGAAGCAATTTCTGTAATTGTTCCAACATCTTAGATGATTTAGGATGGATATCATCACAGTAGCTGAAGGATTGCCACTGTTTTCAGTATAACTTCATCAGGTGTGGCCTGTGAATATCCTGAGAAAAATGTTAAGTGGTAAACCATCAATCACTCTTGCAGGTGTACTTTCTGCTGTGTATTTAATGGCTAAGATAGATGGATACAAATACGAGTTTCAAATTTCTGAACATTCTGAGAATCTTTTAATAATAACACATGCAACTCTCAGCCTTTGCAGTGACGTTTTTTCTTTCTTTTCCCTAGGAGACAGAGTCATCAGCATATAGTACTGAGCATAAAGAATAAGAGAACTCTGAAAAGTGATGTTAGGCAAGAACACTGATTTTTATCTAAACTATTTCTACAGAGTTTCCCCTCCTAAATTAAAAAAAACAAAAAAGCACACACACAAAAAAAAAAAAAACCCAAAAACAAAAAACACCCAAAAACCAAAAAAAATCAAACCACAAAAACCTGAAACAATACTAAGCCAGTATAAGTATTTGGCTCAGTACCTGAAAAGATTAATGACAGTATAAACAGAAGCTGGTACACAATAACAACAGTATAAACAATAGATTAAAGGAGTTCCCATGTTTTTCTCTCAGGAAATTCTAGGGTTCTGCTAGATTAATAATGCCTTGAGGCTGTTAAATCCCCAGAAACATTTAAAAAACAGCTCAGGGCTTTCTGCTCAGCCTGAATGCCTGAGGAGAGGAGCCAGAAACCACAGTGCTTCTGCACCGTCTCTGAGACTGTCTGATCAATGTGTCTGCACTGGGATATTGACTTCATGGACCTGTGACAGCCACTAATCCAGGCAATTCCTGCCAAACCAATGTGCTTAAATGGAAATTAAATTTCTGGGCTATCTGTGGGTACCTTATAAGTCCTGTTCTCTTTAACCCTTACTGAGGACTGGGTGGAGGTAAGATATTTAATGCACTTTGTATCTGAGTTTCTGCTAGCCTCTAAAGGCAATAAGAAATGGTCTCCTATGTAGTTCCCCATAAATTTTAGAAAATTGAAATGGATGAATACAATCCCCCCAGTCCCACCCCACCCTTGCCATTTTTCCCTAGAATCTGGAATTCAGGATTCTCTCTTCTTTGCTTCAGCTTATCTGTGAGAAACCCATTTCCAAGGTAGTAATTTGAGACATGCATTGCAGTGTAACAGGGGAAAATGACAACTGCACTCAATCAGATGAAACATCTGCTGAGCCCAGGATCCTGTCTGCAGATTGGGCCATTAACATTTGCTAATAGAGGAAGAGGGTAAGAATCAGACAAGTAAAGAGCTCACTCAAGATGACAAGATGCCAGTGCCTCCTTCCAAAAATCACAGAATCAGATTTTTTGGGGTTGGAAGGGAGACCACTGGAGATCATACAGTCCAATCCCTCAGCCAACACAGGATCACCTGGAGCAGGGGACACAGGAACACATCCATGTGGGGTTTGAATGCCTCCAGAGAGGGAGATTCCACAACCTCTCTGGGCAGCCATTCCAGTGCTCTCTATGAAGTAACTCAGAGACTATCACTGGGTATTTATGGGTAAAATGGTTTTGCCCACTATCTTATATTTCTCAACTCTGAAGTTCAAAGAAAAATATAATTTTGTTACTCTATCAGTATCAGGAGCTCCTTCTGCAGCTTCACACAGTCAGCTTGAGTTTTGATTATTCCTAATTACTTTCTGGCATCAACAAACTTAATTGCTTCATTATTCATCCCTTCTGATCTTTCTGAGCACCTTCTGATACAATCACTGCTGTGGTCATTGTCAGCTTATTCCATCTCTTTGTTTGGGCCAGGTCTCTCCCCTCCTCCAGGAGAATTGAGTTTTTTAAGGGCCTTGGTGGAAGATTCTTATCAAAAGCCTTTTGCAAACACAAGACCTTGATCAGCTCAGCACATTTATGTTCTTACTGATACCATCATGGATGTCAGACATTCCCATTATGAAAGCTGCATTGACTTTTCTCATGTTTATCTCTCTGTAAATGTTGTTTGCTTCCACTGACTTGCCTGATGCTGAAGTGGAGCCTAGGGATCAGTGTATCCCTAGGCTGTGCAAGGATCTCTCTTGAGAGGGGCATTCTTGCTGTAATGCAGCCCTTTGGTATCGAGGTTGCTTTAAATAAGAATTTATTACACTCCTTAGATTTTTTTTTTAATGCCATCTTTGGTTTCCTGTAACTCCTGTGACTCAAAAGGCATTTGGACTGGTCCTTTGCCACAGATTATTTATCCTTCCTTTTTTCCTCCTAAAACTTCCTCTGCAGCCAATTCTGTTGATAGCACTCTTCAAACTGCAGAGAGTGACTGCCATGACCTCCCTGACCATGTCTGAAGTGAGCACCAGAGCCAGTAATCCATTCAGCCTTTCTACTGCCCTGTTTTTGGTTGCCCTTCTTGCATTTGTGCCCCTCACCAAGTTCCTGCTTCAGATAATGTTTGAAAATTTCTGCTAGCAGTTTTTTTATTCTCTCTCTAGGCTGCTGATCCAAGTCTTTTTCTCATGTTTTATTACAGGTTTTATTATTAAGCATGCCACAATCTTTTTTTTTTTTCTTTTCCTATCTTGGCAATGACTTTCTATTTGAAAGTTTTGGGTATTTTCATTACATTTTGAAGAGTGCTGCTGTTTGACCCAGCAGGAGATATGTGTTTTGCTCTCTGTAGAGTCCTTGTTGTTTTATGTTCCCCTCTAAACAATCACTGTGTTAGTTACCTGCACAGTAGCAGCACAGTCATAGGGGGCACACCCACAACTAAACCTGGAGGATGTTTACTTTGAGATACACATCAGGCACCAAGAATCTTTATTCAGGAGACAAAATGACATCCCAAGTCCTGCTGCTCAGTGGTCTGACAAATAAGGCCATGAGCTCTAACATTTTTAGAATGTTAACCTGGAGCAACCAAAGCATCCAGTGTACTCCCTGAGGATGGGACTCAAGGTCTCTGGAAAATGCCAACCTTACCCACAGAGCCCAAGTAGATGCCTGCTTTGGGCTGCTCATACTTGGACACTTTGGCCTCTTTGTATTTTTAGGAACAAAATAAACAGTTTCTAGCAAGGCCCTTGATGCCAGCTCATTTGTCCTATGATACTGACACTCTCTCTGGTTACAAGATAGAAAAGCAAGCAAATACAGGCCCTTGCTTCTCTGCAGCATGGCCACCCTTGGGACATGCTGTTCCATGTAGGATTAGGGGCAAAATCCATGCAAAGTTCCTAATTAAGGCAATGCCACTATGAAAGCCTTGGTTACCAGTAATCCCAGTGTGACTGGGAAAGTTTCTGCTGTTTCTAAGCATTGCCTGTGATGTCTGATCAAAGACATTTCCAAATTGCTTGGGGTAGCTTGGCCTGTATTTTTTCCCAACCACTGCTATTTTCTTAAGAATATCTTGCTTTTGGTTGACCAACAGGGTTTCATATCTTTCCACATTACTGCAAGGTCCACTTTTGACCAAGTAGCTCAGCAAAGGCTCAAAGGGAGCAGAGCAGCCATAGGAAGAGAAGAAAGGTTTTGACATGGAAAATTTCTGTAAATTATGGGAAGCAGGGGAGGTTGGTGAAGTCACCACAAAGCTGATGCAAGTGGGAAAAAAACCCAGTCTCTGAGGTGGGGATATGGTGTATATGTACAAAATCCAGAGAGGTCTGGAGAGGATGGAGAGGGGTTGAGTGGTCAAGGACTAATGCTGGATGGGAGAAGGGCTGCCAAGGGAAGGCTTGCAGGAATGTCTCTGCATCCAGGCATTGTGTGCTTCTGCCAGGGACAGCCTGCACAAACCAAGGGAGAACATCTGGCAGCTACTGAAGAGTTAAACACACCACAGCCAGGAAATCCCCCAAGAGAAAAACAGTTGGAGGCTGGAAAAGTAAATGTAAAATGTAAAGTAGAATTTAGAAAGTAAACATAGGGGGAATAGAACTATGGTACAAGCTTGGCATTTCTGCCTCTTCAGTGCAGAATGCCTTGGGCTGCCTTTTGAGGTCAGGGTGTCAGGAGTCAGGGAGCAGCCAGCACTACCATGAGCTTGAGGGGAGGGAGAGTGCTCCCAAGATATGGAATCAGGCCAAGATGCCAAGCATAGCCACCACAGACTCACACCCAGTGCATGGGGGTCCAGAGTCAGTGTTAAATGCAGTTCTGTTTCAGCAGGTTTTTTTCTGTGCATGTAGGCACAGTTCCTGCTGGTGCCTGACTTCCACTGCCCATTGCACCTCAGGGAGTCACTGTTAGGTTTGGCTTTTTAAGAGAACTTTTCATAGAATCAGAATGAACTAGGTTGCAAAAGATCTTTAAGATCAACAAGTCCAACCTATGATCTAGCCTAATGCCTCCTCATCAATTAAACCATGGCACTGAGTACTTTTTTAAACAAGTCCAGGGATGATGACTCCACCACCTCCCTGGGTAGCCCTTTCCAAGGCCCAACCACTCTTTCACTGAAGAATTTTCTTCTGATGTCTGATTTTTTTCTGACATCTAAACTAATTTTCACCTCCTCTCTGCTTGCAGGTACTTTCCAAAGAAACAACTGTCAGAACCAGCTTAGGAAATTCCAGGATTTCCGGTTTTCAGCAGGAAACCAGCCCCTCAGAGGTCAATAGACCTCACAGGTCTATTGAGAACAAGCATCTCTGTCCTGCCAGCAGCCTTAAAACTCATCAGTCCCAGGCAGGAGGAGATGGGGAAAAGCTGCTGCAGGAGGAGATCAGTCCCAGGCATGAACATGTTTGTGCTCTGTTCTTTGAGCTTCTTTGGGCATATCCAGGCATTGGAAAGATGAATTCCTTTCTGCAAAATAGTGATGGTTTTATTGTTTTAATTCTGATCTGGCTGAAATGAAATGGCTGTTTGCACCAAATGCATTACACTAGAAAGGACAAGAAATTCCCTGGGATCCTCCTTCACTAATAAAACACAAGCATGAGGATTCTATTGCATGGCAGCAGTAAAAAATCACTTTATTCTAACACCAGACAAGATTCTACCTTAGAGGCAAGGAAGAGCACCCTGAAGGTTGTTCTGTTCTCTTTGCATGCCATCAGGGTGTCATCTCCAGGTCATAACCAAATCTCTTCTAACTTTTAAAAAATGCACATGCATCATCCCCTCTTAACACTACAGGAACATACCCTCAGCCTGGGGCTTTACAAAGTGAGAGATTCTGTTCACTTTGATTGGCAACTTTTGATAGACAGCAAAGAGCAGTAGATGGAGCAGAAGTCAAACCTGTAGGAGCACAAACCTCTCCTGTTACCCAGCTGCAGAGCAAATTGGGGGTAACTTCTCAAAGCATCCTGGGGAACACTCACATGTGGAGCCAGGAATGGAAAGTAGCTGGTCAGACGTGCCAGTCTGAGGTTTGTCTTTAGGAATAAACATCCCAGCTGGGCAGCCCAAATAGCTGTAGTTCTCTGGTCGAGGGATTTTAAACAGCTCTGAGCATGTAACCTGTAAAACCACAGGGCTGTTCTCCGTGTAGCTTCAGGGACTGAATGAGCCTTGAAGAACTTAAGGGATTTATTTCAATGAGTAGCTTTCAACCTGACATCTCAGTTATAGCAGCAAAATAAAAAGGCTTATTAGCTCAGGGACTTTTCCCATTTTTAAAGAAAATAGATTCCCCTGATGCCCTCAATGTGATTGGTGAGACCATGGGTAGCACCACTCCTGGGAAACAGTTCTTGGGTATCACTGCTCTGGATCTCTGGGATGATGCCCAGCAGTGACTTCTGTTTTTTGCATCTATCTATGCATGTCAAAAAGAGGGCTGTTTGGATTCAAAATACTCCTGTGCATGGGCAGGATACAGGATTGGAGCAACCTCAAAAAGCAGCTGAATATCAGCATGAGCCACTACCAAGTTTGCTCCATGGAGGTGAACAGTGCAGACTCTGCAGCTTCCCACCACATCCTGCTCCCAGCTGACCACCACAGGAGCAGGACTAATACTTCTGCACTTCTCACTATCTTCCCCCATGCTGCTAACATGCTCTGAGCTCACTCAACTCTGCTGGGAAGGAGCAGCTGGGACCAGGAGGAACATCAGTTCTTAGGAGGTCACTGAGTGACTGCCTCCCTCCCTCCCTGGGCAGGTTTATTCATCCACTACTCTTAGCAGCTTAAAAGCACTTTATAAAAGCCTCCAGCATACTGCCATGGCATCCCTGGCCCAACCAGCCCAGCACCTTGCCAGCCTGTGCCTCACTTTTCTGTACCTTTAATCCCATTTTAAATGCTGCCCCGCAATGTGCTGTCGGCACTTGTTTTACAGCTAGTGGGCTCCTGAGCTTTGCAGCCCAACAACATTTCAGCAGGAAAGCAGGTTAAAACCTGAGAGGCCCTTCTCTTCCCACTTTACAGCTACCCCAAAGGAAGAAAAACTTACCCTCAAGCCAAGGAAGGAGGCAAATGCATCCCAGGCTCAGCCTGAAAAGCTCCATGATCTGCCAGCACGATGGGGGAAGAGGGAACCCCCAAAGCCTCTCGCCCACGAGGATTGCCAGGCAGCTCACTTTTACCCCTTTCTCTGTCATTCACAGCAGAAAAACCCTGCTGGGAAGAGAAAAGCTCTCTTGTCTCAGCAGTGGAGGCTTGGCAGCTGGCTTATCAGCAAAGGATCAGCTTGGAGACACAGTCCTGCTCAGCAGTTGTCCCTTAGGAGAAATCATATGACGAGCCAGGATGGGGGGGACGCTGGCCGGGGATGCTCGCGGCCGCCGGGCTCGGCTCCTTAGCAGCAGTGGCTGCTCCCAGCAATGACAGATGCATGCTAAGCAGGCTGGCCCGCTGCCTTTGCCAGGGCTGGGAGCAGAGGGGATGCAGGGCTGCCCTGGCAAGGAAAAGCAAAGTTCAGCACCAGTGCTCGGAGGGGCGTGGGATGTGTCTGCTGCAACCCTGCACTTGGCCGTGCTGTCACGGGGTTGTTTTCTCTTTCAAGAGAATTATTCCTGCCAAGAGGATTTTAGGCAGTGTTATAGCTCATGGTAGAGATAAAAGCTCACACACCAGCTGTGGTTGTCCTAGAGACAGGGAGTGATGGAAGGAGGAGTTGAGCTCCTGGATGGGGGAGCAGGCTCCCTGCTGTGGGTTTATCCTGATGATCATCCCGAGGGTTGCTCAGGTTGAATTTGGCTTTTCAGGCATCACTTTGGGCTCTGGAGGAGAGAAAACCTCACATCCCTCCTGAAGGAAAAGCAGCCAAGGCCAATAGCTGAATAGTAGCAGGGCAAGTGGAAGTTCACTTTTGCTAGCAAGATGTTCCCATTCAGCCACATACTCTCAGCTCTTGTATGTCTCATATTCTTGCTGAGGTCATTCTCACTTTAATAAATCATTTGGCCTTTTGCACAAAAACACTTTAAAAATGGAGGCATCACTTTCACTTTTGGGGTCCAGTCCTGAATGGCACCAATGTCACATCTTCCAGCTCTGCCCATGAGACCAGGAATCAGCTGGAGGGCTGAGAGGTGCTTCCTTTAGTGGTCAAGCTGTCAAATAAAGACAGTGCAGTACTGGGATCCATGCAAAGGCATGGTCTCAAGTCAGGGCCTGACAATGCTGCAGCTCCCTCTTTGCCATCCCTGGGATGATGGGTCCCAGCTTTCCCACTATCAGAGGGGTAATCTGGCTTCACATGAAATGTGGATATAGTAAAGAATATTCTACAACCTAACAAAGGGGAAGGCTGGAATAAATTCTGGTGAGGTTGGTCTTGTCTTACTGTAGCACTGTGTTTAAGAACAATACCAGTTGGTTTCTTTGTGATTACTGTGGGTTTTTTCCCCAGGGTCAAATTGTGATAAATTACAGGCACTTTTTAATTTTAAAAAAATGCAGATATTAAATTATTTTCTACTTGAATGGTACTGAAAATGCAAACACTCTTCACTGCATCTCCTTGGTACCAGACTGAGGAGAGTCCACATCAAAAACCAATGCCATATTTAAGCCCCAGAGAAAAGTGGTCAGTCTAAAAGCAGCCTGCCAGGACACACTGAAAAGAATCACTGAGATTTTTAGGGTTTCAGGATACCGCTTTGGACTTATTTCTTATATGTGCAAGAAACTACTTGCATATAAAATTGCTTTGTAGCCTTAGAGCCCATTCTTCCTCACTACATTGTCTTTCTTAGGCAATGGCATAGCCTCATGCATAGGGAGGCTTTCTTCAAATTGTTTTCACAGCTTTTCCTGGGATGTCCCTAGGAGAGAACAAGCTGTTTCCCAGCTGTGGCCTCTCCCACGTGGAGCAGGAGAGTCCTGCAATTGCTGACTGTCGGTCACGTAATTTCCACATCAGCTAGTCCTTGCCAGCCCAAGTCCTATGGAGCAGCCTTGTTCTTGTCTCCATGATCAGTTTGATGGGTGCATTGCTTTTCCTCATGTTGCAGCTCATGGTGAATTTAATCAGTGAAGTAATGATCAACTGAAATTTCCCTGATTGTGGTGTGGTGCTGGTCACCACACCATCACACACAGAAGTCACTCACTACACACCAGCTGCAGCCCTGTTTGGTGTGGGACAGGCACTGTTTTCCAGCACAGAACAGGTGGGAGAGAAAGTGGAGACAAATATTTCACCAGTCTTAAACCTGTAGGATGCTCAGAGACAACACAGCCATCTGTTAGAGTTCCACTCCAACCTCGTAGCCAGCATGCTTTGTGACACTGGAGAGATCAGGAAGAGGCTTAAAATCTCATCTCAATCCTTTACTCTTCGTGTTACACAGAAAAGAAATGGCAAAATTCACACTGTGTCTGCAGAGTGAGGAGGACTGGGATTCTGGGGTGTTTGTTCAGTATTTCAGAGGTGAAATCCTCCTCTCTTCAAAGGTAACATCCTTTGGGCAAGGTGGAAATGCTCATTGGCTTTCTTTTCAGCTCTGGCCTTTGGCAAGTTTTCTGCACATTAGAACCTTTGATCATAAAGATCAAATGGCATCAGATATTTAGGAAAATAACTACAGTAAAGATCCTGTATCTTCAAGAAGGGATACAGATGGAAAAAGAAATTTTTACATGCCAAAATGCTCCCATGGCTGGGAAATGGAGCTGGTCTGGGACAAAGCAGCAGCTCCAGACCTGTCTGGGTTTAGATGAGTCCTTGCAGACCTGCTCCCATGTGAGCAGCAGACTGAGACCCTGGGGAACCCAGAGAAGATGCACTCAGCCTGTCTGAGACCCTCATCTCCCATTGTGGATGAGTAAGTGCCACAAGAAGTCCCACAGGTGCAGGCATGAGGTGCATTGTCCAGGACCCCTCACCCTGGCAGGGTGAGGCTTAGCCCATGCAGAGCCTGAAGCATCCCTCGAGGAGCCACCTGGTCCTGGTCTCATGCTGACTCATTGTCACAAGAAAATAACAAGCAAGAGCAGTTCCCCTTCAAGAAAAGCCTTCAAGAACCCAGCCTCTTTATCTCTCTGCTACTGCAGGCAGCTCTCAGGAGCTTAGTCTCCCAAGAGGAGCTGCCAACTGAGCCTGGGTCTAAGTGGGAGAAAGCCCAGGTGACTTCCTGGCTTATTCCTTCATTGGCATGAGCTAAGCCTGTGGACTTCATTCAAAGCAGACTGAGAAGATCGCACCCTTTTTTCCCCCCATTTTCCTGTATTTCCACAGTCCTTCCCCAGCCTGCTCACATGATTGCAGCTGTGGCACACAAGGACCTCATCTGTGCTTTGCTTATCCCTCCTTGTTTGGTTTGTTTGAGGGGAAAGTGCCTCAAAACCCCCTGGAGCTCCTTATGCACACTGATTGTGGTAAATAGGGTCTGGTGAGCTCAGGGCTACCCTGGACTGGCTGGATGACCAGTCACTGCACAGCCCTGGGACAAGTCTGGCCATGGTCCCTGTTTTCAGCCTGGGCCACTGGCTCGGCAGATGGAGCTCCTTCCCAAGGATAAGGGAGAGCAGCTCCCAGACTGCAGTGGGATGCTGTGGCCACTACTGGCAGCTTGGAGCAGCACATGGACACTGTGCATCTTGGCGAGTCAGAGAGAGCTCTGAAGCAGGAAAAAATGTTGATTTCCCAAGGCTTTTTTCTGCTGGCTTTGGAGTTCATTTGAGTAAGAGGATAGGAAGGATCTTCCAGTTCCTGCTCCTATAGGAATGAAAGACCTGTGCAATAAACTCTGCCTTTTTTTCGCAATACTGAGGGACTGGAATCCTCTGGAATAGGAAAAACCTCAGGTAATATTCCTCCTCTAGACCTGAGCTGGATTTGCAAGGCTCCAAGAGGTTTATGACACTGTCAGGCTTGCACAGGGTAATCAGGTTTGCAGCAGCACTCTGTACAGGCAGAAACCAGCAATGTCTGTGCAGCCACCTTCACACTGAGGTGAGCTAAAACCCCTCCAGGCATCAGGAGGAGCAGGGGAGGCATCAGGAGTGGGGAGCGGGACAGAGCCCCCCAAATCAGGATGGTTTCCAGAAACAAGCCTGCTCAGGGTTTCCTGTGGTGTGAGCAGGTGAAGGTCTCTCCTTGTGCAGGATACAGCCACAGGCCTCACATTGGTGCGACTCTGCAGCTGGCATGGGGTTAATATGAACAAACTGGTGCTCCACCCAAGGAGCTGGGTGAGATCCCCATGAGCCAAGGGCTGAAGCAGTGAGGCCAGTCATCCCCATCCCTCCCAGCAGCTACCAGGAATTTCTAAAAGCCCAGACCTGGTGTGAGGGGTGCACTCAGCATTAGGGCTGGTATCCTCCCTTCTTCAGGGCACAAATCAGTGTATTTCCAGAGTCCTGCACTGCTCTGAGGGACAGACTGACTGTGTCCTTTCTCTCCACCTCCTAATGCTGCTTCAAGTACCCTGTAAGTATACAGTGTGCTCCAGGCAGAGATGTTGTCCCCCTTACCTGCACCACATGGGCTACAGAGCAATGTCACTTCACCCTCTGCAGCCATCCCCCAGTCACGTCTACCTTGAGTTAAGCCTTGTTTGGCTTGTAGCTAATCTGTGGCAGCTCATGCAATAACCTTGGCTCTCCCTCCTCAGCTGCGGAGGCAGCAGTTACCTCTTCTCTCACATCATCTATATGCACAGAAAAAATGGTGAGCAAACCTCCCCTGGGTCCCTTGTGGCAATAAATCCCCCATACACCACCCATATTTGTGAAGCTACTGCAGGAAATGAGAGCTAATGGAAATGGCTTTCTACTTCACATGACTTTTCTGCTAAAAAGGTCCATTTTAAACAGTCTAAAAGGGCTTGGTAAATGATTAATCAGTTCTTGCAGCATTTGACAGGGCAGTAGTTTGTTTATGGCTTCTTATGTTTAGCTATCTATAGCTCTTTCTGCTAGGACATGTTGTATACTCTCCCTAAAAGCACCTGATAGTGATTAAGTGCTTGATAACCTGTAAAAGGAACTGCAATATAGAAAACTGTCCTTCTGTTTAAAGGAAAAATTGTTTCCTGATGGGTTCTTTAAAGAGTGATGGTCTCCCTAAACCACCTGGAAGGTAAACATATGCAGAATCACAGAATATTCTGAGTTGGAGGGGACCCACAGGGATCATGCTTTAGTCCAATTCTTAAATGAATGGCCCGTACAGGGATCAAAACCATGACCTTAGTGCTAGTAGCACCCACTCAGAGTTGAGTCTTCTCTGAGCAGCCTCAGAGCCTTAGAATGCTGAAAATTGGAGGATTCAGGAATCACCTATCTGGAACCTCAATGAAAGGCTGACAAACTTATGACAGGTACCAAGAGACTGGGGGAGGTTCTGGGAATAAATTTGATCTGGGGCATGGAGACTCTGAGGGTAGGTGCACTAGGGTTTAGGTGTGTAGCTGCCCTTCAAGCTGGCTGATATGGGTTTCATCAGTTGAAACCCTTGAAGCTCCTGTTTAGCTATAAGAGGGTCTAAAGTCCTGTCTCATTTTCTGCTTATCACAGTGCTGGGTATGTCAATGTTTAATCTGTGCATGCTAAGCGCTGTTAAGATCCTTGGGGTGAGGAAGCCTGGCTTCTTTCAGCCTGAGGGACAGAGACTTGGCCCAGATCCATACCTGATTAGCACCTGATAAAGCAGCCCAAATATAACAGATATAACACACCAGTGCTGGTATCCTTGGGACATCTGGCTTCCAGGGCACTGTGGGAGAATTCAGCCCACCCTGGTTTGGAGCCACTGGCACTCTGGGTGGGTTAATAAAGCACTCACCAGAGCAGAAAGGCTTTGCAAGGACCAGTTAAATATTCACAGTTAAGGGTCTCTGTGATGCCACAACCCCATGGATGGAGCAAGGATAGGGCTGAATCTGGGCTCTGGGTCACCTCTCTCCACCCCTTAGCAAAGGTCCTTCTCATCACCCCTGGGCATCACTCAGGCTGCCAGCTAGGCCAGCAGATGTTTAATGCTTTCCAGAGACATAAGTCTTAAAGGATGGGAGTGCAGCTTCAGAAACTCTTCTACTCCAGTGGAATCTATGCTAGAAATCCCAATTTCATCCTGTGCCGCCTCCAGATGTGCCACTGTCTGCTCTCCCTGCTGACCACTCATGTTTCATCATCACCTCTTCTCTGGGAGGGGCAGGGCTGGGGTATCAACATGGCATCCCACAAAATCATGGGGTAAGGAAGACCCAAAAAACCCTGGAGACAGGACAGCTTGGCTCAGGAGTTCCAGCTTGCTTGCATATGATTTTTCTCCCCGGATCATCTGCTCCTGGGAAAATCAAGGGATTTAAAGCAATTCTCTAGGAGTGAAATCATTGCATAGAAAGCTTGAAAACTTCCTTCACATCCTTTATTATTGGACAGATTTTTGAGTCATGATGTCCATATTTTTTGAGGGTTTTAATTTGTTGCTTAATATTACAAAAAAAAAAAAAAAAAAAAAAAAAAAAAAAAAAAAAAAAAAAAAAGAAGGAAAAAGGAAGAAGAAAAAAGAAGAAAAAATAAAAATTAAAAGAAAGAAGAAAGAAGAAAGAAGAAGAAAGAAGAAAGAAGAAAGAAGAAAGAAGAAAGAAGAAAGAAGAAAGAAGAAAGAAGAAAGAAGAAAGAAGAAAGAAGAAAGAAGAAAGAAGAAAGAAGAAAGAAAACTCTCTCTTTCCATTCCTTATTTTTTCACCCTGGAAAATGGTGCAACTTGTCTTGAAGAAGAGTCCTGTCTCCAGGCTGGCTGGGAGGGTGAAAGGAGGAAGGAAGAAGAGGAAGAAAGCTCTGCAGCCAGCAACTTAAGACTGACCCAGCACATAATAACACCTTCAAAGTGAAAATGTTGTTTTTCAAAAACATGAAGGTTTCACTGGAAACCAACCGGGCTGGAGCTGCAAAGCCGTGTCAGGAGCCAGGCAGCACTGGGAGGCTGCCAGGTCTGAGCACTTTGGGGCTGGCAGAGCGCCCTGAGCACATGTAATCCAACCTGCTCCCCTAAAACAGCCATGTCCTGGATCACCATCTCTTTGGGGCAGCAATAACCTTCCTTTTCTTACCGTCCTCCCCCAGCCAGGACTTGCCTGACAACACTTTTATCCACTCCAGCTCTTTTTCTCAGCTTTCTAGTGCATCCCAAGAATGCCCTTCAAAAACTAACCAGGCAGTTAATTTGGGTGGTTTGAGATCCAAAACGTGGTGACCTCTGGCATTTTTAATAGCTGCCTGGGTGTCATCTCTGTATATTTGGATACCGATGTCATGGTGACACGGGTAAATACACCCAGCCATTTATTGCTGGGCACAGCTCAGAGGAGCAAACTGGCTCCCTTCCCCCCTCTCCATATAGGCTGGTCCTTCAAGTTTTCATCCTGTCAGATCACACAGACCCCAGGAAGGGGCCAGGGGAGCCATAAGCTTGGTTGCACAGAATGCATTGCCTCAAGCCACCAGCCTCAGTTTCCCCTGCCTGTGTTTTTGTTGGCAGATGATGCACAGCTGTGCTGCATTAGCTGGCTTGGTGATTCTTGATGCAGCTGGAACACGTCACCTTCTGTGCATTTCTCAGCAAAACAAGGCTTTGATGTAGTACTGCTCTTACAACAACTTCAATTTAATAAACCTATGCTCATACTCTACCAAAACATCTTCCAGCCCCACTGCAGATTAGCATCTTGCCTGGCCTAAGCCCAGGAGCTACAGAGTTGTAATAAATTTAAGAACTGAATGATAATAAGAAAACAGAGAGAGAGATTTAGTAGAAGGTTCCCTTTTTCCCCTGCAAGCGCCAGAGAGGCTTTCCTGGCATAATGGTTTTGGAATAGGTAGCAGGGCAGGCAGTTGAAGGGAAAAAGAAACACATTCCCACACCCCCACATCCCCATGCAGTTCAGGGAAGGAGCAAAGTGCAGGGAGATAAAACATCTCTCACCAGCTGCATCCCTGGGGCTGTGGTGGGGAACAGCAGGTACAAGCTGGAGACTTCAGCACAGCAATTCTCAGCCTGTGTTTAATGCAGAGAGGTTGTGGGCAGGAGAGGAAATCCAGCAGGGCTCATAATTAATGTAAACACAGATCAGCCTGTGGTGTCCAGTTTGTATGCTCAGGTACCATCCCTTCCCCCTGGCCCCATTCTCCTCTAGGTTCTAGTCTGACTTTCATCCCTTCATCCTTGCTCTGTGGGAGAGAGCAAGGCTGCAGCCAAGAGAGGGTCATAGGAATCCTGGCACAGACATGCCCCAGAAAAGCTCAACACAGCTGCCAGTGAGCAGGCTGCCACTGCAGAGCAAAGTGAGCCAGAGCCAGAGGGCAGGGACAGAGCCAGAGCCAGTGGGCTGCAAATACAGCACAGGAGCTGTGGCCCTCAGCAAGATTTAATTGGGTTTTTTGGTGTTTATAACTTTCTGTTTTATGAAAAACCATTGCAGGTGTGAGCAGTCAAGCTTTGGAAAGGACATTGTGAATAGCTTCACGCAGAATCTTGGATTTTCTCTTTACCAGCTGCAGTAAAAGAATTCAGCAGCAAAGTTGCTAAGCAGCTATTCAGGCTGCAAAGGAAAAATGGACACTTGGATTACCCACCGCTCAGGGAAATATGGAAACTTTCCAAAGGGGAATGCCAAAGAAAGGCACTTGACTGAAGATGTCCCACCGGTGAAGCAGAAGCCCTCCAAGGAGCTGAGGCCCATGCTGGGCGCCATCTTGCTGGGCCTCATCCTGTTCATTGCTGCCGTGGTGGCCTGGTGCTACTACACGGTGTCCCTGCGGAAGGCGGAGCGGCTCAAGACGGAGCTGATGGACCTGCGGGCGGACGGCTTCGTCATCCGCAACCAGCACGGGGAGGTGGTGTTCCGGCTGGCCTTCCGCTCGGGCAGCCTGGACCTGGAGTCGTGCTCCAAGGAGGGCGAGATCCTGAGCTGCTCGCGCTCCAGCCGGGGGCCGCTCAACTTCTTCATCCAGACGGTGAAGCCCAAGGACACGGTGATGTGCTACCGCGTGCGCTGGGAGGAGCTGGCGGCCGGCCCGGCCGTGGAGCACACCATGTTCTGGGAGGACGCCCACTGGTACGGGGGCTCGGAGATGAGCACCCAGCACTGGCCCATCCGCCTGGCCGGCTACCAGGAGCCCGTGCCCTACGTGACCAGCGACGTCTACTCCTTCCGCGACAGCTTTGGCGGCATCCTCGAGCGCTACTGGCTCTCCTCCAAGGCGGCGGCCATCAAGATCAACGACTCCGTGCCCTTCCACCTGGGCTTCAACGCCACCGAGCGCTCCCTCTTCTTCCAGGCGCGCTACAAGGACTCGCCCTACAAGCCCCCCCCGGGCCAGCAGCCCTTCCCCGAGCTCAGCTACCGCGTCTGCGTGGGCTCCGACGTCACCTCCATCCACAAGTACATGGTGCGCAGGTACTTCAACAAGCCCTCCAAGATCCCTGCTGAGAACGCCTTCCGATACCCCATATGGTCCACGTGGGCCCTCTACAAAAAAGATATAAATCAAGATAAAGTTCTAAATTTTGCAAGAGACATTAAGAAATACCATTTTAACTGCAGCCACATTGAGATTGATGACATGTACACCCAAGCCTATGGGGATTTTGACTTTGACCCTGTCAAGTTCCCCAATGTGACAGAGATGTTTGCAAAGCTGAGGGAAGATGGATTTAAGGTCACTCTATGGATTCATCCTTTTATACACATAGATTCTCCCAGTTATGAAGTGGGGATTGAGCGTCAGCTGTTCATCAAGGAGCCGTCGGGGCGGCTGCCAGCCATGGTGGAATGGTGGAACGGCATCGGTGCCATCCTGGACTTCACCAACCCAGCAGCCCGCGACTGGTTCCAGAGCCACCTGCGCCAGCTCCAGCACAAGTACGGCATCTCGTCCTTCAAGTTTGACGCGGGCGAGACCAGCTACCTGCCCAAGCAGTTCAGCACCTTCCGCCCACTGTCGGACCCCAGCATCTGGTCCCGGCGCTACACAGAGATGGCCATCCCCTTCTACGAGCTGGCCGAGGTGCGGGTGGGCTACCAGTCACAGAACATCTCCTGCTTCTTCCGCATCATTGACCGCGACTCCGTCTGGGGCTACGAGCTCGGCCTCAAGTCCCTCATCCCCACCGTCCTCACCATCAGCATGCTGGGGTACCCATTTGTACTGCCAGATATGATTGGAGGAAACTTCCTCCCCAACAAGACGGAGGGGGCAGTGGAGATCCCTGACCGGGAGCTGTACGTGCGCTGGCTGGAGCTGTCTGCCTTCATGCCCTCCATGCAGTTCTCCATCCCGCCCTGGCTCTACGACAAGGAGGTGGTGGAGATTGCACAGAAGTTCATGGAGCTCCACGAGTCGCTGGTGGCCCCGCTGCTGCTGGAGCTGGCCGGGGAGGTCACCGACACGGGCGACCCCATCATCCGCCCCATCTGGTGGATCTCGCCCCGCGACGAGGCCACTCACCGGATCGACTCCCAGTTCCTCATTGGGGACACCCTCATGGTGGCTCCTGTGCTGGAGATGGGCAAGCAGGAGCGGGATGTCTACCTGCCAGCGGGCAAGTGGCGCAGCTACAAGGGGGAGCTGTTTGAGAAGACCCCAGTGCTGCTCACCGACTATCCTGTTGACCTGGACGAGGTTGCCTATTTCTTCAGGGTTTCCTAACAGGATCCTCTTCAGTTATGCAGTAGACTCAGTGATTAGTGTGCCAATGGCTTTAATGACCAGGGAATTGTAATAATTTCTAATGCAGCAATATTTCAGAATGAAATTTGAAGGTGACACTGAGACCTCTGTTCTGTATGGCAAGTGTTCTACAATAACGTATTAAAATGTATTGGATCGATGTCTTTGTTACTGCATTGTGTCAAGTGTATTGTGCAGAAACACAGTCTCTGCTCATAATCTTTTCCCACCAAGAAGGTGCCATGCACGCTTCTTCTGTCTAAAGGAAATTACATGGTCTCCTTTGTTACCCAGTTTCACAGATGTTCCCCTGGGACATTGAAAATTTCATGTGCTTAGCAAAAGAGGCAGCTGCAGCAAAGTTGTTGTTGTTTTTTCTTACAAAAAGAAGTCTGTGGTTATCCTGAAGAGGAAGGCACACAATTTGCAGGCTGCATATGAGATGGGAGCTGATGCAGGAGTTAGGAATTTGCATTTCCCATGGTCTGAGCTATCTAAGCAGTAAGAGAGCTAGAGCACTTGCTGGTGCTGTGGCAGGTATTTTCCTCCTTTTATAAATTACTGAGAGCCATGTCCATGGTGTGCATTCAGCTAAGTCTGTAAAATGTGGTGATATCTCATGCCAGTCAAGATTAAATCCTAGTACCAAGTCATGCAAAGTTTATACTTACTAGGATCCATGTGTGTTTCAGGACCGTGTTTGGGACAAAGGGTGCAACCTGTCAGATGCCAGGAGAGAACTTGGCTTCCCCAGAGAATTCAGACAATTAACAAACCTGCCTGAGTACCCAGCTGCCTCAATTTTCTCACTGAGAATGTTTTCCCATCCTATGTTAATGGAGATCCCTGACCATGACAGGTGGATCCTTCTGTATCTTTCTGCCCATAGTGGTGACCGCTCCAGAATGAAGGTTTCTCAGGAGCTCCTGAAGGCTTGGGGTAACCAGGCTGGCTGTGAAACACTCTCCACTCTTGGTCCAATATTCCCTGCTATTTTTAAGCAATAAGAAATGTTAGGTTGACATGACTGAGCAGATTAAGAGAGTCTAGGGATCTCTGGGCTGCAATGTGCCTTCCCAAAGTGAGAGGGAGATCACTTTGCTGGCTCCAGAACACTTCCACTGGGCACTTGGGAGGTAAAGCTGTGTGTGGCTCCAGGGCAAAAAGAAAGCTCATTTTTTTAGGGACTTGTCCCAGGCTGCTCCATTCAAAAACCAAACAAAATGGGTCTGGGGAGCATTGTACTTAGTCAAGAGCTTGTTTGATGTCCTGCATGGACATATAGCAGTGCCAAGTGGGATGGGTCAGAACATGTTTTAGATGCTCCTGAAAGCAGCTGGAATCACAGTAATGCTACTGCTAGTGTGGCAGTGGAGAGGGGAAACCAGCTTTAATCCAGGGATGTGAAAAGGAAAGCAATGATCAGTCTGGAAGTTGTGTTCAGGTGTAACAGGATACCACTGAATCCTTACCATGGGCTTTCTCCCACACCAGGACAGTAGTTTCCAGCAAGGCATCTTCCCCAAAGCTGAGAAATTGTTTCTACAGTTGCTGCTTTAAAGCCCTCAAGAGTCCCCCACATCTGATTGTGGGGGAACCAGAGAGTCCCCAGGGCGGCCCAGCAAAATTCCTCTGGCTTTGGTTGCTGGACTAAAATAAAAGTTTTCTGCAAAGCTCATGCCCACGGTGCTGAGAGAGATCCAGACACCCTCATACAGTACCTCTGCCCCTGTGATCAATGTGCTCTGCATGCACACACAGCTCTGCCACCCACCTGCACCACAGGCTGATGGGGAAAAAAGCAGGTGGCACTGAGACTTCCTGCAGACTCCAGGGATGACATGGGTTATGGTCCCATGGCTGCAAAATGCCTCCCCCATCCCCTTCCAATCTTTCCCTCAGTGCCTTTCCTTGCTGCCCAGCTGAGCCACAGGACATTACATGGAACAGGTGCTGGAGGCATCCTGTGAGCTGGTGGCACCACAGCCACCTCTCCACACCCTCCTGCCACACAGGGCTGTGTGCTGCTGGAAGGACATCTTGTTTGCCTTGCTAAACTTCAGTTCTGGTTGATCTTTTACACTCCCAGTGCTGCTCACAAGCTTTTTGCTGGAGGTGCTGGTGACGTGAGATTCTCCTCCAGAACCTGGCTCACCACAGGCTGGTTGTTTTGGCAGGGGGAGTTTACTGCCTTCTTTGATGACTGCTGAGCTAAAAAACACCGAGCCCTACAGGCAAAATAAAAAACTCAAACAAATAAAAATCTGTTTTTCTCTACTTGGCTTCTGGGATTTTGTGTCAGTATAAACCATCTTTATGGCTCTCTTGGCAGAAGGGACCTGCAGGCTGGCAGCCTCCACCCAGATTGAAAAGGTTGTATTTTTTCCTGAGGCTACCAGCCTGGCCATGTGCCCAAAGGAACTCTGCTGCTGTCTGTTTGTCCTTTCACCACAGTCACCCCCAGCCTTGGGCTCTGCCTGCCTGCTTTTTTCTTACTTTTCTTACTTTTAATCTGTGATTTCAGGCAGGTGTGGACACACTTACAACTTGGGTCTCCTGGTCCAGCAGCCACTGCTCTGCTGTCACCCATAGTCACCTCCTTGAAATCCAGCTTGCAACAAATTTAGCTTATGCTGTAGCTCCTCTGGGGTTTGGGTTTTGCCAATAACGCTCCTCCATGTGCAATGCACAGCTGTGGATGTGTTTTCAAGCTCAGCCATGTAGCTGAGACCCAGCACAGACCTGACCCCACTCACTGTCCCCATGTCCATGGTGAGCCTCAGACACGCTCTCTACACAATGCACCAGGTTTTGGGAGGATGTAAACCAAATTCAGACCCCAAGCACAGATGCCTAGAAGAACCTCTGTATCACTGAGGATCTCCTGCAAGGCTGTGAATGCTCTAAGTTGCCAAACTGCCCACAGATCCTCAGCAGCACCAGCTTCATCTCCCACGTGATCATCAACCAAGTGTATGGCTGGAACTCACACCCAAGCAAGAAGTCAAAGGAAAAGCATTGGTAAAATGTCTTTTATTGCAAAAGGAGTGAAATGAAGTCCCTCTTAACCCTCATGCCATGCTGTATGGGTTGGCCACTGCTAGTGATGTACAATGACATAAGGCAGCTATGGCTTGTGAGGCGACAATGGAAAGGGAAGGAAAAATATTATTTGGGGCAAAGGGGGTGATGTGGGGCAAGGCAGGCTCCTAAATGAGTCTCACATGCTCCATTCCTGGTCCTCCCACAGCCACAAATATCTATTCCACCCATTTCCTTGTTGTCAGTGCCATCATGGGGAGGGACAGTGGGGACAGTCAGAAGGACCTTCTGGAGAGCCCAAGGGACGCTGAGAACAGGCTCCTCTAGCTCATCCCCTACAAACAGTCGAAGTCTGTGTCCTCTGAGAGCAGCACAGACTAGCAAATCTCCAGACTCGGTGTTGATAAACCTTTTTTTGGGTGAATGTCTGTAGAAATAGGGCCACAACCCTAGAGATGTGTATGATCCCCACCCCTGTGGGCTAACACAACACTGGGGTTCACCTGGACATGGCCTTTTCTAGGCCAGCCCTAGGGCACAGCTAGTGTCTTTGCTGACAGGACCTAAAGGAGGGCAATCCTCAATCCAGTGGATTTTCTGCCACCATTGCAAACACAAGAGTGAGGTTACTGCCAGCTTCTCCTTTTAAAACATACATCAAAGCTGCAGGCTGCAAGCTTTAAATAAAACAACAATCCCAACCCTGATTTCAGTGAAGACTAGGGGAAGAAAAGCCCCAAATCTCCCTGAACCACCAGCCCCACCAACTTGGTACAGATGGACAGAGTTAAACTTCTTGTTGTTTTCTAAAATTTTATCTCAATCAAGGCAATTCATGTTACAGTTCATACCAATTAAGAATTAGAAAAGTGGTTAAAAACAGACTCACCAGCATTACAGTCTGACAGAGGACAGCATGTACAAACACAAGCATCCAGAAACCTGATACACAACAGTGTAAGCTTTAAAATTCAATCACATAAGCATCAAGTGTGAAAAGGCTGATTCCAACTCCCAAACCTTTTTTGGGGCTTTTTCTTGGCTGAGACAAGCTAAACCCAGCTTTGGCCAGTGACCCATGGTGTAAATCAGAGAAATATCCCTAGCAGCAGTTCTCATGGTATCTGTGCAGAGCTTCTGGTCTGCAAGGTCTGAGAGATCCTCAAGTCCTGCAGTGCTACAATGTAGTGTTAGAAATAGTGGTTTTGGCAAAAAGTTGGATGGAAAGGGCATCTAGAAGCCTGTGAGACAGCTTAAGGCAGCACTGCTGAGCCTATCCCCAACATTAACTCATAGTCCTCTCAGCAGCTTTACCTTCCTCCTTGCTGGACCATAAACAGCCATGTCCACTTGTGCCCTAATTACAGCATTTAAAAAAATAAGGGTATTTTATAATCTTACCCATTCATTGATAAAGTTAAATTAAAGAAAACTATAACTTTGTTAATAAAATCCTTTCTTTTTGAGGGGAGGGGAAAGAAGACAGTGTGTCTAATGGAGAATTTCCTCCATGTGCCTGAAACCACTGCAAGGAGATTGAAGGCACTCATCTGGCTGCTCCCATCATTTTAATAGTAGGAGGATACTAACAGGGATGCTGTGTTTCTCCTCACACAGCCTCATTCCTCATGAGTGATGCATATGATGAGTGGCATAGAACCAGGGGAAGAGAAGACAGTATCTCATGGTCATGCCAGGATCCTTCCCATGAAGCCCTGTGCCATGGATCCTAATTCTGCACTGACAGCTGAGCTATGCAACAACATCTCCTCCACCTAATTGATGCCTTAACTTTTCATATTTTCCAGATTCTGTACTGCATTAGTATATGACTAATATTCATATAAAGTGTTAGCAAGATTTCCTCACAGTTCAGTCAGACAAAACAATCCTTTTCCAGCCTGAGAATCAAGGACACTCGCAGCTTTGGGCCCAAAAACCACAGCAAACTGAGGAGAGCAATCTGTGAGGATGGGGCTTCATAACCTGAAGCTGTAATTGGACAATTAACCCCAGTACGTCAATGGACCGAAACATGTAAAAGTGTAAAAACTCATGACCCACTGTTCATCTCGGGTGGATCCATGGCCAGGATCTTATATTGCCCAAGGTATATCCTTTGAAGGCCTTTTAATAAATCCCTGCTTCATTCCTTTAACTCTACCCAGCCTTTGTTCTGGGCAGCCTCTTAGGGAATCATACGACTCCCACAGCAAGGGATGACAAATGTTTCATGAGCAGAGGTTGAAAGGGAAGAGCTGGAGCCTATCAAAGCATGGTCCTCATGCACTTCTTGTGGTGCAGAAGCTCCCACCACACTCAGCCTTTCTTCAAGGATGGCCAGACTCAACTCAAAGCCATCCTGCAAGCAAGGACCAATTCCTGACAGTGCCCTGATGAGTAAAACTGAGGTTCCAGGATTAATTCCTTGCCAGAGAGTGTCTGCAACTTGTAAGATCACCATTATTTGCCCTGGTGGCCAGGAAGAAACTTGAGTCCTTCAGAATTAAAAGCCTGAGGAACAAACAGGCATCAGGAAATGCTTGCACTCCAGGTGGGCAGGGACCTGCAAGACTTGTGCCAGACCCATGGCCAGCCCAGACACAATTCCAGGAGAAGCCCCACAGATGCTGAGCTGTCCTTGGCTAGCTGTAGCCTGGGCACGGTGCCCAACCCTTCCCAGCCATCACAATTCAATTCTGTAGAAGCTCATTAAAAATTCAGGGGCTGACACATGTTCCTAACTGGGGCAGTGCTGGGAATTCTTGCCTTAGGGAAGAAGGCTGCCAGACTTCAATCCTGTTTGCCCTGCCCCAGGTCTCTGCAAATGCACTTTCCTGTACAAAACCAAATGGAAAATCTGCCAAAGAGGCAGATGCTGGGGACTTGGGGTGCAGGATCACATCACCCCAGGTGCCCTCTAGAAGCCTCTTACAGCAATCCCATCTCCAGCAACACCAATGCTGCTTGAGAAGCTTCCTGGGAGCTTCCCAGGGAGAGAGGAATTGAGGAAAACCCTCAACAAAGTCATCACCTCTAACAGCGACCTGAGATGGGTATTAGCTTAACTTTGCGTAAGATGAGAACATTTCCGTGGGTGCAGTGAGAACAGCCGCTGGCACACACCCATCAGTTCGTTGAGCCGGTGTTTTCCACCCACAGGCAACCTGGCTATGGGCAAGCAGCACTGTCAATCCAGAGCACGTGCTGCTCTTGGGAACTGGCTGTTCCCAGGGAAGCGCCGCACGGACTGCCTGAGGACAGCTTTGCTCCAGGCAGCCCTTCTGCCAGCAACAAACCTCATCTGTCCTTAAAAACCATAAAGCGTGGTATCAGCAGGATAATCATGTAACCAAGCAGGGTCATAAATGCTTAAAAAATGGGATGTGCTGGTACAGGTGGCACTGCTCTAGGAAAGGCAATGTTGATGCCCCAGGCACAGCACACAGGCAAGAGCCTTGTAGAGGAAGTCAAATGGGTGAGCAGGTGGGATGCAGCTGTCCCAGCAGGAAATAAGCAACCCATTCAGTTAAAACACATGGACATCACTTGAGTGACCTGGCCTGCCTGCTACCCAGGAACGCAGGAGCATGGGGCAACTGTTAATTCAGCACCGTGCCAGGCAAAAGGGGGAAAAAATATGTGTGTGTATATATATATATAACTCTATTTTGCTTTATGCTCATAAAAATATCCATTTGAATATATCTGCTGTATTATAAAACTTAGGGCAGGCTGTGCAGGCAGCAGTCTTCCCACAGCACACACCCCCATACCCAGGGCCAGGTGCTCCCACAAGGCTAGGAATGCTCCCCACAGGCACTAAGGAACTTCCAACTCTTGTCTTTGAGAAGAGAAAAAGCATTGGGTTTACTACGCGTCTGCAGACAGACTGACAACTCCTTTCTGACCTACACAGATAAATTGCTGCCTACTGTAATTAAATCGGGCCTACCACCAGACCCAAATTTAAAAAACCAAGATCAATCCCTGCAAAAAAAAAAAAAAAAATTATCCCCAAGAACAGTGAAGTCTATTTAGTTCCCTTCCTCCACCCCAGTCTCAACTGAAATGTGCAATTAGAGTTACTATTTGTTAGAAAGTCCTAGGTAAGGCATGGTTATTCCAAAGCTGATGAAGAAGCCTGTTAGGAAACCCAGAGGAAATAGGCAACTTCGTCCAGGTCAACAGGATAGTCGGTGAGCAGCACTGGGGTCTTCTCAAACAGCTCCCCCTTGTAGCTGCGCCACTTGCCCGCTGGCAGGTAGACATCCCGCTCCTGCTTGCCCATCTCCAGCACAGGAGCCACCATGAGGGTGTCCCCAATGAGGAACTGGGAGTCGATCCGGTGAGTGGCCTCGTCGCGGGGCGAGATCCACCAGATGGGGCGGATGATGGGGTCGCCCGTGTCGGTGACCTCCCCGGCCAGCTCCAGCAGCAGCGGGGCCACCAGCGACTCGTGGAGCTCCATGAACTTCTGTGCAATCTCCACCACCTCCTTGTCGTAGAGCCAGGGCGGGATGGAGAACTGCATGGAGGGCATGAAGGCAGACAGCTCCAGCCAGCGCACGTACAGCTCCCGGTCAGGGATCTCCACTGCCCCATTGGTTTTATTGGGAAAAAAATTGCCCCCTATCATGTCAGCAGATATGAAGGGGTACCCCAGCATGCTGATGGTGAGGACGGTGGGGATGAGGGACTTGAGGCCGAGCTCGTAGCCCCAGACAGAGTCGCGGTCAATGATGCGGAAGAAGCAGGAGATGTTCTGTGACTGGTAGCCCACCCGCACCTCGGCCAGCTCGTAGAAGGGGATGGCCATCTCCGTGTAGCGCCGGGACCAGATGCTGGGGTCCGACAGTGGGCGGAAGGTGCTGAACTGCTTGGGCAGGTAGCTGGTCTCGCCCGCGTCAAACTTGAAGGACGAGATGCCGTACTTGTGCTGGAGCTGGCGCAGGTGGCTCTGGAACCAGTCGCGGGCTGCTGGGTTGGTGAAGTCCAGGATGGCCCCGATGCCGTTCCACCATTCCACCATGGCTGGCAGCCGCCCCGATGGCTCCTTGATGAACAGCTGACGCTCAATCCCCACGCCAAAATTGGAGGAATTGTAGTTTACAAAAGGATGAATCCATAGAGTGACCTTAAATCCATCTTCCCTCAGCTTTGCAAACATCTCTGTCACATTGGGGAACTTGACAGGGTCAAAGTCAAAGTCCCCATAGGCTTGGGTGTACATGTCATCAATCTCAATGTGGCTGCAGTTAAAATGGTATTTCTTGATCTTTTCAGCAAACCTCAAGAGTTTATCCTGGTCAATGTCATTCTTGTAGAGGGCCCACGTGGACCATATGGGGTATCGGAAGGCGTTCTCAGCAGGGATCTTGGAGGGCTTGTTGAAGTACCTGCGCACCATGTACTTGTGGATGGAGGTGACGTCGGAGCCCACGCAGACGCGGTAGCTGAGCTCGGGGAAGGGCTGCTGGCCCGGGGGGGGCTTGTAGGGCGAGTCCTTGTAGCGCGCCTGGAAGAAGAGGGAGCGCTCGGTGGCGTTGAAGCCCAGGTGGAAGGGCACGGAGTCGTTGATCTTGATGGCCGCCGCCTTGGAGGAGAGCCAGTAGCGCTCGAGGATGCCGCCAAAGCTGTCGCGGAAGGAGTAGACGTCGCTGGTCACGTAGGGCACGGGCTCCTGGTAGCCGGCCAGGCGGATGGGCCAGTGCTGGGTGCTCATCTCCGAGCCCCCGTACCAGTGGGCGTCCTCCCAGAACATGGTGTGCTCCACGGCCGGGCCGGCCGCCAGCTCCTCCCAGCGCACGCGGTAGCACATCACCGTGTCCTTGGGCTTCACCGTCTGGATGAAGAAGTTGAGCGGCCCCCGGCTGGAGCGCGAGCAGCTCAGGATCTCGCCCTCCTTGGAGCACGACTCCAGGTCCAGGCTGCCCGAGCGGAAGGCCAGCCGGAACACCACCTCCCCGTGCTGGTTGCGGATGACGAAGCCGTCCGCCCGCAGGTCCATCAGCTCCGTCTTGAGCCGCTCCGCCTTCCGCAGGGACACCGTGTAGTAGCACCAGGCCACCACGGCAGCAATGAACAGGATGAGGCCCAGCAAGATGGCGCCCAGCATGGGCCTCAGCTCCTTGGAGGGCTTCTGCTTCACCGGTGTGAAGCTCTCTGGCAGGAACGTGTACATGGTGCTGCGCTTTCTCTAGAGCTTTCTGCAGAGGAGTGGGAAGGAAATACGCCTGGACTTCTCAGGAGAAGACACTGGATTGCTAGGAGAGCTCCTACCTCCACTGTTTCCCAGAACACCCACCTCTGAAAAAGGAGATGATAAAAATAGTCAGAGAGAATCTCTGAATCAAGGGACAGCGTGCCATCCACTTGCTCCCCCCAGCCCCCTCTGCCCGTCTGTGACGTGCCAGGTGCTGTGTTCCAAATACCAGACACCATCTCCAATTACTCCAGGCAAGACAGCACATGCGGAGAACAGCCTGAGCCCTACACAGGGAACAACCCCAGGGCAACAAGGACCAAGTCATTGCCATATTTAATGTTTTTTGTTGTTGGGAAGACTTTCAGTGAGGCAGGAATGGAGACTGGGTGGCAATAGAAGGAGGCTGAACAGGAGCCAGATCAGCCCACTGACAACGTCTTTAAGAGACAGGGATAACTGGGAGCTATAAAAGACACCACGTAATGAATTCCATGCAGCCAATCCTCATTTTAATCACTCTGGCTCCCTGACAGATTTAATTCATCTGCAGCAACATCCTCTTCTTGTCCCAAGCATGTCCCAACTGCTCCACTTGGGTGATGCTTTGCAGTGAAGGTGAATAAATCCCTACTTCTCCACATCTTACAGAGACAAACAGGGCTGGGACACAGTGGCTCATGTCTGGGTTTTGGCGGGACATGTAGGGAGTGGAGAGAGTGGCACAGAATATCTGTCTCCTGCCGTGTGCTCAGAGCTTTGCAGCAGTTCTGGGTGGAAAAGAACTTCCAGCTTTTCTGGAAGAAAAGGTAACCTTGCAGGAAAGGTTAACCACTAACCACTTGTTTGAGCAGTGGGCCCAAAGGGCCCTTCCTCCATGAAGCAAGGCTGCAGGCTGTTTCAGCTCCATCCACTCTCCCCTGCGTGGCCCCGGGGAAGGGGGCTGTGCCAAGAGCTAATGGCTTTTCCTTGGCCACGGGCTGGCCGGCTCTGCCAAGCATAACGCCCGGGATCCAGGGGGGGAAAGTAAAGTAAGGACATAGGGGAGCGAGAAACAAACACAGCTGCAGGAGGAGTAGGGGAGGGAGAGGAGCTGCAAAGCCACAGACCAGCTGCCTGATATCTGCCTGGTGCCAGCAAACACAGCCACCTCCTTCCCAGGCTCTGGGGCTGTAAATCTCGTGGCTGTGAGCAAACCAGAGAGGAAAAACCTCTTCTCGGGCACAAATGAAACCAGTTGCAGAGACTCACCATAATGAGGTTGTTTTTTCTCTTAATAAAAATGAAGAAAAAGATCCAAAATGAATTACAGAACTGAAACCCTGCCACAGGTATGCCAATACAGAATAAGTATTTCTCTGTGCCTTAACAGATCTTTCCCCCCAAGAAAGGAAAAGTAAAGCAGAAAGAGGTCTTGAAAGCCACCTAAGCCTTGTTGCTCCACTATAGGGACACTATATGTAAACCCACAGCAGCATCTGTGCACAGGCTCAACAAAATATTCTGTGTTTATATTCATCCTGAAGCACATACTGGACAAGACCTTGCAGTTGGGGGAACTTTTTGTGTAGCCATACAGGTCATTGTAACCTTCCCCTGGGAGCCAGTAACTTTCTAGACAGCCAGCTGCTTTAAATGGGATTATAGAGGCATTAGGAAGTGATTAGTCTGAACAGGCGATAGGTTTAGTTAAATGACTTGTCCCACGGCCAACTCCCACAGAGCCCTCACTTGCCAGTGGGGAGCTTGGCACGGGATGGGGACAGCCCCAAGCACTCCAGAGTGTCACCCAGCACTGGATTCTGCCCCCAGGAGGGCAACAGGGCTCTCCCCAGTATTTGTGATGCAAGGCCAGCTGAGCCCAGCCAAAATTGAGCATTACAGATGGAGGAGGTGGTCGTGGGATGGGGCTGTGTTTAGGATAAACCTTCATCCCTGACTCAACTCTTCCTCAGCTTTAAGGTGAACCAGAAGCAGCACAGGGCTCTCCCAGGGATGGCAGGGGAGGAGGGGTTGCAGGGAGGGCCTTGGCCAACACCAGCACAAAGTGGCAGGGTGCTTCTGGAAATAGAGACAGTTATGTTGAGCCCAAACCACCCCTCACCCTCTCAACACTGGGTGGTTTTGGGATGCCAGAGAGGGAGGGCTGTGCAAATACCTGTCACTCCAGAGGCATGCCCGTGTCTCACTTGTGCCTTATCTGGAGACTGCAAAGCTCAAGGAGTAAAAAAGTAAAATGCACCCTCTGCCAGCAGGATTTGTAAATTTTTTGGGAAAATATTTTACAATTTCTTTACAAAAAAAGAGGTAACAGTGTTTCCTTTGCCAATTCTCATTCAGGGTTTTAAGACCAAGAAATATCTGATACTGCTGCTGTGGCTCCATCTAAAATTGACAGCAGCTCCCAGGGCTTCAGGGAGTTTCTGGATTTTCATATCCCTTTCAGAAAGCTGGTTTATTATTTATGAACTACTTCGAAGCTGCTCTATTTTTAGGCTGTTTCTTTCTTTCCCCCCCACGGGCTGGAGCTCCTGGCACACATGAGGAAGCCATCACTGCCCCTGCCAGTAGAGAAAAATGTGTTTTTTAAGAAAGGTTTTGCTGCCTCTTGAGTCCCTTGGACACCGATCTGCCTCAGAGGGATGTGCAAGCTGGGTGATTGAGCTGGTGAATTTAATCCTCTAACTGCTGTGGCTGTGCCAGGATCAAACCCTGTGGACCTGCTGATGGACATTGCCCACTTGGACACCATTTCAACAAAGATGCTGAGAATGGTGTTTGCAGGCATCACCCAGTACAGTGATGGGCCAAGGAGGTCTCCAAAAACAATTCTGGTCTGTGGCTTCTATTCTTTTGCCTTATTAACATGAGTGTATGTTCTCCAGTGGGAAGTTTGGCTGTTTCCCAGGTGACAGCTAAGGCTCCCAGGCTCCCCAGAGACACCTTCCACCTCTCACTCACAAGCTGCAGCCTGCAGAGGTGCCTGCTCATGCACTGCCTCTTTCAACTTTTTTTTTTTTTTTTTTTTTTGGTATGTAATGCTAACTTGTTATTTTGCTCCAAGATGACATTGTGGCGACCTTTAACTCCTCAAAAAAACAAACAAAAAAAAAAGAAAATGAGAAGGGAGAGTGTCAAAGTCAAACAGCATGTTTGGAGCTTGCTGTGCAGGAGCTTCCCAGCTGACCCAAAACAAAGCTTTTTCTCTGTGTTCTGTGGAAGCAGTGAGTTGCCTTGCCTCAACTCGAGATGAAAGCAAAACATCTGAACAGGACACACTTTACGGAGTAAAAATAAAAATCCATTTTTTGACCGCTTCTATTTTTACCAACACCACCGCTAACCACGGGCTGCGAGACCCACAGCACCACTAACCCCAGCCACTTTGCAAATTAGGACATTCATTTAAAGAGGGTCAATAACATACAACTGCTCTCTATTGCCCTGGCAGGGTCAGGTCTGAAGCGTGCTGGGGGCCAAGCTCCTGCCGGGGACACACACCCACTTCCCACGCCGGGATGCCAGGAAACCCTCCCTCTTCCACTGCAAGGTGCTGCTGCCTCCTCCCCAAACATCTTGGCAGGAGTCGAGCTCAGGAAACAGTACAGAAACACTGCAGATTTTACCAGGAGGCATCTCCAACCCCACACAAGAGCAGGGAATTAGGACAGCAAGTTAAGGGAGAAATTTCTTCTCTGCAAAAAAGCTGTGGGAGAAAAAAAGCCTCCACGTGCCCTGTCTGGAACTCCCTACAGGGAACCTGCCCTGACAAAGGGACTTTGCACACCTGAGACGGGGGCAAACAAACCATTTCTAGGGGTTTAATTTCCCTTGGAGGGGTCTGCAGCAGAGCACTGGAGGGCTTTTAGGAGTCAAATAGGGTGAAATCACTGCTCTCCCCACTTGGTGCTGATGGGAGCAGGTGGGACAGGTGGGGGCACCTTGGTGACAACACTAGTACAGGGCGCAGGGCTCCCCACACACCCTGATTCCACATGGATCACAGCCACTGATTCCCCCCCTAATCCGGTGGATTCCCCCAAATAATAAGGTGGATCACTCTGGAGCTCTGGGTTTATCCCTGCAACACTCAAACCACCTCAGGGGGCACAGACACCCAGCCCTTGAGCCAGCGCAGCAACTCTGGCTTTGCAGGGACAGCGAGGGGCGCACGGTGCCCCAGGGGACCGCCCACCTTCACTGTCCTTGCTGTGGCCAGAGCAGAGATGGACACACTGAGGGGCTCCTGGATATGCTGCGCTGGGGGTCTCTCTGCACCTCCCGCAATGTGACAGACCCTTGTCAGGGCTGCTGCAAATTCCCCACCGCACCCGGCTGTTGGACGCAGCCAGGCACCTCATCCCTCCGGGGCACGGCGCCCCAGCGCTTACCTGGCCATGGCTTCCTGGGGATCCCTGCCTGCCGCCTGACTCCACCACAGACGCCTTTTTAAGCACACAGAAAAGGAGCACTGCTACACCGCCGCGTCCCCGGCAGCTCCATCCTCTCCATCACGGGGCGCTCCGAGCCGCTCCGCGAGCAGCGGGTGCCCGCGGGCAGGAGGAGGGGACCGGCGCGTCACCGCCGTGTTTCCTCAGGCTCCGTGACGGATGTGTGAGCAGCCAACCCTCCGGCCGGGGTGTGCCAAGGCGAGCGGAGCCGGCCAGGAGGGGCGGCGCAGCTTCCACCAGCCCCGGCTCCCGGAGACCCGGGATCAGGGCTGGCATCCCACCTCCCTGCCAGGGCAGCGGGAAGCGAAGGCGCATCTCCTCCCGGCACTCGCAGGAGCGCCATAACCAGAAAGAAAAACGAAAAACAAAACAAAACCAACCCAAAATCTAATACACGGTTTGGGGTGGTTTTTGTTTTCTTCCCCAGGTCTTGTGATTTTAAGCAGAGTCATGATGCAGAAGAGTAGTGCGGCTGACTTATGTGAAAAGAAACAAGCTGCCACACTGCTGCTGGAAGGTTTGTAAGATAGGATTAAACAGCACTGGACACTCGGAGGATAAACCCCAAAGTCAATGTGGCCATGTGAATACAGAGCTCATCTGCAAAGTGCAAACAGGCTGCCAGCACCTCACTCCATTTGCAAGAGGAGGCAGGATATTTGAAGCTGTGGCATTAGCTCTGCCCAGCCTTAAATACTTTCACCTTTATTATAGAAATCGTGACTTTGCAGCTCAGTTTTGTCCTTTAAAGTTTTCAGTGCCAAGTGATGCTCCAAACCCATTTAGACACCTCATCCAGTGTTCGACCATGAATACAGATCAGCCAGAACCAATTCTGGCAGCAGACAACTTAATATTTAACACCCCTGACAATTCCTCTTTACAATATAATCTTTCTGTGTTCTTCACCCCCTAGTAATTACCAAGATGAAGTTTAACAAGCTGGGTTTTCACTTTAACCCTGCACACGGCTTTCGTCTCATGACTAAATCATGACCAGAGGCTTTTGCTTTTCCCTGCCTGGAGGCACATCAGGGAGCTTGAATTTATCTGAGCCACAAAGATTTGTGGAGACTTTAAAACAAAATGAGCCCTCCTGGTCCTCTTGTAGTAAAGTACATTGGGCATGAGGGATAGAAAGCTCCAGTGTTCTCCCTTTAAGGATATGTCTCTGTCCACCCTGGAGAAGTCCTACAGGTTCTGGGATAGCTGGAAGAAGGGAGCCTGGTTCTAAAATTGTGGTCCATGGGGTAACCCTGAGCCCAGCAATCAGCTCCTTGGAACCTGCAGGGCCATTAGATCTCATGCCCAACAGTGGCAAAAGCGGAACACCAAACACTGGAGCTATTAGCTTATTTCATTTACCACTTTTGCCATGTAAGATACACAGCTACAAAGATTTTGGTGTCTTTGCCACTGTCTGTTGGTTCCCCAGCCCAATTCCAGCTGGTACCAGAAATGTGCCATTGACCACCCCACCAGTCCAACAGCGTCTCCCCAAAGCGAGTGTCCATCTCACCACTCATCTCTGTCCTCCAAAACAAACCACCCCACAAGTGGGACCTAGTGCCTTGTTTTGTCACACAGATTCTTTATTCAAAGAGCTGAGTCAGCAGTTTGGAAGCACTCAGCATTTCTGATGCTGATGCATACTGAAACCTGAGCCCATCCCAACATCCAAGCGCTACAACACGATATGGGTGAGAAATGGAAACCTAAGTACATCCCTCTGGCACAGCCCTGACGATCTTCCAGCCATCAAGTCACCATGAAACTCCAGGCACTGGCAGCTCCAGAGAGCTGTGGATGGCTCATGATGCTGGGTTGTTGACCTAAGTCCTGGAATTTGCATCCATATCCAACAGTCACTAATGCTGGACAACTTTGGCACAAACGCAGTCACCAATTCCCTTAAGTGCCCCCTTGTAGCTCTTCCATGTGCAGATCCAGCTATGCAGACGTAACCTCACAAACTCCATTCTCCACTGGGCTGTAGGTGTCTGCTGTGCCAGGCATTTGCCCTTTGGACGTCATGAGTATCCCAAGGTGGTAAGAGGAAAAATGGGAAGAAACATTTCTGCTTTCTAACTCAGCTTTGGCTTCTCCTTGCCATAGCCAGTGATGGCGGAGCTGTCCCAAAACCCACTCCAAACCCAACCCAGCACAAAGAGCTGCGTATACCCGTCTGCAAAGTTTTCACTAACAAGAGGCAAAAGTTGAAGCTACACTTTGTAAGCGGTGCCGTGGACGTGTCTCCCGGCTGCGTTCATCTTCTCCGTGCGGCCAGACTCCCACCCATCAGAGAGCCCGGGCGGTCCCTGCACGGCGGGGTGCGGAGAGCTCGCACCCCAAGGTCCGGGCAAAGCTCAGCACCTCCACCCCGCTCCCCGCGGGCCTTCCCGAGCCATCGCCGAAGCTGCAGCCCAGGGTCTGCGGGAGCGGGACCCTCTCGCCGGCCTCCGCCCGCAGCCCCCGAGCCGGGCTGTGCCCCCGAGCCGGGCTGTGCCCCCCGCCCGAGCGCAGCCCGGTCCCGCTCGCTCACCGTCCCGCTCACTCACCGGCACCGCCGGGCCATGGCCGGTCCGCCGGCCCGGGGGCTCCGGGCGCGGGGCTGAGCGCGGTTCCGGGGTTGGGCGCTGCCCGCTCCGCCCCGGCTCCCGCCCCGGACCGGCCCCCGAACCGGCGCTCCCCGATGGGAGATGTAGTTCGGCCCGGGAGGGCAGCGCGGGGGCGCCCGGGCCGGACCTGCTGGGGGTGTCGGGGTGCGTGGGGATGGGGTACCCCGGGCTGGGAGGGATGGGCTTTGGCGCTGGCGGGGCTGTGCCGGGATGCTTTTGGGTCGGGATGGGATTTTCATGAGGTGCTTTGGTACTGGGATGTGCTTTTCATGGGATGATTTTGGGTTGGGCCAGGTTTTTCAATGGGGGGCTTTTTCGTCGGGACATGCTTTTCATGGTATGTTTTTAGTCTGGCATGGGGTTTCATGGGGTTTTCGGTGCTCCCAGGAGGACTGGGGTACTGCTTGGTGTGGACACAGCATGACAGGAACGTGGGTCCCCAGGCTGCTCTGTCCTGGAGCATCCCCACACTGCGAGGACCACAGTGCCGTGGATTTACCATCAGCAGCACACACGGAGGGGCCTGGGTGGTGTTGCCCCCTGGCACTGTGCTCTCAGATCATACTCAGACAAGGGCATTTCATGACTTCATTAATTATGTGCTGCTTTCAAAGTACCCCTCCTTATTTAGCCTGTGTCAGTGCTCAGTATTCCAGATGGATGGCAGCTCTTCCTGGATAACTTGCCAAAAGCAAGCATGTCCTCAGCAGTCCAGCATGAAGCCGACAAACACGGGTGTCAACGACTGCTTCTATTTTTGGCTGTGTTACTGTGCTCTGAGAGCTTTCCCTTGCATGCTCTCTTGGTCTCCAGCTTGTGCATGGTGTGAGGGCACCAACCTGCAAGGGCTGCTAAAGTGCCCACCAAATTAGCAGTCAATGAAGTTTCTCCACCCTTCCCAGAGTTTCCCAGATTGTGGGGAAGGGTCTGAGGGGAGCAATTGCCCAAACTGATTTTAATGAAAGAGCACCTTTGCCCTTCAGCAGTGCTGTGGGGCAAAGTGAGCCTCTGAGATAAACTAATGTACCCTGGCACTGCCATCTCAGTGAGCTGTTTCCAGTGGGCCTCCCTGCCAGCAAATACCACTCTCACTTGCATGGTCATTTCCCTAGAATTCTCATTACCAGACCCATGCCAGTCAAGGAAAATATTCCTGTTTCTCAGTGGAGGAGACCTTGAGAAGCTTCTTTCTGAGGGTCAGACATAGGGACATATATGGGGAATTCAGTTGTCCCTGTTTATCCTTCTTGTTGCTTGGTTTTATTTTCTGAACTCAGGAATTTAAAGCCAATCACATGTTTTCTGCTAAGTCTCATACCTAATTCTGGTCCACAGGGATTTGATGCAGTAGCAGAATGATGACTGTGCTGGTTCAATTGCATCTTTTCTGCCCTCTGCCTGGGGCTGAAAAAAGCTGCTTCAGCAACAAGGACATCCTAAAGGTAAACATGTGGGGATTAAAAGGTCCTGCCAGACCTGCGATGGGTGAAGGACAGGGCTGATTACTGCATAACAAAGCGTGGCCAGGGAATATGTTCTTGGTAAGTAGAGCACACAATGACAGCAGAAAATACAAGAGCAGCACAAAGAACACTGATATGGCCCCAAAATCTGGGAGGTGCTCAGCTGTATGCAGTTGGGGCTCAGGGATGCCAGCAGGATTTTAGGTGTTGTACAGTCCCAAGCATGGCTGGATGAGACCATGCATACAAAAAACTGTCCTGGGAGGCAATCTGGCTTTCTTAAGGATTTGTATAGTGGTCCCTGGGGACTATGGGGCACCAGGAGAGTATTCCCCAGGCAGCACTTACTACCGGGGGGTATTTATGCTGGAAGTCAGAACCCTCAGGATGTGCAGACATCCCTGGGACATGGATAGTCTGTCCAGGGAAGGAGATGGATTGCCATGGCAAAGCCACAAGCACATATACTGGGAGAGCATCCCTTTGGCACTGGGAGGAGGACACAAGATGCAAAGAGGGGATGAGCAGACCCACTGCCAGCATCATCAGGCCCTCGACCCCATGGAGATGTGCCCTCTGTGACACAGAAGGACTGCTGGCACCTTGCAGAACTCCCTGGACAACCAGTTCATCTCAAGCTGATCAGCAGTGGGGTTGATGGTTAATGATGTTCCTGTAAAGCTCCTGCATTGCCACCTCAATCAGCTGCTTGGGCTGACCTTGGCTCAATGAATTTTGTAACGGGGACATTGTTAATTCCTACAGATAGCAGGGAGTGGAAAGAGACACCCATCCCATGTGGCAGCATCTGCCTTCACAGCTGCCAGGACACACAGTGAAACTGATTACTAGTCAGGATCCAATGCTGGAAATGCAGCTGGATATCTCAGCATCAAGCCTCCCTTGGGGGTCATAGCAGGGCTGTGATCCTCTCCCCAAGCTCCCCACTCACCAAAAACATGGGACAAAGGATGGCATCACTGGCTCCCCTGCATCCAGGGTGTCCACAGACGTTTGAGTACTTTGCCTAGTGGGAGATGGGGTGAGTGCACTGAGACTGCCAGGAATGGGGCAAGCAGAGGGTGGGAAGGGAATGACAGGACTGCCAGCTGTCCTACAGCTGGCAAGGCCTGAGAGGGCTGGGTTATATGGAGCAGAAGGGTGCCCTGCTTGGTAACATGCACTATTTCTGTCCTGTGGTGATGTCCCTCTCCACGCCCTCTGCTTGCTCCCTCATAAAAATGCACATGCTAACGAGGCTGCAGGAGTTGAGCAGGTTTGCAGTGAGCTTTGCCTCAGTGCTGATGACCTTCTTAGCCTGTGGGGGGAAAACTGTGTTCCACAGACACCCTTTGAGTGGGGCCTCGACTCAGGGATTGCTCCTCCTGCAGGACCAATGCTGGGAGGGATTTTTCAGTGCTCAGAACTCTCCCCAGCCCTTCACAGGGTCCCCTGGCAAGGAAGACCCACCAGCTGGAACTGAGTCTGGGAAGTGTGTTACAGCAGCTCTCAGAGCAACTCCATCATCACCACGTCACACAGCAGCCTGGCATGAGCCTTGTCGCTGCCTCAGTTTCCCTTCTTCAGCAGAACCTGTGCCTGGTGCACTCTGAAACCAATCCCTGGACAGGGCTGACATGTTAGAGCTTCTGATGGTGACTACCAGTTCTGAGAGACCAAAGCCACTGCAGGATGCAGCTCAGGGGACAAGTCAGCAAGCAAATGCCATGGTGTGTCAAACACTTTCCTGATCAGGGAGCATGACACTGCCTCACTACAGAGATACAGCAAGGCATCCTCTGAGTCATTGTGCCACCCTCCTGCCTCTGCAGCTAGGTAGGTTTAGAAACCCCAAAGTTTCCTCCTCCTGCAGCATTTACCTGTGTTACAACCTTGTTCTATTTCCAAAGCTCCTGTGGAGCTCACTCTTGGGCAGTCTTTTTGACAGAGCACAGCAAGCAGTATGAGTTAGTGCAAGTGTTGCTGAGGATCCTGTGTTTTTTAGGAAAGAGGAACAAGCAGCCTGCTGGGACAGGTGTGGGCCAGTATGTGCAGCCCAGGCTGATGCTTATGTGATCAGTTGATGCCACAGAATGGGAGCAGTGGGATTTGGTGGCTGCTAGTCCCACAGCTCCTTGACTGCAATTCCTGCCTACACCCCTCTTGGACTGTACCATCCTCATTTTGTTGTGGCTCCCAGCTTCCTCCCCTCCTGCCAGCAACTACCTTAACAATGGTAGGAAATAGTTTCAGCTGGTCCTAGTTAAGATAATTTTATTTTTGGGAGGTGCAGAAGCAGTGATTGTGGCTTTTCAAGCCCCTTTCTCCTGCATTTCCTCAGAATTCCTACAGCAGTCCAGCTGCAGGCAGAGACCCCCACACCAGTGCAGTCAATGCCTGTGACACAGCCCCAGCACAACTGCCCTGGCCTGATGAGGTAGCCAGGGAAATTATTGCCTGCTCTGTCTCCCCTTTCTAATTAAAAGCTGGATTTGGGTAATCCTCTGTGCCTTGTTTGCTGTTCCATCCTGAGTAATGGTCTCTGCAATCAGAGTGAGCAATCCTCATCCATCCTGCAGGGACAGCTGGGTCATGCCAGAGTGGGAGCAGCATGAACTGGGTTTGATTTTTCCAGAGCTGAGGAGTTGAGCAGAGATGCCCCTGCAGGGATGGGGACAAGCCAAGCCCTGTTCTGGTCTGGCCTGTAACACAGTGACCACTCAGAGCCCTGCTGTGCTCTCTGCTCCAGCCCCTCTGCTGCTTCATTTTGGCAGATGCATGGGTCCAGACCCACAATCATCTTGGCAGGGGCCAGCCTGTGCCCCTGAAGGGCTGCAGAGCCCTGCCTGTTGCTGGAGAACCTGGAACACCTGAGTGTCTCTGCAAAAGTGAATTATGTGCCCTTAGAGGAGAAGAAAACAAGCTACCCTTGATTTTCACACCCTACTGGTCCCAGTTGTGCCAGATTTAGGCTCTCCATCAGCTCCATCCCCTCCAGGGAGTCAGTAAGAGGCTGGGAGGGGAAGGTGGACACTGGCCCAGCTCCCTGGCCTTGGAGCAACCCAGGGGACAGGTCTGTGGAGCACCACTGTGCAGAGGTGGAATCCAAGCCTCTCAGTTGTGGGGGTACTAATCCTGCATCAGATTTACTGCCAGCATGGCCTCCATGGCTGTCTTCTATACCTGATGGTCCACAGGTTTTCCAGTTGCTGGTACTGGACTTTAAAATCAGGGCTTGGCTCCTGTGCCAACAGCTTTGAGGGGCAGAACAGCTGCAAGGCTGGAAAAAAGGTTATTTCACCCACTGGTGTTGTACAGATGCAGCAGCTCTTTCTGCTTCTTGCAGACCAGATGCAGGGGCTGGATCCAGCCTGATGTGCTTCCTGCTGCCATGGGGACTCATGTTTCCCAAACACTGGTGGCCAGTCCTGGAATATTTACCTCTGCCATTCACACAGGCACTGTTTCAGGGACCAAGCAGGCCATGGAGTGAAGCTGCACCCCTGGTTCCAGTCTCTGTGACTGCTGGGGGCTCAGAGAAGTTGGTGCAGTCCACACTGCCTTGCCCTTGTTTGCTCCAATGAAAGAAAAGTCTGTCAGGCTGGTTTTCATATGTATGCTTTTTAATATCATTAATTCCGTTACACTACACACAACCAGTAACAATGATAAATACTGCAATGGAAATGTTAAAAAAAAATATTATACATGTTTTCCATGTTTTTGAAAAAAAAACTCCCACATTTTAAAATAAATTAATGCATAAAACTGATGGTAGAAAAGAGAAAACCCAAAACAAACCATAACACAACTGATCTGTTTAAGGCAATACTCTACACAGACAGGAACAAAAATACAACAGTGTGCTACATGATCTGAATGGCAAAAAAAGAAAACCCATACAAGATGCAGATTGATGCTTTGGGAGTGAAAAATTCCCAAAACCAGATAAAAAAAACAATGGCCAAGTTAAGTGCAGCATTAATACACTCTGCATGTCAAATGATTAGCAGGTTCCTAACAAGGACTAAGGTCAAGCTACAACAAATTTATCTTCCTAATTAAAAGGTTATTCAGGTCAAACCCTACATTTAACTCTATTTGCGTTTGGCTGTTTCAGCTATATTTCACTATATGCAAGGACAGCCAGAAATTCATCTCCTGCTCTTGAGAGTAACACAAAGGTTGGGAGGTCTCCCATCCTGAAATATATTTCCATTAAATAAATCCAAAAAAGATCTTGCTTTTGGTGACCCTGAAATGCCTCCCACCACACAGGGAATGGAGACCCAGAAGGCATTTGCTTAGGTTGATTTTTTTTCCATGCTGAGGACAAAAAATGGAAGTGCAGATTTGATCTGGATTTGGAGGAGTGCTACTTCTCTGTCTGCCAGAAGTGCCCATCTGGAGCCTGCTGAAAGTATTTTGCCAGCATGGACGAAACCCATTCTGTATGCAGGCTCTGGCTACAGCCATGACATTTGCTATTAAGGTTGGTGCAGAGCTCCACACCTGCCTGGACAGCCAATGATCCCCAATTATTAATGCAGCCCAGAACTTGGCCACTGGAAGATGGACAATAATTGTAATGCCAAAAAAATCCCTCTCTCCCTCAAAAAAGAAAAGAAAAGGGACAGTAGCCACTTTCTGCCAACTTCCTTGGGTGGATCCCCATCAAGTGCCACCCATTCAAGATCGGCAGTGCCAGATCTCACCAGCATCGACCCAGTACATTCCCAGTAAGGTGCATGTCTGCAAGGTGCTGCTGGGGGCAAAGAAACTTCCTGGGACATGGTCAGAGCCTCCTGTACTGCCCTGCTAGAGTGTGTGGGAAGGAAGCCATGAAACACAAGGAAAGAAACCCAACTGGAATTACTAGACTCGTGAAGGCCAATGACTGTCCAGGTTGCCTTGGGTTTGGGTGGGAAAGGGGGATGCAGAACTGGGCTGAGAATCGCTTTGGTGCAACTGCCTCTGATGCTCATCACTAGTGCATGGGGCAGGGGAAGAAAGGCGACAGCTGCTTTGATAAAAGGGGTGTGGAAGGAGGACGTGTGTGCAATATAACAAGGCTTGCAATTCTAGGACTAACCACTGGACACGGATACCAAAGATTACTTGTGACAACTAGCTATCCTTCTACTGTGGTTGCTATCCTTCCCTCATTTCCTGGTGTGATTCTTCTTCAGTTTGGGAAGCCATGGCTGTTTGGCATGATGGCCAGCACTGACCCTCCCACCCCAGTCCTTGCCCAGCTCATGGGGTGATTCTGCTACAGGTTGGACAACGAGGTCTGGAAATCATGTCAGGCACAGACTGGCTCTGCACGCCAGCCAGCACCTGCCTTCAGACCCTTCAGAAATCTATTTAATAGCATCTCATCTCCCTTATTAAACTGAATGTTCAAAAACCTCTGTGGAAGGAGTAAAAAGGGTTTAAAAAGTGCAAAAAGGGGAGGGGGAAAACCCAACTTTCCAAATTGTCTCCACTGCAAAGATTTCATCCTCCACCGGAGTCTTTTCTCCTGGCAGAACTACAGCCCCACCAGTGTCACACAGCACCCTGCCCTAGAGCAGCAAGAACAGAGCCAACAGGCTCCCCTCTAAGGCCTCTGCTGCAGGATTCCAGCCCATACCAGAAGCATGTGGGCTGGCAGGTCTGGGACCTGGTCTGCAGACCTGGATCCACAGCACTGAGGCCAGGAGGGTGAATCAAGCATCCGGCTTGGTAGGCTGAATCTCACCAGGTTTTGCACAAACTTGGTGAATCCTCAGCCCCACAGCCTTCATGTGGGTGAAGAGAATCCCAGCCTCCTGTCTGGTTCTCACCCCATCATATTCAATGACCTACAGCTGGCCTGGCTTTTACTTGGGGCTTGTCTTAGTAGAGAGGCAGCCACAAATTGAGCACAGCTGCTACCACAGCTCCTCCATGCAAAGAAACTAAACAAACACATCTCTGAACTGGGGGTGGATATGAAGGTCTATCATGAAGAGTCCTTGCCCAACTTTTTCAGCTCTTTCCATGCATCTGTATTACATCTCTCAACAAACTGTCTCCCCCAAATCACGGAGGCTTGAGGAACGTGGGTACCAAATGGAGTTGCAGCTTATTTAGGTTGCAAAAGCAAAAAGGCAGTGCTTCCCAGGGAGCTCACGTGGGACAGCTGCATGGTCAGCTAGGGTAGAAATGCTGCTCTGGGAGGGCAAATATCTCAGCAGCTATGGGACTTAGCATGGCCTTTCAGTAGCCTTTCCTTTTCCTGATGCCTACTGCACTGCTTTCCAGTGACAGTCTGAGATGGTCAGACTTAGTTTGTACCTTCCAACCCTTAATCCTATCCCACCACCTGTATCACCATTTGATATTATGGAAATACCTCCACAGGCCAAGCACTATCAGTCAGGTGGTGGCATCAGTCATGGCAACTTCCAGAAGAAAATCCATCTTTTGCTGGAGCAGTTTTTTAAAGAAAGCAAAAGGCTCAAAGACACCACCAGTGGCAAATGGGTCTTTAGAACAATGGGAAAAGCTGCTTTGCACAGGCACCAGGGAAAGCTGCAACCTGTCCTGCTGGTGTCTGTGCTCTCTGTGACACTGTTTGCTGCATGCCTGTGTGGGCCACGGGGCTGTGCCTTGCCTGATCTCAGTCCTAGCCTCTGCCTCCCCTGCAAGCTGTCAAAGATGCACTCAGGCAGCATCCAGCTGCTGTCATCCTGGGACTGCCAGCAATGTCCACTGGGGCAAAGGAAGGGACGTAGCGGTGACTTTTGGGAAGCAATGCAGCAGCTCAGATGCATAATACAGGGAGTTAAAATATAGACCACAACCCCTATGAGAAATCTCCTGTAGATAATCCTAGGCCATAAAATCTCCCTTTATGCTAAGTTCCTGGCTCTTTTGGTTCAGGTCTTGTGTGGTTCTGTAACAAAGATGGGTTTGTCTGATGAGGTGTGGTTTGGAGCAATCCCTCTTACAGCTGAGCCTTGAAGGAAGAGACCAGTATGCCCAGAAGTGAAAAGCAGCTCAAAATGAAGACCTTTCCATGCCTTCCCAGCTAGTCCTGCAGTGTTGATCCTCTATGCAGATGTTGCTTTTGAACATGCTGCCCAAGCTTGCTGAGCCAAGCAGCAGCCAGGTACCAAAGCCTATGGCTTCTAGGTAAGGGTGGCAATACCCCAGGTGAGTTTGAGGTGAGGAGCCCAGGCAGAACCACCCTTCTAAAAGCTAAGATGATCATATGGTTGCTAAAAGCAAGAGCATGAAACTGCCATAGGAATATCTCAAAAATGAGCTTTTCAGTCCTCTGGTCCCTTTCATCACTACTTGCCATCCCAAGCTGCACTCCTAAATTCCTTAATTCTGCTATCAGTGGATGGTGTGGTTGGTACACCAAATCTTTGTACAAATCTTTGTTCCCTCTGGGACCAGGCAAATGCAGAAGCCAGTTGTGCAAGAGTCAGCTGCCAAGTAACTGGATAACATATCCTTGACAAACATCTTTCTCCAAAGATGTTTAACCTCTGTACTAGCCTCCACCCCACTGCATTCTGTCATGTGTGAAGAACACCAGAAGATGGTAAACAGAACAAAAGCAGAGTAGTACTTTGAAAATAGGAATTAAATTTCTATAGCATGGTATTTACATCCTGCTTGCAGAACTGTCCTATCAGTGGTGCCTCTCACACTTGGCAGTATTCATGCAGGATGGTGGTAGCACTTTGGGAAGGCATGTTTCTCCCATGTGCTCCAGAAGGAAATGGACACCAAGAAGCGATATGACTTGCCTGAGATTAGAGCAAATACCAACAGCAGCAAGGACTCCAGATCTCATTTCTGTGCTCTAACAGTCCTGCAGACCTGCCAGGGCTGTATTTGGCTGCAGTGCCAGCTCAGGGACAAGATGTTTCTGGTGTGTGTACCTGAAAGCAAGCTTTGCTCCCTTCTGGCATCAGGGAGATGCACTGAGACAGATCAACTCGGACAACTGGGATCTGCCCTAGGACAAGACAGCACTTGGCAATCTTTCCAGTTACTGCTTGTTTTCTTTTTCCTGTTTTCCATCTGTTGCCCAGCTGGATCCTTCCTTTCTTCAAAAGCATCTTCATGTTTCTGTTGAGTCACACACACGGTGCTGCATTTTTCAAGCCTCCTGCATTCTCCTGCACAGCCTGCAGGCCAGCCCAGGATCAGACAGTGCATGGAAAGGAAAGGATTCTGCTCAGGATTGTAGACCTGTGTGTCAGCCAGTGAACTGCTGAATGCAGTGGGTGCCTCCTTTTGGGACAAGAGATGGTGGAACATACCAGAAGGAGCTGAATCCATCTTGTCTGTGGGAAAGCTTTCCTGAAGTCCCTTTCAAAGTCCATGCAGCAGGAATGGAACACCTGCTTTTGCAGTTGCAAGGCATCTGCAGGCAGGACAGCCAGAAGAGCACAGCAGATCCAATGACCAAGCACACATGTTAGGGACAGACATGTGGCAAGGTCAGATATCACCCACTGGCTCTTCCAAAGGTTGACTTCAAGATGCCTGGTAAGATATCAAACAAGCCTTCAGTATGGCTATCAGTCTCCTTTCAGGTGAAGTTTACTTGCAAACACCAGAACAGCAGACATGACCACGCTATCTACAGACCTTCCTCAAGACTAGGAGGATGTTCCTCCTCCCAACAGATGGAAATGTGGAGTTTGCAGACAAGAGAGATGGAACAGAGTGCTGTGACCCCAGAGTTCAAATATAGCTTACATTAAAGGATACTAGATAGTATTTTATCCTGATAAAAGGAAAGGATTTGCTGAAACTCTCATAATTTGGTGACTGATATTACATAAAATCATAACAAAAACCCAGTCTGGCTTTAGGAGGCATCAAATGCAAATTCCATTGAGGAGGCACCAGCATCAATATCCTTACATCCTGTTTGCATGGTAATTTAGGTAGACAGCGACAAGCAGCATTTCATATTCCATGGTGTTCCTCCCCTTCGTTTTCATACAACTTAGGATTGAAAACATGGCCTGAGAGGGCCATCTTGTTTGGTGCAAGGACTGGAGGAAGGAACAGATTTCTTTCTTGCCTGCCATCTAGATTTAGGAGGGCGCCCAGAAGCTCTATAGATTTTGTAGAAATGCTGTGACAGAGAGTTTGTGCTCTTGCCTTCTGCCTTCTTCTGGTCATGGTGGAACAGATTGATCTAAGGAGAGCAGTGCCAGGATAGACATCTATCTCCACACCTTCCCAGGAAATCACCACAGCATAACCTCCAACAAGAGCTGCTTGAGCAGAGAGGTTGGATCTGATGATCCCACTGTGGCCCCTTCCAGCCTTACCCATTCTGTGACTCTGAGGGCACATGGAAAACCTGCTGGCTTAAGCAAAGATCTGAACAAGAGACCAGAGAGGGAGAACCAGCCTCATCTGTGGTTGATACATACCAATGGGCAGTCATCAATATTCCACAATGAGCCAACATACATGCTGTATGGTCATAATCTGCTGAAGGGGCTGCAGTTCAGAAGGGTTAGTGTTCAGTTTTCTATGACAGCTGCATGTGCATTGCCTTAAGCCACTCAACCTTTCTGACAACATCCCTACACAGGTAACTACTTTTCCCCACCCTTTCAACATTATTCCCCTAATAAAATATATGAACACAAAGCATAGAGAGGAGAAGCCAAAAAATTGCCATTTTATGGTCCTGTACTGACATGCCAAACCAACTATTTCTGCAACCAACTCCTGTGTACAGGCAAAAACACTTGAGTTGTGCTTCAGTTTGTATTTGGAGGAAGCACAGGGTGGAACATCTGAGTTCATTTCCCTTCCTCCCTAATGGGTTGTGCTAGAAGCAGATGCACATCACAAAATGCAAAGGGCTGAAGGCAGTTGCAGGGCTGGGGAATGTCTCAGGGCACATGGCAGGCAAAACCAGCAAGAGGGGCAATAAAAGGACTTGGTCATGGTGTCATGGGACAGTACATGTCATAGAATCACTCAGATTGGAAAAGACCTTTAAGATCATAGAATCCAACTGTTAATCCAGCACTGCCAAGTCTACTATGTGAAGTCTATCCCTTGAGGAGAGATGCTAACCTTGAGAGATAACAGTGACAGCAAGCCTCATTCTATTCTAGACTGAATAGGACAGTACTTGGTTATAGCTGGACTCAGTGATATTAAGGGTGTTTTTGAACTTAGATGATGGCAGGATTCTATGATGGCAGCATGATGGAGACGTGGGATTGTGCAGCCCTCAGGGGCTGGCCCAGGTGAAGAGTTGTTGCTTTAGCAAGCACTCCGAAATGTTCTGAGCTCCTGAGCAAGGGCTGTGGGAAAGGCTGAGCATGTGCAGCCTGGCTGGAAGGCACAGAGACTGACCCAGGAGGAAAAATGCAATGAAGACATTCCACGACACCAGTGCTGAACTGCAAAGTCCCTCTCCAGAAGAGCGAAGATTTTAAGAGCCTTGATCATGTCCTATAGGATCATATTGACCAAAGAATTTCTATTAGGTTTTAACTACAATCCCCAATAAAAAAGACTCCTTAATGAATGTTTTTCCCTTTTATCTTTCTCTCTACTCTCTACTTCGCCCACATCCAGACAATTTGATAATCGCAACCTGAGTTGTATTTTGGAAACATTGCCCCTCAGCACAACTAGGTGGTGAGAAAAGAAGATGAATTCACTTGAGAAACACAATCCCTTTAGGAGCTGGCCAATTAACCATCACTTCTAGAGAGGATGGTTAATAGAAGAGGCAGGGATGCTCAGTAAACAGTACCATTCAAGCCCTCTTTCTATGGCCTGGAACTAGGGTGGCAGCATGTTTTAGGCAGAGGGAACAAGCATAGCTTTAAAAGCTGTCAATACCATCAAGGAAATAAGCTCATGAATCTCGTGTGCCTACTCTTCCACTCACACTGTGGCTGGTATCAGGCTTGGCACTGCAGAGAGTAAATCCCCGGGATGCTAAAAAAATTCTCTTCTAATTATAAGTAGGACTTCTTAAAGGCTCAGTTCACTTCACATAGATTTCAGATCAGGGGGATCTATCTGTTGTGGTGCAACTCAGGCTCTGCTTTGTGACTCAGGAATTCTGATGGGAAGCTCAGAACTCCTCTCCTTTTTTCCCTTCCCCAGCTACAGAGCAGGTGATGATCCAAAGCAGATGGTTCTTTCCCCTGAAAACACAAGAATTGTGCCTGTGGCAAAAGATTTCAACACCAAGAAAAATGCCAGCCCATCCCTTGCATATGCTGAAGCTAGTGAGAGGACATGCTTCCTAATTCCAGAAGTGGTTCTGCATTCAAAACAATCTTCTGGTGAACTGGGAGCTCAGGCCAGCAACCTAATGTAACAGGTTTCCTAACTTTTCCAGCACCAAATAAAACACAACTGCTCCTGACCTGGGACCAAGTCTGGCTCACAAGTGGATAGACAGGGAGTGAACAGTAGTTTCTGCTCATGGGCATCTTTCAGCTGCAGCTGTTCATAACTCTGCTGCTGCTGCTGAAAATTCCTCTCAAATCTGACTCACTGTCACAAATCTGCCACACTGATGACTTCAGCATTAACGAGCCTCTCCCACAGGCACCCAGAGACACAATGTCAAGACAACATCAAGAGTTAAGCACTGTTAAAATGTGCTTTCTTCAACTAGCTTTTCCAGCATTGTTATTCAGGCTGTACATCTCTAGTCCTGACTCTTGCAGGATTAATTTCTTCTCATTTGAACAAAGTTTAAGGTTTTTGGAAAGAGATGGGTCGGACAGGGATTAAATACAGGCTGAAGTCAGAATACGTGACTGAACTGAAGCCACAAGTATGGTTGGTGTTCCTGGGCACTGAGCAAATCCTTGAAGTGCATGAGTGGATTGCAGATCGAATCTGATGTGTTTGGTGGCAATTTAATGTGGTGCTAAGGGCAGATTGCACTGGCTACGTGACACAACAGCTCTAGCTAGTACTGACTCACAGTGAAATGTCAGCTACTTGTCCCTTTTGCAAGTGAATGAATTGTGTGGTGCTAGTCCTGGCTAGCCTTGCCATAAGAAAGGATGCCCTGGTCTGTCCCCATTCCTGTGCCCCAGTTGTAATATAATTTTGGTTATGCAAATGAAACAGGTTTAGTGAATGAATTAAGAACTGACTTCCTCTCATTGGTAAAACACTTTGATACCTCCAACTTGCCCTAATCTTGCGGATGGATTGGTTTCAGTGGGCAGGATTACCTGAAGACCCATCTGACCTCTCCCATTCTGGAAAAAGACACTTTACAAAATATCCCCAGTGCCTAAACAAACCAAGGAGGTATCTCTGGACCCCTCTGCATTCACTCTTTAGACCAGTCAGTTCTGCCAGGCACTGCCTGGCACTTTGAGCAACTTCTCTTTTGTTTTACCATAGTTTAAAATAAGTTATCAACCAATCATAAAATGAATTTTTTGGTTTCTCCTGGCTCCATGAACACAAAGAGGTGCACGTCCTACCATAGGAGGAAGCAATGGCTGTTAAGTTTTACAGTTATAGTGGAAAGCACTGATCACAGCCTGCCGGCCTCACTACTGGATGTGACAGGCGGTGGAGGAGGTGGCTTGGCAACACATGCAGGTGGGGTTGACCGATTTGGGGGGGATTAGGTCGAGGTCCTCGTCATCTGGGATCTCATCTAACCGGTACCCATCCTTTAGCAGCTGGATGTTCAAGTCTTGGTTGATCTGCTACAGACAAAGAGACAAACAGTCAAACACTTGAGACTTCTTACTTCTAGTGGTCAGAAGATAAAGGAGGTACCCTATTCTGTATTTCCCCATCATTAACAGCTACCCCACTAATTTTTGACCTCAGGTGAGGGGAGGGTACTAGCCTCTTTAGAATAAGAATATCTAGAGTGAGATATGCTATTTTGTTCCGGAATAGTTTTTCCCTGAGGACAAGCCCTCAGTTCAAGTAATATAATATTTACTGACAGATGGGCAGTCCCCCCTCTCAGTCTGGGGCACACTATAGCAGCTAAAAGATTGTAAAGTTTGGCTCTGTGATCTCAGATTCAAGTGCTGTCTAACTGGATCTATATAAACAACACTTCGTCAGGGCATGGAAACAGCTCAGATCACCTGATATGGTCACTGCTCTTGGCTGTTTCCCAGGGTGTCAGAGGTATTTTATGCAAGAAGAGATACAAGGGGAGAGAGTTCTGAGCAGTTTGTGGGCAGAATGGCTGCTGAGCACCCTGGATATAAAATCCTGCAGAAGCACTAGCCAGAGGCTGAGCAACAAATGAATGAGAGAGTTTGGGAATATACTCAGAAACAATGTAGAGGGACTAATAAGCCTGAGCTTCCTGCCTTTTCTCTTTGAAAGGGCAAGAGTTCATATCTGCAAGTCCTCTCTGGAATTTCTGCTTGCTCCAAGTAAACACACTTTGTGACCCTGACCATTCCAATAACTGGAAGTCACAGCACACCCTCAGATCCTTTATTTATGTCCTTGGCATGCATACAGCTGCTGAGCTGCCATGGCAGACAAGATGATGCTTTTGTACCTCCTGGGTCACTGCAGGACTAAGTGCAATGAGGGAAAGTTTAAGTGAAACCAAAGGTAGCTGTGAAAACTGCTGATGGGCAGATCTCTGTGCCATGGCACTGAGGATATGGAGCCAACTGGATCACCAGGAAAGAAAGCAACATGACTCAGTTTCTGCCATGGCCCCTTCCAGATCCATGGAGTCTATACCACTATTACATTTGTTGTGTAGCCATTTTTGCCTGTGCAAGGCAACTCTAAGCCATTTCTAGCTGCTCTGTTATTTGCATTCATGGCAAGGATGCAGGAGAGAGTATAACTCACCTCAGCTGATGAGTATCCCGAGGAGGAATATCTGGACATATCAAAGTCATCATCACTGCAGAGAAGTGCGAGACACAGCAAAGAAGGAATTGGTTAGATGAGACCTGTATTCCCCACTTAAATATCTTTCTTGTGCCATGAAACTGTTCTTGAGGCACAGAGAAGTTGCATCAAGGGAGCCTGTAAAGCAGCTTTCATCTGTGACCCTCAGATCTTTCCATCACACTGCTCTTTTCTAACAGCTCTTCTCACTTGTTCTCACAGAGACCCACCCCAGCATAGGTCAGAGGGAACAGTGGAGGGACAGTGTGAGTGCTGCCCTCTGGCATGAAAACTCACTTAAGCCATCATATATATCACCTTTTTAACCTTTAGCATACCTGTCTGTATCCAGGGCTACCAGGGGCTTCTCATCTGGGCTCTGGTCTAGCGACGAGTAGCCCTTATTGGGAACGACGAGCCTGAAATAATTAAATGTTGCCATTAACCACACAGTAAAGCTCAGCACCACACACTGCCTGGGGTAAAGCTATATGATAGTTGGCTTTCCTCATTTCACTTCTTTGCAAGTCCCTACTTATTGGTGGAGATATTTAAATGGGTGCAATTTAGAGGGAGCAAGCTGTGTCTCTGGGTAGCCTGCAGCAGTTTCACAGGGATTAACATGGGGCATGCCTTGGGAACATATCCCTTCCTGGAAGAAAAAAAAATTGGAACACTCTGCACTTCAACCTGTTTGGCTAGCACTGTTTGTCGTATCAAATTGTTCGTTTTTGTGTTTCTTGTTTTTTTCCTGGCAAGGGTACCTGACACCAGCAGCAAGTACATAGGAGAAGGAGGCTTGGGGAAGCCAGAGGCCCCGTGACCCCAAAGTTCTGCTATTGGACATCAGGGATATTATGTGGTGTCTCTTTCTGAATCCCTATCCAGGCCTCTGGCAACAATACACTTCTGAGGTCTCAGTCCTAAATTTAGTAATATTAGAAATCTGAGCTGGTGTGCCCAGCATAAGAAACCAGTCAGACCAGCACTTTTTTAATTCCACTCTTTTTGTGATGACTTTCAGTTAATCAGAAATGCTACAAAGGCTGAGAATGACTCCATCTTTAACTGCCTGAGAGAGTCTGTGAAATGGAGTGCAGGCTTAAAAACTTCTAGGCTAGAGAAAATATCTTAATACAATAGTATCTTGTTCACAACAGAGTCCTTTCATCCAAAAAAACTGCAAAAACAACCAAGTATAAATTGGTTCACACTTAAGATTAACTAAACCCAGCAAATGGAGTAGGATTCTTTGTTCAGCAGGTAAGAACCATAAAAGAGACAAAAATCTTCTCTTTTAAAGAGTTAATTCAGGTTTTCTCCCAAGTGGTCTTTAACAACACATCATGGTGCACAACGATGCTTCACTAAGAGCTTAAGAAATATAAATCTAAAGATGCTCATCCATGCACCAATTACTCTCTAACTACCTGAAATGTTTGTCTGCTCCTGTGCAGAAAACTGCAGCAAGTCATTAACAATTCTAGAAATTAGAAGTCCTGGCAAGCACTGTCAGTGGGCAGGCTCAGGGAGAGTTAGATACATCAAATCCTATAATGAAGCAGATATATAGGTTCACAATTAGTTATATTTTCTAACTGTGTTCACTGAAACGTGAATTTAATAAATTAATTTAAAACCTGATGCAGAATTTCCAAACTGCTGCACCAGGGGCCTGGAGAAAATGGGATCCACTTGCAAAATTCAGTAGCCTTTCTCACAGAAGCAGGACAAGCCTTCTGCTCCTGAGGTATGTAGGCAGGAAGTCAAGAAGCAAAGATGTTTGGAACTGAAGCTGCAGTTTGGCAGCACAAGCTTGCCCATACAGATGTCACAAGTACTGACTCCCATTTTCATTCTCCAGTTTTCCAATCCCTGCTCCATATATACTCATTGACAGTTGTTATTAAATTATCAATGAACAAAGCACTCTCATGGGATCCAGAAGAATATTGTCGTGATATTTAGTTGATGAAAAAAATCCCACATCTTCTTGAGAAATGTATTTTTTCTTAATAATAAAAAAATTCAATTTAGCTGCAACAGACAAAAATTGTTATATTGTGTGTGCTCCTGATTTAGTCTTCCCCTCACATCCAGATTGTCCTTATTTTCACTTCCCACTATCCTTGGAATAAAGCCAGGCAGCAGTGGTAGCTGGTTTTGTCTGCAGCTGTCCTGGTATCAGCTTCTCTGTCTTTCTGCTTTTGCTCACTTGAAGCAACACAAGTTGGACCACAAGGCCAAGTTTGGGTTACCCTGAGTGGACTGTAGCATCCCACTGTGTTCAAGTGGTGTGGATAGTGTTGTGAGCTCTGTCTGTGCTCATAGGAAGAGTGCAGCATTACCCTCACCTCATTCACATTTGATTTGCTTTTAGGGAGACTGAGAGTATTATGGATCCAATTACTCTCACCTGAAAGGCTGGCTGCACCCTTGTCCCAGAAGAGGACTGAATGGTGAAGGCAACCTTGAACTAAAGTCAGAAATCCACAGGGATAATACAGAATATCAGAGACCTTGAGGAACAAGGAGGAGGTGGAGTGGAGACTAGGAGAGGCAAAGCACAAAAGGAAAACATATTTGATGAGAAGAGTAGAACTGTCAAAAAGGGGAAGATGGCTTTAGCTTATTCTCCTGCAGAGACCTGAGGAAGCCAACAGTTCAGACTTAAACCATAATCTGGAAATTTTGCAGTGTATCCTTCTGGAATATATTCCATTACAATGCAACTGTTACTCTGTGAAAAGCTGCTTGAACAAGCTTGTGGCATTTCTACCTTGCTGGTTTTGTCCTGTCTGTGTCAAGACAGACTGAACCATTTAGAGGTGCTCAGATGAAGTTTTTCAGTGAAATAAAACTGAGCTGGGTGTTTGAAATCTTTTGTCAATAGGTGTCACTGCTCTGCACTTTCCTCCAGCAGCTTGGCTAAAACAATCTCTCCATGGAAAATTCACTCATGTTACAGGTAGATACCACTATTTATCCCATCTTCTCTCCCTTATTATATTCATCCATTAATTTCAGTGTTTCTAAATCTCTCAAGCAAATCTGCTACCATTCCTCTCAGTATGCTAGGTTGCAGCCAAAAGAAAACAAGTTTTTCCAGAATGTACTTGGAAGATAAGGAGGAACAGAGGCGTGGAAAACCCAGCTGAGCACAGTTGCTGAATTTCTTCCTGCCATGAAGGGTCTGGATCTTTTATATGGTCTCCACAGGTGAACAAAGAGATGAGGCAATGCAGCATATTCCACCTGTATTTCAGGGACTTAAAACTAGAAGCTGACAAGGTCCTGTCAGGATTTATGAATAATATTTTGGGTCTGGGGAATTAGTGTGAACAAGAAATCTCATCTCTCAGATGCATTGCATGTAGAGAGGCTCTGATCTGCAGCTCCTATTCTACTTAATATATGGTAATCCAACAACTTTCCCATTCATCAGTAAACATTCAGCATTCTGCAGATCCCTCTGTCCTGTTAAGTGACATGTCCTCCATTAAAACCTGCCACCTTTCTAGCAACACGCAAAGCATGCAAGCCTTTGGGTTCATGGGGTTTCCTCCCTTCTGAACATAGGTAAGTAGTACATTGGTGTGTTGAAGTCTGCAAGGAAAAAAATAAAAATACTCTAAAAAAACCATTAATCTCAGAATGTGTCTGTTTACAGCAGGTTGTAACACTGCCTAATACTCTCTTGCAGAGCTCTTCCAAAGCATCTCCAGCAAGATGTCATCACCATGCTGTTCCAAGAGTGGAGGAGGTGCATAGAAAGGCACACAGAGGTGTATTATTTACAAGCCTTCACTAAATCTGTCAGAGCAGAATGGGTCACCATAAAAAAGGAGCAGTGGAACTTACAGTGACAAAAGCAACCAAGGCAGAACTAAGCTCTAAATCAGTTTGTGTTTCATGAAGCAGCACAGCTCCTCTCCCATTAGCAGGATCAGGTGTTACATGAGACTATTCAGGTAGGAGTCTCCTACTACCTACAGGATGGCTCTATCAGCCCCCCCCACTTTTACGTGACTGGGCTGTCTCTGCCTTCTACATGCTGCACTACCACTGGTCCTGCACCTTCCCAGGGGCTGGGATGCAACAAAGCACAGAGCATTTGGGCCTGCCAGCTCCAGGAAGGGACATCACTGCTCTTGCAGTGTGGCTGGCAGTAGGCAAAACAAGGAACACTGTCCCTGACCACCCAAAACCATTAGGGATTGCAGACCAGAGCACAGCTGCCAGTATTTTTCCAGTCCTTTACCTTGTTCGTGCCATCACGTTGTTCTTCTTGGGCTGCTGATTAACTGGGCTTCCCATGTTTCCATTCTTCAGGGAGCCCTTCCGAGCCAGCTCCCTCTGCTTCTCTGCACAGGAGATAGGAATGGGAAAAGCAAAATTAGAGCAATAGCCCAGCTGGCCACCGCAAGAAGAAACCCAGATCTGATAGTGGCAAAAGGCACAGCAGAACTAACACCAAAGGACATGAGCTCTTATGGAGGATGATGCAAAGGCCACATGAGCTGCCTCCCACTTTCTCCAAGGTCGCCAGGGACTGAAACTAATCTACCTTCACTCACAGCAGCCTGTTGACAGCAACACACTAAAATTTTGGTCTCCAAGACCATAAGGTCTTGGAGTTTCTTGACAAAAGCCAGCTGAGGCAGACAGTGGGCAGAGACCTTGTCCCTGTCTGCAGCTGGTTGCTGCATGGACTTCAATACTGTGCTGCACTAATATGGCTCTGCCTCCAGCAGCAATGGAAACTCAGGCATGCATATAAAATGATTTTAAATTTTCTGATTTAAAGTCCTTCCCTCTTTGAGGAAGATCAGTTGTGTTGAGTTACCAGCTAGTCACAAAAGCTCAGCTAACTGCCCCAGTCTCATAGTGCAATGGCAGACAAGGCTTGTAGAGAAAAGCTGAGTATGGGGCCAATAAGGCATGAATGAGACCAGTTAAAAATAAATTTTCCAGAGTGTGGGAAAATGCTGGAAACTATTTTTGTGGCATGCCTGAATAACAGTTGTACCAGACTGCTTGCTGAGGAACCTGAATAGTGAATTTGTTTTGCTTCTGCCTCTCCTACAACACGTGAATTCTGTTGTTGGATTGTTTTCTCTTTTTTATTTCTGTTGCAGATTTTATTTTCCCTTGGAGAGAAAAGCAGTTTTTCCCACTTGTTGTGGAAAAGCAGCCTGCTTCTATGGTGTGAAGGTTCAAGGTGGGCTAACACTTTCCCTTTCTCTCAAGTCAGAACAGGGGAACACATATACAAGGCTCCCTTTCTTGAGGGAGAAATAAACAGTAGAGATGTCTAGAGGTTGTGATGAGGAATATGGAGACAAGAGTACATACAAAGCATACCCAGCCTGCTCCTGCTGGCAGCAGAGGTAAATAAATGCTCATGGAACTTGGCAGGAAAATGACTGGATTAATAACTCACTCTGGCTTGAGCAACTAAGAAACTGATTCAGGATCGAAATCAAAACCTTAAATGAGAGTAATTTCTCAGTATGGAACTTGCAAATGCATTGGTCAGCTCCATCTGCTTAAAAAAAAGGTGGCATGTTACAGGCTACATGGATTTTGCTGTTCAGAGAGATAAAGCAAGACTATGGAGGCAAATACTTACAACACTAAATACAACCCAATTTCAACTCATCTCCATCAGAAGATGCTCCACCACTTACCATAAATACACAGCACTGAGACAAGCTGTCAGTGCTTTAGGATGCTGAGGAAATGGTTACAGGTGGCTGAATACACTGTGAGTGCAGGTGTGATGGCTGTGGGCAATCATCAGCAACACCAGCAGGGCTGAAGCTGACAGGGGAGCCTTAACCACACTCAGGTTCCTTCCAGCTTTTCACAAGTTTTCCAGATAGAAACTGCCTTCAAGAAGCAGGATAGAGCAGAGAAGGTTGGGAGGGTATGAAGTAGTTTGTGTGTGCCTTTGACATTACAAAACACATTCAATTAGGAGTCTGAAGATCCTGAGTGATCATTAGAGGATCACTGTGTTGGGTTGTGTATTTGGTTTGTGTACAAGTTTTTGGCAATGTAGGGTTGTGCAGGTGGGTTCTGTGAGAAGCTTCTAAATGTTTCCCTGTGTCTAAGAGAGCTGATGGCAGCTGGCTCCAAGACAGATTTGCTGCTGGTCATGGCTGGCCTCATTAGCAACAGTGGTAGAGACTTTGGCATAAAAGAGTTAGGAAAAGGGGGAAAATCCTGCACAACTGCAGCCAGCCAGAAGAGTGAGGGTGTGTTAGAAACAACCCTGCAGATCAGTACAGAAGCAGGAAGAAGAGCTGTTTCAGGTATCAGAACAGATTCCCCTGCAGCCCATGGAGGTCCCTACAACAGAGCAGGTGGGTGCCTGAGAGAGGCAGTGACCCTGTGAAAAGGCCATGTTGTTGCTGTGTTTTCAGTCTGTCCAGCAGAGTGATAGAGAAGCTTTGATTGGCTCCCGCTGTGCAGCCACAGCTACCTTACACCAGACAATCTACCTGTCTCCATACTTGAGTGAAGCAAAGCAGCAGTTTTCTGTTTCAGAGGAGAACTTGGAGAATACAGGCAGCTGTGCTGTCAGTCTGACTCACAGGGGAATTTGGCTGTACTGATTCCACTTCAGCTAATCCTGGATGTTGTGTCAGAAGAACACATGGAGCAGCACATGAGTGTGTGTGTGTGTATGTGAGGAGTGGGTCCAGGATGCTTTTGACACCACTACACTGTTCTGAACAGCATGAGGAACAGCCTTTTGTCTGGATCTGCCAACCACATCCCATATTGCCCCTCCTTTACTGTTCACCTTGTCACTTCATCTTTGAGACACTCTGTCCCTTAAGACATAAAAATCATTTAAAGGAAGATACATCTGCTCAAAAAATAAACCACCGCTTTCCTTCTAGCCCCACACTAGGCTGTGCTGCTTGCTGACTCCACCTGAGCCATTCAGCATCTGCTCCAAGTGCTGCTTCTTGTAAACACTGCTGGTGACAACACAACAGCCAAGCAGACCATGGGGCATTCAGTAAGGCAGGGATAACACCTAAGCATAAAGTAGCAAAAGAAATGCATGCTGCAGGCACAATCAGCACCACAGGTGGCCCAGCCTTGTGTCCTGCCTGGCAATGGTCTCTTATTATAGTTGTCATAAAATGAATAAGAGGGTGCCCCAGTATGCCAAACACTCAGCAAACCATCCCTGTCCCAGTATTCACTCACCTGCCTAATCCAGGATGACTCTTTAGAGAGTCAAGAGAGGCTGAATTCTCCCCTTATTATGGGAACACCTACAGCCCTAATGAATGATTTCAAGCACTGTTTGAGATGATTTAGTGCAATCTAAAATGGTTACCTGTTCAGTTGGCAGGGTCTTTCTAGCTGCTTTATGATGAGAGAAAATAGTAATGGAGCGTGGGAAGCAGAATGGACTTAACATGAATGTTTAGTTAAACTAAAAATCAGACTTGAATGAATCCTTGAAATTATTTCTCTGGTTTCAGCATTTAAACAAAATCATAATCAGTTTTAACAACATTTCCCAAGTTTTTTTATAAATGAAATGCTGAACAGTTTGGTGCATGTTGCTATGTAGGGGTGGCCTTGGTTTTGCCTACTATCTTCTCCAAACCAGAAATGCCAAAAGTAATCATATGCTTTAGTCTCCTGCAGAACTGCTCCTTTTGTGACATGAGGCAAAGCAGACAATGCAGGAATCTGGTGAACATCACATGCTACACTGAAGAGCTATGTGGAGAATCAGGCACCCCAAATCCGCATTTTCCATTTGTCCCAAGATAGTGGGTGAGTCTGGCTATGATCAGACAGTGGTGGGTGGAGAGTGCCATTGTCACACTGTCAGTGTGCTTGACTACCTGCAGCCCCCTCAGCTGATGCAGCCTGACTGGCACAAACACTGTTTTATGGCAGATGAGGCAGATTTGCCTCCTTTGCACTGGGGAACAAGTAGATGCAGATTGCTCCTGTCTCTTTGCTGAGAGCTGCTGGCTGGACCTCAGTAACTCAACTGCTCATGGATCTCCCTGAACTGGAGAAGATGGAGATTCCTGCTCTGGAGACAGTGCAGTGTAGACTCATGGGATTTGCTGCAGTGGCAAGACAAAGAGAAATTAATCCAGTGTGATAAGAGTTGGTTTTTTTTTCATTTTCAAGGTTGATGAGATGAAATTTTGGGATGTATTTCTCTCTCTGTCCCCCCCAGTCAGTTAAATTGTTTCTGAGGCTGAGGACTGTGATTCCCTAATGAATTCTAATTTCTCAAGTAAGTTGAGAATTTAAATTACACATGAAATGAAATTAATACATCTGCTCAAATTCTGCTGACTGATGAACAGATTAATGAGCAAATGAAAGGAGAAAGGATGAAATACTGTCTACAGCTTCTTCAAGCCCAAGTCTTGATTTCATTTCACTCCCCCCTTGCTTAACAGGGGGACATTGGCATGAATCCAGGTAACACTGAAATATTCTCTACCTTTCACCTCTGATAGAGAGTATTTGTCAGTGAGGACTATGTCACTGTTTGGAGAGGATTTCAGGGTACGTACATAAATGCATGGAAAGGAAGGTGTAAGAAAATTGTGTGATAGGACCATGCTGATCCCAGTGCTCCATGGAGTGTAAGTGTGACCATGTGGGTGGAATTAATGCAGCTGATGGCTGTGCCTACCTGCATTGAAAAAAAAGGCAAATGAAAAGTGATTTTTACCAAACAGGTCAAGCAGAAACAAAAAGGACCTATCTGTGGCCAGTTCCCTGCTGTGAATAGAGAGAATATGATTTCAAGATGATACAGGCCAGGCATCAGCACTGATTATTCAGGACAGGCCATCTGACTAAGGATTGTTTCTCTGGTTTCAGAAAAGACTGCTCAGATAGCAACAGTCAGACAACTATGTCACCCAACTCCCAGCCTGGGTGACATGTGGTATCCTTAGCCGAAGGATATTATTTTTCTGACCCAGACAAACTTGGGGAAAATAGTGAACTATTTTCTAGTTTCTAACTCCAGCTGTGCCAAGTGGCTAGAAAGAACAGGTGTGTGAATCTGTCTTCCAAGGTCCCCCTTGGTCCAGGCTTTAAAGACCAAATAGCAGCATTTCCATAAGTTCTGTTGATCTAGCTACTGCTCTGTGCCTTTGGCATGGCTGAGAACTGGCACAAACACCAATGGGCTGGGAGTGATTTTAAGCTCCCTTCAGCTCCCAAGAAGGCCTGATGAAGAACTGGTAAATGACCTAGGGACTGCAAAGTTAATGTTTGTGTCCATTGTTCAAGGATGCAGCCCTTAACTTTTTGCATGGGAGTGACTATGAGCAGCAGCCAGTGCATTGCATGCACAGCAGTGCAGGGATCATTCTCAGGTAATGCTCCACTAGAATGCTGTCTGTGCAAGTTACTGAGAGATTTCTGAGGGTCTGGATGGGTTATTTTGCACTTCCCTTCAGAAAGCATACACCCAAAATATCACACTATTCCTTAGCAGAATTTCCTTAGAGAATACATAAAGGACTGCTCCAGCCCCAACTAAAGCTATCATCTATTTAAACCACACATCTCAAAAGTGGTTTTATGATCCCAGCAGCGTTTCCTCATTCCCAAGCCATGCTATCCCAGCCCCACAACTCATTTTTCTGACCCTCATATAATTAGAGGAAGGAATGGCTTCTCTGCTTCTACCCACAATTTGGCTCAGCCCCAGAAGAAAGCAGGTCATTTCCTGCAATGAAAACCTCATGGCTGTACACTTCAGCAAAAAACAAAAAACACCACCAGTATTTTGAACACACAGAGCGTTTTACCTCTTCATGGCTTAACACAATAGTTTTTGTACGTTGTGTTTTATTGCTGGTAGGAACTATATAAGTGTTTTACCTTAAAGCCATGTAGAGAATCTGTGGCAGCAGGGGAGCACAGAATCAGGATTGCTGCTCCCAGTCCTCTGCTCGAGCTGTCTCTGCAGCCATTTTATGCAGACAGGTTGAGAGTGCGTAGCAGCAGGCAGCAATTAATCTCTCTTCATCTTTCAACACCTTTCTGTACTGATTTCAAAGGCATCTATTGTCACAGCTCCTACCTCACAAGGGCATTTATTTTGTTCTCATTCAGCATGTGCTTTTTCACTTAATTTTAAAGGATTGAGATTTTTATTCCTAATGGCTGCAAAATATTGCATATAAGAATTTAATCTGTCACTGTCAAAACTGGAATATATGAACAGCACTGGTGATATTTAAATGTAATTGTTTTTTCCATTTTCCACATTTACTTTCAGAAAGGGAATTATTTGGTATTTTCATTTACTTTTCAAAGAATATTTTTCCTGCCAGCCAGAAGAATAAAGCTTGATATCTGGGGAAGCATTTGCATCCTGACAAGAGCAGCTAAAAAGTTTCTATTTACAAACTGATCTCTAAAAGACCTAATCTACAAAACTGAGCTACACTCTCTGTTAATGTATTTTAAAGGGACAAAGAGAATTAATTTATTTCACCTGGAAGAACTTCTACAAATACCCTCTCATTACTTTTACTCAACTGAACACAGGTTTAAGTCAAAGCCATCTGCTTGACCTTGTTAAACGATGTGATAAAAAAAAAGAGATAAAACCCCAAAAAATCGAGTCCTTTAAGAGCAATTTAGCTCTCTTCAGTTAAATAGCTCAATTCATTTGCTACATGCATTCATATATTCATATTCACAATTCATGCTATAGGCACAATCTACAGATACACAGAGGTAATAATGGTGCCTACATCACATTTATTATAAGTTCTGATATTCTGTGAAGAAGCATTAAAGTGCATGTACTAAATGTGATGTGTATTTAGGAGAGTAGTAGTACAAACTTGCTCAGCTGAATATTCACAGCATTTCATTACATAGGATGTCATCATACAGTGTGTAAAGACCACTTGAATAGAGTCAGACATCAGTAGTTTGAACTGCACAGACACTTATTCAAATGTCCACACTTTCATGCTAAAGACTGTTCTAATAGAGAGCATGTGTTATATCACCTACCTAAACTACAGATCTCAATTAGTAATAAAATAATAAATACTAATTGTAATAATAATAAAATAATTAAATACTAAAATATTTTTAATGTGTTGTCATTGGGAAAGCTTTCACTGACTGGCAGATAGTCCTGCTTGGAACGACTTGTTGAGTTCCTTCAGTAGGCAAAATAATAAATTTCTAAGTGATAATTCCACAGGCTGCACATGAGCTTAGAAGGGAGTCACAGCCTCCTGACTCCAGCATTGTGCCTGGAAAGGACTCTTGGCCTTTTCAATTTTACCAGGATTGAACTGCAGCTGACAGTACAAGCCACATCTCTGGATTTATTTAGTAGCAATATATATATATTTGATCCATTCTGCTCTGTCAACTGCTGCATTTGGTTTCTATGAATCTATGCATTTCAAACAAAATTCTGTACTTGTTTGTCTCGTAGGATGAAAACAGATGGAGACAGGCAACTAGGCTGGTTAACACTACTGTTTTTTCTTCCCTGGAAAAGGTAAATAAGGTGAGTTAATAGTGAGCAGAGTATTTGGAGAGCATGTCATCCTCCAATTACTCTGCTGCCCAGAAGGGGACTTTCAGCCATTGTTTCATTAGATGAATTGCCTGTTTATGAAACTCTGCAGGAGAACAGGATATGTATAGCTCAGTGTGCCTCTTCCTGCTATTCAATTCATGAGCTCCAGTCCTGGATACTTGGCTCAGCTGGAGAGCTGTCTCACACAGCAAACCTGCTCCCCTAACAGGATTACTGACCTGATCCCCCCTTCCACGGGAGTGCCACAATCTGGAAATTTGACACATGGCTTCAGAGCTCAATTAGTTATATAATAAGTTTACAATTAACCAATCTGCCGATTAAGCTTTCATTAATTAGGTTGGCAGTAATTCTGTTTCAGAGGGATAGTGGCCTCTATTGTCTTGGAACAGGGTTGGAGAGCCCTTGTGTTTTGCATGCCCTGACATTTCTCTTTACTGCTCCAGAAATACCTTTGGGTGGCACTTGGGGCTGCTGCCAGATCACTGGGGCATGTTGGCCCTTGGGGACAGCTCAGTGTTGTGGCCTGATTGTTACACCTGGGGCAGCTCAAAGGCTCCTGCTTCTCTCTTCTCCTCTCTTCTGAAGTCTTTCCAGACAGTAATGAGGCAGGCAGGTTTATCTAGGGCAGCTGGAGACCTCAAAAGTACAGTTTCAAAGTGCCTGGCCTGTCATTTTGATATTTGATTTGGGTGGGTGGCTCACCTCAGAGAGGAGTGGGAACCCCTTTCCTCTTTTTCTTTGTTTAGAGAGAGTTCATAGAAAGCTCAGGCCTCCATCTCTGGCTTTGTTCTGTGGTTTATGCTCTGATGGATGGGGCTCAGTGGATGCTGCAACCTGCCCCCTGCATGGTGCCTTGGCTGACAGGCCGGGGTGCTGCCACCTTCCTCCTCCACCTGGTCCTTGCTTTGAGAAATCAGGACTGGGCTCAGGGATAAGTCCCAAACTATAATAAATTATTACATCTTTTCCCTCTGTCTCCTTTCTTAGGCAGGGCTGGTATCTGCTGGTGTTAGCACATGATGGCAAAAGAGATGGCAAACAAATATTTGATGTTCCTTAATGTCTTCATGTTACAAGTGCAGGGTTTGGCAGCTGCCTTCCCCCTACACCTCTCAAAAGGATTGGTGACGAAACACAGTCATGCTTCTAAGTGGCAGAGGGAAACAGGACTGCCCAGAGAAAATCCATATCCCTGCTGAAATCCCTGAGAAAGAGGCTTGAAAGACAAGATGAAAGACAAAGTTCTGGCTGTAGCTGCTTTAAGAGCTGCAGAAGAGGAAGCAGGGCTGGGGGATGACAGATGCCACCTCTCTGCAGAGCCCTGCAGCTGGAAATCAGACACGTGCACTGCTGAGCGGAAGCCTCAGTCTAAGGAGTGGCAGCTCCAGTGGCAAGGAGAGCTCAAGAGGGCTCAGAGAAAGCCTGACTCATGCTGAAGAAAGCAGAAATGTGCTGGGAAAGATGATGACAATTCTTAACACAGATCTCCAACATCATGAGTTTATTTCACGGTTTAGTATTTTAATACTGATGTATTTAATGCATTTGTTACCCTTTTTTGGTGGGGCAGTGGTGCTCAGAAGAAGTTTGTTAGCACAATCTTCTAGCTGCTGGGTGTCCCTTCAGGGTTGAGGTTGTGGCACTGCCACCCCAGCCCTTCTTGCTGCCAGACACCAAAGGAGAAAGGATGGGTGCTAAAGCACTGCTGGCCTGAGCAAGGTTTAACACTGCTTTTGCGGGGCTGTAAATGCAATTTCAGGCAAAGGGGAGGCAGGTGTTAACCAAGACTGAATGTGAGCCCCCTTCTCTCATGCCACACACTACTGATCATGCAAAGCCTCATGCCTTTTGATTGACAAATGGGCCCACCTCCTTCAGACAGCTGGCAGGGGAGGCTCCTGGTTCTGCCTCCCAGCTGCCTGCTCTCAACACCGTAGCACTAAATGAGACTGCTGGCAATGCTGCAGCTGCCACGTCCTCGCTATCTGACCCTCTCTCCTAAACGAACCACTGAGGCAGAAATTCTGGCAGACCAACACTTTTACCTCCCTCCCAAATTGCCAGCTGTATGCACTTGAAGGAAGGAAGGAAAAAAAATCCCAGCTTGGATTTCCTTATCAAAAGACCATTAGCTAAGGATTTTCTAAAGCAATTCTAAAAGAAAAGGAAGGAGATATGAAAAAAACAATACAAGAATTATTATAATTTTTGTACCCCTTGCATGCCTGGGTCAGGTATGTGTTGGGCCACAATGAGCACATGTTCAACTTCACTTGGCACATTTGAGAGCTAAAATTGCCCACTGCATACAAACATAATGTTTATTGTTGTACAGCTATCTGTTTGGCTGCCTGACTGGAGCTGGGTAAGATGAAAGGAACAGAAGAGTTGTAAGAGAAGAAAAGAGGAGAGAAACAGCCTGAGGGTGCCTGCAAGAAAGGCTTTATTGCAGCAGAGCTAAGGGACTAAGGAGTGTGCATAGAAGACACAGTTGCTTGCCTGAGGAAATTAAGACAAAAGAGAGACTGTGCATAAGGACTACAGGCAGCTAGAATGGTGGGTGTTTCAGTGATGCACAGTACATTTTAATTACGATTTCAGTTTGAATTATCTTTCAATAATTGAGCTAAACAACAGGCCTTAACTTCTGTATACACAGAGACCTAAGCACAGTGAAAGTGGGTTTAATTTAATGATGAGAAAGAGGAGTGAAGAGGATCAAGATATATATAAAGGACTTTTTAACCATAACAGACCTGATTAGGGACTTTTTAAAAAATGACTTGCCCCCTCTTCAGTCAGTTTGTGCTGCTGTGTGGACAGACAGAGGTGAAGGGAAGAGGAGATGTCAGTGGGAAGACCCTGGCTGGTTGCTGATGAAGCAGGCAGAATGTGCAAAGAACAAAATCCTGCAGACTCCAAGGTAAAGCAAAAGACATGACAGCAGGGAAGTATAATCTCAAGGCATGCTGAGATTTCAGTCTTTGCAAAGATACAAGCTTGCTCTGTATTTCCTTCTGCTATGCATTCTTGTAAAAGAATTTAATTTTCCATTCATAATCTGATTTGAATCAAGAACACAGGTTTCCATTGCCAATCAACTGCATGCAGGTTTAACCATCAACTGTTTTCTTTTTTTGGCTCATATTTCTCTCCACACAAGCATCAGGAACTTTTCGGTCATACTGTATCTCAAATTACCCAGGGGACAAAAACAAAGGTGTCGGGCTTATCTGTCCTCAAGACAACTTCACTGTGAAGTGACATCAGAAACTCACTCTGAATTGGGATGTCTGCAGGAGACATTGGGAATAAGACACTGGGTCCCCTGAGGCAAGAAATGCAAGTGCAGGGAGCATGGAGGAGCTGTGGTGTGTACACGCAGACAGACACACGCATTTTCAGTGACTCCAGTCTAGAATCTCTTTCTCTCACACTGTGCTGGAAGGAGCCTGGTTTTTGCCAAGACCCAAACAGAAACAGCATTAACACGCAGCTTTCTGGACAGCCTCTCCACCCCACTGATGCTGCCACAGTCAGTGCTGGAAAACGAAAAGCTGTGAGCAGAGGGAAAATAGGGCAGAAAATATTCTCTGCTTTCAACAGGTCTTTGAGGCTTCTAAAAGCTGCATTTGTGAGGTGAATGGAAGGGTAATGGCAGGCTTCAGGGCATAAAAAACCTTTAACTTCTCTTCAGTAGAGATATGGAGGAAGCCCAGGGGCTAACAGCCTTGTCCATTCCAGGGATGGTACTTAAGTCAAAATCTGGGGGCACTGGGATCTAAAGAACAGTTTCCAACAGAGCCTCTCCTTGGGCAGTATGTGCACTGGGAGAATGAGAGTAAGGATCATAATTTTCTGATCAATCAATAAACAAATCAGCAAAGCTCTAATTAAGGAGACATCTTCTGACCTGGAGCTCATAGGAAAAAAATGAGAACAAACAAAAAGAACTCAAACTAGCAATTTTCTATCTCCTGCATCTGTTCCCTGGGTGCCTGAAGTCACATTGACTCAGCCCGATGACAAAAACAAGGTTTCTTCCTACCATGTCTCCAGGGTCCACTAAAATATAAAGAAAAGCAAGCTGCATCTCCTCCCCTGACCACACTATGACAAAGCTGTCAGAACAGCTCTGACAGTATCACGCCTGCAGCAATGTCTGGTGAAAAAGCCACAGAGAGCCACTGCTCTTCCACACCTCTCTGGAGAGAACTGTACTGGAAACCAGAGCCAGAAAGTATTTTCTTCTGTGAATTTCATTGATTTCATGCTTAAAAGCAGCGAATTGGAATAAACAAGACCTCCAATAAAGCATCCTTGCTTTGTATGTTTTGGAGAGGGTGCTTTGCAATGGCAAATTCCAGTAACATGGAGATAAAATTGGGGGTCAAATCTAACACACTTTGCTCACTGGAAAGGCCTCAGTGGTGGGGAAAGTGACTGTGGTTTTTGTACTTTACTTGCAATGATAAATTCACTCTGCTTACTTTGATTGACCTCGTGAAAAATTGTACTTAGGATTTACTGCTGGCTTTGTAACCTGATCATATGGAACAGACCTCATGAAGGTCAACCAACAGCTAACAACAGTGCAAGGAGCTGGGGATATGAAGGAAAAGTGAAGGAAAAGAGCAAAAGTCCGTGCTTGGGTAGATTATGCCCAGGGGGCACTTTCTGGAAACCTCTGGGGACCACTTGAAAAACAATTGGGTGACTTCAATACTGCTGGACTTGCTGAGGGATCTGTATGTAGCAGACCCCAGAGGCTTTGAAGGACTGTCCTGAATAATTGTTTTTCCAATAATACCCATTTACAAATCATGTACTCTCGAGTTTTCATTTTTATGACCTCAAATATTCTCTGCTTATTTTTTTACAATTCTGTGATCCTGCCTCTGGATTATAGAATAGGTCTGTGAGGTCTGACAAATTGCTCTTTTGTTGCATCCTGCCTTTGAAAAGTATTAGTATTGTTCTGCAACTTTGCTAGATGTTTTGTTTGAACAATCAGCTTCGTTCTAAACTCTTGGATCATAAGGGAGTATTTATTTTTTTGGATGTCAGTTTGCTGCAGACACATTCACTTTTTTCCAAGGCAACCTCTACACATTTAACAGTCTTGAATGCCTGCCCACTGCCTACACTCCTGCCCCAAAATCTTCATAAGAAGATCAAAATAATATTTTCCCCATTAAAATAGCCAACTTCACACTTCAGGATGGATTTCAATCTTTGATTAAAATCCATTCCCTCATTCAAGAGGAAAAAAAGCATGGAATTCATAAAGGAAGAAACATAGGATGGGATGACTCAATGGCTTTTGTTTCCATCTGTGTTTTCTTACATTATTTGTGACATGCAGCAGGTAGGGATCTGTGTGTGACAACCAGCCTCTAGGTCATGATTTCTTTCTGCAAATCCCCATAAAAATCCAAATCGCAGATGAAAAGAATTCCTTTGCCAATCTAAGAAAAAAGTGCCTTTCCCAAAGGTTAGTTGAGACATGACCAGCACCAACAGGAGCTCAAATTGGTCTAAGAAATGGAGGTGCTGCACAGCCACGTTGGTAGCTGCTTGACTGTCACCTCACACAAATACATGCACAAACACTTTAATTTGGTTCTGCTTTGTACATTAGTGCCTTGTGCTAATGCCCCAATGCTTTCCTAAAACACAGCTTGCTTGCATTACAAATTCATTCAGCATTGAGGAATGCAAGTTAGGAAACACTTCTGTAAAAGAACTAATCTCCCTGTCTCTGCACTGGAGTCAGTAAGAAATACAATCAAAAGACAAAATTAGTTTTAATATGTTTTAAATTCAACCAAGAAGGTTTGGTGAATTAAAGAGAAAAAAGAAAAGGCAGTAATTAAAACTTAAAAAGAAGAACATTTATAATGGAGTGAAAATCAAGCAACAATTGGGTTTTTCTTATTTACCAGGGGACATACCAGAGAACTGCTTTATACCAGGTCATTCAAATCACCTAGAGTCTACCTCTGCAAATCCAGCTGTGGCTATGCTGGGAATCCAGACAAAAAAACATACAGAATTCTTTTATTTATTTTTTTTTTGTAATGGCCAGAACTATATGACATCTTTAAAAACAACCTGGAGTCCTAACCAGAAGCAGGATCATAGGATCACTTCAGCTGGAAGACACCTCAGGAACTTTTTAGTCCTGCTCAAAGCAGCATCAGCTATGGGATCAGAATGGGCTGCTCAGAGCCTTTATTCAGTCAGATTTTCAAAGCCTTCTGGGTTGGAGATGACAGGATCTCCCCAGCAAACATTTTGCACGTTTGACTGTCCTCATGGTGAAAAAGGATTTCTGAAAGGTGAAAAAAGTAACAGGCTGGGAATGAAGTACCCACTGATGCTCCAGGCAATTTACTGCCAGCTCAGGCATGATGCTATCATTCCTCAATAGCACAGAGGAAGTTTCACATGAAGCTTTTCCTTAGAACTCTCAAGATTATCCTGGTCATGTCCCATTTGAGGGTCATAACCAGGCAAATGCACAAAAACTGGCACTGTGTTTTCCTCCCTTTAGCCTTGGCCTTTTCTTGTTCTCTATCTGTCCTGCTTTGAAGCAGAGATTACAGCCTAGTTTTAGGTCAGATTAATGTGCTGCAGAGTTCAATTCACTTTGTCAATGAGACCTACAGCAGCCACAGCCTTCTCTAATCATGTCTCTGATTTCCAGAGAAATGGGAACTCCCCAGTACCCAGGAATGTTTAACTGCAGATAGAAAGAAGAACATTGCCAACAAAGGAGCTAAGATCATCTGCTTTTGTTGATCATCCCCTTCAAATGAAGGACAGGAAACACAAAGGACCCAAAGTAAAATTCAAGGACTGTTGTGTATTGTGTCTTTTCTGCACACAGGCAGAGGTGAGTCAGCTACGTGAGCTTTGAGTAACTAAAAACATGACATCTGCCTGCACAGAAATAACTATGCCAAAGTTTTGCTTTCACATTTTGCTTCAGCCCCTGCCCCATGGATCAGAGGCTGCATAAAGCCACATTTCAATCTGAGAGCTGAGGCATCCAGCAGAAAAAGACATTGAACCCGAGTCTTTCATGTTTTGGCTGAAAGTCAGTAGCTAAAAAAGGCACAGCTGCTTTGTGACTTGAGTGTCTTGAACTTTTCAGGGTCAAAACCACCTTGGAATTAGACATGAATTCATGAAAAATTTTGGAACCATTAATTATATGTTCTTTCAGTCTACTTTAAAAAAATAAAAAATAAAAAAAAAAGCTATGATTTACTAGGGAGTCTAAGCCCAGGATACTTTTCTTCTAAAAAATATAAGCAAACCTGAAAATCCAAATTTTAAAGGCAGCCTCCATCATGGACTCAAACTACCCATGTTTGACAGCATCACTTTGTTTATTTAGTATGCTTGCCCTGTTCAAGACACATTTTAAGCAGTGTCATTTACTACTTCAAACATGGTTTCTCAGACGAACATATACAAAGTAGAGTTGTCTCACTTATACTCTTAATCTGTTCTCCCAGTTTTGTAGTCCTAGAACCAATATTTAAAGTAATTAATAGAAAATCTTTACACTTTATGAAAAACAGCTCTTACTTTCAGGCTGGGTAGTGATGGGGCACAGAGAGGGGTTGTTTCCTGGCACCAGTATGACTTAGGAGCTGAGTTTCAGCAAAGGGGCTGTCAGCAGCCCACAGCTCTGAAACACCTGGTGTGATTAAACTTTCTTCTCACAGCCAGCTCACAGTTTACTCATGGTAGAAAGTTTAAAACTCATGAGCTTCAGACTAGTGAGCTAGACAGAACTGCATTTCTCTAGAACATATTAATACCTGCTGACTTGATTGTCCCAATTTCACAGCTGTGATCAAAAAAAGAGGGTATGTGGGTTGTTTGGAAAAAGTGGGGATTGCCTTCCATTTAGAGCAGAAGGCAGAAAAAAATAAAAGTTATAGCAAAAAATGAGATGGTTTTGGGTTTACAGTACAGTTACCTTAAAGCCCCAAAGAAGATTTATTTTATTGTGCTATTTCATGAGACAAAAGGTTGGAACAGTCACAAAGGCTTAGGCTGAATCAATACAAGCTCCTCTCATGGTAAACAGCAAGTGGGAAAAAAAGGCAGAGACTTAAGGAAAAAAAATTTGGGCAGAGTTCACAAGTGAAAGGGATATGAAGAGGAAGGAAGGTAGGAGTCACTGAGAAAAATGGCTCAGCTGTGCAGTCTCTAAAAATGAAGATAGATGATTTCACTGTTACTGAAAGTGGGAGGAAGCCTGGGAGAAGAACAGTTTGCAAAGCAGTGTGGAGAGAACAAGAGTCTATTACTAGTAGGAGGCAGACACAAACAGATCACAATGATTACACAGGCTGGAGATGATTTTTTGACAAAGACTTGGATCTATCTGCCAAGAATGTCCATGTTACCACTCCTTTCTACTTGTAACTGAACCTGGAGAAAGCATATTTTCTATGAGGCATGTTTTCCTATAGGTCAGTTTAGAAAGACAACTTGGACAATGCTCAAATATTTTAAAATTTGATCACAACTCCTGCTTTTCCTTCTGGAACATGTTTCAAAAAGGAGACCACATCTATTTTGCACAATACCTGGCCACAAAGTCTCATTTCCATGAGTGATGCAGAAAAGCAGACCCTCAGCACAAGCTATTCAGCAATGATGCAGGCAGCACTTAAAGCTCTTTGAATGATAGTTGTGTTTAACAACTGGAGAAATGGGAGCAGACTGTCCAATTACTGCTGTGACTTTTTTCTTAAATAAAATTTTATCTTAGCAAATACATGGTATCTGTAAAAACAGGTTTATTTTCCTTCAGTGTGTCCTGCTTTAAAGAGTATGACTGCCAAAAGGAACAAGGAAAGAGCTCTGCCAAAAGACTCAGATTTGAAAGAAACAGAGAGGTGCCAAATTACTTACTACACATGGCAGAGGAGGAAGGCTGTGGTCTTTCCTGGAGAGGTCACTGCCCTGTTCCTGCCAGGAGTGAAGTGGTTGTCAGGGAACAGACAAAACTCCCTCTCAGTCCTAGTCTCAGAGCGCCTCTATTCTCATTAAAGCTTAATTCCCACTCCTAAAGCTTCTCCATAAAGCAGTGGTGTTGGCTGGTGTAAGAGGCTGAGATGCTGACAACAGCTGAAGCTGTTGAATTGTTTCTAACAGTCTGCTAACCTAGAAAACGTGCCCAGCCCAGGTCCCTACTGCTCCATGTCCTGCTTCAACCAGCTCTCCTTCCATGAAGAAATACAGTGGTTTCTTCTGTGCTGCCTCCTGCTTTTGGGAATTGCTTCTCCCTAAACCTCTGCACCAAAACTGATGGACATGATGAAATGTGACTGTTGCTGACTAAGCAAAATCTGTACTTTGTTGTTGCTGCAACAAACATTTCTTGTGGCACATTTCCCTGCCTGCCATATTAGAGGTGGTGCTTTGGCTGCACCACTGGCTGGGTCTGGAAAAATGGGGCTCTGCTGTGCACAGCTGGATGTAGCACTGTCTGCTCTGCCTGGAACAAAGACTGGGGTCACAGAAGAAGGCTTCCTAGGGTGGACCTCTGCTCATGCTCAGGTGAGCTTTGCACCCAGGACCACCATGGTATCCTCACCTAAGAAGGACTCTGCTATTGACAGGACATGTGATATGGATGGCATCCATGTTTATTCTGCTCTCCTGCTGTGGCACACCAATGTTTCTGTGTTTTTTCAAATTCTGGGTCTCTAAAGGGTCCTTTAATATCTCAGAGAAACAATATAAAGTTTTCAGGTTGCTATGAACACATCCTCTATGCATGAGGATAGCAGCTAGAAACCAAGAATTGCAGTGAACTTAATATACCAGGACATGCTCCTTCCCTTTGAGAAGTGTATGTTATCTCTATTTCATAGAGCTCAATCTGCTGATGGAGCATTTTAGTCCCCACATTCAATAAGCAGATAGTAACCTTTCCCTGCTAAGAGCTGAGTGTGCAGCACAGAGAAGATGAAGTGGGAGCCCACATCACTTGATAATCAGAACAAATTCAATTAACCATCAAGCACAGTTTAAGGCTCATCATTAATAAATCAAACGCATTAAATAAATGCATCATCCAACACTGTCTGTAGATGCTGTGGTCGTTCTGGAGCCAATTTACATTAATTATACTGTTCTATACTTGCTTCCCTCAGCTACTAGGCAGGAACTCATCTACCTTTGGAGACATCAGAAGGAACGCAGAAATAGTAACACCTGGGTAATTCTGAACCGGAGAAATGTTACACTGTGGTGGAACAGGTGGAACCTACATTTAAGGACACAGGACTCTGAGGAGCCAGAATAGAGTACTACTGCCCTTTCTGAGTTGATTTTTTTAAAGACATCTGAGCAGGCAGCCTTATCATCTCAGCTGCTGTTAATCTTTTTAATGTCAGGAACAAGCTGTAAATCACCTTTGAGGACATCTTTCCTTTAAACCAGTTCTCTCCATGCTTCACAGGAAACAGTGATGAGAGTAACATGTACTTGTGTAATGAGACCTCTGAACAGACTGTTGTGTGATGCTGCCTGCTGGGATTAGGCTTTGCTAGAACAGGTACTTTTTACTGTCATCACTACTTTTACTGAATTTTTTTCTCCTTTCTATCAGAGAATCTCAATAATTTGCTAAATTTGGTTTTCCTCAGATTCTGAGCTGCTTCTCATATTTGAAGTTACTGACTGTGGTGGGTCAAACACAGAAGAGTACCTGTACTTTGCAGTTCTGGGCTTCTGCTTCAGGCATAAACCTCCCATTCAGATTCTGGATGCTTTGGCCCATTCTCAATACAAAATTAAATAATTTATGCAGAAGCAAATCTTCAGGATTAGCTCTCCTTCCTAGACTATCAGACTGCAGGTACCATAAAATATGGAGTGGCTAAAGGACAGTCAGGTAGTACCCCAAAATGATGCAGTTATGTTACACCCACCTTCTTCAAGACTCCTTTTAACCTGAAGGAGTATTAGCCAAGCATGCTGTGTGCAACAAAAGGTGTGAGTGGGCGTGAGTCTGTTGGCTTGTGAGGTGTGTTGGTACCAAAGAAGGTGTCATGGGAAAAGTGCACATACTACCATGGAGGGCTGGGAAATGCCAGTGAAGCCCTGGTGCAGTGGCATAACAAATGAAGCAAAATTATAGTCATACAAAAAGCCAGGTCATTTGGTGAACCTCATGCCACATCATTCCCATATTCATGTTCTTGTGCTCTGCTCCCAGGATTTGCTGACTGGAACCTCCCTTCCCTCTGTCTCACCCCCTTACACATCCCCTCCTGCCTGGATCTCTCTGCTGTGATTACTTTGTTCCAGTTTGTCCGAACGGCTTTACTCTTTACCGAAGACTGTCTCAGGCACCTCTTTCTTTCTGCCCCTCTACTTGTCTACTTACTAATCTGCAATAATATCCCTGTCAGAACTGGTTTTCTGCCCTCATCTTTGCAGCTCTGTCTGCAGACAGCCCTACGAGCCTTAATGTGATGCAGCTGTTCACTCTCTCACCCATTCCAAAGAGAGCCTGGAAATATCCTACAGGAAGGATGCTACCATAAATCTGTGTATACCATTTCTCTTATAAATGCAAAGAGTAATAAGAGATGAAAAAATGTTTAAATAAATTCCTCCCAAGCTCCATGAGACTTCCGAGTGGTAGGCTGCACTTCTGTCTTCGTGAAGAAAATCAATAGCAGTGCTGTATTGCTCCTGGTCTCTGGCTTCCATCCCACCCTTTCTCCTGCACAGTGCACAGACTGTGTTCAAAGAAATGGGTGTTCCCCGGGGAGCAAAATGGCTTTTTGCACTTAAGGTAATGATGTCACTTGAGGTCGCCATGCAAACAGTTATGAATATGAAAATCTGCAGTTCTGTCAACAGAGCTGGAACCTGGGGACCTAGCTTAAGAGTTAGAGCCTTTTTATAAAATGATTCCCTAATTTACCTACAGAGCATCTTCCCAGAAACAACAGCTGCTGTACCTAATTAGCATTAATCACCTTGTTACAGAAGAGCAACTGGGAATAGTACAGTACTTGAAATACTGACAAAATGATACACTAATGGCATTGATCTGTCCAGTCTACTTGAATTTTCCCTTTATTATTCTGTTTTCTGTATGAAAAGCTTCAGAAGTCACAAGTTTTGGAGCAGACTAGGAAGTGATGATGCAGAAAAGGAGCCACAGATGGGGGCAGATACAGAGCCTTTCAGCCTACTTGCTGCTGGCTCTATTTGTGACTGCACTTTCCAGTTCTCTTACCTGAGGCAAGAGTAGCTCTGGAAGGGATCTCTGAGCACATCAATCCTTTTGGGCAACACTGGATAGGCTGCTCTGCTGTGTGCCTCATGGCTCTTTGATGGAGAGCTTTAAGACAAGCTCTGAACACACATCCCACCCTAGGAGAAGGCGTTAAATACCTACACAAATTGAAAGATCAGCCTCAGAAGCCATGTGGGGCAGTCTGTTGTTTATGGGATCAAAGCCCTTCTCTAAAGTTTCAGCCAGAAACACACTATTTTGTTAAGTTGAACCCTGAGGGCTTTGCAGTTCTGACTGATACTCCTAGCACTATTCTTCCCTGATCACACAGCAATTCAATAACTGGCATGAATACAGCAGGCTGGAAGGCAGGAGCTAACAACACAAACAAGTCATCAGCCTCTGTCCCCTGATGGATTATCTTCTCTGTTCACTTCAATCTCATCAAGATAGGGCTCAGTCATAAATTAAGTTTTGTCCAAATCAGACACACCAGGGAACACCATTCTCTATGTCCTTGTGACACTGCTTTTACTGCTATTTAACCTTACCAGTTCTGCTTGGTCTAAGTGAACAGCATTCCAGTAACTTCCTTGTCAGTTTCTCTAGCTCATACATTCAGTTTTCACATGCTTTTACAGCCTTTTTGAGGAACTTTCCAAAAATAGTGCCTTATTCCCTATCTAATCAAAGGAGAGGAAGTGCTTACATCTAAGGCCACCTTGGAGGGCTGAAGGCTGCAGCAAGTGTTTCTGCCTCTCTCCCACATTTTCATCTGCAGACAGGCATGCAGGACATTTACTGCCAGACTCCCAGTGTGGTGGATGTGTTGATGAAGATGCCTCTGCCACAATCCCTCATCGCACCTGCTGCTTGTTTTACAGCACTCCAACCAATTTCCTCATTGCCTATTCTGTTTTAACACAAACTAATGTAATGACTGCTAGGAAAGACAGACACAGATTGTCTGGGTAAGGATTTCAGACCAGAGAGGGGAAATTAAAAATGCAAAACTGAAAAGCAGATGGCATAAGCTTCATTAAAATAATATCTCATCTCCTGGGAATGCTAGGAGGATCTGTTGCCTTCCAGTGGGTGTGGTGCCCTGAGATTTACACTTGGGGATTATTCTGTTCCTCTCTCTCTCTCCTTATCATAACTCTCCTCTGTTTTCAAAAGGCTTGTGGTATGTGCTCCATCTGGATATGGCTCCTAATAAGGATGTGCTGGAGACATCTCCTAAGCACTAATGTACACCCATCCCCCAACCCATGCTGTCAGGATTCTCCTTATCAATGATCTGAAAGAAAGAAGCAAGGCTGAGCACTGCAGCTCCGGATAGAAAGACAAAGTGGGAGTGCTAGAAAAGTGACAAATACATAATTAATATGCATACAGTATCAATAAGGGCTTAAAATTATGAACTGTGTGAACTGGGAGATCTTATTTCCCCTCGATGTGAGGCTGCAACCTTTAGGAAGTCACTAAAAATTCCTGTATCTAACTGACTTTCCTCAAGCAAACATGTAGCCAAATGTATTTATTTAGAGGCGATAAAACAACCAAGGAAAAGACCACTCAAGCAGCAGGATAAATCTGCATGCACTTTGTGCAGTTTTCACGCTCTTTCTGTCACACTTCGATCACTCCAGCATCTGGAAGCAAAAGTTGTATTCATGCTGGGCTGGTATTTAATTGAGCTCACTTGAACCAGGTTTCCAGCAAGCACATACGACAGATGTATACATGAATCTTTGCAAACTAAAAAATGACATTTATCAACCTTCCATCCGAACATTTGACATTTGAACAATTGATTCTGATTTAACAGCAAAAATGCCACCATCCATATGGAAAACCTGCCATAGGATTAAGCCCCTAGTTGCTACCATCACCAACAATGGCTCTGCCAGTTAAGCTATTAAACATTTATGTTTCACCTTAACTTTTTCTAGCCTTAAAAAGATTAAAAACAACCCTGACAAGTTTAATGCAGAAGGGACAAAAGATCTAGCGAAAGGAATGGGGACAAGAGCTGGGAGATGTAGTGATTAAGCTCCTAGAAAATTGCAGAGGCTGGGCAGATTTCCAGAATAAGAGCAGCAGGAGCTAGTACGGATTAGAGGCATGTTACACAGGCTATGGACAATACTTATATAGTCTCATTTTGCCTCAGATGACCTAGAGCTCATCTGGGTATGGCTAAGAGTAGAGAGCTGACCCAAGGGCCACTAGGTATGCACTCACTTCCTTAAAGAGGAATGCTGTTTCCACAGAGATGTGCTGGAGCAGACTTCTCTCTGGAGACAAGGCAGGAAGATGCTTGTCAGCCTTGTAGGGCAATTCCTCTTCAGGTAGATTTCACTCATTACTACCTTCTTATGCATACTGTGGTCAGCACTGAACTCACTTGGCGGAAGCACCAGTGGGAAAGGAGGTCCTGGCAACAGTGTGCCTCTACTACAAAAACTGTTCAAACACTGTCAGTATCTCCCTTTGATTCTTCCTGCTGCTCAGCACTGGTTAAACGAAGGAGAATGCTTCTTGTGTGGAAAAGCATAAACTGTGGCAGTTTATTCATTCTCCTCTATCTGATACCTGGAAAAAAGCTGGAAAATTCTCCAGAAGTGTGACTGTGGCCTATTTTCATGTATTAGTCCATTTCAATAATCAGTAACCTTCCAAGCAACTGATGTAGTCATTCCTAGTTGATAAATTCCAGCTTATAGAATATTGATTTCTCCAGCCTTATTTTTCTCGTTTCTGTTATTCCACTTTTCATGGTTTTTTCCTCTATGCCATTTCTGAGTCTTTATTGTACTTATTCCTCCCAAATATGCTCTACTAAATTTTTTTGGCAATTCCTTCTTTTTATGTAAAAGCCATTAATGAAGACAGACATAAAGTGACTGTTAAAGAACTCCATTCGTAATGTCCTTTCTTCTCATACTTTCTCCTTCAACATTACCTGATGTGTTTTGAATTCCAAAGTTTCTCATTCTACCAGCTTTATTCACAATACTGAGATTGGTTACAGATTTACATCAAATTTACTTTCTATTTAATTTGTATAAATTTAACTTGTTTACCCTGAATCCAAACCTATTTTCAATTATCTGATCTCCTAAAATGGTCTCATGACTTACCAAAGCCAAGTCTAAAAAAGTATAATTTCCTATCACATTAGTGAATCTCAGGAGTATATTTTTATTGTCTAGAAAGTCAAGAATATCACAGAGTTACCAATAATAGCATGAATTGCTCTCTAACCTGTTTCCTGGTGTTAAATTATCCAAAACAGCTACTGCAGTAGTAATTATCTGTCTAGTAACATCAAAGAACTCTCTTGGCAGTGAAAAAGGATCCTGGTGGCATATGGCATACTGGCAGTAATAATCTTTTACCAAACTATGAATTGTACTGTCATTAACACATACTGCTGCTCTCTGCCTTTTCCTGAAAAGCAGCCACTGCTTTTAGAGTATTCATGACTTGCATAACCACCCTCCATCAGCTTCAGCAGCATCTTCTCAACGTCACTTGCTCCGATGTGAAGGACAGTGAGGGGACTCCTTCCTACTCCTCCTGGGAAATTATCCACACTTAGATTCACATTTTTTAGAAATAGTACACTGTTCCTTTGGCTTGTCTGTCATCAGGTTCTTGAAGCTGTGTAGCTAAATAGCTGGTCAGGTTTTGGAGGCAGGACAAGCATGTGTGGATTGCTCTTGTAAGCATAAGCCTTGAAAGGAAGCAGTGTATTGTGCTAATAGGATGATTCTACTTTCATAATTAAAAAATATTGCTCAGAAATAGCATGAGTATTTGTGTGGGAACCTTTATGATCTAAAAGTCCTCCATCTCACAGTAATGCAGCTCTGTCTTTTTCTGGTAGTGTCTCAACTCTCTGATCCTTTCCCTTTTGTTGCAGCTATTCTGTCTTCTTTTTATGGTCCCTCCATATTATCTTCATTTTTTATCTAGTCAAGCCTTAACTTCAGCTTAATAAAAAACTTGTATGTTTAGAAGAACTATGCCTTGCTTTTAAGGCATTGCTTCCTTTCTTTACCACACCCAGGGATACAGGGGCTTTACGTGTTTGTAGGTCAGTTCCCTGAATCACAGCAGCAGAATCACAAAGATAAAACTGCTCTGTGAGCTTCTTGAGCCTAGCTGGCCTGCTCAGCCACATGCACAGAGACCTGCATGTGATCCTGTCTTTCAGCCTCGGATTCAACCTTTTCACTCTCCATCAGCAAAGACTCACCTAATTTCACTTGAAGCGGGGATGGCTTATAGTTCATAGCTACAGTCTCTCCCTCTCTCGTATCACAATCTCTGTCCGAAATAGCTGCAGCTGTTGGATCCTGTTAAGAAAGAACAGAAACAAAACAGAATGGTTTAGCTGATAGTCATGCAGTTTCTTGTCTGAGTGCCTATGAAGCAACTCCACCCCATTCACATTCAGAGGGAGCACAGAACAGCCAGTGTTTTGAATGCTGGAACCCAGGGGCAAAACACAGAACTTTGGAAGCACATTTACTATGTTAAAAGTACCTCTGGAAATGCCAAATTTCAACATCAGGCTTATATGAATGGATGATACTGGGAATATAATGTGGATGGTGGGTCACTAGTCTAAATTCAGCCTGGGCTGGCAGTAGTTCCAAATAATTTTCATGTGATGACTCCCTGGGGCATTGTATGAAACATATTTACAGTTTCAGATGAATTCCAAGTGGACCACTCAACCTCAAACTTAAAACTGAAAAGTTTGAGACCAGGTCTGGGTAAAAGTCCAGCTTGGAAGGAATAAGGACTACACAAGCAGGAGAATTCAATTTCTGGTCCCTCCTGGGACCTATTTCATGGCTGACAGGAAAGATCTGTCAGCATAGTACCTTTCACTGTGACTAAAATTTTCCCCCTGGAAAACCAATCTCCCCAAATACATTCTGCTCCTTCCTACTGGCAGAAAACATGTATTGAACTCTGTGGTACAGCACATCAAAGAACTTGAGAGAGAAACAAACTACAACTCAGACAGTTCCACTATGGATAAAAATAACTGAAGTCGTTTCACAGCAAACAGAAAATCTGTTGGAACTATCTCCACTTAGCATCATAGTGAAAAATAAAACTGGTTTTCAAACATGTTCTTACTCCCACCTAGAAGACAGAAATTCAATTGAACATGTATATACATACATATGTACGTAAATTTGGGTATATCGTAGCTGCACAGGCAAAGGAAACATTTATCATTAGGTCCAAGATATGAATAAACCATCATTGTAAGAAATGGAACAAGGCATCATAAATTCAACACTAGAATACTCTTCCAAATTGGTGAATTTATATAGTATCTCTCTCAGTTTCTGGAGTTTTTATTTTGTACATAATTTCATGTAAAATGCAACTCATCATTTGGTACTGATATCTGTATGCAAAGCAGAGTCACTGAGTTTCAAAGCAAGGTAACATCACTCTTCACTCAAAGTTATAAAAAAACACCAACCCCCCCACACACACTTGTTGAGCCACTCTTCTGCCTGCCTTCTCCCTGCACTGCACATTAGCTCTTTTTTAATACTGTGCTTAGGAGATAAAATATGGTCTTTAGAATTAGGCTCTAGCTTGGCAGAAACTGGTTAAAACACATATGCAGGGTTAGAACATTTTATGAAAATCCTGCTCCTTTGCACTACCCAGCAGACTTTGACAGTACTTAAAATGGATGGTGCTTACAAGACCTCGCATTCAAGGACAATGTTGAACAAAAGGCAATTTCTTCTGCTTTCCTGTAATGCAGTAACTGCTGCACTTCTCCTCTAATGTTGCAATATAGTGACTAGTTAAAAAGGTAAGAGCAGGTTGCAAAAAAAACCCTGTCCTCCAGGAGGACATTTAGGCAAAAATCATAGATCAGTTCATGTGTATATTTGGAACATGAACCTAGTCTCAAACATGCCCAGGGAAGAGATGGGAAGAGATCAGAATCCAAGCTGCAGGAAAGAACAATCATGATGTGGCCTCTTACCTTTCAGGGGAAGGGAGCACCCAAGATTTGTAGATGCTTGTGGACACAAGGAATGTCGAAAGTCAGAGGGTCCACAAAATCTTACAAAATTCTGGTAGTAAATTACACACTTGTCATGGAAATTGGTACATTAGTTTTTGGCCTCCTATTAAGCACCCAGCAGTGGCTTTAGGATAAAGGACGGAGGTGAAAGGCAAGGGAGAAAGAGATGAATTAAAGAGGGGTAGAAAGAAAGAAAGAGAGAAGGAAAGAAAGAAGGAGAGAAAGAAAGAAGGAGAGAAAGAAAGAAAAGAAAGAAAGAAAGAAGGAGAGAAAGGAGAGAAAGGAGAGAAAGGAGAGAAAGGAGAGAAAGAAAGAAAGAGAAAGAAAGAAAGAAAGAAAGAAAGAAAGAAAGAAAGAAAGAAAGAAAGAAAGAAAGAAAGAAAGAAAGAAAGAAAGAAAGAAAGAAAGAAAGAAAGAAAGAAAGAAAGAAAGAAAGAAAGAAAGAAAGAAAGAAAGAAAGAAAGAAAGAAAGAAAGAAAGAAAGAAAGAAAGAAAGAAAGAAAGAAAGAAAGAAGGAGAGAGAAAGAAAGAAAGAAAGAAAGAAAGAAAGAAGGAGAGAAAGAAAGAAGGAGAGAAAGAAAGAAAAGAAAGAAAGAAAGAAAGAAAGAAAGAAAGAAAGAAAGAAAGAAAGAAAGAAAGAAAGAAAGAAAGAAAGAAAGAAAGAAAGAAAGAAAGAAAGAAAAAGAAAAAGAAAGAGAAAAAGAGGAAGGAAGAGATAAAGAGATCAGCAGTGCTGGCTCCATTGCTGATGCAGCTGATGAGGTGTGCAGGGTCCTGGGATACACACACACCTGGGCTTTGTGGTGGTACCTTTTTATAGATGAGTTTCCCTGCACTAGAGGAAAATTTATCCCTTTCTATGTAATTTAGTTACTATGGAAATGGGTTGGAGGCTTCAGGATATTTGGTGGTCTCCATACTGTCCTAGAGTCCATGCCTCCTTCTTGACCTCATTCCATTTGTGCTGTACTGTGTTGTGCTTATCTCCAGGAGCCGGGACAAGGATGTCTCTCCTAGAAAACTGGTGCTCTGCCTCCATGTGGCCCCTTCTCCAGCCACATTCTATTTATTCTCTCAGTGTGCTATTACTAACAATCCTTGGCTGTTACTACCAACAATCCTTGGTTGGCTCCACAACCATCCAGCTCTCAGTGTTTGAGACATACACATGAGCTCCCTTATCTTCGGGCTTCTACACACAGCAACAGCTGGATAACACAAAGGACATGTCTGTCTGTCTGTCAGACAAGCTAGAATCTCTCCAAGATGGAGGTCCAAAAAGTGCTAAGTGGCACCATTTATGTCCAGGGCTCCTGGATGAGAGCCTTTTCTCTGCCAGTCTGGGAAAAGGCAGGATACAGTCATTTCTGAGGAACATGACTCCAAGACCTGCATGTTTCCTAGCTGCTACTGAATAGAATAAGCAAGTCCTTGGAACCCCAACCTGGCTGCAGTAAGGCATAGGAATAGACATACAATGGGAACTGACAGTGTGATGGCCACATTCTGTCTCCTATGCTGGTACAGTCCAGCAGAGAGTCCACTGAGCTCAAAGCCAGAAGCCTGCAGGCCAGAGAAGGGGTCTGGCTATGCCTGGATTAACCCAGGTTCACATTGTTAAAATCATGCTAAAACTCTAAATCCAAATCAGCCCTTACATTTTGAGGTAAACTGATCAATGCTGACAATAGCATATTCCTTTGTAGGCAACCTGACTGTGACATCAGACATCCATTTGCACCAATAAGAGAGAGGGAGGGAAGAAATGTTCTCAGACGCCTTTGAGGATTTGAACTCTGAGCCTGGACCAGTGGACTCGGCTGGAGAAATCTCAAGAATGGGCTCTAGACTAAACACACAGAAAAGGCTTCCTAGGCCTCCAAAGAAAACTAAAATGATTTTCAGAGTGGTTATTTCCATTCTGTCTAAGACATGCTTTTTAAAAGGACACAAATCTGTCCCTGGAGATACACTTCTCTCTCCTCACTGTCTAGAGAGGAGGCCTGACACCTGGTAGAGCTTCTGACACTGGAGGTGGGAATGATGCAGGACATGGTAGCAGAGTCATCCCTAGGAATTCTTCCCAAAGGTTTAGCATGATGCCTTTCAGCCTCAGCAACACATTACAGCTGCACAAGAGAACCACAACTTGCACAGAGGGACCACAAACACTATCACTCACGGTGACCATCACTGCATGCATGGGCCAGGCCCACTCCCCCCAGAGAGTAAAATGGATTTGAGAGGAAACTGAGCTAGGCTAGGGACAGTGTTCCCAGTGCCAGTAGGTATCCATGGCCCAGGAGTGGCAAGACACTATCATACTTCCAATCCATCACTTCACAGACATTCTGCAGCACATCACAGGACTCCATAGTAACAATGCCCACTGTGACAACAGCAGCATTCCCACGCCAGCTCGGCTGGAGCTGTCTCTGTAAGAACACACTCTGCTTCTGTGCATACTGAAAGGACACAGTTCTCTCTCTACAGCTCAACTGCCCAGAGAAACATTTACTTGACTGATTAGCCTTTTGCTTGTGAATGCCTAAGAGCACACTGAGATTCAACACAGGCTTTTGATATTGGAATATACTTGGCATTTTTTTTTCTTTTTCACAAGTCTCCCTAGACCAATACAGTCAGGTCTGTCCCCAGCATCAAAATCTCAGCTATATGGTGTGACTGGTCCCAGGATAGATTATGTTATTTCTTTTTGCTCACTGGCAACAATACAACACTCCCAAACAAAAGGCAAGTGCTGAGAAGTGTAGGGGCTGCAGAGTGCTAAAGATATTTAATATATTTAAGGGAATTTTTCTGTCCCTGAGGCTTCTCTATGTCTTAATTCCTAAGGAAAATATACATTCAATCAAGGCACTGCATGAACATTTGGCTGGGGCCAGAGTTTAATCAAAGTTTTCTCCCCCCATGCTCACAGCTTAATTGGGCATGCACAATCACAGCATTTGAACAGTGGGGAGTTTTTCTTACTAGATTGTTTGTTTCTATAGGCTCTACACAAAGGATCTTGAAAACTGCCCTCCTGCTAGGAGCAGCCACGTCCCACAGTGTGTGTACCATGTGCCATTTCTGAACATCAGAAATTACTTCCAGAGAACCTTTGTGGAGCAGGAGTGCTGTGAATCATCAGTATGCAGGAGCACAGAGAGAAGGTGAAAACACTTTAAACTGAAATCTAGGGTTTAAGGAAGATGGCAAGCTTAGCAGGCTTTTTATTTTTTCTCTTTTAAATCACTTTCCATTTTGCAGTACTTAAGAAAGCATCAGCTCAATAGCTTTTACTCCTGTTATTTACCCCTCCCAATAACCCACACTGACTATGGGGCAGGGGGAACAGCCCCAAATGATGGATCTGGGCACTTGGTACTCACACTGGTAGCACCTGGGAAAACAAAGCTTTCTTTGCCTTCATTCATGGTCAACACTTCTGACCCCTTGCTTAACAAGGCCCCACTTTCCACTCTGCAAATACTCAGGGACCCCAGTGTATGTGGAAGGAAATGAGCACACAAAATTTCTTTAGTCTTCAGCTGCAACTTGGAAATGTGTACTTGAGAAGTCTCTATCTGCCCCTCCTTCTCATCCTCAAAATCAGTCATATTTACAGTCTTAAGAAAAAGTTCTCCACTTTGCTGTCTGTGGTAAATTCTATGATCACCATTGCAGTTCTGTTGCTTTTTTGGGATAAAAGCAGAGGGGTACAATTGCCCTCATCCTCTAATCTCTAGGAATGACCCATCATATAGCGCTTGACCATCACTTCTCCCCATGTTCACAGGCTTCTGTCTGACCACCATCAGTAGTGTCAGGATGAGCCAACTGATCAGGAATATCATCCAGCTAACTTATCTCTCTGCAGTACCCATCAATGATGTATTTGCTGTCTTCTGTCCTACTTAAAAGATGCTGGAAGTATCAGTATCAACACGTGTGACAGCTTACAGTGAGTGCTTGCAGCTCTGCAGACATCTGTTTTTTGGAGCTGCCCATGTGGATTGCATACTGCACACAAATGCTAACAGGAAAGGACAAGTCCAAATGTTTTGTTTCTTTCCTACATCAAACAATTGAGTCTGAAAAATGGATCGATGTTGTGTGCGTGGCAGACTTAGTGTCTTAGTAGAAAAACAAGTGAGAAACCACACACCCTGAATACAGGGGGTACATTATGATCAACAAGAAGTTTCTATGGTTCTCATGCTGTCATTCAGGCTCTTGGGCTAGATCATTGTGCTGCTAATAAAAATCCATACCTTCAATCTCTGTCCCAGGGAATAGAAAGTCCTGTGCTCTTGGCAGATTCCCTCTGCCTCAAGCTGTACTGTGCCAGGTATTCCTGAGAAATCTGGCTATAGAAAGCATCTGCAGAGGGGAATCTGACATGCACAGGTAGGTTTCTAAAATACCACCCTGTTTTGGACAGTAGACCTCTGTATCCTCTACATATCATTACAATATAGACATAAAGTATCTATGAACATCAAGTGCCCAAAAAACCCACCTAGAACAAAACCATTGTGAACCAAGATGTGCATAGTTCAAGTCTATGTAGGAAACAGCATAAAGGAAAGGCTCACATTTACAGGGAATCAGATTTATAAATCCATATTTATTTATAAATCCATATATTTATTTATAAATCCAATGTTTAGAATAACAATGGTCAGTAGTAATAGCATGTTTGGCAAGAGAAAGGAAAGTGTCATAGGGGGATGTAGAGCAGGAATGGAACCAGGAAAGACTCTCTCATGATTTCTTCCTCAGGCTTCAGCTTAAGGGGTTTTAGAGCCCATTTTTTCAAGGGAGATGTTATCCTCTCATGATTCCTATGGATAAAACCTAGAAGCTACAACCACTCCAAAACACTAGAAGAATGAGGTTGCTCGGAGAAGAAAGGGGAAGACTAAGGAAGGATATTATAGCTGTTTTCAGTCACAAAAAGAACCACCAGAGAGAAAAAGGGTATGCTTTTTCATGTTTCTGACCACAAGAATAAGAAATTATTATCTTAAATTGCAGAAGGCATACAAGGAAGTAAAATAGAAAACTGCAGAGGTAAGGCTAAGGAGGTGTACATTTGCCTGATGAAGCTGTGATGTTGTTGCAAACCCAGGCTAGAAACTGATCTCACACAGACAGTCAACAGAGCTGATCTGGTTTTCAAGCAGACTGATCCCAATTTGGTGCAACTGTGAAGATCCCTGGTCTTTTCAGGTCCCTTTCTCCCACCTGTCTTTACAGGAGAAGAATTTGCTTCTAGGCTAGACATATTTAGCAGACCACCAGTCTCTCCTAGAAGAGATGTTCTCCAAACTCCCCTGCTCAATGCCAAGGACCATGGCTGACCACCTTCTCTCTGGGACAGCTGAAGAAAACAATCTTTTTCCTAAATCTCACATGTTGAAGGAACTCCAGAATCACATGGGGTCCATAGCAGAAGGCTCCTGGGAAGACATGATTGTCACTTTTCATCAACATGCACACTCTATCAGATCCAGAGCAGTAACAGTTCATCTCAGCATCCCCTCTCACCCTGTACCAAAGTCAAAATAAGTGCCATTTTGGCAACACAGTGACTGATGTACTGAAAAATATTCTGATAGCCACTGACTCAGTTTCAACAAAGCAATAAACAGCAACTGTTTATTGACTTTCTACTAGCTTTGCCAATGCACCACTTACAACACTGCTATCTTTCTTTTTTGAGCAACTACTGAACAGATCTTGTTTAACAAATTAGGCCTGCAATATCCACTACAAGATCCAGATTTTGAACCAGATTAGTTTATAATTGTAAGATAAATTGGTGTTTGAAACCATTTTATTTCACAATTGAGAAGCCAGCAGTGTTAATATCTCTGCAAGATTAAAACCTTTAGTCTTAGTAATTAAACTGAACCAGAACATCACTAAAATGACTGTGTACATATGCAGGTGGGGTAGCTCAGCTCACTGACAGGTAACCAGGAGTTCAGACCATTGCTTTGATTCAAATGGGGACAGAAGAGAAGTGCCCGTCTCTCTGTGGGTGCTGCAGTGCCTGTGCTGAAATGTTTCCCTGGATCCCTGGCCATAAAGGACCTGCCACATCCAGGCTGAACAAAATGCAGCAAACAGAAAGGCATAAGCTGTGGAAAGGGAACAAGATGTTTCAGTGGTCTGTTTTCCTAAACAAAAATGACATTTGCAGCACAGGGAAGGAACTCTTTTTTTTTTAGAAAATGATGTATGACTAATCCTGGGAGTCTACAGCAGCAGAGGAAGCACCAATGCAGTAACTAGACCAAATACTTTGGGAAAGCATTTGAGGGACAAAGAAGAAAAACAGGAGTAATTACACGATTTCTGTTAGATTTCCCTCTGAGAAATCAGCAGCATAAGCAGCCCCTGATCCTTTCCTTTCAATCATGATAGAGTATATTTAACACCGTATTTCCCTCCAGGCTCTTTCACACACATAAGCCATCTCTATTATCACATGCATTTATAAGTTTGGTATCTTGTGCTAGCTTTACATGACTTAAATTGGATCATTAACATTGCAAATTAGAGAAATGCCACACTGCACTCTGCACTGCCTGCAGCACTTGCCAAGTGGCTGGCATGCAATAGCTATTTAAAACCACCTATTAACTGAGGTATGTTTTCAGGATGATTCAACATCAAAATAATTCCTTCCTTGTAAAGAATATATAAGTGAGGATATTACACCTTTCCTTTTGTGCTTCTGATTATACAGCCACAGCTCTGAGGTACAATGTGAGTATTCAAGGCACTAAAACATCACAGATTCCTTGGTAGCTATTGTAAGAGTCAGTTTAGCAACTGGCAGCTGGCCAAATTGGGATCATAAAAAACCCCATACAACTTTACAACTGCTCTTTAAACATCAACTCTTGAGGGGAGAATACCCTTAAAATGATTAAAAAATTGAGCAACGTGTCAGAGTCAAGGTCACAGTGTGTTTGGAGAACAGAGGCAGGAACAAGAGCCCGGACTCCTGGCTGTATTCTGCAGCTGAATCCTATGGAAAACTGCATGGCTCCTATGGAAAACTGCAGTCTGCAAGGACCATGGCAGGTTCTTGTACTGACTGAATTCATGCCCACTGGTTATTGTCAAGAGCGTATTTCAGGTCTGTGTCCCATCTTTGCTTCTTCAAGTCTCTCACAGAGCCTCACTGAAAGGACCAGTCTCAAGAAGAGAGCTGCTTTCAACCTCAAATGAAGATTTTCACAGACACTCCTGCATAGTGGAGGAGAACTGTGTTTCTTTCCAATGGACAACCCTTACCACCTAGAGAAAATGGCTGAGGAAGTGTAAGATGTGGAGCCATTTCTACTGAAATGCCATGATTGTCAGCACATACAGAGTGGTTTATGAATCCCCTCCGTGCACAGGTAGGCTGACCCAGCTGTACGTGAAAGACAAAATCAAAGTTTGGCTGAATGAAACACTAGAAATTGTGGTTGGTTCCAGCAGACACTGCAGAAGTGACATATTCTGACCAAAAGAAGACCTGGTGCAATACAAATGACAGTAGGAGAACCCTGTTGAAGTGATGTTAGCTCCCACCAATGTCCTGGAGATTGGATAATTGCTTCCACAGGTCATTGATTGGATCCAGCACAGCAAACACGATGTTATCAAACTTTCACAGTCTGTGGCTCTAATAACAATAGCGGAAGAGCTGGGATTGCTCCACATCCACACCTTTGGAGAGATCAAGGGCTCTAATCAGTGGTTCAATGTCACAGCTATTACAAGCATAAATCTAGAGTCACTTGCTGTTTGCAGTTGGTTTGGGTTTTGTTTTTGCAAGGCAGCTGATTTTTACATATTTAACTTCTGTACAAGTGTGATGATGAGGTCTTGCTTTTTGCTTCTGGAATATCCCTGGCACCTCTAATCCAGTCCCTCAGATCCTTTTCTGAGCTGTTTGCTTCTTCTGTTCACTCCTTCTCCAATAATAATTTTTCATCCTGCCTCTCTCCTGCATCTAGTAAATATCCCTTCTTCCAGAGGGCAAGGGTGTCTGGCTCTGCAGGCTCTCTGACTATGGTCTCAACCCAGGAAAGGAGAGGGCTGCAACCAGGATACAAACAAAGCCCTGAAGAAGCACCGTGGGGCCCTGCCACGCTGGAATGGAGGCTCTCCAGGGCAGCAATCATGGCACTAAGCCTATGAGAGCTCAAGAAGCATGCGGACATGCTCACAGACACATGCTATGACTTCTGGGGTTGTCTTGGAGCAAATCCAGGAGCTGGACTCTATGATCCCTGTGGGTCCCTACCAACTCAGAATGTTCTGTGATTCAAGAGATTTATCAGAAGCCATAATGGGTGTCCACTGGCATTCAAAGCTCTTTAAGAAATATAAAAATCATACACTCTTCCAACACAAGCCCAAATATGTGCAGCTACCCAAGGCTCATGCACCAAGCACATTTGTGGGGACAGGTGGAGATGTCAGTGGTGGACACCAACTTAACGTGGACAGAGCAGAGACCCTGACACAGCCCATGCTGTTGCTAGGCTCAGAGCTTTCCCAGGAGGAAGCCCTGAGAGTTCATTTGTCCATACTTCAAAAGTGGATCCCAGCAATAAAGAATTGCCAGTTTCTCTGCACTGATAGAGAAAACAAAGCCACAAAGCTCAGAGTTCAGCAGCCCTTTTCTCTTTAGCACTATGCTTTCAACTTGTCCCGAGAGACAGAGAGCTCAACCATCAGATTTCCATATTTATAAGGAAAGAGTTTCTGTTTAGCCAAGCTTGTGACAGAAATAACCCTGCAAACAGCAGCAGGAGCAGCAGCACGGTAAACACATCTGAGGGGCAGGGATGTGAAAGCCGGGGGAGATCTCAAGGCACTCCCTACCTTGGCACGGCTTTCCAGCCCTGCCTGAGAAATTCTGAGGGCACAAATCATTTCAGCTTCTAAATTAAGAGCTTGCCTCGCCCCCGCCCCACACTCCTGTATCTCCGTGACTAATTAGCATCCAGAGGGATACAGATTCTCTTCTGATAAAGCAATGTTTGGCTCCCTTCTCCCCTGACACATTTGTATTAGAAATATCCTCATTATGTGACTAATCAGGGAAGCTGAGACAAAGGCACAGAAGCTGACTTAAAGGGAAATCACTAATTTTTATAAAAGTGGCTTATAAATTATTCTGTTTACAAAGGGCAGGGGGGATATTTCCTCCTCTCCCAGTGTTGAAAAAAAATGCAAAATTGAGGTTCCTGAAGAAAAATCCGTTTTTATTACCAGAAGTGGTGGCTTTTATCATTCCCACTATTTACTGAGCTTGCTCCCAATTCCCTTGCTTACTGCAGGGCTGCAGTTAGTGCACTGCAAAAGTCCTGGAGAACCTCCCAGCCCTGTGCTGCACAGAGGGGCTGGGCTCAGCAAAGTGTCCAACAGCTACAGTGCTGCCTGACACTGTGGACAGCAAGTGGCAAGGCTGGTTAGCAGTTTACCACACTGAGTTTTAAAGTCAGCAGCACACAAAAAGTCAACCACATCCCTGGCCATCCCTTGAGATGGTCTGAAGATATTTAGCTACATCTTTCATGTAGCACAGGGGGCTGAACAAAAACCAGAGTGTGTTGAGGTACTCCATGCTTGGCAGAAGGTCTCTGAAATAAAGGCAAGCAGACACCATTTGGCTGCAGCAGAAGACCTTTCCAAAGGAATTTGTTTCCCTTCCATGATCCCTGGAATGGAGCTGGTGTCCATCCAGCTCCAGCTTGTCTCCTTCACCTCCCTTTGACAGCACCAGAAAGATATACCAGGCCAGACAGCTTCCGCCTCGTTTCTTTCATGGCAGCCCCTTTATCAGCTGAAATCAAACCATCTGTCCCTGGCACCCTTTGAGGCACTGCAGACAACTGTGGAGCATGGGAGGATGCACTGCATGATGCAGAAACAGGAGGTCAAGGAAGCTCATTGCATGGAAAAAAATCCAAACCAGACCCCTGTTTGAACTAGGAATGAAGATGAAAAGGTGAATGCATCATCAATGCTCCCTGGGACAAGCTCAGCCACATTCACAGACTCTTGGCATTTATTCAGCTCCCTCTGGGCTGCTGCTCCTTCTGCTGCTGATATACAGACCAGGCCCAAGGCCCTGTGCTGGTCATTCCAAAGGCTTTACTGGAAGAAGACTGCTGTGAGCCATGACATGGGTTTGCCTATTTTGCTTATTAAGTGTGACTGCCCAAATCTTTGGATTTTGAAAGGTTTTTTCTGTTGCCAAATGTCTACTCTTTGGAGTGAAATTTTGCACTTTGGACATTTCTCTTAGTCTAACTGAAATATGTTCCATATGTTTGCATATAATTCTAAAAAAACCACAACTTTTTCTTTTGTTGAGGTGGGGTGCTGGGAACACATTTGTTCACCCGAGCCCTTCCCTCTAAGCGATATCCGTCCCTGCAGGTGCAGCCTGAAGCTGAGACTGATGATGGCAGGGGGACTGGCAGGAGGGAATAGGGAGGAAAAGCAGGATCTGGCTGTAGACTAGAGCTAGCTGGAGAAGGTGATGGAAGAAAGAGACTGGATGGATAGCCAGATAACCAGGAGGGGAAAGAAGAACAGTTTAATTATGTTCCTAGAAGAACAAGTCCAAGAAGAGAAGGAAGAGACAGAACAGGGACAGTGAAAGGCACCCACGGTTAAAAGAACTGGAGGACATAGTTGTCAGACATAAGTGATATGATGTACCCTCCCAGGCAGTGCTCTGCCAAGCCCCACAGACCTGAAGGACAACATCTGACCATCGCTGTTACTTTTCTAGGTGATCCCAGACTACCTTTGAGTGAAGCTCCAGAAGCCTTCCAGCAATGCACAGATTTAGGAACCTGACTGTCTCTGTGACCCAAATACAGCTAAGGCTGGTGGCATGTAGCAATGTGCTCAGACAGAGCCCAGAGATTTGCTGCTGAAGCTGCGACAGGCCACATTGGGGTTTTCTTGTAGTATATTTTTCTGTTTTAAAACTGCAGGGAAGTGACATTAGAATAAAATAGCAGGGATAGTTCTCAAATACAAGCCAGCTCTCAAATACAGCTACTGCAGCCTAATTTGAGCCCCTGCAGCCTATGTCTACCACACAGCTTATAATGACATACCCAACTGAACCCTTTTGCTTGGTAGTTCAGCATGGACCTATGCTGGAGATGAATCAAGGTTATAAAACAGAAGAAGTCTGTGGTTTCTTGCAGAAGCTGCAAGTGATGTGAAGAAAAAGGGAGCACAGTGCAGAGACAGAAAGATGATTTTGTGATTATACAATGCAGAGCTGTCCTAGAGAACTGGAATCCATATGCTCTTACAAGAAATGTGCCAAATTTCTAAAACCAGATTTCCCACGAAGAGTCACTAATAAGGTCTCCCTACTTTGCTGGAACACCGGATCAGAGCCCTGCAGTGTGATATTATGAGTGCTTGCAAATACTACCAAAACTGAGTGGGAGTTGCACTTCATGCAGATAAAAATATGTGAATCAGAATGGCAAGGAAAAGACTCAGGCCATAGGTTTCCTACACTGAAAGTCCCAAATGAATTTCTGACCTTAGCTGGTCTGTCTCAAGCCATTATCTGTGCAGTCACAAGATCATGAGAGAGGGAAGGGATTTTGAAAAGACTATGGGCATCTGGTAATTTCTGGCATTTCGAATGCATCCTTTCACCTTGCAGCAGGGCTGCAGAGATGAACAAAGACTTTGTGGAATGCTCAGAAACTGTCATGCTAAATGGCAGACAACAGTCTACATAAAATGTCCTTCTAGGCCATCAGAGGAGTTTTGTTCTTCTACCTTTTTTTCATCTTGTGTGTGCATGGCTCTGACATATCTTTCTGTACCTGAACTATTTTTTCCAGAATTAGCTTGTGAATGTCTTCATGCTCTTTGCTCAGTTAGTTTTCTCATGAACTTACTCCTTTCCCATTATCACCCAAACTGCCGCAATTCAGGGAGAGAGCCGATGTTTCCATTAAGTCACACATCCCTGGTCAATGTGAAGAGTCATCTCTCCACCAATCTGTCCTTTCCTCTGTCTTGAAAAACTTATTTGTAAGCTTCCCTGCCAGCACTACCCTGCTGCCCGGGCAGCCATCCTCCACCAAAAAGTGAGAGAGTGGAAGACCTCAGTGAAGTAAGAGCTATTGAAGTAAGGAACTATTATAAGAAATGAAAGCAGCAGCCCTAACTCTTACCTTGATCTTACCAAAGGCTTGTCCTCACCCCATACAAGCGTGCTGCCCTGGCATGACCCAGCACTTGCAGACGTTCCTTTTCCAGACCTAGTATTTAGAGGCCTGCCAGAGATGATTGAAAAGGAATATCTATTCCTTCTCACACTCTTCATTTCAGTATAGATCCCTACATCCAGTAACCAGAGTCTTGTACCAGTGGATCCACAAGCTCTATGGATGAATTTGCAACTCAGTCTCCTCCCCCTCCCCCCACGGATGCAGCTTTGGGATCAGTGTCATTCAGATTCACTAAGTCCCTAATACCTTGTGTTTTGGAGCAGGAGTTCAAGTATCTACTAAACCTTTACCATTTTTTTTCCACCGCTTTGCTCTCTTCCTCACAGCATGCCTCCAATGTGAAGCTTCAAGAAGAAACAAACAATCTCAGTATTTTTACCATTTCTTTCTTTCTTGTTAGAGAGGCTCATATTCTTCCTGATTCCAAAATACTGTTTTTGGGATGGCTGAGCAGAAATACAAACCACGTTCCAGGCAACATACTACTGATCTAGGATGGTTTCATAGTTCTTTTGCCTGCATTTTAACCTCCTTGAACTTTTGTTTGACTTTATGTCTCTATTACCACACTGCACAGCTGGCTTCATTCCTGTTCCCTGCAGTGATGCTAAGTTTTTCTTTCCCGTGTCTCAGCTTTTCTACCTTCCTTCTAATCTTCCACAGTATTTTTGCAGAAGAAGTCTGAACCATTTCCCCTTGTTTTGCATTTGGGAAAGCTGAGATCCAGAGTAGTAAAGCTGCTCAACACAAGGACCCAGGAGAAGTGGGTCCTTCTCCGGGGTTCTATCCCCTGCAACAAGAGCACCTTCATATAGGCAGTTTTACTGCATACATTAGAGAGCAGGCATCAGAAAGCAGTGAGGACCAATATTACACCCCAAAATACACTGAAGGGAAAAATAGTGGTCAGGAGTTGCAGGTCCAGCACTATATTACAGTCCTGAAATATTGTCCCTTCCTACATGCATTTTAAAAGAAGAAGAAAGTTACATAAATCACCAGTCTCACATGCCAGACCATTCATCACATGTTTTAAATGTTGATGTGAGTATACTGGCTTGCATCTTCATCCTATTATCCTCTCTTTTCAGCAAATTGTTTTTTCAGAATTAGCTTGTGAATGTCTTCATGCCCTTCACTCAGTAATTTTCTCAGGAACCTACCCTCTCCTATTATCATCCAAAGCACTGTAACTTACAGAGAGAGCCAATGTTCCAATTAGGTCACATGTCCCTGATCAATGTGAAGAGTCACCTCTCTACCAATCTGACAAGACAATTTCTTGTCCTGAGCAGTCTCACTCATTTAAGGAGCTTGGAACTAAAAAGGGGAAGAGCAACAAGTGATCTTAAAAAGCAAATTTAAAATGTGCATATTTTCTCTTCAGGTTCTCTCTCAGTTTTAAGTTTGGAGCTGCACACAGCATGTATAGAGAAACAGAGACTAGAGAAAGAAACAATGAAACATAGGAATGGGAACTTCAGGGGTTTCAACTTGGTTTCTAAGCTGCCAATAGAATTAATACAAGTGGAAGCATTAGAAAGACCTTTCACTATCACCAAAGCCTTTCAGCTTAATAAAGACAGCTGAGACAACAGATTCAGATACAGGAGAGATGGTTCACATAAAATTTCTGTAAGAAAGGTCCCCTGAGACTGGTTCTATCTGTATGTCTTCACAGCTTTCAATTAACACTGCAGGTAGGCACAGAAACACTTTCAGGTCATTATTCTCTTTTCAAATAGTGGTGGACATAAGATATTTAGCTGAAACAGCCCTCTGTAGATCTTTTAAATTCCATTATCATTAAGAAGACAGGCATCCAAAAGAGATATTGTTTTCCTTACCTAATAGTTTTATCTTCTGCAGGGTAGAAGCAGCTTTGTGCATTAATTTAAGGTTTGCAATATCTGTGCTGCTGGAAAAATCTATCTGAAATGTAAATTTTCAGAGCAATGATGGATTGAAGCTGAACTCAGGCACTTGACTTATGGAGGCATAAACAGGAACATTACTGGATCAAATATTCATCAGCCTCCCAATGAAATAAAAAATGGTAAATAAATAGAAGTATCTCTGGGTGATCATTCTCATTATCTGCCTATAAAACATAACCAGAGAATCACTAAAGAAAGTTTGCCATTAGCTGTTAATTGAAGGCACTTTCAGAAAGTGCTGCTTAAGCTTTGAAAGATTGACTGTCTTTCCAACCACTACCTAATGTGTATGTTGGAGCTGTATTATAAAGCAGCCTCATTAGGACCCTGCCTCTAGCGCCACAGCTCAGAGAGAGCTTCTGATGCTTTAGATGAAATTCACATTTGAAATAGCTCATCTACATACAGCCTAACCCCTGGGCACATTTTCAGCATACTTAACTGCATACAGATCTATCTAAGCTGACGCTCATGTTGTAGAAACAAGATACCTAAGTGCATTGTAATGACATTCAAAAGAGGCAGCAGAGTCTTGGCCCATGGTGATGCACAATCACACAATGTGCCATAATGATCAGCCTGTGAAGGCTGAGAGCAGCTACCTCAGGACATGATTTTAGGTTTGTTTGCTCTCCACTGCTCCTTCACATACCTTCTTTTGTTCTTACCATCTTCCTCTCTTTATTTCCAGTCATTTTATATTCACTCACTAATAGGAGCCTGTTAGTGTTGAAGAGGATCTCCTGTCGAGATAACAATTTCTAGATGAGACACCATAGTTCCCATGAAGTAGCCAGTCTCTACCTACCTGTAACATGCTCTAACCTGACAAAATGTGAAAGCTTTCAATTTACTTTAAAGTTGGATATACTTCCACTTAAATTCTTCTCTGCCTCGCCAATTGTTGAAGTAAAAATCCATCTTGAATGTACTTTACCTCCAAAGCAATGTTTTCAATCTAAGTTATCAAGCCATCTATGGTAACTGAAAGGTGGACATCATCACAAGAGCTGGTGCAAACTGCCTACAGAACCACTGCTTTTAATTGAGGGGTGTGATGTGGGATGTTCCTGAGACAACATGCATGGAGCCAGAGACCAACAAAGCACAGTGATAGATCACAGAAAATGAAACAGAGTCATGGCCAGAAAACACCCAAACCAACTCAAGTGGCTCACCTATACCAGAAAGATCAACAGTTTAATTGTAATCTGTGTTCCATATAGAAAAGGCATTTAGCTATCAGAGGGCACCCAAAGGAGAGCCATGAGGAGGTGAAAGCCTGGAGGGGAAAGTTTTATGAGGAGTGACTGAGGTCACTTGGTCTGTCAGCCTGGAGAGACTGAGGGGGGTGAGCTCATTGTAGTCTACAATTTGCTCATGAGGGAAGCAGAGGGAAGGCACTGATCTCTTCTCCGCTGTGCTAAGTGACAAGACCTGAGCGAATGGTCTGAAGCTACATCATGGGAAGTTTAGGTTGGATATCAGGAAAAAAAAATTTCCCCCAGAGGGTGGCGGGGCACTGGAAAAGGCTCTCCAGGAAAGTGGTCATGACCCCAAGCCTGAGTTCAAGAAGTATTTGGACAGTGCTTCAAGGCACATGGTGTGATTTTTGGAATGTCCTGTGAATGGCAAGGAGCTGGATTCGATGACGCCTCAGGTTCTCTTCCAATTCAGCTTATTTTATGATTCAGTTTGCATAGCCACTAGAATAAATATCAGATTAGAAGAATGACACTGAGATTGTGTTATGTTTATCCACAGGATAGTGATGTGCATCTACCCTGTCTCTGTTTTTTATGCTTCCACTTCTGCATTAGTTGCAAACATCTGAAGCAGAGCAATAGGCAGCATTAAGCTTACACAGAGAAATGGGCTTACACAGAGATATGTAATTTATTCAAATTTCCCACTTCAGTAATTTTAGAGTTGTTCTACTCTTACAGTATGTGAAATCCCAGCAGAATTGTTTTGATCAGAAATTAATACTAAATAGCACAAACAGTACAGATTAGGGCCATTTACCTCAACTCCTCCAAGGGCTTTTCAGATATGACTCCCTTAACATTATTTGATGAGGCAGGGTTCAGGGAATTTGTGACTGACTACTTTTGAAGCTTCCAAAACCACCTGTATAGCCGAAATCCAGTTTGAGCTGCTAGTTCTCAGGCCTAGCTTTCACATAAGGCAAATTACAAAGATAGCTGCCTCTGACCATGACGCCCATAATAACCCTGAGCTGCGGACAGTGATCCTTGCACAAAAAAATAATGTGTCCTATCTTAATTACACATTAATTAATGCCAAACATCTTCATTTACAACCATGACCAGCACCTTGTACTCCAACACTCACATAAACATTTGGTTATCATTTTTCATTTTCATTGCACAGGTGGTTATGCAACTGCATTAGCACACCATGTTTTAACTCCAGACATGAAAAGCACACCAAATAGAACAGGAGCTTGTATTGTGGTTTGTGCAGAGTCAAGATATATCTCACAAAAGTGTGGCTGTGTGGAGAGCACAGATGATGAAGTTGCATCTTCCCTTCAGTTTAACTCCTCACTGTCTTTACTTCCTGACATATCCAGCAACTGCTGTACTGCTTTTCCTGAGGCCGTACATTTCTTCAGAAATGAATATAATTTCCCAAAGGCTTTCAGAACTAGCCTAGGTCTTACACCAGCAATACAGTTTTCAGGAGGCAATTATCACAGTGAAGGTGTCTTAAGGGAGAAGAATGCAGCCCACTAACAACCAGCAATCAGAACTTCATACTGAGACTCTGTCAGGAGGAACTCCTGCTCCTTCTGTCAGTGTGACCCCTTGAGACTCCTATCTGCAGGTGATGGACAAAAAGAAGAGTTTGGAAAATCACTTTTCAGTCACATCCCCACAGAGAGTATGAACTAATAGAGGCAGGCCAGCATAGTTACAACAGTGACTCGAGTCAAGACCTCAGCTATTCAGGCGAGACTATTACTGCTAACACAAAGCATTCCCCCTTCCACCACAACCAACTGCCAGGCTGACAAGTCTGACAATCACCCACAAATTGTGACATTTGCTTGCATGTTTTTGCATTTCCTCCATCCATGGCACAGTTCAGCTGGCACACTTCTTTTTCTTTGAAAGAGGAGGGATATGGTTGTTTCAGCAGCATAGGCTGCTTTATCATCTGATTACCTCCTTAAAGCCATGATGCTTATCTGCCCAGAGAGCCTGAGCAGCAGCTGCACTCCCCGGAGGGAAAGAATAACGTTGGGATCACAATCCTTGCACACACAAGCATCCCCGTGCTTACTGATGTGACCACAACTGCATTGACTGGCCCTTAAATCTGGGACCCAGCTCTGTGAAGCCATTGCAGCTGGGCTGTGCTGATTCACAGATAATGCTGGAACAGCAAAGGGAGGGAGCTGGAGCATCTCATGTCATATTCTAGATGGCTGTCAAAAACCCCCACTAATGAAAAAGAAAAAGACTTTGTAAACAAGAGACTCCTACATCTGTTTAAGTCTGTGAGGTAAGAGGCCACATGGCTCTGCCATGTGCAGACTCATTCCTGCTTCAGAAGCAATTTAAATGATACCTGAGCAAGCTTGGTATTTTATATGCAAACAATTACATGGTCCAAACATCAGATCTTCTTTCTGATAAACCTTCCTCAGCTGGGGAAATGGAAGGAAGAAAATTTCAAGGTCTAGACTTTTGTGTCTTTGACACAAATGCACTCAGTAACTCACTTGTACCATTGTTTCTAGCTGGAGGAATTTTATATTTCTATTCAGTCATTTCTAGCTGAATGTGTTGCCCCAGCACTGAAAATTAAGAAATACAAGTCATTATTATTGTTCCCCTTGTTTTCAAAAGGAAAAAAAAAAAAATTAAGGGGGGAGGGGCAACACTTCACTGCAGAATTAGTGGAGTGACACTACACTTACATTGGCATGAAAGCAATGGTCATAAGCCCTGTCAAAATACACAAAATCTAAGAACAGCAAAAAAGCACCACCAGGATGGAGGAAGCTGCTTTCATCCCAACCAGTGTGAGAACCATCTGTTAAGAGATTCACTTATGTTGTTGCAGTAACAATGCCACAGCTGTTCTCCATGAATTAAAAAGAAAGCCAAATCTAAAAGAATTGTGTATGTGTGTTTCAGAAGATAGTTTTAAAGGGACTATCTTCTTTTTTATGGCATTTCAAAATGATACAAGGAAGGAGAGGCCAGTGGCAAACTTCTGGTTTTTCTCTGGAGAAAACAGGAAAATACATCACTTTAACCCAAACCTCACCATTGATCTTCTGAATTTCATAATCCAAGGAATTTCAGTTAATACACATTCTATCCAGTAACAGATAATTTGAGAACTGTATTAGGGTATTGATCCCTGTGTGCTAAATATATTGCCCAAACAAACTACAAATCGTTTGGTACTGCAAACAGAGGTGGAAGTAAGCAAAAGAAAGCATAAGGTTCTTCAATCTCTTCCCAGTAAAAGAACAGCTGATCAAGATGTCTTCCTTTAGCCAAGTGAAAGTTCCTCTATTGTTTCTGTTTATTTTAATTACTAGGGCAAGCCTCATTCAAACTGGCATCCATTCAAATCTTGTATGAGGTCAAGATGTCAGTTTTAAAAATGTCTGTGCACAAGCCAACAAATGTAATTTCTGAAGACCCCACTCAAACCATCTCCAGTGGCACCTGAAATGCCCCTGACTCCCTGTGCAGCAAGCAGATGAAGAATCCACATTCAGACTGCTGGCTCCAGATGTCAATCTCAGACAGTGTGATGACTTCTTTACAGCAGCCAGGACATGAGAGATTATACAGTGAGTACTGTGAATCATTCTCTGCTCTCTTTGCCCGGATGCACATGGTCCTGCTCCTACCTGCCTCTTTTCTCCTGCATCAGCTACACCACTCTTGCTTCTGCATGAGCCCTGTGATGAACCAGTGATGGCTGAAGGCATGCCCCACAGTCTTTAATCAGTACACTCAGCAAGGCATTTTCATCAGGATGCTGCTCGGCATAAGGAAAGGGCTTAAAATCCAAGCACAATTGTGGAACACTCAAATTCTAAATTATAATTACTATTTTTCTTTCCTGTACAGAAATCTAATGCAATTTTTTTTCCCCTTGCAGATACCAAAAGCATGGCCAAGACTAATTAAATGCAGTCCTTTCACGAACACTGCCTAATAGATATTGGTAAGGCACAGATGAATTACTTCCCCTCAAAACCAGAATAATGTGGAGAAGTCTGGAAATGTTAAAAAATAAAATACATTAAAGCAGGTAATAATTACTTTAATTAAAATTTAAAAAAACTCTAAGCTGTTCTGCTTTTAAGAAACTGCCCTCTCAACTTCATGGACTCACAGAACATTACTGGGTGTACAGGCTGTGCAGCACCATAAACCATAAAGAGCAGGGCTACTGCTCCAGGCTAATGGCACAATTTTCCACGGGGTGGTTTCCATTTACAATTCACTTATTGTATCTGGAAGTCTAATTGTAGCCAAGTACATTTTCGGGTTGTTGCAGGTATAATAAAGAACTAAATAGCTTAGAAAGGCAGCTTTTACTTTATAATTAGAAACATTTGCTATTTCAGGTGGCTTCTCCCTAGCATGTTTATAAGTTTCCCATTATGCCTTTCAGCATGTTGTTAAAATAAATTATGACAACCACAGAGTGACTCATAGATACAATAAGAAAAGGGGGACAGGAGTCTGGATAAATCTAAGATGCAGAGTGTCTGTACATTCGTAAGCAAAATGTCTTATAGTAGAAATAAAGATAGGCAAGGAATATCTTCACCTGATTCCCAGAAGGTCCATTAAACACAAGGCAACAATGGCAATTGGTCCCCATTTCCTCACATATAAGATTAGTTTATCTGTCCACCTCAGAAAAATGTGCATTTGCAGACATCACCCCAGTGTAACCTGGTAGCTGCTACCCACTGGAACAGATGCTTCTCCAACCACTCCATGACCCCAGTTAATACTGACACTCCAGACCCCCCCATGCTGCTGGAAGCAACCAACCTCTTCAAGGAAGTCACTGGGAGCAGTCTGCAGTGATGGGGATAAGGCAGGTCATCCTGCAGACCCTCTAAGTTACACAAACACATGAAACAAGAAGTTCACACTGATGGGAGACAACCAACAGTGCTCCTTTGCAGCTAGTTTGGTGAGATTAAGAGCAAAATTAGTTGAAGACATGTTTCATAACTATTTTTTTTAATATGGGCTCTGGTATGGCAGAATTTAGTCTTTATGAAAATCTGTGTTTTTTCTGTCCAAGAAGAATTCTAATGACTCTTGGATATTATCTTCGCTGAACCAGAAACAAAAGTTTTCTACTGTCTCATGACAGTGCTCCAACTCCCTAATTTGTCTCCTTGTAAAAGGACTATGAAAACAGTGTTAGAGAAGGTGCAGAAAATTGCACCTTAAATTTAAAAGACCCAGAATCCGTAGTTCCAAGGTTAGTGGAAGGGTCATAAATAAACAGTTGAATGAAAGATGAATTTTCTCTCATTTCTGTGAATTTTAGAGTTAATCCTTTCCTACTCCTGTCCCTAAAGTGGATATTAAGGAGGATTGCTGAGCAGCAAATATTTCTGATTGCTTTATTTTCTGCCTTGTACCATTGCAAGCAATTTTTTTTCTGTAAAATGTACAAAGTTATAACTACCATTAAATAATATACAGGTAAAAACCAAATATTAGGTCTTATAATGACTCTCTCCCTCTTTCCCTACTAGCATGCCTGCACCTTGCTTCCACCATCCTAATGATATGGAGGATACAGATAAACTCTCTTAAAGGACATTTGTAACAAATACCCTGTGAACAATCAAAAAAGGAGGTCAGGAATCTACTTAAAAAAAAGAAAGCAGAACTGGACATAAGCACAAGATGAACATCTCTGTACAATCAACATTTAAAAGATATGTTCTCATTAAACATCTTTTGCATATATCCATTAAGATGCCTGTTTAAACCAATACAATATTGCAAGAACAGGGAAACCAGTTATCTTGACCTTTACACCAAGAAAAGTGAGAATTTCTGAATCTTAAAACTGTACTAAAAACATTTACTAAAAAGAAGAAAAATTCAGACTTTGCAACCTGATAAAATATCGTCTGTAGCCTAATAAAGCAAGCTAGGAGTTGGACAATTTGATAAATTCTGTCACTGTTAATTAAGAATGTTTAACAAGAGATAAAAATTAAAATTCTTACAAGTTTCAACATAAGCAAGGGAATTAAGAGAAGCTATCAAATATATTAGTGCCTGCCCTACTAAACAGGCCATGGCAGATGGAGAGGCTGGAGAAAAAGCAAAGATGGCCAGAGATTCTGCATGGAGCAGTGCTGTCAGCTCTCCCTCCTGTTGTGCAGCGCTCCCTGGATGCAGGGCATTCCAAAACACACTTGCCAGGGCTTTAAGAATTGAGTCTTTTATCTGTGATAAAATACTCTCTTAGTGTAACATGAACTAGCTGTGTGATGAAATGATGCCTTGCTGTGCTCATACCTGCTCTGGCTCAGCTCTGCTGACAGCAGGTACCAGTAGTGAGTGCAGAAAACTGAGATCCACTTGCAGAAATAAGGAACCTAAAGCTCACCTTATCACTACACAAGTCATACACAGAACAGCAACTGAGTGACTATTCATCCATCATCTGAAGTGTGTAAATGACTGATTAGCATCTAAAGATCACCATCTCTGCCACACAAATCACCTCTGCAGGCAAAGGTCAGCCACCTGGTCTAGGATAGGTATTTCTGCTCTGAAATAATTCATTTTATACAGCTGCTAGGTTAAAACCTCTCTACAAGATTCTGTAAAGCCAGAGCAGATTGTCTTTGGAGTTAGTTTCTTCAGTAGTTAGTGTTGCCTTGCATGTCAGAAAACACTGGGATATTTCATGCCTGCAATGCTGTTGTCCTCCTTTCATCCAAGGCTCCAGCAATTTTCCCATCTCCAGACTGGCCATCGTGCTGCATCATAACACCACTAGCTTCCAGCTAATCAGCAAAAATAAAGTGAGGGTTTTATGAGCCCATTATCTCTGAGCCTGACCTTTTAAAAGTCAATGTAAAATAGTTGCAGATTATATGGTTGCAAGCAGACTCCAGCAGATAACTCTGAACAGCTAAAATCATGTAACTGAGCCTCTAGAAAGTTTTAGGGACATAATAATACCCCGGCCACAATGAAAGGCAACAGACACCTAGTTATCTCAACTGCAGCAGTTACCAGAAGTTTACAGAGAACAAATGAAAAAAAAAAAATTTCTTTCAAGATTACAGTATTTTTAATTGGATTCCCAGGTTTAAGGTAGAGAACAAGAAATGCAGGGAAAAGAAATGGAAATACTAGAGATTAGCTAATTTTAGTACCAACCACATGCTGTTTGCTTGCAGCTAGTGAGTGACCTTTGCATTATTCTCAGCTAGCAGGAAATTCCAATCTACATTAATAAGCAGAATATTGTTCACTCTTCCAACAATGTTTGCTTTAAAGGCTTTCTTGCACATACAGACTTCAGTCATTTTCTATGCACTTCTTCACACTGCCTGCTTATTTCAGTGCATCTGAATCAGTAAAGTGGTTTGCAACAATGGTAACCACCATGTGGCTGTTCTCTCAAATGAAACATTCTACTTAGAAAGTTTGAAATGGGAATGGAGAAGGAGGAATCCTTCACCCTTCACAGCTATTCTGCAACAGGCATTTCCAGATTGTCACTGCTACGAGACAGTCACTTTTAATCAGGGATTCACCCCCAATTTTCTGAGATTATTTTAGCAATGAAGTATTTAATGTATTATTAGATGAAGACAAATGGGGTGCCATTTGTTACAGTTCTCATTAAACTCAATAATGGCTGTATACAGACGTGACTGGATTTCCAGATTTTGACTGCAATTTCCAAAAATATGTTTCCACTACAACCAAGCATTTAAAAAGGAAGCCTCAGCACAGTCACAAATCACTGTATTCAAAATATAATTGGAAGGATGTCCTACATTAATTTTATAGAAATATTCTTCTGGTTGTTTTCTGTACTACAAAAAGCCTGCCTATGTGAGGTACCCAAGTGTTCTCCACTTGAGTAGGAAAGTCCAATCCCATCTAACTGGAAGTGATGGCAATGATCCTGCCCATGCAGTGCTTTCTCCCCACCTGGTTACATGCGCAAACTCTTCACCTCATGTGGGAACATTAAGAACATCTTTCATACCTTGGATATCCCTCCTCCAAGAACAGACTGTTGGTGTTCCTCTCTGTCCTGCTGCTCCTCTGTCAGCTGCTGACTCCCAAAGAGAGAACATCCCTTCCCTCCTTTACTGGCTAAGAAGGATCACCGACTGGCTCAGGTTTGAGGAGACCTCATTAAGTCACCTAGTCCAATTTCCCCCGCTCAAAGAAGGCTACCTAGAGCTGGATGCCCAGGACCATGATGGGATGGCTTTTGAATATCCTCAAGCATGGAGACTTCACCTGCATGGATAATCGATGACCACGCTTCACCACAAAAGAGCACGTTTCTGTTTCCAGCCCATTACCTGTATTCATCTCCCAGGGCAAACTGAGCAGGCAAGCAAGTGGTTGTTCTGCTGCCCTAAAATGTGGAAACCTTCCTTAAAGAGGTTACCAGTGAAGATTCCTGCAATAGTGTTGAGTACAGGAACTCTGGCTTATGCTACGTCTGAGGCATCCAAGTCCCATAAGTATACACTCTTCCTTCTTTCTAGTAAGAAGACATTGAACCAGCTAGGGAAAACAGCCAATTAAACATTTCCCTGCAGGTCATAACTATAGCTAGAAATTCTTAATTAACAAGTTAAAACTCATTTACAAGAGGCTTATTAACATTTAGGACTAGTATATTCAGCTTGCCAACCAGAAAATAGCCTGTAACACCATATGGGACTCACCAGATTCTCCTTTTGTATTTGTCTCAGTTTGTATACAGCAAGCTTCAGAAGGAAGCATCTAACCTGCTGAAGGTGTATTTATCTGAGGCTTAAAAAAAAAAAAAATTAAAAGAGCTTTAAAAGATGTTGTTTATAATTGATTTTGGGAAATACGACGAGGTGTTTACTGTCCAAGACAGTGATTTGAAGGTTTTGACTCATTTAAGGTTTAGGAGCTTTATCTGATCATCAAAATGAAAAAGCAACTGGATTAAAAAAATGAACATGTCAATTTGTCAATTCATTTCTTGAGATTAACTCAGGTGCCTTAATGTTGTAAGGCACTGATGAAGCACAGTGCAGCTTTTCACCTTGGTGTCCTCTCGTTTAAATTGTAGATTTTATGAGCTGTTGCTTATGTAAGCCAACACAAAAAGAAAGAGCAGGACATAACTCAGTCTCTAAAAGAGACACAACCACATCTACTGGAAAAGCAAATTTTTCACATGAAAGCAATGAAGCCCTGACCCCTTTGCTTCCACAGTGCTGTCATCTGTCTGCAGACAGACAGGACTTTCATGGCTTCTTGAGCTCTGCCCACCAGCAAGCACAGTGAGAACAGATGTTCTGGGTACTTCTGTTAGAGTGGAGAAAAGAATTGTGGATAGTAAAAATTAACAACACCAGCTCTGCTTTACTTTGCTGATTTTGGAACAGTCTGAATAGCAGCTATCAGCTATTGGAAAAGACAGATTAAAGAAATGGTTGGAGAACAAGAAAATGGAAATTGTCTCTTGTTAACAACCCAAACAACATGGCTTCAAAGACACAATGCTCCTTCTATCCAGGAATAAAACCAACTAGAAGATCCAACTCAGATGTCTTATTTTCTATAGACACTAACTAAAGGGGGCTCCAGCTTACTAAAAAGCAAGATCAGTTCAGCAGGGATTGCAACGTATTCTAATTCCAGCATGACCCATGGCAGACAATGAAATGTCTCTCCCCTATTCTTTAGTTCCAGCTCTCAGATGTCAGATGCATGTTTCATGAGCTTTATACAAACTCCAAAACTCTCCACAACTCCCCCACACAGAAAGCCTGTGTCTGAATCATCTAGTGCCTTTTTTTCAAAGTCAGACAGGTGTGCAATATTGTAGAAAGGGGAGAAATAGGCTTCAGAGAGAATGAACATGCTTTGCTGGCCTGAAGCACTGCACCTCCTCTCCTCTCTACTTCCCACCATCCTCAGCCAGCTGAGAAAATGCTGCTTCATTCTGCCTCTGCACAGTCAGTAAGAAGGACCCCAGGAGGAGAAAGGTTTACTGATTACAAGGACTTAGATTTCACAGCTCCAACTGGCCAGAATGAGATGAGCTTCCTCTGCACTGCAGTGTTAGAGGGTAGCTCTGAAATTAAAGATAATGGGATAAAAGCCACATCTACCAAAACCCTTCCTTGCCTGTTTGAATGCAACAAGCAATTAGTGGTTAGCACAACCACCCCCAGAACTGCAGGCTGGTGACAGAAATAGGAGAGGTGCCCCGGGCTGTGCAGAGGGAACAGCTTGTCTCCACAGGGAGAAGCAGAGCACAGTGAACTGCCTTCCCTGAGGAGGCTGAGCCAGCGAAGCTCAGTGTGCCAGGGCTCAATCTGTAAGTGCTGCGTGGTGGACTGACCCTTTTTAGTCCACAGCATCACCCTCCCTGCTGATTGTCGGCATCTGTCCCACCCCTGATCTGGCTACTGTATTCAGAGTCTCCCCACAGGCTGGAAATGTTTAGGACTCCCTTGTCATCCACCATACCAGAACGTGTTTGCACCAAGCTCCCAGGGCGTGAAACATGCTGAGAACATTACCCAGCCCTGCTGTGAGAGGCAGATGGTTTGCACTGAATCTGGCTGCTAGTCACACCCATTCCTGCCCATGCCAGGTGAGGGGCCTGAAGGGACTGCTCACAAAGCCAGGCTGCCACGGCACTGCTCTCCTGTGGAATGTACATACACAAGCAAGGACAGGCGACAGATTCGTGTGCATGGGCACAGTCACTGACCTTTGTAACAGAACATCAGAGCTGTAGAGACAAATTAATTTTTGATTTCGATTTTGAAATTAATTAAGACGAGGAAAAGAAGGAGCTCTGCTAATGACAAAGAAGCACAGCAGGACCTGAGTGGCTGTATTCTGCTGTATTCTATTATGATGTGGTAGTAGCTGACTCATTTAAAGGGTCCGAAACACTAGTACAGGTTTATCCAAGGCTGTTCTTCTCCTAAACACATCTTCCATTCCATCCAAATCTGTGTGAGAGAGGGAAGAGCCAGCATTATTGTAACTGAGCAGTTAATTCTGTTGCTTAGATTTTTTTTTAACTCACCTTCTAACTGAAAGAAATCACAACCTGTAATTAAAAAAAGAAACAAACCAACCCCAAAAAGACACACTAGAAGAATCTCAACAACCATTATATAGAGGAACATTGGGCTACTGGGGACAATAGGAGATGCATCAGAGAGTCAGAGACAAAGAAACAGAAGCACAGGGTGGAAGGGATAAACTTGCAATCTCAAGAATAAAATGAAAGTTATTAACACATGATGGTCTCACAGGAGCCTTTTCTGAGCCATTTCATACCATTCTAACTCCAAGTGCTGTGCTACCATGAGGTCAAAATTCACCCTTTGTTAACATGCTTTGTGCCTTGCAAGTTGTTATCTGGGGGTTTGATGACACCAGTTCATAGCCCAATTTTTTCTCTAAACATTACCTCACCTGATTTTCTTCTAAAATGTAACAGGCTGTTGACTGACTAGGAAAACTCTCAAAGAAACTTGGTTACATTAAGACTTGTTTACTTGCCCTTCAATACCCATCCTAGAACATGACTGTCAGGAAGGAGAAAACATTGCTCAGACCTGGACTGCACTGTTCAGTTTGCAAACAGCTGCCATACAAACCCCAGCCTGCCCGAATTCTACTCATCCTTCCCACAGTGGGGCACTCTTTTGGGTTTTTTCTACTCTAACACTGTGGTTTTTAGTGAACCCTGAAATATGGCATCCTAATTATCTTTCAAAAGAGCTCTAAAATTGGCATGTATCCAACAACAAACATGTATGTCAAGAGGAAATGGACAGATTCACTGTCACATAAGCCTCCTGTTCCTCTGCAACCAAACTGTGCCATAGAGTGAGGATCTGCACTTCAATCATTATCTCATGACACACTTCCATGTTTCCCCATACTACTGAAAATATATTGTCTGTTTGCCACAGAGGTGCTTCAAAGTAGTTCTCACCCCACAGCTAGGTGGGGCAAATCAATGGCATTCTGGGCATTCACCTGCATTTCAATCAAGATGAGGGAAGAGTGTAAGAGTATTTATCTCTAGAAATCTGAACAATACTGAACAATAGAAACATGGTGGGCTTTTGTGCACATGCCTCAAAAACTGGAAGACATTAGTGAAAAGTTGCCCAGGGCTACCTTTTCTCTTTCCTTCTTCACCACGCATATGTCAAGATACAGCCTTTGCATTAATTCACCAGAAATTATTAAAATGCAGGTTTTTAATTTCTAATTAGACTCATTAGATACAGAATTGCTTCTTTCAAGCCCAATCATGCATTTACAAGGGTCAGCCAACCAGTCCTCCACAGAAGTTAAAGCATGGCTCTACATTTGGGAACCAGTTCTAAAAATATTATTGCAGAAATCGTAATAGCCTACATCAAACACACTCCACTAAAGTCCTCTAGGCATGTCTTCCTGGTGAACAGTGTGCAATGTAACCCAGTGACAGCAACCTTTCCCACACCCAGAACTGAACTGTTGAATGCTTTCAAGACTCACAGCCATGTTGTGGCAAACAGGGAATTAGCAGTGTCAGGAACTGCATGATTTCACCTGCACCACTTCAACTACAAGTGATGCTACATGAAGCATGAAGGATGATGACCATCCAGGCCTGGACTGAGCTGCTCTTACAAAAAGAGCATCTTCCCATCATGGCAGGTGAGTGTTAACACAGTCAGAAACTGGAAGAACACCATCACCATGAGTCAGGACCATTCTCTGCTTGAAGGTTTGGGAAGGCAAATTCATTCTTTGTAGTTTGGAATTCCAGTTCTTCATGCCCAGTTCTTTTCCTTGTTTGCTCTGTACTACCCACCCAAAGCTTTTAATTCTTACAGAGAAAACTTAGGAAGGCTTCACTTCTTCAGATCAACCAGCCTGTGAATCATGGATGTATTACTGGCAAAATTTGCTGACTTCACAAGGGGCAGAGAGGCTCCTTGGAAAAACATGTCTGCCCTATGCAATTGTGACTCTTCCCCCTCAGTTTCACAAAGGGCACTATACTGTGTCTATGGTGATGCTAGGAGAAGGATTTTCAGGACCCAGGTTCCACCCAAAATCCAGCCTCTCCTACCAGCACTGCAGCAAGCCAGGACTGAATAACTTTATGGCTCAAGATTAAGATCAAAACCATTGCATGAAGACACTACAATACAATGTAGACATTCTGACAACAGCACAATGATTGTTGGTCCACAGGCAGCTAATTCTAGAAGGGGAGTTGATTCTCCTTTTTGTAGTAATTCCATGAACAGACATTATTTTATGGTGAGAGAAAACAGCCATGTTGGAACAGTTGAGTCCTTAGCAAAGAGCTTTATGAAACAGCAAGTATTGCAAATACACATTTAGTAATGAGTACAACAGAGATTCAATCAAGAGAACATGCTGAAATAGAATGCTCCATGAAGTTTGACAGCACAATAGAGTGGAGACTAAGCTGTGCTGTACTGATCAGAAGAGCATGAAGGCACAAGACTTTACCAGGGTAGAATGACCTGTCACACAGAAAAGGCAAGGGAAAACACATCTCTGCTCCCTCTAGTACATTCTTTGCAGCACTGGTTTTCATTGCTTTGTATTGCAAGGTAAAGATAGAAGGATGAGTTTAAGTGATTTACACCCCTATTAAAATCAGTGACTTAAAAATAAAATCAGCAAGCATGGAACATAAATTTAAGTCATTAACTTTCCATTTATGTATAAGTTTTTATTCTGATGACTGGTCTTTCTTCATTTTTCCAACAAGGTTAACTTCCACTTTGCCACTAAATCTAGACTTGTAGTTACAATTTTTGCTGCTGATATCAGTATGCAAAGAAAAGTAATCATCCATTGTTATGTTTATTCAGACTCTAGTGTCACAATAACATTAATCTTATATCCCGCCCCCTCAATTCCTACTCTGCTATTGAAACTATGGAATAGAAATTGGAGATATAGTGCACAAATACAGCTTCTAAAAAGCAATGAGAAGCCTTAAAAAACCCCAAGCCTTAAAAATCCTGCACAGTTAAAATTATAAATTCATTTTGAAGCAATGTGTTGTAAAATTGGTCAAATTTCTGACCGCAAATGAACAAGATGTCACAACAAACAGGTCTCTCCTTCAGTTCTCTTTCACAGGTTGATCTAAAAAAAAAAAAAAAAAAAAATTTCTTCCCTTTTTCTCTCCATTTTCCAATTGTGAAATTATTATTAATAAACTGAAAATCTTGCTAATGCCCCTAAAGTGAATTACCCAAAAAGCTGAGGTTTTGAATGTCAAACCTAGGCACGAGATACTAAGCTAGTGAGTTGTCCAGTTTGCTAGTTCTCTGAATGGTTCTCTGAATGTTTTCTTTATCCAGTAGAAAGTTTCTTTCACACAGGTTGAAATGTTTGTCTCAAATCTTAAAAATAGATGATCACATGTTTAAAATTAATTCAATTATGTTAGCTAGTGAATTGCTTGGTAAGTTCCATGTGATCACCTGTAACCTGACAGACACCACTAGGTAGAGACTGCAGCAATTAGCAACAGTATCATAACCTGAATTTCAAATTCAAGCACCTCCCTCTATCTCTTCTTTCTTAAAAATTGTGTGAAGTAACCACTACATTCCCTAATTTTGTAGCAGTATCCCCAGAAACCTTCTCCACACTTTGATATCAAAGTGTTTCTCTGGTCAACTGTCTTTCACATAAGCACTCCAGAACTGGCCACGTTAAAGAAAAAGAAAAGTTGGAAACTGTCAAGAGGACAGGCTAACAACTGACCAGACACCTTTGAAGCCTCTCTCTTTGTTTACAGGGAAAAGAAGTGTGTGTTGTTCACAATGGTACAGGACACCTCTATATACACCTAAGCAGATCCTGCTCTTCTCCAGAAGCAGAAGTAATACTGTTTATTCAAAGAATAGGTAAAAACAATTTGCCGTCTTGAATGATTGTATGAAAAACATTTTCTGTTTTTGAATTCTGTTCTGCTGACAACCAGTGTTAGGATGCACAGCAGAACAAGCAAGTGTCAGAAAACCAGAGTCTTTAATGCATTAAGTGATTAAATGAGTGACTTACCTCCCCATTAATGTTGACAAGAATTTCTCAAAGTGTCATTTACAATAAGGTGGCCAAAAAAGCTAGAAGTTGTTCCGATTTTGAAGGCATTTTGTTATGGTGCAATTGCTTTTGATAACAGGTTGATTTCCATACTTGTACTGTGAAGAGGCCAGCCTGGACTGTGCAACCCAACTTACAGGGACAGAGAAATCAGAGGGGTCTAGCAGAACATAGAGGCCTCTTTCTCAAAAAATTCTGAAAAGGGAGGTAAATTTATGTTGAATTGTATAGAAAAACAAGTTTGTGCTGAGAGGACCACACAAAGTGTTGTATTTAATACTCCCTAAAATGCTCACTTCATTTAATCATATTTTAGTGGCAGATTTGTGTCTACCAAGGTTTCAGAAACTCTGACCTTGGAAAAGATTTGACTTTTATGGGCTGTGGCTTTCTATCAGAAGCCTTGTTAGACATCAATGGCCTCTGGCACTTCTTTATCAGTGGTACTGCTGCCTAATTACAGCCTAATTGCTGTTTCCCATCCCACAGAACACCCAACAAGCCAGTGGCTCCCTCTTCTGTGTGTGTCTGATGGATGAGCTGCTGATTTGCAGTTCTCCATGTCTCTTTCCCTCTGCTCTGCTACACAGCCTGTGTCACATCTCAGGTAGACCCCTGACCTGTGTGCTGTCATCAGATACATCCTGTCACACAAAAACACCCTCTCAAGCCTCTGCTGGGAAACTGCAAATATTTTTTTTAGCTGCTTCACCTCCAGTCTCTTGCAGATGCACACAAAGCCTGGTGGTTCTCATACCGAGGACAGAAGCTGGTAATTGCACACAAGCACATCTGGATTTATCCCAGTATTTAAAGTAAGATCTGACCCCATGGCAATCTGAAGTAATGTGGGGGAACTGCAACAAAAGGGCTGGCAGCAGGAAAGCAGCTTAAGACAGGCATCTTTAGTGATACCTTTGAAAACAAAGTAGATGATCTGCAGAACCATCATGCAAAATATTGGCATTTTAATCAATCTTAATCTCAACCCAACTCACTCCCAGGGCAGAAACTTCAACTCTCTGCTGAGCACAGTTACATGGATGTCCTGGAATAAAAAGGCTGCGTCACAGAGTCTAGCCTTACAGACTGGCCTGGAAATGACACTGCATGTTCAGTCCTTTGGGGCTACTTGTCCTGAGAAACAAAACCCTGCATTGCAGCTCTAAGCCAGCACTAAGGCACATCCATACCCCTGTGAATTGGCACCAACTTTTTAGATACATTTTTCCATATAACATGCTGACACAGCAATAGTCTAGCAGAGACTTGTGCTTTAGCTCACATATTTACTGTTTTTTATATTACTGCCCTGAAACAAATACTTATTAGAAAAAAAGTGTGTTTTCTCCTGTGAACTCAGTTTCCACAATCATCTGGTAAAATCTTAAACCACTGTTTGCCCTCCCATTGACTTACTTATTTTATAGACACAGTCAAGGCATATAAGTAATTTAAAACTCTGATCTGCGGGCTTTCATGGCAGCATTGCCAAGCTCTTCTGTTGTTTTCAGCTTTCTTTAGAGAGCAACAAACCATGGCTGCATAGGAGTCATAGAAAACACCATAACTATCTGAAAAATGAGTAAATTTTACTGAGTAAAATTATTTCAAGAAAAAACAGGACAAATACCAGAGGCCAATCCACACAGCTTGCTCATTTGCTCTACAGCTGCAGGATGCAAAAAATCCTCCTCCCCAAAAACCTTTCAGATAGTTTTTTAAGAGGAAACACTGCAGCATATCTGGAAATCCTGCTAATCTGCAAAAGTTCTACAGACTGCCCCTGGTAATCACCATCTTGAAAAAACAAGAAAGATGGACCGCTCTATACAATATTCAGTAGCACCTAGAATTTTCTTGGAAATCTAGCTACATATAAGTTCAGCAAGTAACTGTAAAGGGAAGTAACATTTTCTCCACTATTTCTTAAGCAATGCCACTTGTACCCAAGCTTCCAAACTGCAACCCCTGTAGTTACCTATAAAACACATCCTTTAGGACGCATAAAACTGCAGTCAAATAAGTGAACATCAAATAATCTCCCTTCTGGCTCTCCCTCCACAAGTAACCTGTCCAGAAGCAGGTGGAATTTGTTAGTAAATGAAAACACAAGTCCAAGAAGCAATACAACCTCTTCATGACCAGCACACGGCTCTTGCATAGCTTAGAAGCAAATCTCTTTCAAGAGGTTAAAGCATTTTCAGTGCACTGAAAGGGGCTTGGTATTGAGTTACTGCAGTGCAACAGGAAGACAGCTCCACTTAGCTTTAAACAAGTCACATGAGGTATATTTTCATCAAAAAAGCACAAAGCTCACCGAAAGCTAACTTTTGGGGGTGGCCATTGCAGTCCTGGAAGGCTTCATGCTGGCATGTCTGCACAGAGATGCTCAGCTTAATACTAATTCAGGCATTGCTACATTATGCTGGAGTCTTCTTGTGATTACAGGATGGATGCACTCTCAAATACCCCTGGAAGTGGAGAACAGCACCATATCCCATTCATTTTCTTGTGTGGTTGTAACAGCCACCACCAGAAACCAACAGATTATGTCATAATTGCATACTGGACAGGAGGCTCCTTCCAGGAAAGAGAATTAAGAAATCCTCTAAAATAAAATGGTACATAGCTCATAATGAAATAAATAGTTCTATCCCAGTTACCTAAAGGACATGGACAAATCATTCAGTTTTAAGAATTGCTTCTAAAATTATTTCTAATTTTAATTTCTGGTAAAGGCATATTCATGTACTTGTTGCCCATATATGAGTTAAAAAAATTCAGAACTGTAGGTCCTGCATCAAGTTAGCTTGTAACAACACCCTGTCTGCAGGAACAAGAGGACTGGTGTACAGGGAGAATGGAGGATGTGGAGCTCACACTTGCAAAAGACTCTTTCTAGACCATGTTGGCTGCTGCCCACCATAACTTCAGCAAGAACAACCAGAAGCTAGAAAGACAAAAATCAGTGTTGCATGATTACATCAGAGATCATTTCCAGAACACAAATGCCTAATTCTCAGGAGCTGTAAGGTTGTCTACACACTTTCATTGTCAGGATAGAATTAATTTTTCTTTGAGTTATTTTACTTGGAGAATTCACACTGCTTCTAGGAGAGTTACAAGCTGCCAAGCTCCAGTGCAAGTTGATATGAAGAGTTTGTTAATTTAGTCTTGTTTTGCTCTCATCTGTGTTGGTTTCTTAGGAGATGGCCAATACCTCCACAGGGAGACTTGCCAGAACGCAGACACTGCTGAAATGTGAACCCCAAATCCATGTTTCACCCTTGAAAACAGAAGATGGACATTTTGTGATTCCAATATGTTTGTCCCTGACCATCCCAGGAAGGAAAGAAAAGACAGACTTAAATAGAAAACTTCATCCACAATGGAAACACATTTAAAAAATAATCAGTTGAGAACACCTATCTAAACCCCTGATCTTGCTAGCACTGCTTCAGTGTCCTCGAAGGGCTGTCAGAACTCTCTTCGTTTGTGGGAAGAAACCTTGTTTGTAGCAAAAAGACAATAGAAACATGAAATATAAATCTAATATTCAGTGAGTTTACAACATGCTGGTTGCCCATAACAATAAAAGGGCAGTATTGCCAGACTCTGCTTAAATGAGATTGAGATTTTAATCAATATTAACCAAGTGCACACCCAACCAGATGCTCATTCTTGACAGAGCTGACATTTATGTACAACTATCAGGTTCAAAAGCTGTTTTTCTAACAACCAAACCTGAGAACACTTAAAGATACAGTGGTACAGCACCACAAAATTATCCAGTTCTTGATCAACACTGCATATAGGAAGTTTAAACCTTACAAAGCACAATCTAGAGGAGTATGAGATTCTTTCCTGGAAGCCTGGGCAAAAAGCCTCTTGACTTGACCAGAGAATTTCACTGATTTTGGCTCATCAGGATGTTTTTTTGTGACTCTTACCCACATTCCACACATTTTGGGATAGAACTGAACCCCTTCAACCCCAGTTGCCCAGGTTCACCCCCTTTTCAATAGCTCTTTAGAAGAGACAGGTTCACAGACAGAACAGACTCAAACAATTTGGGGAAGAAGGTTTTTTGCACTAATTTTAAAACTCATCCCTTCAGCAGACCATAATGAATGGAGCTTTGGCACAATTTTTATCTGAAAAAGGGAGCCACTGAATGTTCTAAGTTGGAAGGAACCTACAGGGATCATCAAGTCCAACTCTTAACTGCTACGTGTGTACCTCCTATGTCAAAACAGCAAAACAAAAGCTTGTAGGAAGGCTTTTCCTTGCATGTCCTGAAGTACCTGAAGTACTCCAGCAAACTCAAACTTGTCAGAGTTCTGCAGGTAGCAAAGGAACCACCACACAGGCCTCCCACCATCCGCTGGATAATTAGGCAGATGGCAAGCCTGCAACAAAGCCACCATGAGGCAGTCCATGTTCCTGTTCACTGAACCTTGTAATGCAGCTTAATTTTTCCAATCTAAACACTAAGCCCTTAAAGCTGCTGCATCACTTGCCCAGTTTCTAGATAACATTAGGTATCCAGAAGGGAGCTGTTGCATTAAAAATAGGATGTGTCACATTAAGCTATCGGCACATTCTGGAAAAACCGGGGAAAATATTTTTAAGAAAGCACTCTAAACCATATTGGCTGTTGTTCTTGCAAGTTGTGTAATTCAAGGGACATTCAACACAGTAAAGGCTGTCCTGTGGCCAAGTTCTAGCAAGAAAATTCCAAGGTCAGCACCATAAACATTGCTAAATCTATAGAAATCCTTGTCCAGGTTATGAGATGGAGATAAGGACTTCTAAGATCAACTCCTCTGGCAAATAGAAGGAATCCTTGCCAGTTGCTTCGCCAGCAACTTTTAACCCATCTTTGAGCCATAGGTTTGTTTACAAAAGTTTAGCTCAACAGTCCCACACTGTGCAGTATAATTCAGCTGATACTGGGCTGGTTGGTGCCCTGTCCTGTGATGTATCCTGGCATGTATGACCACAAAGCCACCTCTGACTGTAACGTTCAAGACTGTGACCATACAACTTGCTGTGGAACAAGTGACAGAAGCACACATCAATGATGCATCAGGGGCAAGGCAGCTAAGTTTACATATTTGTGAAAATTGAGCTTAAATACATGCTGAGGATGTTACAAACCAGCCACTGCAGTGTACATGTCCAAACTGGTTTTCCTTAAACTGAAATGTCTGTGCACTATTACTGCCTATCAACGCACTGTGAAACTCTTTCTGTTTCACCAGAACAATGTCATGCAATATTTCTTTTAGATACTTTCACTGACACTTAAAGCTCTAATATTTCACCCATTACAAGTACTGCTGGCAGGGAAACATCTAGTAGCTAACAAAAGCTTATTGCAGTACCAAAACCAGCACCTGAGGAAAAAACACAGCAATAATCAGGATTAGGTGCATCCTTCTTACCACAAGAAGTTATTGCAATAACTCAAAGACCCATCAAAGATTAATCTTCTCTGCACTGGCAACTGTAAGAATCCCAATTATTCCACCATACCAACCTGATAACGATAATAAGGTAGATTTCAAGGAAAGATAAACCCACTAGCTGAAATTTGAAACAAAAAAAAAGATAAAGGTTTTCAATTTACTTTTTATTTCTTGACTTCAGAGGCATGAGGGAAAGAAAACCAGAGAGAAAAGTTAAAGAAAAACATCTATTCAACATCAAATCTCCTATCTAGTTGTAGAATTCCATCAACACTGCAGAGGAGAGACCTCTATAAAAAATAGTGGTAAAGACAGGAGTTACTCAGAGGAACATAAAACAATACCAAGGCTAGGAGAGTTGGTTACTTACGTTTTTCAGCCCTTCACAGAGCACAACTTAGTGATGCAAGACAGGGCAGAGAGCAATCTCAATAACAGGTTAAATGCCTTCCACCTTCTTACTCAAAGGTATGTAGCCCTTTGAAATGGCCTGGGGTTTTGGCTGTTTGGTTTGGGTTTTTCAAGGTATACAAAGCAGCTGATACAGACCTTCTGTCTACTGGGGGATGTGAAGCTTTATCAGCAGCTCACTAGTTTTGTGAAACTGAAAATCATGCTATATTTCAGCCAGGTCTGAAGACAGACCTGCATCCGTGGCAGAGTAAAGCGATTCCAAGACATCACTGACCTGGAGGCAACAGCCTGTTAAGAGTTCTTAAGATGTTTTTCCCTCTCTTCCCCTCCATCACTGATGTTGAGATTTCAGGCACCAATTCTTTCATCCCAGAAGATACCTATAAATTCAGTTTAGAGTTTTCTGATGTTTTCATTGCTTAGCACACCCCTCTGCCCTAAATAAAGTTCTTGGTCTTTTTTCATACAAATCTAATTGAGCTTCAGAGCAGGAACTCTAAACAGGAAATGTTTAAAAAGCTGAAATAGCTGGACATAGCTGGTGGTTTTCCAGGTGATCTGCCACACAAAAGGAGGACTTGGTTTACAGAGCCACTTATTTCACCCCAGCAAGCAGTAAAAGAATTTTTAAATAAGACTCAGTGGTATATATTTGTAAGTCCTTTCCCCACTTTAATTTAGAGGAATTACCAAGATACGTGCAAATATTAGCAGATAGAAACTGGACATACTCAGAAATGGCTAAACCATAGAGTCATCATAGGCTCATGGAATGGCCTGGGTTGCAAGGGACTTTAAAGATGATCTTGTTCCAACCCTCCTGCCCTGGGGAGGGAAACCTTCCACTAGACCAGGCTGCTCAGAGCCTCATCTAACCAGGCCTTACCAAGGTTGAGATTTCCACAATTTCTTCTGACAAGCTGTTCTAGTATCTCACCATCCTCACAACAAAGAATTTCTTCCTAATATCTAATCTAAACCTACTAAATCTACTCTCTTTCAGTTTGAAGCCTTTCATCCTTGTCCTGTCACCACATGCCCTCTGAAGAAGTTCCTGTCCATCATCCTTGAAGGCTCCCTTTAGGTAATGGAAGGCTGCAATTAGGTCACCTCAAAGCCTTCTCTTCTCTAGGCTGAAAAATCCCAATTCTCTTAGCCTGTTCTTGAATGAGAGGTGCAACAACTCCTCTTTTTAAGCTTTTATACTTTCAGAGTTGTTTATTTTTAAAAAACTTTCTGCAAGACAAAAGCAAGTAGTTTTAAAATAACTTCAGAAGGCACCCATCTGGTCCTTCCAGCCCTTAAGTATCTAACTTGAACTGTTGATTCCATTCAGGAGAGGTCCTACCCATACATAGTTTCTACTCCATCGAGGCCATGTCTATTAGACACCTCTTGCCCTGTGAAGGAGATTGTACATTCCACCACCACTCAACTGACCACAGTACAGTCCCATCCTTTGGACAAGAACTTTCCTGAAAACTAACCAAGCAGCTCTGGTTTAGTGCTGTGTGTGCTCATCATCCAAGCACAGCCTGCACCATCTGATGGACAGTGAGACTCAAGTTCAGGCAGTGTTTGCCTGCAATAGACTTTGGCTGTGGGCAAACACTCAAGGCATTAACGGGAGGTCATACCTACAAATGTAACAAAACTTGCTTGGAAACTCAGGGAAGGACAACAACAGCTTTTGAAAAATCTGACCCAGCAATACAAAATGGCAACTGACAGAACTAATGGAGGATGGATTGAGTAATGGATGGTATTTCCACATATCTAACAATATATTGAAGTTGATTCTGGTGACAGTGACAGATCCATGAGGACATTCACTATGCACTGCAATACTACAATGTGCAAGGGAAGCAGCCCTATCTTTGAAGAACAGGCATCTAAAAACTGATTTAGACACATGGTGTTTTTTAATTAAAAAAACAACAAAACCAACACTGAATGTGGACTACTGAAATTATCAACTTACTCATTTGGAAGTGACCACCATTAAATTTCATATGATTTACCAGTTAAGCTGAATGTTTTGTTTTTATTATCACGTCAATTACCAGGATTAAATCCTATGCCCTAGTAATGCCCAGGAAGAGTGCTTCTATTTTTGCATAATAAAAAGGATAAACTGAGTCTAGCCTTGAAAAATTAAAGGATTTGTCATATTTATCAATTAAGACCACAGCCTGAAATGCAGCTTCAGACTACTAAAAGAAAGTTCTTCAGCCCTCCAGCTAAACCAAAAGAACAAGTTTGCAATATCAAGGGGATAAAAACTCAGCAAGGGTCTAATACACTTCAGAATATCAAGCTTGGAGTGCTATTTAGTAGATCTGCTTCATCCATGCCTCCTTGCTCTCTGTGTGTCAGCATGAACATGTTATCACTGTTGCAGCTGACTGCTGGCAATTCCCTGTGATGCTAATGAGTTTGGAATTTATGCAAAGTCTCAGTTGGTTCTTCCACAACATCTACCAACTGAAATACCAAGGCAGGATAACTGTGGTAAAAGCATCTAGCTTTTTCTCAGTTATTAATTATTGCACTAAGCCAGACTTCAGTGGCTATTTGAAAATCCTTCAAAACACAAAATCAACAGGCCTGGAAAAGGAGTTAACAAAAATCCATCATGACTCTTTTTTGTTTCATATCTAATGAAAAAATTTTATGACATGTTCCTATAATCTGATGAGTCTTTCACAGATGACAAATAAGAAACCAGAAATAAAATGCTTGATCCTCAAAGCAATTAGGATTTGCAAAAAGCTGTTAGGACCTTGTGCAATCAAGTAAATCTGCAACGACAGAATAACGTCACAGCTCTTTTACAGAATTATCCATGGTCATTGAGAATCATAGACACTGTCAAATATCCATGGCTTAATAAAAAGGAGGAAATAAAGCGAGCCATTATCAAATAAACACCTCTTATGTCAGCCTCTCCAGCCAGGTCCTAGGATATTAGCCATCAAGCTTCACGAAAACCAGCACTGCTATGCACATTGTGCTAAATATTGATTCAAGTGTTAATAATTTAGATAAGCAAGGGAAATCTTTGGGACTATTTGAGTCGGTAGCATGAAATACTGGTTTTCAGATCATGGTAGAAGAGAGAGATGGCACATACATTCTCCATCTCATATGCAGACCCAACAACTGGGGTCCCAGTCACTGACAAGAGTTGAAGTGTGCACCTAATTCACCCATTTGTTAAATTGAGTACAACTTATGATTATAAACCAAGCAGAAAGCACTGCTCCTCTGAAAGTCAGTACAAAAGCACTTCTAAATTTGTAAATGCTACCAATTAACCTCATGGGACAAACTTTTCTTACTGGGTTGGATTCTATGTGAAGACATTTTCTCCCAAAACTCAGGGACTAATCATTGAGAATTCTTTGTTGCAAATACAGAACCTTAGAGTTAATAAAAGCTCATATCTGACATTTCCCACTGCTGCACAGGGGAACTTCTCTTCTGCAGAAAGTATGAATTATAAATTCTATGTAGCTATATAATCCAAATAAAATATTCTCCCATAACCAGATAATCTCTTTATAATAATTCTGACATGCACAGCATGGATCATCTCAGCTATTTTCACAATCACTTTGCCCTAATTTTTGCAAGAAGTACAAGAAATTCTTTTCACAGAACTGCTTTTGTGATACGCTTTCTAAGGTACATCCACCAAAGGGTTTGGCTCTGCTGGAAATTATGGAAACAAGGGGCAGTATGACATTTTATTTAATCAGAGCAGCAGAGTAATGGCTAATGTTTTGCAGAATTCTAGACTATATCTTCAGGTTTTGCATTAGCATCCTGAAGTGGCCATTCAATTCCTGCTGCTTAAATCTCAGTACAGATATATCACAACGTATTTTCAAGAAAAGCTGGACTTGCACTAACTCCTTTAATACCCATTTCCCCCTAATTGCAGTGATCAAAACTGGAAGATGATCTGACTTTTGACACACACATTAACAGAAATGGAATCAGAAGCTAGCAGCTTCTCCTTGGCTTATCAGCTGCCAAGAACCCAACATGAAGTGCAGCTTTTACACGCTCCAGTGGGCTAGGTGACCTCCATCCTCAGAGCCTGTGAACATGCTGTTCCTGTTACTATTCTCAGAACTGCAATTCCCTTTTTTCCCCTTATATAAATGGAAATTAAGATTAGAGATCCAGACAGACCCACTGGCCTGAAAGAGACTGGTAGGGGCAGAGATGAAGGATTAAGTCTTTCCCTGGACTACAACACAATTTTCCTTCAAGATCCTTTGAAGTTTTAGAATTTTAAGCTTAGAAAAGAAAGCTTTTCCTGCTGTTTCCGTATCATATGGAACCTGCGGAAGCCCTACTGCACACTTCCATTCCCATCCTATCCGTATATCCTCCAGCTTTTCTCAAGGGCTATCATGCTTGGCTTTCTCTTCCTCCACATATATTCTAGAGAGAGATGTTCTGAGAAACAAGGTGCAGATATGGTACAGCGCCTGGTGCTTTCAAAATAATTCTACATCTTCAACCACTAGGGCTCAATGCCACAAGTAAAAAGACACCAGATAATTTTGATGATGCAGGCTGTACTCATGCTAATCTATTTTGCCTCTGGAACAAAGAAGTCCCATAGAAGCATTAGTGGAAGTGCTGCTGTAGAGGGGAGGCTGTGCAGTCAGAGCTGGGCCCTCTACTGCACAGGAGTTCTGCAGACCTCAGGTCCTTTCTCCAAACTAGTGAAGTCTGGAAGGTTGAACCTTCACTAATTCTGTTCCATCAGCATGATCACCCCTTTCCATGCATTGACTGACCAAGCAGTGACTGCACAATCTATATTTGGTGTTCAGCTGGAGAGTCTGCTCTGGCCATCACAGCGTATTTTTCATTTGTATCACATGCATGTTGTTGGGAAAAAAGTCATGCTTTCATTCAAAGAAGTATATTGTTTTTAGATACATCAGTCACAAGATCCTGCCAGACAAAAGCTTTGCAATGCCATCTCTGGTTAGGAACATTCCTATTCATTTTTTCATTTCAATTAACAACATGCACCCCGTGCAATGCACACCTCCTTCCCTCCTTCTCCCATTTCTCAGGTCAGTCTGCTCAAACAGCTCCTTGGATGTTCAGTTTCTGCAAACTTTAGAAATTTTAAAATTTGTCTCTTATTACGCATCAAGCTACTTGCAATGATTGACAACAAAACAAGTTTGATATTAGAAATTAGGCCCTATAATCGAGTCATTAACAGTGAGGATAAGATCCATGAGTATAAAAATTTTAAGTACTTCCCTCCAGTAAGTTAAACACTACAGGTAAAAGCCTTTTTAATCAGAGATTTCTAACCAAGCACAGGATGCTTTCCTGTATTTCAATCCTTAACCTGTACTGGTGCATATTCCTCACTAGGTGCAGGGCTCTACACTTACTTTGTTGAACCTAATTATTTCATTTGAATGCTCTAACCTTCTCTTCTCTAACCTATATTAGACCTCCATGCTTCGACAACCTTAAAGAAATTGCTTCCCTAGAACTAGCTGGCTCAAAACATGGGGAGTCCCATCTACTTCTCTTGCCCTATCATTGGTCTCCTGTAAGGCTGGTACATCAGCCAGAGTGAAACAGGAACAGTTTGTTGTTTGGGGACATGACTTTAGCAATACCAATGAAAGAGCTTAGGAAAGTGTAAATAAATCTCTCATGAATTTACAAATGTGTGTTTAACCAACAGGTACTTTTCAATACTGCCCTACACTGCCAAAGTGCTCTAGTACTTCCCCACTTTAAGGGAAAAAGCAACAGTTTAAATCTGAGAACACCATCACAGAGGTAAGCACAGAAACTCAAAAATTGTCAAATTATCTTGGCTAACTATGAAAAAAAAGCGAAGTGACGAACTGATGAAGACACAAATATAACTGCATTTAAGACAGCTAAAGATGCTTGGTCCACCAGGTAAAACACATCTTCTACTTGTCTGTAGACAAGTAGACAAGACAAAAGAAAGGAGCATGAGAGGCCACCATAAAAGCAGGCTTTCTCACCCCAGCTGAAAAGCTCTTCCAACGCCGTGTGTGCTGGTTTCCCGTGCTTGGGGGGAGGGGTGGCTTCCCCTCAGGGAAAGCTCCACGCGGTCCGGGAATGGAGGGGGCTGTCCCATCTCCCGGGGCTTCTCCTCTGGGCTGCTGGCACCAATCAGAGAGCTGATTTGGTGATGGACAGCTCGGGAAACCAATGAAAAGTTATTTCGCTTTCACAAATCACGGTGGATCAAGTGCTGGGGAGTCTTTCGGCTTCCGGCCTCCGGAGGAGCGGAGGGCTCTGGCCGGGGCCCGGCCCGGCTCCGGGCTCAGTCTGGCGCCCAGCCCGGCATTCCAGCCCGGCATTCCAGCCCGGCATTCCAGCCCGGCATTCCAGCCCGGCATTCCAGCCCGACCCTGGCTCTGCGGGGAGCCCTTAGTCCGGCCGGGGCCGCATGGCCCCTCGGGCACCGGCCGCATGCTTTCCTCTTAATGATCTGGATACAATTTTAACTTTTATGCCTAGATAAGATTCTTGATCTCCTGAACCCCCTTAATGAGAAGGAATAAAGCATGGAGTCCACGGAGGTCAGCGGAATGAAGATAAAGTTCCTCATGGGAAGAGATTGAAAGGATACAACTGTTAAGTAGCTGAATTTTTTTTTTTTTTTTTTTTTTTTTTTTGTGAGTCTATGAGGGGATTATGACTTCACTAAAATTCCTTTAAACTGTGAAATATACTTGGGGAGGATGGGTGCTTGAGTTGAAGATTTTCCTTGCCTCGGGAAATTGAGCTCTCTGTTTTGGAACTGGAATATGAACAGAGACATTTGATAGAGAAGATGGTGAATAGGATTTTGTTTTTCAGCAGCCTGCCTTTAAAAGTAGTACCCCATGTGTGCATCATAACCCATAACACGGTTCTGGAAGGACTGTCGGAATGAGAGGAAAATTCATAGTTCTGTAGGTCCCCGGCGAATGCAGACTGTGGAGGTGAAGACACCCCCTAAGTCCAAAGCAGAAAAGGGAACTTTCTCTCTTAAGTGAACTGAACTGATTATTTAAGTGGATAACTGACTCAAGTGTTCTCTGTATGTGGTTGGTAACAAATGTGGAATGAAGGGAGAAGGGAATAATCTAAGAATCTTATTCTGAATATTTTTTCTTGTGTTATTAATAAATTTCTTCTTGTATTTTCTTTTTTAAGTTTTGAGCCTGCATTTTCTTATCCTATCCTAAATCCTATCTCTAAAGAAAATTAAATATTTAAAATGGGCAAACCCTTTAGTCACACTGTGACACTGTGACAAACTTGCTGGAAAAACAGAAACCACCATGCCCCAAATTCAGCAGGGGATAAGGAAGGAAACAATAATTAGATCAGCATAAGCAATCTGATATTGATGCAAGAACCAAGATAGGTTTTCACCTGGGGCCACATACGTACAAAAACATGAAACAAATAACCTAGGTAAACATTTTGCTTGGATATGGGTGTACTAAATCACTAACCTACATTCCCATGCAATCAGTAAAACATGCAAGAGAGAAACGATCATTAGAATATTGCTGCTTTGCTTGGCTTAGGAAAAGAGACTGCCTACAGGATTTACTGGACTGAACGCTGCAGAACCCAAAAAGATAGGTGCTCATATAAATAGGAGTTGGCTCAGAAACAAAACTGAAAAGAAATTAAGAAAAAGCAATGTCAGACAAGCATGAGGCAAGACACCATACCATGTCCAAAGAGGAACAATCCATGTCTGATGGTGCCGGATGCTGAATGAAACAGCAGCTTCTCTGAAAAGCTCTAACACAGATTATTCTGGAAGCATGCTGAGGAAAGAGCTGAGGTAGGTTTTTTCTACCTGCTTCAGCACTGCACACAGAGTCTAAACAATGTGCTCTGGTAGGCAGACAGTGCTGGGTTACAGGAGTCATTTGGTAGCCAGTTATTTGATAGCAAACAACTTTGTTCTACGCAGTACAAATTAGCAGGCTCTGGAAAAATTTAAGTATGTTCTATCAATGTAACTTGTTCCCAGCAGAGGCTGAATCTCCACTAGACAGCTTGCCTGTAGAGCTGGAAGGCTAGAATAGCTTTTTAATATGCAACAAACAGTACTCTCCCTGTTCCCTACTGTATAGGAAATAAGGTCTTACCCATCTTTAGAGAGCCAGGGCTCTTCTCAACAAAAGCAATGTGTGCTACCTTCAGCTTTATTAAAAATACACTTTTCTCAGTCCACAACTAAGATGACTGCGATGCATCTAGTAAAAGCAGTTGGGATGCAGTCCGAATATTCTGTGTGTGTTTAGGAAAGCATTTTTTTTTTGTAAAGAAGTTTCCTGATGTGATAAGTCTTGCTGTCCTGTAAGCTGGTGACGATGTGTCCAAAAGTTGAGCAGATTTGCTAGCAATTACTCTTCAAAATTAAGCAAATTTCCACCTACAATTTCATTCACTCTGACTCAGTAATCCTCAGAGACAAACCAATGGAGCAAATGTTTGCTTCCGATTGCTTACCACAAAATGGACACTAATTCATTGCACAAGATGACATTCTAAAATTCAAAGAATAATGGTCCAACTACTAAGGCTTGGTGCGGAACTGATGGATTTACTAGTGGGAAGTGGCTGCATCACTACAATGTCAATTTTATAGCAACACATACAGAATAACCTTGGGGGAACCTTATACTCAAAATGGCACAAGACTTCACTGAAGATATATGGCATGTGCGAGTGTGAGGGGAAAGTGTAGATACATTTCTGTAGAGTGCCTGTGGAAAATGACAAATCATTGATCTATGTAGAAGCTGAAAGGCAGCTACTCCAGCCAAGGTCTTAAAATGTCTACAAAAAACATGCACACCATCATCACTGACTGACTAGAAGTCCTGCCATTAGCCAGCTTTTAATCTTCTACCCCACAGATCAAACTGGTGATGGGGTCTCCTCCTCTACCCTTACCAAGTTCAGGCTTCGATTTCACCAAAAGTAAAATGTACCTCCAGAGAGGTCACAGCCCTGTAGGTAAGCTGAGGGCTTTCCTGGAATGAAGGCTTGCAGACTTTAAGGCATGCCTTGTTCTCCTCTCTTACCAAATTCCCTGGAATTTTGCTCATCTTGTCTCTTTAGACTTGCCACTTCCTACTGGCAGGGAGAGGATATGGCTGCATCAGTAGCAGAAATTGCTGTCTGAGTAGATATTAACATCACACTACAGATAAAATGCTCTTGGGAATGATGGTAGAATCCCAAGAGCGTTCTGTGCAGATTTAATTGTTCATAGAGCTCACTGCCCCCTTTTAAATACCTTTCTTCACTCAAGAGGAGATTTCCAAATATGACTGACAGAACAACTGTAGTCAGAGCTTCTACAAAGAAGTGGAGAAGGAGGAGTAATGATCCCGCAGGGACAGTGACAGCTCTGGTAGATCCAGCCAGAGCACGCTCCCATATCCTGACAGGTCATCTTCCAGATACAACAGTACATCCCTCACTGCCTTCATTTGGGAGCCTGTGCTGGATCACTGCTGGAGTTTCAGCCTGGCCTGGGGTGGTAATAAAAATATTCCTGTACTTCTGCACCACAGGTCTGACACAGGACAGGGAAGTGAGGACAGAATCCCAATTAACTGAAGTATTCAGGGAGGAAATCTTTAGGCTATTGCTATAGATCACATGATAGCACATCAAAAAAAGCTGTATAACTAATAGCACCACTATCTCAAATAATTTTTTTCAGGATCTATAGTACTGTAGCATTACAAATCTCATGTACTGTAAGCATTTACAAAACATGTAGCTGCATAACCTCTGGGCTACATTACAGTGATTATACATATGGATGACATTTTCATTTTAGAAGCCTTTTCCTTCTAGAAAGATGGTGGTTTTGTGTGACTGCACTATAGACCTAATGTTATATTAACATATTATTTATAAGCCCTACAGGTACAGCCTTTCTTTTTGCTTTAGTTACTCTTGGTTTTCTGTTCTTCAGAAAGAACAGTTTTCCTCATTTTACAGAAAGATCTTAGCAAGCAGCACAATTTTCTTAAGGTGAGAAAGGCAGTATTTTGCAGAAATGAAGAATGCAGATTTTATAAGCGTGCTGAGCACTCATTCTCTTAAAAACTAAAATTGCAGTTTGTTTCTTTAAAAACTAAGTATCTGGCAGATAATATAGTATGTTTTTATTCTCTTCTGATGTTAAAAATCAAAGCTGTACAAAAATACATCTTCTGTATCTTCAAAATTTCTGAAAATTTTGCACTTTCAGGACTGGTGCAGATTTGGCATCTCAGCTGAAGAGCCAGCAGTATCACTGCAGGATTTGGCTGAACAAAATCCCTGGTTTGGCTGTCATCATCATAACTAGAGCTACCAGCCTGAGGCCCCTGCTGGCAAGGAACCAGGCCAGGCATAATGACTCAGATTGAGATATAGGAACCACCAGCCCAATTTCTCTAGAAAGAGCTCCTTTTTTTCATGTGGGCTGAAAACTGGGAAACTGAAATACTGAAATCCTGCTGCTTTCAGAAAGTGAGCCAAAGTCTTAGAAGTCTGTGTCAAAGCTTCACTGAAGCTGCTGCACTTTGACAGATGTGTTCTTAGGAAAAGTAGTACTGATGCCATGTAGGCACAAGCACTTTTACTCTACTTTCACATTTGTGCTAAGAACAGAAACTGCCTGTGTCGGTCTATGGGAGCAACGTGTGATCCAACACTGTCACCCATCAGTTTGCCATCACATGCCAGCCAGGGCTTGCTGCATGCTAGAGGCACGGGCTGGGGAGGCATCCATATTCCAGCAGACTCAAGATACAGCCCCACTGCACTGTGCTCAGTACATTTCATTTTAACAAAAATACTAAGGTTTTTGCAAGAGTTTAGTTAAGAATCCAAAACAAGATTTAAAAATCACGGGGAGAGTGTGCAGTGAGAAGATGGCTCTACACACAACTACAAGGTCAGCCATTCATATGTCAAAGGGAATTTTATTTCTTTTTCGTCTGCAGCATCCTCACGGTCCAAGTTTCCCTTCATTTCCCTTCATCTCTCTCTCTCTCTCCCTTTAATATCTACCACTGTAATAAGAATTTTCTGTTAGGATACCTTCCCAGCAAAAAACTCGGGAGAAAACAAATCCTCACAACAAATGCACCACCACCAAACAATTGACTAGTTGGAAGTTAAGACATCAAATATCAACTCCATGAGCCAAGAGAGCTATCTACCAAGTCTAAGTGTCTCAGAAATAATGAATTTCAGGCCTCATCACATACCTGCAACCCCTGAATTGATTTTATCTGGAAACAACCCTCTACCCTGCAGCTAAGGAAGAGAGACTTTTCTGTGAGTGCAGAAGGATCACAACAGGTTGAGCTGGAAATGAACAGAATCTAAGCAGAACAGAGCTCCTGCAGTTGAGCTTGCATCACGCTGATAACGAAGACATGACACTAAGCATTAGAAGTAAACAAAACACCCTGTAAATTAGTTTAAATTAATTTGAAAAGGCAGAAATTTTTAGGATAGAAGCCAGATGTGACCAATATACAAAAATAGAAATGTGGATCTGAACAAATAATTCCATTTTCATGGACAGGCACGGCAGGAATGTGAACAAGTGCCAGTTACCAACCTGTCTTCTCTTCCACAATGAAAATGTACAGAGTTCTACCACAGTATCAAAACAGGCAGTGTAATGTGTCTGTTCAAGATTTGAAACACTGGGCCTCATCCCATCTGACAACTGGATGATGTTTAACCAGGTTAAACCAGGTTACCAGGTACTGTATGTCATCTTGTCCATCTGCACATAGCAACTCTGCATCATTAAGTCTTTTGCTGAACCTCTCCTTTGGGTCTGCATCAGTTATCCAGCAGCTCTCTCAACACATTTGTAGAGGTCACACAGAGTCAAGCCAGCTTGCCTGACTTCACAATGCTTATCCAAACAAGCTTGAAAGAGGAGGAACATGACTGCCTGCCTTGTTAATTTCACATCACTGGATCCAATGTGAAGTGTTGGAGAGCACATGTGACAGACCTGGCCAACAGGCAACCTGCAGGCCAAATGCTTCTGAGCTCTGCAATATAATCCTATACCTTGTTATCAGCAGAGAGAAACTTGCAGGAACCAGGCATCCTGGGAGGCTTTGTCCAGCCTGTAGCAGTTGGGTGCTGCCCTTAGCCTTGCAATGGGAAGCCAATGCAGAACTTGGTGGGACAAGGCTGTCAAAAAGACAATGTTGCCCAACCAGACACATTTGAGTTTTAAAGAACTTAGATTTGCAAAAAGCCATGTCAAGTTCTCTCTCCCTGCTATGCAGATAAAATACTGGTTACTGTCAGGATGTACAGTCAGTAGACACCAGACACTAATGCACTATCACTCCTGACAGACAGCTGATCAATAAATAGTGCAAATGTCAGCAGCAGATCTGGAGGGCGGAAGGGTTCAGAAAGGTTTCAGACTGCTTTCTAAGAAACGTATAGCTGCTACATGCTGAAGAGAAGCCAATCTTTTAATTTTGAAGATAGGCAGACCAACTGGCCTGTCAGATGGTTTCCAGGCAGATCAGCAGCAGTTGTCCTGGAGTTCAGTATAAAGACATCAAAAGCTAACATGACACTTTATCCGTGAATGATGAACAGACATTCAAAAAGCATGCATGCTGGTCAACAGCACAAAGTTCAGGATTTTGAGCAAAGCCTAGTTTCACAAACCTCATTTCAGGACCTGTCACATACTGGCCAGCATTCAGAAGGAACAGCACTTTCCTGGGACATCCTGTTCCTGCTGGAACAGGATGAAAAGAAATTTCATCCAGTGTATACTCTATAAATCAAGCAAGGGACCTTCTTTGTTTGCTTTTAGCAGGCAATAATGTTTAGGAAGCTTTTTTTTTTTTTTAAACTATAGTTTCAGTGGCAAGTCAGAATGACTTTTAGGTAGCACGTGAAAAACAAACTTTTACTTCAGCTTTCTGGATGTGGAAAAGAGTGACAGTCACATATCTCTCTGAGATCATTTGAGCAGAAAGCTTTTAAACTGGGGAGAAGACAGTAAGCGCTGAGATGATAAGGTTATTCTGTACTTTTGTGATGATTTTGACAGTGATAAAGTTCATTTTCTTCACAGTAGCTACTATGGGGCCATGTCTTGGATTTGTGCTGAAAACAGTATTGATAACACAGGGATGTTTTGGTTATTGCTGGGCAGTGCTTGCAGAATCGAATCCTTTTCTGTTTCTCACCCCACCCCACCAGCCAGGAGTCTTGGTAGGGCAGGCACACAGATGGGATAGCTGACCCCAACTGAGCACATGGATATTCCATAACATACACTCAGCATATAAAGCTGAAGGAAGAAGAACAAGGGGGGGATGCTGGGAGTGATGGTATTTGTCTTCCCAAGTATTTGTCAGGTGTAATAGAGCCCTACCTTTTGCTCTGGGCATGGCTCAGCACCTGCCTGCCCAAAGGAAATGGTGGATAAATTCCTTGTTTTGCTTTGCTTGTGTGCATGGTTTTAGCTTTACTTATCAAACTGTCTTCATCTCAACCCACAAGTTTTCTCACTTTTACTTGTCTTATTCTCTCCCCCATCCTGATGTGGGAGGGAAGTGAGCAAGTGGCTGTGAGTGATTTATTTGTTAGCTGGGTTTTAACCGCAACCTTAAAAATACAGAATGGGAGGGAGAGTGACAGACAAATGGTAATTGTAATGGCACAAAGCAGTAGTATTGGCCAGAACTGTACTACCCAAGCAAATTAATATATCAAAACCCAGACTAGCAAGGATTCTTGAAAGCATCCAGTCCATATCTGTAAAGTACAGACTGGAGCTACAAAGTAGAGGAAACCACCAGAAATGCTGTACCAGACTGGCTACATCCCACTTCTGGGACCATTGTCCATGGTCCATTTCCATGCCTGTGGAAAAATTCTATACACCCAGTCACAGCAATTGTGTGTATACATCCCCAAACAGTCAAGGCCACCAAAACCAAAAGGTTTCACTACTAGCTCCAGCAGTTAGAAAATAACTGAAACCCTGAAGCACAGATTCAGAGTATCATTTTAATGCAAGTGTTAAAGCCTTTTGTGAAAATTTTTAAACTCTTCCATGTTGAAGGAAACTGTTTCCTAAGCTTACTATCACTGCCGCCCAAGCCCCCATCCCATCCTAAGACAACGGGGCTGGACCAGAGAAGTTCTTTGGATTCCTCCTGGTTCATGTTCATACAAGCATGCATGTATCTGCAAATTCCACTCTTCCACTATTATCATGGAGTTTCTAGAAAACACTTAGGACTACTGTTTTGTCTGGCAACAGCTTTTTCAAACTTGCTACTTTCACTACTATGCCTGCAATAAAACAAATAAAGATGGTCATTTTTGTCACATTTGTTGTGCCTTCTCTATATAAAAGCACCAACAATAAGCGGAGATTGCAATAAGCCCACATCAGCTTTTATGGACAGATCACAAAGATTTGAAGCCAAAGAAACAACCAAAACAAAACCCCAAAAAACAAAAACAAAAGCAACGCCCCAAACACAAACCAAAAAACCACCAACCACAACCAAAAAAAAAAAACCAATCCCCCAAAAAAACAAAAACAAAACAAAAAAACCCCACCCAAAACAACCAAATCCAGAACACCACTCAAACTAAGCATAGTTTCAGAATTTATCAATATTCCCACAATAAGAGAAATGTTTTTCTTGCCACTGAGAGATAATTTGAGTCTATACACCTTGTAGAGCTTTTCTGTTCATAAGACACTTTTTGTGCTCTCAACTTCAAACACTAGCTGCAACAAGGAATTGAGGTTGTGTTTACATCAACCGTAAATAATGCATAGTTTGATATATTAGAAAGCTCAGAAGTGCTTCAGTGCTAGTATAAACCTGGTAATAACCTACCCTCACCTGCTGCCAAAAGAAACTGTGTAAGTATTTTATTATTCTTTCCACCTTACCAAACAATTCATATGCCTGTCTCACACAATCAGATGCCGAGATGGGAACTGCTTACTCCAGGTGCTAAAAGGAATCAACACCTTGAACAATCCAGCTTTCACTTTAATTCCAAGATGAGCTGTATTTCAACAGGTCCCATTTTACTAATAGCACACCTCCAGGCAGAGACTGAGGAACACAGGAGTAAGGGAAGGGGAATACACAAGAGAACCTCTTCCAGGCAGAAAACAGAAATGGGCTAACACAATCAAGGGTTCTGTGGCAGGCAGATAGGGCACAACACAGACACTAACAAGCCTGTGGCACTGGAGCAATGCAGCCACATGCTCATATGAAGTCTTGCACTACTTGATGATGGTCTAGCATCTCCCTTGGCTGCCAGCCAGCTGGCTTTCCTTAGTAACTCATTTCAGAAGCTATCAAAAGCCCAGGACCACTCTACCTGCCCACTACACATATCTGCAAAGTCCTGTGAGCCTGCAGACTTCATTCTCTGCAAAGATTCCCCAGGGTCCCATGTAGTAGTGTAGCCATTATGTCAGGCTCTTCAGAGCTCATTAATTGGGTATAATTGTGTCTATGATGTGAAAAAACATCCTGATATGAAAAACACATGCCATGGCATCAAACGCTCACAGATTGGTCTCCTTATGCAAATAATTTTATGTGAGCAAAGTTAATTTGACAGAAATGTTTCTTTGCAGAACACCTGTACTTTACACAAGATGAGCATCTCCTCAGTGCAGCTTAGAGCAGGCTATAAACCATCCTCGGAGAAGGTCCTGCGGCTTCACAGCGCGTGTAACTTCACACCCAGCCCGTGCAGCTCTGCTGTCACCGGGGAGCATCGCTTCCCGCAGCTCCCAGCCCGGGCTGGGAATAAACACCGCCCGACTCCTCCTTAGACCTCACCTATCTAGTAAAAGCCAGTTAAAAGCCCATCCGTCCTCAGCGCCTCCAGCCGGGCTCCCCAGTCCCTCCGCCGCTTCGCCCTGGTTCCCGGGCCATTCCCGTGCCCGCTGGCGGGAGAACAGCCCGGGATGCTCCGGGCGGAGCGGCGTTTCCATCGCGGCAGAGCGGAGCCGCCCGCCCGCCCCCGCCCGCTTCTGCTACCGACGGCGCTCGGGGACACACCGGGGGAGGAGAAGGAGGACGAGGAGAAGAGGACGGGGGGGGAAAGCAGGATAAGAGGATGGCCCGGGATGACACAGCAGCGGCCGCGGGCCCGCGGGGGATGGCGGCGGCGGCAGCGCCCAGGACACTCCATTATATAACGGCGGCACCGCCGCGCCCGCAGCGCCGACACCCGGGGGCGTGTGCGCGACCCCCTCGGCACCGGGGTCATTTCAACCCGGGCACGGCGCGGCCCCGCCCGCCCGCCCCTCACCAGCGGCTGCATCTCGGCGCGCACGGCGGGCACCTGGAACCGGTCTATCTCCTCCATCATCTTGGCGGCGGCGCCGAGCGCGGCGGGCGGAGCGCGGGGAGCAGGGCGGGCGGGCACGGGCGGCTCCTCAGGCGCCGAGAGGAGACAGCAACAGCGACAATGACAACGACACCGCCCGCGGCTGCGGCTGCCTCATCGCCGCCGCGCCGTGACTCAGCCGCGCCGCTTCCGGGTCCGGCCGCCGCCCCGCCCCTTCTGCATATTCATAAGGGGCGGAGCCAGCGGCCCGCGCTCGGGGCCCGGATGCTGGGCTCCGCTGCCCCGCCCCTTTTGAATACTCATGAAGGGCGGGAGCGCTATCATCGTTCGGTGACCGAATGGTGGTGTCCCTGCGGCTCCGCCTTTCCTGAATATTCATTTTAGGGCGTGACCGCTACAGCCAGTTTTGTGCCCGGTCACTCTGTTCCCCGGGACCTGCCCTTTCATTGAATATTCATGAGCGGGAGGGGCTCGATCACCAAGTCGAGTCCAAGCGGCTTCGTTCCCCGTGGCCCCGCCCCTTATTTGAATATTAATCAAGGGACGGGGCCCGCTGTCACTCTGCCTGGGTCGCGGCGCTCTGTTTGCAGCGGAGGCTGGGATGTACCATTCACTCCCTCGAGGGGACAGCGGGGGGGTTGGGGAAATGGCCGGGTCTACCTGCCACTTCCGGCGCGTTGCCATGGCTGCCGCCATCAACTTCCGGCGTGGCGGGTGGGCGCGGGACTGCGGCGGAGGGTGGCTGCTGCCGTGAGGGACGGCCATGCCCGCCAAGGCGGCCGACAAGCGCCGGAAGGTAAGGGCTTGCCGCACCCCCGTGGTGGCAACGCCGTGGTGACGTCACTGCATGTGCCGTGACGTCACATACGAATGGCGTCACTGCGGCGCCTCGCGGGAGGCGGCGGCCCATCATAGGGAACGTCGCTGTGCAACCCCGCTGCGACTATTGCTCTCGGCTTCTGCTCTGAGCTCTCTCCTTGGTGTGACACCAGCGGTGACGTCGACGTTCCCCAAACCGTCACCCGTGACGTCACAACCTGCAGACCAAGTCTTTCCCTCCGGGTTCGCAGAATCACAGAATCGTTAGGGTTGGAAGGGCCCTCTGAGATCACCCAGTCCAAGGCAGCGTCACCTGGAGCAGGTGACACAGGAGCATGTCCAAGTGGTGTTTGGATGTCTCCAGAGAGGGAGACTCCAGGACCTCCCTGGTCAACTGTTGCAGGGCTCTGCCACTCTCAGCTTAAAAAAGTTCTTCCTCAAGTTGAAGTGGAGCTTCCTGTGTTCTAGTTTATGGACACTGCTCTTTGTCCTGTCACTGGGTACCACTGAAAAGTGTCTGGCACCATCCTCTTGGCACCCATCTTTGATATATTTATATGATTAATAAGATCCCCTCTCAGTTTTCTCTTCTCCTGACTGAACAGGGTCAGCAGGGCATGAGGACATGCAGTGTCTCCTCATAAAAGCGATGTTTTGTACCCCAAATCATCTTTGTGGCTTTCACTGGACCCTCTCCAGTAGCTTCTTGTTTTTCTTGTGCTGAGGAGCTGTGGGACATGGCACTGCAGGTGTGGCCTGAGCTGGGCCCATGGAGGTGCAGGGTCAGCTCCCTTCCCGATGCACCAGCGGGTACCATTGGAGCACCGCGGGCACACTGCAGGCTCGGGTGACCCTCGTCACCTGCAATGCACCCAGGTCCTGCTAAGCACAGCTGAGGGGGTGGACTGAGAGCTTAGGTTGCCCCATAGAGCTGTAAACCACGGGGCTGGGGGTGGCAGTGGAGTCAGCCAGCACTGCCCCTCTTGGCCTTGGTGAGTCCTAGCTGCATTGTATTGTGTCACCCTGCCTCTTCTGCTGCCCGTGACTCACTGAGAGTTCTGTGGCATTTCGTAGAAATCTGTGGCATTACACAGCTGTTCAAACCAGCCTGTCACAAAGCTGCAGCACCTCTCTCTATCACCATGCTGTTCAATCCTGTGAGACTACAAAGTGCTCAAACATTGTCAGGCCATTTCATCACACTTCCAGCATGCAACACCCCTCCCAAGGCAGGTTCTAATGCACTCTGGGTGTCTCCAGCCTGCCTGAGGATCTCCCAGACACACTAAGCAGACAGGATAGAATCCTTTTTCTTAGAAATATAAAATAAAAAAAAATTAGTTATACTTAACTGTAAGTTTTTTCTCTTTCCTTTTGCTTTGCTATTTGGTCTTTACTCAGCTCAAGTAATGAAGAGGGTTCACTTGCTACCCCTCGTGGCCCTAACCCTACAGTGCTGTGGGGTTTGTGTCTGTGAGACCTCACTATATTCCTTAGGGCTCTGTATGGACATGTCTGCATGCATCCTATTTTAGGATGAAAAACTCAGATTAATTTGATTAATTCCTAGAACTTCTCTGCTACTGGAGTACCAAAGTGTTTGATGTAAGAGCAGATGATAAAACCCTTTTGTTAATGTGTTTAGATCAATCCCAACATACTTGATGATAGGGTTCATGGGAGGAGGGTTAGCAGAAATTTGAGCGAGAGGAATTAGAGACTCTGATGATCCTAGTAAGTACTAAAAAGTTCCAAGATACAAAGGACTTTATAAAGTTGTCAAAGGGCATAAACTCAGAATCAAAACCCACCTACAGTCCTAGATAATGAAGATATTTATGCTAAAATTGAAAAAAACCCCCATTGATAGTGACATGAACTAAACTGGGGATGAAATGCTTGCCCTGAATTTCAGTTACTTTTATTTTCAAAATTTACATATAAATATTATTATCATTTTCAGTAGCCATTATGTCAAATACTCTGAAATGGAGAGACTTTGATTGACATGTTTGAAAAACTTAATGTGCTGTAAAAGCATTCCTTTTATTTTAATGCTCTTGAAACATCATAAACTATTTAAACTCTGAGGATGTTTGGCTTTTTGCATAACTTTCATCACAATTACTTAAAAGGCAATAATTTTAACTTTTCCTGTATTGCATCTCCTATATTTGCCTTAAGCTTGTTAAATTGGATTGTTGTTTCTCATCCTTTTAACTGCTAGAATATTCTTGCAGTGGAGGAATTGCAAGGTTGACTACTGGCTCCAAGTCCAGAGGTTTTTGCCTCATTTTCCCTGTCTCAGAGTACACATGTCATCTCAGTGGGTCAAGGTTTAGATTCCAATTCTTGGCAAGAATTCTTCTGTAGTATTATGCTCTTTTTCCCTGTCCCTGTGCTTTTAATTCCTCTGCATTTTTATATATTGCTTTATTCTGCTCTTCCTCTTAGGTTTTTCACTGTTGACTGTTTTCACTTTGAAAATTTTCTTTCTGAGATTGTTCTTAAAGCTAGGATACTTATCTGTACACCTGTTCTCTATTACCATATATCACTTCCAGCTCCTCCTCTGCTTTCATAACTCCATGTTCTTCATATGCTTTGTGATTTTTTTTTCCTATTTTTTCTTCTCCCTTATGTGGGGGTTGTCTGCTCTTCATCTGTGCCTATCTTGTGTCTTCCTTCTCCTCTAACATCAGTTTATTGCTTTATTACACTCTTTTTTTTCTTTATCCAGGTGATTTCTGCCTCCAGCTCAGTCTCCAGCCACTTGATGGGAGAAAATATGTCAAAGTTGGGCTGATCATAAGAATTAAAGTCTGTGGTGTTCCAGATGGATTGCTTGACTTGTTCAAACCTTATTTATCAATGCTTGTAGGCTTTTATATGTTTGTGTATATTAGTAAGAAATGTCAGTGTTCAAATTCTTAAAATAGTGTTGTATGTCTGAATCTTTGTGCTCCCAATGCAGCTTTGGAAATAAAACCTATATTCTGTATATTCTGCACTTCAATAACCATTTCTTTCAGATCTGAAATGTGTTATGCACAATTGAGCTCAATAGCTTTTTTCGGGATGTGGAATTATGGAAAGGCATAATCCAACTTCCCTGCATCAGACTCAAGGGAATGGGTGACATGCTCTGCTTCCCTGAAAAAAGCATGGCAAACAGGACACTTGGAAGTATGGCATTAGAAACACTGACACATGTGGCATGTGCATGGACATGCAGAAAGTGTTAGGGTAGAGAACATCACTCTGCTGGTCTTGTGTCAGTCCCGTGTGTAGTCCCTGGATGATGAGAGAAAGTGGCTAGTGATTTTGAGATTGTTATTTTGATCATGTTGACAGGTTGGAAGTTTTTGTTTCAGATTTCTGTGCCTTTGCTATGTTGCTCAAGGAAAAACTTTGAATGAGCTGTGTAGAGCACCCTGTGCTAGAGCACCTCTGTGGCTGCACCCACCTCAAAGAGAAGCAAGATCTGGTTATAGTTCCTTAGCAGACCTTGCATACATTTGGTATTTAAAATACAAAACCAGACTGTTCAATTGTATTAGGATTAATCCCACTATCAGGAACATATCACTTAAGCAGTGTTAAGAAAGGGTCTAAATTAGGACAGAGAGGCATTTCTTGTCACTCTTGTGGTCTTGCACATGCACTGACATGGAAACAACTTCTTTGCTGTTTAGCAAGTCATAAAAGAAACAAATCGATTCTTCCCCCAAAGACAGAAAACAATGAGTCCCAGTTTTCTTTTTTAATATATTTTCTTTTTTTTTCTTTTCTTTTACTTTTTTCTTCCCCTGAGAAGGCTTTTAAGGTGCTTACTTGTTCTTAAACAAGCATTAAAACATCCATGGAGTATAAAACAAACATTCCATTTAGTTTTGCTCAGAAAACATTGTAGAATGCATTGGCAAATAGCTCTTAAATTAGCATCCCTAGTGTGTGCAAATAAATATCTGCTTCAGGGCAGGCTGGAAGTGTCTTTGTTTCCACGCTGTGATTTCTTGCTCCTTGTGCCAACTGGTGGTTTACTATGAAGTTTGCTAATATTCAAAACAGGAATAAAAAGCTAGCAGGAAACTTATTAAATAGTTCTACAGAAAAGCTAAGCTTAGCTGTCAAAATGTCTCTACCTCTTTCTTTTAGAATCCAACAAGCACATTACTACCTTACAAGTATATTACATTTTCCCCAGAATTCTAGTTAATCTCTGTTCTGTGCTGGAGAGGAAGTGGGAATAACTATCTCTGCTCAGGAAGATTAACTAAACTGAACAGGCATGTTCTATGCTCAGTCTTGTAGCCTGATTGTATTATGGTGACAGCTAGCATGGGGAGCAGAAAGTCTGCAGAAATGTCTCTTTAATGATATTAAAAAATAGGGTCTGGGTTTGTCATTTGCCCTGATGCGTGTTTCATTAATATTTAATCAATTTTCAGCTCTTGGAAAATTTCCTTAATATGAACTGACACCTCAGTTTGTCAGACTGACCAACCTGCATCATCCCTGCTACTGTGTTCTCTGTTATTTAAGGCTGGATCTGTGAATCTAGGTCTACTTGTCCACCCTTATGCTTTAAGCATAAGGAGAAATTTTACATTTCTCAAGGAGTCAGTGGGTAGTGGTGTCTGGCTCCTCACCATAGGGTGACTCATTAAAAGATCAAGTCTGAAGGGGACAGTTTAAGCTGGTAGTATGGGAGAAACCTGTACCAGTCAGCAAAGGCTGTAGTGACAGCCCTTATCCTGGATGGCAGCACAGTACATGTGGTAACAATCATTGCATCTCCTATTTGGATAGTCAGGGCTGGCCTTGGGGCTGAATCTGAGGAATAGACACATTTTTCCTGGAGGATTTCTGTGCTCATTAATTCAGGATTCAACCTGGTTTTAAATGAATACTGGCTCCTGAGAGTAAATTGCTGCTTCCTAGGTCACCAGGATGATTTATTTACCACAAGATTTGCCACTGACAAGTCAGAGGTTTTGTGCAACCAATTATGAAATAGTTGAAAAGTTGGACTCTAGAAAAAAGCAATTCAGAAGGAAACAGACTTGGAAAAAACTTCAGAGATGTTGCTATTCACCTAAGAATACCAAATAGCAATAGGTACTGAAAGTCCTGTCTGTTTTGTATAAATTTAGTTAATGAGTCTCAAATCAGCAATTAGTGACTGTCATGTCACCAACAAAAGGGACAGCAATGTGAAAAACATGTGGATAGAGTAAACAAGAAGAACAAGACCTGAATGTATGGTTGAGTGCAAATTTTTTATTTTCTCAATTGCAGGGTATTCTAGTAACATTACTAGGGGATTGAGGGCAAAGCTTCTGCTAAATATTGCATGTCTTTGATGTTTGTCCTCACCATTTTTTTTTATTTTTTTTTTTTTTAATGCAGAAATATCTCTTATGAAATGTCAGCCTGGTAGGGCTTTCTTTTGAAACTTTTTTTTTTTTTTTTGTCCCATTCACAGCAATATAGATCTTTAGAAAGTAGTCAGTAGTTTCTTCTTATTTTTGTTTTCCTATTTTATGACTACGGAAAAATTAAATATATATTACCCAGACCTTTTACCCAAATTACAATTGGAAATGCTTGTTGGATTGCTGAGCAGCAGGAAGACTCCCTGCTGAAGGACTTGATTTTGCAGCTATTTGTACCTCTGAGTGTCTTGTCTATGAGGGAACTGTGACAAGGGAAAGGAATTTTAAATGGCATTTAGAACAGCACTTTTCATCTGTTTCCTCTTTTCATTTTTATAATCTTGTTGGATTATGGTTATCTTTGCTGTAGTCAATAGTCAGTTTGTCTTGTAGCATAGTAGATGTCTGGCCCAGGGAAGAATTCCTAGGTGCTGCTGTTGTACACACCCTAGAAGAAAGATCTAGAAAGAAACAGTCACTTGGGTCTTCTGTAGCCTTCATTTAAGAACTGTGACAGCTACAGGCTTCTAATATCTTTTCGCTGTTGGTAATGTGGCAGTCTGTTAATTTTTTTAATGTAAGATAGTCATCAGAGAAAAACATGATTAGCCTCCATTAATTCTGACTCTGGCATTTTTCTCTGGAGCACTTGAACATGTCCCAGAGCGGTCAGAGTTACGATGGTGTCCTGGAGGTGAGAAAGTCCTTAATGTTTCCTGCCTGTTCCTTAGTTCCCTAGCAACCATGTCTCCTTTTTTTTGTCCTAATGTAAATTCCTCATGATTATTCACACTCCTATTCTTGTTAATTATGTTATAATTAAAGGCAGGGGTAGGAGCACATTAATTAGAAAGATTTTGGAATAGTGTTGATTATTTTTTCCTATAGCAAAAATATCTTATCTTTACCTAGGATTTGCTAAAATGTAGCTATTTGGGTTGAATAGTTCTTTGTTGGATGTCTGATTTATGCTATGGTTACAAAAAGCCCCCACCACTCTAGATGCTGAACAATATAAACCAATAATCTGTAGCAACATAACCTGAGAGGACTGAAGTAAGGCAGGAAACCTACAAAAAACAAAGTATGTGACTATGGAATTAAGCTGTATATCATAATGCTTGTGCCCAATGGGATGAAATGAATGTTTCCCTGGCAACCTTAAGTCTCACATTTTCTAAGTTCTGAATGCTTCTCTTTGAGATGTTAATAATAGTCTGTTAACTTTTTTCTGTAGCTAATGTGATACACAAAAATGTGCTTGAATTTTAAATATGGTTATGAAGGCAAGTTATTGTAAATGTCTTACTAGTGGATATACAGTCATTATGTTGATTCACGGTTATAATTTATTTTTTATTTGTATTGCAGATGTGTTCATGACCTCTTCCCTATTGTACAAACACTGTGTGATGTATTTTAGGTAGCTGTCAGAGCAAAAATATTACATTTTTAATCACAGTTTATGGGTAATGCATTGTTACAGTAAAAAGAAGAATGAGGAAGCAGTAACAATCTTTCTGAGCCATGGTGGCAGGACACAAACTACCTAGGTGGTATTGAGGACTTTTTATAGCTAATGTGGCAGAGAGAACTTTTAAGAAAAGGTATGAAAAGGGAAAGTCTGCTGGCTTTGGGAAGATTTATAGAGAACAGGAACTTGCAAAAATCCCCAGCAAAATAACAGAGTACAGATACACCAATAAAAAGGGATGTAAGGACTGCCCTTATCATCAAGCAGCACAGCAGGATTGTCTGTGCTATTATCTGAATTAGGAGACTGAGAAAAAGATTTTGTATTTTGACTGACTTATGTTTTCTCCCCAGCTTGCTTCTTGTAATAGTTTTAAACAGGTCTACTAGTTTTGATCACCTTCACCTACTTCTAATATTGTCAAAATACTAGGATTTCATCTTTCCTCAACTTATTTTTTCATCTCTATGCCACCTTCTAGCTGGATTCAAAAAGTTTGAGATACTTTGGAATAAACCAGCATAAATGGCAGTAGCAGGAACGATGCTTGCAGAGCAACGTATGTCTTTGCTTTTTGTGTTGACTTCTGTAAAGTACTGAGTCAAGTGGAGTTACAGGCTCCACCTCCACTTTCAGAAGTCCAGAATATCCAACAAATGAGTCATGCAACTTTTGCTGTTGTTGAAGTAGATCTCTGCATTGTGAGGGATGTTTTATCTGGCCAGGAGACGAGAGTTTTGCTGAATGACCCCAGAATAAGCTAAGCACCAGCTTCTTCTTAGACTGCTCCAGGTATGGCTGTCCTACCTTTGTGGAGCACACATGGAAAAAGCCCCAGACCCACACTGATCTCTGCATGTTGACTCACATCCTCCCACTTCAGGTTTATCATGTCTTTGGTGTGGGCTGTGTCCATACAGTGCAGCATTTGACGAAGGATCTGTGCCATAACAAAGTAGTTCTAATGCATAACTGTTCAGGTTAGAGGGAGTGGTTGGAGCTTCTTTAGTTCAAAATAACGGACATAATAAGTATAATTTTATATCCTGTCAGTCATGTTCTTGCTCCCTGTTGTAGGGAACTGCTTTGCTTAGTTCCAGGGAGCCCCAAAGCAAGCTGTCTCAGTCAGCAAGTAGAGACTGGTAGGAAAGCAGGGAGCATAATGAATGGAGAAGGCTGTTAAATCTCACTGACAGATGCAATGAAGCCTCATCCTTGAACACTCTCTGCCAGACATACACAACAGCCATCCTTTGATAAGGTTAGAAACATGCATAGAATCAAAGGTAAGACTTTCAGAGACAGGTTCTGTATTTTGCAATAGTCTGTAAACTTTGTTGCATTCAAAATCTTGTGTGTGAGCAAAGAGAAGGCACAACTTACAAAACTAAAGGTTTCATGTGAGTGTGACTGAAATTTTAGTCTCAACATTCTGGTCAGTACACGTGTATTCATTACTGAAAATAAGAAATATGTCTGTTAAAAAAAAATCATTAATAATGATGCTGTGGTTAAAATTGTTACATGAAAACTTCTTAGTTTCTACCTCTTTTCTGGTATTGTGCTTATCCTTCTTCCAGTGCTCTGACTCCTAAAGTTGATGGTTTGATTTTGCTGCTGGTGGTGGTGTTGGTGGGGCTGTTATGATAAGTTGTCAGCAACTGTAGACCTTCATAGGGGAGAATAAGATGTCCATTTTGATGGTTTCTTCTTTACCTGGAGTTTATTTTGTATGTTAGCTAATTTATTTTTACACTTCTCTTTTTCCATTGATCTGATGCTCCACGTTGCACCTGGTATTACTGCACATTGTGCTTTTTCAGTGTGCTAGATATTATTTTTTGTCTTCTTTGCTACCCTAAACCAGATTATCTTCAGTTCCTCTGTCTGCAGGTCTGCAATTCTCTAACTGGCCAGTGTTTAGATACTTATAGCTGTGGGGTGCATGATGTCATGTATGTGCCCTACATCTTATCATCTCCTTCCTGTACTCCTCCATGACATATCCTGAGTCTCTTCAGCTTCTCTCCATCATACCAGGCCTGATGAAATGTTACATCATTAAATTCCAGTGATAAAACCATGATAGTACTGTACAAAGACAAGGGAAATAGAGCCAACTACACAGGTCCCTGGTTGATTAGGAAAATTGTTCATGTTCTACTCTACAAACTCTTTATGCTATGGGGAAGCAGGTCAGGGTTTGTGCTGTTTCCTTCTAGTGCACTCATAGAGCTAGCATTTCTTTGGTCCCACTTTTGGATTTTAATACTGTTGCAGATATTTATTCACAAATGGCTGTTCATATTATGTTATTTGAAATCTGTGCACCTGCTAAAACTAATTATCCTCAGGCTGCTAATGGATAAATACTTTTGTAGACCCATTTACAAAGGATAATAGGAAGTAGACTTTGTTTCATGCTTAAGAATTTGATTTTGATTTGGATATGAATAAAATTCTGCTCTGAAAATCTGTTTAAGTCACATCTGTTTAAGTAAGAGGGTCCTTGTCATAGAGAATCCTGTTTCCCATTGCCAAACAATCACATAGGGGAGACAAGTCAACTGTGTGATCAAGTCATCTCAGTAGTGGGTGTGACATGGGACATCTTAGCTTCTCTGCTCTGCAATCAGCCCATTGTGGAGTAAATAAAATATTATAACTTTTATTTTTTCCACCTGCATCACAAAAATTTATATTTCAAAGTAAGGCACATTTTCTAAGCATAGAAGTGTATTGTTCTGCTCATTGTTCTGCTCATAGCTTTTAATATGTATGTTCTGGAATAAAGATAATCCCTAATGCCTTGTTAGTAACAGCAGTTTTATGTGTCTTAGCTTGTACAAAGAGAAAGAACACAGAGACACAGTCTCACATTTTTGCTGAACTTTGTTCTTCTCTGAAAATATTTCTTTTCTGAATTCTTATTGTCAAGTGTTAACAAGTAATGGGGCTTGATGAACAATGCTTGGGGATTCTGGGTCAAAGTCTTTATGACTGCTTAATTGTTTAATACATAGAAAGTAGGAGGTAGAAGAGAATATTTCATTTTCATAGTGAGAGGGAATCACAAGGGGAGTGTAGGGATCTCTGTGGAGGCTTGTGCTCCTGAAAGTGTTCTTAAGACATATGAACGACAAGAGGAAGAATAGATATTGTGATAAAGCTGGGCTTTTCAGATGAAGAACTGGGAAACCAGATGAGAGAAACAAATGGGCGATTTAAAAAGCAAGCAGTGATTCTTTGCATTACCATGTAGCAGTACTGCGGGTGTCCTTGCTGTGGAAGTTGGGCATGCTAAAAATGTGCATGGATTCCAAAATCACGGAATAAATTTGTGGAGAAAAAGGTTCACTGATATGAAAAAAGAAAGTATAGCATTTCTGGTTCAAGTCCCTATGGCAAGCTAAGAGGTCATCCTGGAGGGAATAGAATAGATGCCTTGTTTTCAACAGTATTGGTGAGAGATGCTTGACTAGGTGGACCTTTGATCTGAACTGAAAGGCATACTCTAATGTTCTTCTGAAAAAGTCAATCTTGCTCTCCCAGCCCTACATCTTCCTTCCCTCTTGTATCCCCTTCTTTTCTGTCACAAAATCAAACAGTTTTTTCCAAGTAACTCCTCTGCTTTTTTTGTCCATACCATCAAATGTATTTGTGATCCATCCTGAAACTTTCCTTTCCAAGGTTTCTAATATTGTTTCCTTTGTTTGATTTATCAAGTCTCTTTGTTCCTTTAAGGTACATGATTCTGTCTATCCCTCAGCATCTCCTCAAAAGGTTCCTCTTCATTTCCTCTCCCACTTTCTGTTAAATTTTCACAGAGGTTTGTCAGTGGTATCCTTCTGTTACTCCTTGACTCTGGGTAGGGTAGTCTTCCTCTGTAAGGCACCATATAAACAATTATTTGTTTTCCTTAAAGCCTGTCATAATAAATGTTCTGTGCTTTCATGTGTGGAGGGATGTTGACAGTGGTTAATTTCCCAGCTTTTCATCAGTGTTTTCCATGTTTTCGCAGTGCTCATGGCTTTGTGGGTGTAGATCTACTGCCTTTGGCTCCCTGTGCCATGCAAGCACTTGGGACAGAAGCAGCCTTTTAATGTGTTTGACCAAGGCACTAAAATGTGTGTATGACATTTGGGTGTATCACAGACTAGGACAGACTAGTAGCATTTTACTAGAACAGAGTCTGTCATTTCTTCATGCTGAAATATCATTGTCCTGTGTTATGAAAGTGACTGTCTTTCCTTGAAATAATTTATAGACAGAATGCTGGTATACTCAGCTTTTAAATTATACCATTGGAACAAACATCAAACTTTTATTCTGCTTTGGTTAAATTTGGAAAAATGGTGCTTTGAAAGTTTACATTTGGATGTGTTCTCACTTTAGGGCCAAGGTGCACCTTCAGGAGGAAAGGCAGGAAAAGCTGGTAAAGCTAAAAAACGGGTAAGATTCTCAAGTTTTAAATTTTTTTTTCTTTTTTTCCCCTTTTTTTAGCTGAGATACAAAAAAGATTTTGTCTGAACAATGAGATTTTTTTTTTTAAAGCTCAATTTTAAAAAAAAAAAATCAATTGATTCAGCAGTAAGAGGTTGTTGTAGGTTTCCACTGAGAAGGGTAAGGAAGTTAGGACGAAAAAATATCACCTGGAACAAAGACACAATTTGGGTAGAATGCAATGTGAAAACAAATAAAATGTTTGGGGTGTGAATTCCAAAATACAAACTGACTCACTGAGAAAAAACTGCCTGCTTAGTTTAGAAAATTCAAAATATAGCCCATATTCACTTAACAATGTACAAACCTTCGGGAAAATAGCCTTGACTTCTTTGACACACTATAATGTTTTTTTACTGTTGGGCAAATAAATTATTAGAATACCCTGATTTAATATACCTTCCTCTTACTTAGCTCCATTGACAGGAATGGAGGAACAGTCTACATGCCTTTAAACAGGCATGTTAATAAACAGTTTTTCACTTTCTTGGGACAAATCACAGTCTCATTTAATGTTCCTCTTTTCACCCTTTAAAAATTGAAAGTTATTTACTTTTAAATGAAAATCATATATAAAATTGTTAAAAGCACAGTACTTCATATATGATTCGCCTGAGAAAACAGCCACTGACAACTAACTGGCATCATATTATGTGTGACAAATGCCCTGCAAGCAGATGTTCATGTGGGCAGCATTAAATCACAAACAACTGTTCGCAGTCATCGTCTCTTGTGCATCGGAGTGCCTGACCTTCCTTACAGCTTGCCTTATTTCAGCTCCCTTAGGGAAAGAAATAAGGCTGCAGCCTGTAACTTTCCCTGGGCTCGTGAAATATTCAAAATTCTCTGTTACTTTCAGCCACTGCAAATTTTGACACAGCCTTGTGCTTTTTACCTTTGTGGTGCTCTGCAGGTAGCAAAGCATTGCTGGGTCCAGCCTCTGTAGCTTCAGCCATAAGCTGTACTTGCACCTTGGACTCATCCTCAGCTTTTTTATGGCTAAATTTACCAGATTGGTAAAGTTAGCAGGCCTGAGAGAACTGTATTTACAAGAATGATTGATTTATTTTAAATCAAAATATTACATTTTGAACCAGGGGAGAAATTTTACCTGGAGCAGTTAAGCACTTTAATCAGCAGCTTTGTCTTCTGACAGATTTTTTTTTTTTTAAGAACAATTAATTGAAATTCATTCCTGCAGTGATTCATTTTCTTTTTAATGACCTTATATCATGACATCCACCCAATGCTAGCCCAGGAAGAGCAGCAGGCTATTGTTGGGAGAATGGAGACAAGCAGGTCTTTGCAAGAAATTGGTTAACATTCCTCCAGGAGCTACATCCCTGCAGCTTTGCATTTCAAACTAAATTCTAAGAGTAGCCTATAGAATAACACATCAGGAGTAATTGCAGGTTCTTTTCTTATGCCCTTGAGTAGTCCTTAAGTCCTATAATACCCTTGGGTATTACGTGGCAAGGGAAACAGAATTGCCAACTTTTAAATGGAGAGTGAAGTGGAATCACTTGAGTTTTCTTGTTGGAGTTAATCCAGTTTTGTGGCAGGACAGGAATTATCTTCAGACTGCAGCTCCTGCAACGCACTAAACTCTTGCTGGCAAGTGTAGCCGTATGAAAATCTTCACATTTTGACCTGCCATTTGTGATGATCTGCTCTGCTCAAAGCATTGATGCGTGGGGGAATGTTGTTTTTATCTCTTTGCTCTGTGCCTCAAAAAGTACTGCTTTGGCAAGGAGCAAACCTGTCAGTCTTGTGGCATTACTGAGATTGTTATTCCTGTTCTAGGAGGAAGAAACATCTGAAACAGGAGAGGATGGATTGACAGCAAGGGCTGTAGTCAGATCCCCAGATCAGCTGAGGCTAACTGAAGCTGTGAGTAAAGCAATGCCTGTCTTGTCATTGTACATTAGTTATGTACAAAACTCCATAAACAGAAGCCTACCTATTGGTTTTGGAGGAAATTCTGCATGAGTAAAACTCCAGTACTTGTTGAAGTATAGTGTCTGCAGTACCAGCTGATATGGCTTCAACAGGAAAACAGGGAGAATGTGCTTTGAAACCCAATTCTGGGATAAGTAGGGCCTGGAGCTATACAAAAGGGAATATGAGTCTGGGGCTTCACTCAGTTAGGGAGGACCCAGAGCCAAGCCTGAGCTTTTTCTGGTGCCTGTGTACAATGCACAGGATAGAGAAGCGTCCTACAATATTATTGCTATTTCTTCCCAGATTGGTTTAATAGCACTGCAGTTGGTCACTCTTCCAACTGCAGTTGTTTTCCTCTTCTCACTGCCTTATGAAATTCAAGTATTGTTCCCTGTCCTTAAACTAGTTGGGAAGCTTTATGTACATCCCCCAACTCAGGCAGTAAAAACAGATAACAGCTGTATTTTTTTTTTTTTTTTTGTTCACAGTGACCAATCCTGAAAGTACTGCTACTGGGCTTATTGTTGATTTTTGGACAGTGTAAATTTTAAAGATGCAAGTTGTCTGTTTCACCCTGTAGAATGCAGCTAGCATTTTTCAAGTGCTACCATATCTTAGATAAGAGCTAAAACCAGGCAAGCCCATTGAAATACTGTGGTATGAAGCAGGATGACTGTTCTGGATTTCACTCTCATCCAGGTTTGCCCCAAGCACTGCTCTTGTGGTGGCATCACCTGCAGATGAGGTATCTGCAATGAACTGGACATCACAGAACTGAGCATAAGCATGATTTTTGTTGCTGTACATTGTATTAGTAGTGCAGTTTTATTTACAATACTATTTTGTTTCTATTGCAAAGGAATTAAAAGCAGAAATTACACGTACCTTGACAGCTGATAATCCGCATCTTCCCCGGGATATTGTCAGATTCAGCTTTACAGTAAGTGTGGCATGACCCATAAAACCAGAATTTTTTGCAATTAATTGTTTTTGTGTTTTCCTTTGGTTTATAGCCAGGTAAATTTTCTTTCAATGTGGCTAAATCTTATTACATATTTATTGCCAGAGGTTCTTAAAGGGTTTCCATAGAGGGTAAAAGTCTAAAAGCATTGATGCATTTATTCAGAAATAGGATATCACAATTACAGAACAAGATCTGTCAATGAAAGTAATTAATGCAGCTAATCTCAGGTAGTTATTTTTCCCCATTCTATGGTGGTTAAAGGACAAAAGGCAAAGCTTTTCTCATTCTGTAAGAATTATGTCTCAGTATCCTCATATGAAGATTGAATTATAGGAGAGCTCAAAAATGTGTTTTGTGAAATCACTGACAAACTTTATTCATGATGAGTAGGAGTGAGCAACAGACAGCCAGAAAATATCCAAGACTTGCATTTACATTTATATGTGCAGGGCACATGCTGTGTTACCCTGGAGCAGCCTTCTCTCTCTACCATATACAGCCAGCAACACAGGCAATCACATGGGTGGGGTGATGCCTTTGCCTTCCACTCCTCCCTGGGAAGGATTATACACTCTGAAAGAAGGGGTATGGGGACAGCTCCTCCAACTCTGGCATTGAATTATTCCCAACTTTAGGCAGGTGTCCTGGTTTAGTCCTAGCTGGCCACTAAGCCCCATACAACCATTCACTCACTCTCCTATGGTAGGACAAGGGAGAGAATCAGTGGAGTAGAAGTGAGAAAACTCGTGGGTTGGGATGAAGACAGTTTAATAAGGAAAGCAAAAGCTGTGCAAAGCAAGATGAGGAATTAGTTCACCACTTGAGGCAGATATTCAGCAATCCCTAGGAAAGCAGTACTCCAGGTCATTTAATGGTTACTTAGTAAGATACACTCATCATTCCAAACGTCCCCTCATTCTTCTTCTTCCTCTCAGCATTCTTCTTCCCCCAGATTTACATGCTAAGTATGGCACCATATGGTATGGAATATCCTTGTGGTCAGATGGGTGAGGTAGTGGTGAGGTGGGTGGGGAACAGAACTTTGTGCAAGTGCTGCTCACCAATAACCAAAACATCCCTGTGTTATCAACACTGTTTTCAGCACAAATCCAAAATACAGCCCCTAAGTAGCTATTGTGAAGAAAATGATCCCTGTCAAAACCAACATCTAAGGGAAGAGAAAACCAAGCAAAATTATTCCCAAGTCTGTATCACCTCTGTGCTACTTTACTTGTTTCACCAACCATTACACAATTCCAGAGAAAGGAAATCAGTCTTGTGGAATCAAATAAAGCACTTCTATTTGGAGCTGAAGTTTTCCACATTTATGGTATATAGACAGGCGATCAGTAATCCATATCTTCAAATTCTCCACAATGACTGAAGTGGGTTTAGTGGTATGCTGTGATTGACATAGTAGGCAATTAAATATGTAAGAAGAAGCTATTGAAGCACTTGTGTTCTTTGGTGGCTTATAATTGCTTATAGATGCTGTTCAAACTAAATTATACAGATTGAGATGTTCTTTACTGTGAAGATGGTGAGGCTGGAACCTGGAACAGGTTGCCCAGAAAAATTATGGATTCTGAAACCCTGGGAGTGTTCAAAGCCTAGTTGGATGGGGCTCTAAGCAACCTTTAGGCTAGGGAAAGTTGTCCCTGTACAGGGCAGGGAGGTTACAATAAGATGTTCCTTAAGATCCCTTATAATCTAAACCATTCCAGGATTCTATGATTTTTTTTTTGGGTTTTTGTTTTGTAGGAACGAGCATACATGCTAGTGGATGATATGGATCAAACAATCATTCACTTCACCTTGAATGGATATTTGATACACAAAGATTCAGATGAAGGCAGACGCCAGAGTATCAGATCAAGCACTGAAGCAGGTAGCTTTATTGTCTGAAATCACAATAATTTTCAGATAGGCACTGGTTCCTCTTATTTAACACAATGGAATGATCATGATGCATTACCATAGAATTAAATGGCTCCTACTTTGGTTTGTATTCTTGCTGGCAATCAAAATTAGAAAAATAATCAGCCAAATGTTTGCTGCAGACTAGAAAATGGTGTGTGTTTTTTGAGTAATTTGAACACTAAGACAGAAATTTTCAGTTATTTGGTGTCTTTTAAATGTATTTTGCTACCATTAATGTCTAAACTATTTAGCCTGCTCTGAAAATTTCAGGCATTATTTAAAGTATTAAAGCAGAAATATTTGGAATCTGGATGATTATTCAGGAAACTAGCACATGCATGATCAATTCTTGAATTCTTACCAAGATATCTACTTTCAGACAATGTGAGGTACAAAACCCTGAACTACTTGCACCTTTGATCTGAGCTATGATCAACACTCTTAGGTGTTCTGATACACCGACCGGAGACAAAAGTCCTGTTATTAGTAGAGAGTTCTAGGTCTGAATTTTCAGTGGGGGAGGATGTACTGGCTCCTGATTTAATTGTATTTCTGTTCTTTGTGAAGGGGGATGAGTGTTCTGTCAAGGTGGTAAATGCCAGGCACAATAACAACACTGGGTGAGCAAGCTCTTGAGAACAGTTCTTACTTGGAGCTTCTGAAGATCAGTGCCTCCTTTATTTAACATTTAGCAAATGATGTATGATGATTTGAGGTTGGGCAAAATGCTTAATGGGATCTTCAGTGCCATGAAATCATGGATTTTTGGCAGTGCTTTTTGTAGATTCCAAACCAATTAGTTTCAATTGGCTCGATGGTAGCATGGCTACACAGTCAACACTGTGACTGGAATGTAGACATCCATCATTCTCTAATAAGACTAGTATATTAATTTTTATCCATGTAAATAAGAACAACCATGTTATAACTTCTGTGTGCCTTGGAAACATTCTTAGTAGTTGTACATAACTGAAGACATTTCTGAAGGATAGAAAGGTCTGGAGCTGAAGGGATACCCAGAAACAGTTACTCAGATCAGAAACAGGTTACAGAAATTTGCTCTGAGTCAAAATGTTTATTTTTATTTCAGTTCCTCGAGAAGTACTGCAGATGAATTCTAGAAATACCATTGTCACTTTTTGTGGTTTTGAGCAAACAATTGTTCTCCAGAGTGAGGATTTGTTACTGTGTTTCCTAATGAGACAGCATTAGGAAAGGATACATATGTATATCAATGTTCCAGAAGACAGAGGATCTGTAGAATATTGGATAAGATAGCCTATTATTCTAGGCTTATTCACATATCCTTTGTGTCATCAGAGCAGGCTCCTGTTGAGGAGGAAGAAGCTCCTGTGGAGGCTTCTGCTGAGGCAACTGAAGAGGCAGAGACTAAAGATGAAGAACCCACAGTAGAAGCTGAGGTAATTCTCTATAATGAGCTAAGAGCCATCCATTTTATTTTTAGCATTAGCTTTTAAATTACATTACTATAAAATGTGTCTGCTTCTGTGGTTGATTCTTTTATGTCTGTCAGTGCTGTAGGTGAGAACCTACAGGTTCTGCTGGGCAGCTGTGGTCCTGCTGGCATTTTTCAAGTGTAGAAGCTGAGTAGGGGAATCATACCAGATCTGTCTTTATCCAGATATTATATCAAAACGAAGTGTAACTTCCTGAGATCTGGAATTTTCCTGGACACTATGTCCATTGGTGAAAAGCAAAATCTGAAGGGGTGAAAGCAGCAGGCATAACTGAATGAAAGAAGTAGTGGCCCAATTTAAAGGCAGTTGGCTGACAGGAAAGGAATAGCCTGTGAGAAGTTTGCTCTTATCCACACAGTGTCAGAATACACTGTGTCAGGTTTTCAGGTGAAACTTGTTGTCTGGTAAGGAAATGAAAACACAGGATAATGGGACTCTAAAAAATCTCCATGAGTCCATTTTACCAAAGGCAATTGTGCTATATTATCTCTCTCATGTCAGGTTTTGTTTTAAAGCAGTTTCAGTTCCTGAATGTCTATATTCCCATTCAAATATCATTTCAGCATCTTCTTGATCTGAGTCTGGAAGTCTCCTAATTTGTATCTTAAATACTGAGTCTTCAGTTGCAGTCGCCTTCTCTAGGCAGCAGAAATTCAGCAGTTTGAGAAGAAGGAAAGAGAAAACTGGTTGTCTCAGGATGTAGTCACCCCTGTATTTTTTTGCAGGCTGCAGAAGAGGGAGAAAGGGAAAAAGCAGCTGAAGCAGCTAAGGCAGCAGAGGCAGAAGAGCCTCTTCCCCCAAAACAGCCAGAGAAGAAGCTTGCAAACCAGTTCAACTTCATTGAGAGAGGTTCAGCTACATACCACTATCCTCTGCGGGTATGTTGTTGTTTCCTTCAGTTGGAGGAGGGCATGTAGATCACCTGTTTGTGTCATATCCTGTGATGTGTCCATACTATTAGGAAAAAAGGTATAGTGGTTTTACTACTGTAAAATATTTGGTATGATGAAAATGGTGACAGAATATTTCTTGCCTCATGAACTCTTGGAGAGCCTACAAAAGTTTTGATGCTACTGTAAATCCATAAGCCTTTACTTGGATATGATACTTTTCATGTTTATTTTCTCATCTGGAAAAGTACGGAGAAATGTTAGGGTAGCAGCTGAGTACTTGAAATGTCCGAAAGCAATTTTTATTTGTCACTGTGTACTTTTATGGTCTTGTACTTCAATTCTTATTAATGGAGCAGAAATATAAGTTTCCTATAGGACAAATGTGTTTGTTCTTGCATTAAGCATGGGTACTAGAGAAACAAACTTACATAATCATGGTAAATCTGTACTTCTTGTACATGGTATATCTCCCTCCCACTCTGCATGCACTTTCCAATAAGTACAGACCCAAACCCTTATGTTCCCTCCCTAAGCCTTTTGCTGAACCTACAGCCGTTCCCTCTGAGCATGTTTTCATGGGGTCTTCTGACTGAGCAATCCTGGTGATGTTGGGTCCTGATGGTGTGCTCAAAAAGCAGTTTCCTACATCATACAGGTTTCAGAGAAAAAATTATTTTGTTTTCCTTGCTACAATTGGAGTGCATGTTTCCCCAAAGGGCCTGTCTGTTGTCCTACAACCATTACACCTAGGGTTAGATGTGTTTACATATGATGGACTCAGTAAGATACATGAGTTACTGTGCTGCTGTAGACAGATCTCAGGAGAGTTTGTCCAGCAGTGGGGTGCTTGCTATGAAGTTTGAGCTAAGATTCTGCATTGTTCAAAAATCTCAGTGGAGGCTGTGGAATTTCTTATTTCTTTATTCCCTGATCTACATATTCTCTTCTTCCCTATGATTTTATTGGGAGAAGCTTGTGTGTCTCAGTATGATTCTGCCTTTGAAAGCAGAATATAGACCTTAAATAACTGCATAGTTCTTCTATGTGCTGTATAGGATGCTCAGTTTCCTCTGAGAATGTCTTCACTTTGGAGGTCAGTGAAATGCTACAGGCAGCTTCTTAAGAATGTTCTGACACAACAGTTTTTTGAAATAAGATGCTGTTCTTTTAAAGGAACATTTCACAGAAATGTATTTCTTTCAGAATGTTGAGGTAGTGATGGTAAAAATATTATTTCAGTAGCAGCAGATTAATTGTTTATAAGTTTCATTCTGTTCAATTCTTTTATTCTGACTGTTTTATCCCACTGGCTTTTTAATATATAGGACAAAACTTTTCAAATTTGGTAGAATGTCATACCTGATACCATAATTGGTACCAGAACATTTCAAATGGTAGAGGTGAAAAAACCCTTTGAAGTCCTTCAAAATTACCTACTGAAGTGTTTGAAGTATGTGGGGAAAAAAAATCAGAAGGTCTCATGAACGTTCTTTTGGTCCACAACAAAATCTTTTTGTAGTTGCATGATCACCAATAGTGTTGTGCAGTGCCCTAGGAGTTATTTGGATATCAAGTTATTCATGCAGACTGTTCCCACAACTGAGCTATGGCACTGCAGAGAGCTTCAATGCTGAGATTATGCTTCTTCATGCTTTTTCTTTTTTTCAGGAAAAAGGATTACAAACTGACCCTGCACCTATTGAAACTTTCTCAGACAATGTTAACCAGGTATATGTCTATATGTATATCTATATGTATATCTGTATGTCTATATATATGTATCTATATCTAATCTATATCTGTTTATATCTATATCTATATCATCTATTTCTATGTCTATCTCCTTTTTATCTTTAAAGTTGTTTTAGAAAATATTTTGGAAATTGAGGTGTGAGAGAGTTAAAACCAAATTATTGTGTTTTCATCCCTTGCAGTGGAATGAATTCCTTTGCTGTGGCTTTGATCTCCGGTTTGAATCTCATAACAAACTAGTATGACCTGCTTTTCTGCCTTAATGGGTGAACTTGCTCATGGTTTATATTTCTGTTTCTATTTCTGTATTTAAGTGTCTCAGTTTGGATGGTTTTCACTGTTTTATTTTGTGCCAGCCAGCCTGACATGTCTGCTTTAGAGAGTCTTAAGTGAGTGGAAATGGAGAAAACACAGGGTGAGAATAGTTTTGGATTCAGCAGGAGTTGTGCTGCAGCTTACAAGGTACTGGCTCCTCTAGAGACATACTCTCTCTTGCAGTATTGTTAAGAATTTGTCATATGCAGCACTTGGGTTTTTACTTTTGCTAAGTTTAGCAGAAGCAGGTTTCTGAAGCCCAAAGCTGAACCAAATGAGAACTACAGCATAAGGAATGTGGAAGACTTGTTGCAAGAAACTTAACTCTGTTTTATGTAGCAGAAATACACTTATCTGTTCATGATTAAAGGCTCTGTAGCATTTTCTGCATCCCTTAAAAAAGTGAAAAAAATAATTTGGATGAAATTTCACACAAGAAATACCTTACAGCTTTCAGTGGAAAGGGAATCCAGCTAATTATGCTGATTAAGTCTCAGATATTTGTAAAATGTAATTGTATTTGTCACAGTTATAAACATTGTTTCAAACTAGTGTATCAAACTGGTATTGGAAGCATCATTTTGGAGGCACCAGTGAGCAGAGGAACAAGGAGAAGATACTGTAACATAATGGCAGCAACTTAAAAAATGCTGTTACGGGAAAATAAGATGAGTGAAAATATCTCTCTCAGTTTAAAAACTGGAATCTATTTTATTTCTGAACCTGAAATTAGAGAATAATTGGCCTGAGATCTTCCCTCCCTCCAGCTGGAGTTTCCTTCCATTTCTTTTTATGACAGTGAGATGTCCTGAGATTTAGAACAGAGGTCATTAAGATAAGTAGCCCCTGACTAAGATTTTGCATTAAATGTTTGGAAGCTAAGAGATAAAGTTTTGCATTTATTTCTTTTTATATTGTTGAAATTTTCAGTGGGTCTAAAGCAGGGTTTTTATATAAACTCTTCTTTTTTCCCTCAGCTCATTTTTCCTTTATGTTCTTTCTTATGTTCACAATTTCCCATTCCCAACTTTTCTGTTCTACTCCTTCTCATACTTGTCTCATCTTCTTTGTCCTTCCCGTGATGGAACATCTTTCCATCTCATTTCTGCCTGCAAATTTACAACACTATGCAGGGTTTTTTTTTCCCCTTAAGAGTTCTGCTACCTTTATTCTGATGCTCTATTCTATATTCTGTGTTTGAATCATACTCTCTATCCTAAGCTAATATGTCAGAGTGCTTTTGTTTTGTCCTGAAGGAAATATACCTACTTCAGATACAATACTAGGATTTCAATATTAATGAATAATTCTTAAGAGAAATTACTTTTGGATCTATCTACTCAAGTAAGACATGTGTGGCATGTGGCATAGCAGAAGATGCAAAACTGCTCTCAGTTTCCATTTGATCATATGCTGCAGAATTGGAGTCCAAATTAAAATTTTGTTAAGTAACTACAATTTAATTTTCCAACACCACATGAGAAATGTCATAAGGCAAATGTTTAATGCATATTTCCTATTAAACACTGGTAAATTGGCCAAACACAAAGTCCTGCAAAAATTAAGGTACAGACAGAGCCAAAGCAGATAGAGGAGTGTTGAAAGAAAGAAATTGTTAAGAATGCAGTAATGTGTTCTTAAAATAAGACATGCCCCATCAAGCTTGAAAAGTCCTGGATCTCAATGCTTCACTTTTTGTGCAAGAAGACAGATAGCTCAGCTAATTAGCTGAGCTAATTCCAGCAGCAGTGGTACTGTTGTGATAACTATAATATTTTTGTGATGGTGTAGATGGCTGTTCTCAGGAATATGATCAGGTCCTGATAAATCCTGCCTCTGTCTGTCTCTCAGTGGTGTATTTATGATGCCTATATGGAGGAACTTGAGAGAATGGAAAAGGCAAAAGAGAAAGAAAAAGCGAAACCCGTGGCAGTAAAGAAAGAAGAAACACACACTGGAAGAAAGTTATCCTATGTGGAGCCACCGGTATGTTTCATAATGTGGGGGAAAAGGCTGTTCAAGTGGTGGTGGGTGCATCTGTAGAGCAAGTCAGGTGAAAGTGAATCGTGCTGGCTGTGTAGCTTGTTGTCTTAGCAGGCAAATAACATCTTTAGGAAATTCAAAAGTTAGTTTTTTCTAGAAATTGTGTTCCCAAAACAGTATTTCTGTTGTGCCATATAAAACAGGATTTTGATATTGCATAGTATTATTTTCAAACCTGATTTCCAAGTGAGATATACAGCTTTTGATTTTTGTGCTCTGTGTCACATTTTTGATTATTATGTGAGGGATAAAAGAACTAAATAGGTAGAAACATCCTGTCATTTTTCAAAGAATTGTAAGTGATAATGGTAAACATACACTCAATTTGAAAGGCACTGAAGTTTAGGATTGTTTCAAAGTACAGCACTGTAGTAAAATGCTTTTCACTAATTTTAAATTTTAATTTTAAATTATTTTATAGATTTACAGTGTATACATTTTCGAATTTTAGGTACGTAAGTGGCATGCTTCTTGGCATATCAGGTATCCTAGTACCTGCCATGCCCTGAGCTGATGCTTGACCTTGCTCTGAAGATGGAGCTGACTCCTAATTCAGAGTCATGGGCAGCCTAGGAGGGCTATGTGGGAATGACACAGTTCATTCCATCAAACTGACAGTATCCTCATCTTAAAAATATCATCCCATTTCAAACACTATGGCAACCCTGAAAGATTTTTTTCATGTTCCAAAATGTTTTCAAGGGGTTCAGGAAGTTTTCTATTACTGTTTAACTGTTTCTTTCTTCCCTAGTGTAAGGTAAACTATTTAGAAGGCAAACTGGAATAATTTCTATAATGACCGGAAGCAAGAAACCCTGAGAATCTTAATAGAGAATCATGGAAATCAGTTCATAACTTCTTCCTTATAGGTATAGACATATCAACATAATAAAGATATGTATCAGGATTTGATATATATGTACATATATATATATATATATATATATATATTTGTGTATGTGTAATAAGAGCTGACACCTGAAACTGGCTTTAGCTCACTCATACCATATGGCCAATACCACTGCAGAGGGTTTGGCTGATTTAGCCATGAAGCAGCACTGTGCCAGCATAAACTTTATAGTATAAACAGACCAGGAACATGTCCTGACAGACTTCTTCCTGTGAATTGTGCCATGGAAATTCACAGTTCTTTTGAAAACCAGTAAACCTCGCACTTGAGTGTGTTTCAGAGAATTAAGCCTCAAGTAAACATTACACTTACAGGCTTACAGCAGGAGGACTGCTAAAAACTGATAATGAAAATATAGTAAATATTCTACCAATGAAACCATATTGTGAAACACCTGCTGCCCACTCCACTGACAACAGTGGGAAATTGAAATCCAGTCATTCATGATATCTGTCTCTTTGGTGTTTTGCTTTTTATTCTTAACACTTTCCAGGGTGCTTAGAGGGAAGCCAAAAAGTCGATGCACTGAATAAGTGAAATGAAAAACTTCATTATGCAGAGCCAGTGTCCCAAACTAAGGTCCTCTGTGAGGCTGGTCAACCAACCTGAAGTGTATGAAAACTTGATGAGTTCTGTCCTGGTTTGAAGGACAGTTATATGCCAATAAAGGCAGAAGCTTCTCTTTGAAATGGAGAATGTAAACTCCCTCCCTCCAAATTATTATAAATTTGAAATTAAGGGGCTCTCAGGCAAAGATATGGGAATTAGGAATAACAGTTCTTTACCGGAAAAATTAAAATAGAAATACAGTATTACAAGAAACAATCCCAACCCTGACAGAGTGAGAACACAACCTGACACCCTGTCAGTCAGGGGGTTGGTAGCAGTCCCATTAGATGGTGGCTGCATCCCCCTGCAGTGGCAGATGTGGTTCAGCTGGAGCAGTGCTCCTGGAGAAGGTGCAGTTTTCCTCTGAAGGTCCAGGGATGGTGTAGAAAGTTCCGGCTTCTCCTCTGGAATCCAGTGGAAAGAAAGTAACTTGCTGTCAAAATCTGAATTTTTATCTAGGTAGGAAAGGCTTGGCTGTTCCCCCTGGCTGGAACATCTTCCAGTGGGATGATGTAATTTTTTCAGTCACCCAGTGGGACTTACTGGGCCATTGGCAGATCATATCTTCCTGGAGGGAGGATGGGTTGTGGAAAAGATAAAGATGATTGCTCCACCTGGTTTTAAAGATGGCCCATTAGCAGATGGTATGTGCCACTGAGATAAGGAATCACTGCCCCACCCGGTTTTAACAGATGGTGATAGCATACACATTTCTGGCCTCATCAACCCAACACAGTTCTTCACTCTTTAACTGGAAAAATGCAGCCTGAAGTACTTCAAAGCTCAAATCAGACTTACAGCAGTCATTGTGTCTGTTCAGATGCAAGTATATGGAAATTAAAGGTTGATGGCATCAGAATCTATATTTCAAGCCAGCAAGTTACTGCTAACTATGTAACATATGTACACCACACTAATTGAAACAGAGCTTTTCCAGTTGAACACTTTTTAAGGTCAAACTGTGCTTGGTCATTGCTGAAGGGAACTGTGGAACATCAAGCAGGAGACATGGCTGATTGGATCAACCTGCAGTGGCTAGAAGCCACAATTAATTTCCACCACTGTTTTGGTCAGGCTGTGCTTTAGCAAGAGAAACAATGGTAGCTGCTGAGATAGCACCAGATTTAACCCAAGGGAAAGAAGAAGATAAAATGAGTGGCTATTTACCACAGGTGGATCTCCCATGGAAGCTGTTGCTGTGGTAGGAGGACATGAAAGAGAAGATCCAATAACTAGAGCCACAGCTGGAGATAATGATAGGAATTAGATGAGGATTTGAAAATGTAGTGAATGGGAAGGGAGAGAAAACAGTATTGGTACTGAATAAGAGGTCAAAGAAATACACATCTGAGAGAGAAAGGATGTGATCCATGAACGAACATGGCCAAAAGCAGAGAAGAAAGAGGAGAGGAGAGGAGAGGAGAGGAGAGGAGAGGAGAGGGAGGAGGAGAGGAGAGGAGAGGAGAGGAGAGGAGAGGAGAGGAGAGGAGAGGAGAGGAGAGGAGAGGAGAGGAGAGGAGAGGAGAGGAGAGGAGAGGAGAGGAGAGGAGAGGAGAGGAGAGGAGAGGAGAGGAGAGGAGAGGAGAGGAGAGGAGAGGAGAGGAGAGGAGAGGAGAGGAGAGGAGAGGAGAGGAGAGGAGAGGAGAGGAGAGGAGAGGAGAGGAGAGGAGAGGAGAGGAGAGGAGAGGAGAGGAGAGGAGAGGAGAGGAGAGGAGAGGAGAGAGCTTGACACTTTTGATTAGGGCAAAAGAAGTGAAATGAAGCTATGCATTGCATGAAGAATTAGGAAAAGCAAGAAAGGCATGCTTCAGCAAAGCAGAAGATAGAGGCAGCCAACAGGAAAGGAAGGAAGATAGCCATGGATTTCAAGAGAAGGAAGGGTGAGAATTTTATAAAGAAAGTGTATAGGACAATAAAAGTTAGAGTAATAGAAAATATTTTACTGGAGACTGTGATGAGGAACTTCTGGAAATCTTTCCATGTGCCTCTCACTCAAATGTATCTAGAGGGGAAAGGGTGTGCTACATCTAATAGCAGTGATACAACCTTTGGAACTTTTTCTCCATATTTAGTCAAGGCAGTACACAGACCATGGATAACACAGAAAACCAAAGTGGAATGAAATGAAATTTTTCTGAGCTGAAAATGTCTGGAAGTACAGATAACCAGGCAGAAGTGTTGTGTCTGCCTGTCCTGCTCTTTCTATTCCTGTTCCATCTGTTTATGGCTCTGATTACAGTGAGAATACTCAATGATCTTAAAGGTCTTTTTCAATTCAGATGATTCTATGATTCCACACTCCTGACCCAGAGACATGCGTGATCCATAATCCGCTCATATTCTTGAATGAACTTATAAATGACAGTACCTGAGGCAGAAACAGAATGCAAAGAGCTTAATATAATTGATGCAGGCTTGCTCCTCTCAGCCTGAGATGGCAAGGCATGAAACCACAGGTCATTAAGGATTTTGAATGAATCTATGCAAAAAAGGGTGAAGCAATGGGATTGGACCATAACAAGGACATGTACGAAAGAGGTAAAAATGGTACCATCAGTCTGACCTTTACCAGCATGAGGCAACAGAGTTAATAAGGAGGAAAAAAGTACAGAGCAAGGATTAGATATGAAATATGAATATTTACCAAAGGCAGGCTGTGTCCAAATGATCTCATCTCTTTCTTTAATAAAAAGCAAGTTGTGTTTTTCTTGAAGAAGGAAAGTAGAGGAAAGGTAATCTAGCTGGAATTCTATGAACTATTGCTATGCTGCCATTAGGCAATTATTAGATATACCAGAAAAAGGCTTACAGTCTTTAATTACAGGGAGAAACATGAGTGTGTTTCTCCAACAATTCTATGTTGGTGGGTTGTGATGTGGCTATGAGAGACAAGTCCTTTGCTGGAATTTACTCTGTGGTAAATAGAAGAAAAGTTCTTTATGTTCTGCAAGGTGGCCTGATACCTTTTCAGGAATAGAACAAGGATATGTGATTTTCATCACTGCTTTTCAAAGATGATTGATGGCAAACCTGCATGAATGTGGAAAATACTATAAGAAATCAAAAGCTTGAATATACAACACCAGAAAATCTTAGCATGTTTATATGTTAATGCAAAGATAGGTAGGGATTCTGATTTAGATAGCAGAGAGAGAATAACTAAGGAAGAACATAGTGTCTACAGAAATACAGATGATGTCAACCATTAGGAATATAGAAATGATAATATAAATTACATTAAATTAATTAAAATAAGAAATTAGAGCAGGAACTTTCTGCAGTGGAACAGTCTCTAATCTCCTCTGAAATGGAGATCATTGTCCTAAGAAGCCCAACCAAAATTTATATTTAACAGAGAAATGTGCATTCCTGAATCATGTAAGGTTCTGTCTCACTTGTCTATCTCACAGTAGCATTATCCCTGTCTGAGATGTGTCTGATGAGACAGCCACAAATATCACTTGGAAGCTCTTGAATGATGGGTACTATTATTTTTTATATAACAAGTGACTTTAGAATGCAATTAACTTTTGTAATTCAGATTATTGTTCACCTGTTCCTGGTCATCCTGAGGAATGCATGAGCTGTTATCAACTCCCCTGCCTTCAATTTTCTGTTTGCAGTTTCTCAGAATTAAAAGCAAAAAATGAAAATGAACAGATGAGTACAGTTATGGAATTTAATAACTGCTTGACATGATTTGAGCTGGAGGACTTTATTTGGGATTTACAGTTGGAGTTTGCATTCAGGTGTTGGCTGGGCAACAAATGACAATAGCCCTGAACTGTGCTTCTCTCTTTGCAACCTAGGGGCTCTTCTAGTCACAATATGTATGTTGCAAGAGGTATGAGCAGTTAATCCACTGATTTTTAGGGTGGGTTTGTCTCCTGGATATGCAGTTACACACCTGTAGAAGTTTTTTTTCATGTTTTAGTTTATGGGAGTCACACATTGCCACTGGCCAGCTGCTGAGAGGCAAGTATAAGGCAATTAGTAGTAAGGAATTACAGAGCAAGACTAAGACATTCTTTTCCAAAGTATTAGCCCATTATCCATCTTACATATCATTCAATTAACATTATCGCTGTTCTAAAAATAATTTATGCACAGAAATAAACAAGACAAACATGTTATCCAACATTTGAGCTAGCCAGCTCAGAATTGGCCTAAGGTGGAAAAGTGTGTTTCAAATAGATTTTTTTGTTTGTTTTTTAGAGAAAAATTAGGCCTAGTATTTCCTCTGAAGATTTATTTCAGCAGCATACAGAATAAATAAAATCGGAGACTGGACAGGATACAAAGAGAAAATAACTTACTCTCATCCACTTATAACGTCAAAAAGGTAGTCATGGATGTGTTGTTAACAGCATAGCTACCTGACAGAAAAGCTGACTTAAAACTTTTTGATTCATCTGGAGAGTTTTCTGCTTTGCAGGAAAAAATCAATTGAATAATATATTGTTTCAGTATTTACAAGGTTGTTTTGTTTTTTGTTTTGTTTCTTTTTAATTTATAGCCTGGTTTCCGCTGACACCCTCCAAAAGTAGAATTTGTGGAATCATTTGTGGAATTTGTGGTTGGAGTTGGAAGGGAGAGGTCATCTCATTCCAACCACTCCACCGTGGTAGGGGCACCTTCCACTAGACCAGGTTGTTGAGAGCCCCATCCAACCCGACCTTGAACACTTCTGGGGATGGGGCATTCACAGCTTCTCTGGACAACCTGTGTCAGTGTCACCACCCTTATAGTAAAGAATTTTTTTCTAGTATTTAGTCAAAATCTGCCCTTTTTCATTTTAAAACAGGTGTTCTTCACTCTATACTTACTGATAAATAGTCCCTCCCTGTATTTTGTGTAGGTTCCCTTTAGGCACTTGGAGGTACTTTAAGGTCTCCCCAGAGCCTTCTCTTCTCCAGGCTGAACAACTCCAATTCTCTCAGCCTGTGTCCATGGGAGAGAGGCTCCAGCTCCTGATCATACTCATGGCCTCCTCTGGACTTACTCCAGCAGATCCCTGTCCCTCCTGTGCAGGGATCCCAGCTCTGGATGCAGTGCTCTAGGGTGGGTCTCAGCAGAGCAAAGCAGAGGGGCAGTATCTCCTGCCTTCATCTGCTACCTTTCTCTGAACTTAGTTTCTACTTAATTTTTTCTATAATGGGAAAAGAGGACTGCACACATTACTGGAAGTGTAAGCAAACCGTGTATTTATAAAAAATGTAATAGTTTATTTAATTTTTTTCTCTTTTGTCCTCTCATCTCTGTGAAGCCCTGTTAATTTCATGCTTGTTGAATGAGACTCCATCTCCCTTGAGTCTCTGCAGAGCACAGGAAAGAAGCAGAAGGCTGGACACACATAATCTGAAGCCATATTCCTAGTTCTGATTGTGACTGTGTGGTGTAGTTTGGTCAACCCATTCCACTTTTTCTTTTTGTATTCAGGGCACTCTCTGAGCTGTTTCAAGGATGGCATATTTCTTTCCAGTGTTGTCACTATGAAGGAAATATTACTGTGCTGGCAGTCATCAGTTCAAAGCATGGATTTGAAGATTAAAGACTTTGAAGCACTGGTGGGGCTTTGGGGCAGTAGTGGATGGAGATTCAGGTACTCAGAACAGCAAACTCTCAGAGCACTTTGTATATGCCTTGGCATTCTGACATCATTGCACAGAGCTGTGATTACATCATATTTATATGGTCCAGCAGAGTCTGTGGACTTTCAAGCTTTGTCCTTCCCACTGCTGGCACCCAGACTTCTTGTCCTTCCTTCTAGTTAATCCAGTTTGGATTTCACTAGTGGTCACACATACACACACAGAGTGTAGAGAGCACACTCACAAAAAATAGTTGAGAATAGAGTTTAGTAAGATTTGGTGATCAGCCACAGGGCTCTGTAGAAAAGTATATGAACCTGCTGACAGACAAGCAGCCCCTGCTTTTCTCCACTTGTCTATGGATGTGTGAATGGATGAGGCTGGAATTACCCAGTGATTGACTGAAGAACTTCTAAATTCTGTGATGTTTACTTAGTGCATGAGACCTTAGAGCTTCCAGATAGAGATGAGAGTGCTTATGCTTGATCAAACCCTTCTGATTTCATCACCAAATCTGATGAACTATTATGCAGAGAGATGGGATAGGAATCACGTGTGTCCTTTTAGGTCATCCTGTCAGGAATTATCTTGAAAGACAAGGCTCTTATATACCTTTATAGGTAAGTACCTGTATTGAGCTAAATCAGGAGCAAAGTTACTGCAGCTCATCAGTGGATGGCATCTTGCTGAATTTATAATAAAACAACTTCATTTTTTCAAGTGCCTGTATCACTTAGTGATGGTATGACACATTTCAAATAAATCTGTATTCAAGATGAAAGGCCTCAAGTTTTTCATCACAGGAGGTCTGAGGCAGCTGTAAAAAGACAGGAAATACATTTTCTCTTCCTTTCTTTTCAGCACGTTGAATCTCTAAGCAAGGTCGCAAAGGCTGCTAAAATAGCGGAACGGATGGTGAACCTGAACACGTTTGATGACATTGCACAAGGTATGGCCCACTGAGAGGTGCTTCTAACTCAAGTCTGAAGTGTCAGTCCTGTAGATAAGTACCTACAGCCATGGCAAGGACAGGACAGAACAGAATGAAATAGAGAAACAGAAGTAAAATGAGCAGGTATAGGAACCTGCTGACTTACACAAGGAAATAGTGCATCAGACCATGGTCATGCAAAAAGCATGCAACATTAGCCCTGCTCTGAGCTGGCTAGGGAACAGTAGGTCTGGTGAGCCTGCCCTTCCTGTAGAACTTCCTTCCCTCAGCAGGTACTTCACTTCTGGATGCAGGTGCTCGTGACAGCAGCCAGAGCAGAGCTGATCCTTGCTCACATACCAGCCACTGCAATGCACTCAGTCTTGATGTAATTTTGCAAGACTCGTTTTTCTCTCTCCGCTCAGCTTCCTCCTGAAGGACTTTGAAGCTCTGGGAGTGGCCTGAGGTCACACCTTGCTCTGGGCTTCTATTTTCTTGTTAATCCTTTGTCTTCTGATGATCAGTTTGATTTGTAGTTTTCCTATGTGTGTGAGGACTCAATAAAATACATTTGAAGGGCTGTGTTCCTGGTTTGGAGTTAGGACTTAAGAGCTGAGACAGATTTTACACTAACAATTGTTAGTTGTGCAGAGGCTGTGAGGATAACAGATTGTCTTTTGAAGCTTGCCTGAAACTGAACTGTGCTGATTTATTTCTGTTTTATATAATGGGATCTTTTCCTTGATTTTTTTTTTTTTTTTTAGATTTTAAATATTTTGAAGATGCTTCAGATGAATTCAGAGGCCAGCAGGGAACCCTCCTCCCACTCTGGAAGTTCCAGTCTGAAAAAACCAAGAACCTTGCAGTTACTGCCATCTCCTGGTAAGTCCCTTCATTCCAAACTTGATCTCGACTGTTGCATAGAGGAGTGCAATGGAGTGTAACAGGATCTTACAAGGCAGGGCTGATTTCTCTGGGTACATGGGTTTGATTTATTACAGTCATCTGCTTGGGCAGCACTGAAATGGCCCTGGTGCTTCTGGTTGCAGAGAAGATTGTGTAAGGCTGAATGTGACAGGCTTGTGCCCTTCAGCAGAAACTGAAGGTAGAGCAGGCTCTGTGCAGCACTGGGGAAAAGTGAGTGTGGTTAGCAGGGCAAAGAAGAGTCCTTCCTTGGGAAAGCTGGGATAGATGTGTCACATCTTTGAACAGTACAAGATGGCCGCAAAAATCCTGCTATATGCTTGAGAGTGTTGACCAAACACTTCCTGAACTCTGTCAGGCTTGGTGCTGTGACCACTTGCCTGGGGAGCCTGTTCTAGTGCCCAGCCACCCTCTGGGTGAAAAAACTTTTCTTAAGATCCAAAGTATCTCCCTCCCAATGCAACTTCTTGCCATTCCCTTGGCTTCTGTCAGTGCTCACCATGTAGAAGAGATCAGTGTCTGCCCCTCCATTTCTCTTCACAATGACCTTTTAACTGCAATGAGATCTCCCCTCAGTCTCCTCCAGGCTGAACAGACCATGCAACCTCAGCCATTACTCACATGGCTTCCCCTCCAGATGAGGTATTTGTGTATTGGGATCTTACACAGTTCAGTGCAGTAGACATTTGCCCTGCAGTCTACTTTTACGTATTTGGTCAGTCCAAAAATGAACACTGTTACTTGCAAATTTATTCTCTTTTGTTCTGAGATATTATTGCTGCAGTTATTACTGTAAAGAAACACACTTATCACCAACACAATGAGCCCTTTCACTTTTTGACATGCTTGATCCTCCTCAGAACTAGCTTGGTTCATGCATTGAGCATGAGACATACCTAGTCAGATCCTTCCCTGTGCTCCCCTGCAGGTAGGCCTCCTCTCACGTTTGTGTGAGCACATTTATGCTTTGACAAGGAGAATCTGTGGAGAGATAGAGCAGGATTGCCATCTTCTGCCTTTCAAACCACTGTGGTATTATGTAAGAGAGTATCAGGCATGCAGCTGTAAGAATTGCAGATAACAGTAAAAATGGGAAGCAAAATTGGGAGAAAAAGTATCTTTAATAAGTGGTTTGTACTGCTGTTAAGCTTGTCTCGAGGAAATGATAACAGAAATACAGCTCTGAAATTGGAAGAATTACTCCAAATTGCTTTATGGAATAAGCTTTTCTAATTCAATTTTTATTCTCTCATTTTTAGCAGTGATGGTGCATTTAGTGAATAGAACAAGAGCTTAGAATACCTAGATATTAGCCGAAATGAGAAAGGAGAAATAGAAAGAGAAGTGGGTTTATTGTGTCCACTCACAGTAGCAAGTCAGAGAAATATGTATTAGATAATTTCCACGTATGTTCATTTAATGTAATTGTTAGCACTGTTTGTGCTGTTTGAGCTCAGGGACAACAACAGTACTGATCTTTGTCCCACAGAAACCCTACCTACAGTAGCCTACCACCCACGGAAGAGGTTGTAGAAAGGGTAGATGTTTTTCAAGTAAAGGGACTTTAGAAGACATAGTAGATGGCAAATTGCTTATTGCCAGTATTTGCCACACTGTTCACCAGCTGGGTCAGCAGGTAATTTCCCTTCCTGATTTGTGGTTGTGATCATGAATTTATGAACTGATAGCTGTCTCTGGAAGCATCTCTCATAATTTAATAACTCGTAGGGAAAGTGAGTTTATTGATTTAGTAACTCTTTAATTCTTGCTACTGAAAGATGGGAACCAATCTATTTCTGCCTTTTTGCTTTCCTCAAATATCCAATTTTTAAAAGCAAACTTTCCACAACAGATAAGCCAAGCTAGAGACTGACATGTCTGTCTTTTTATCTTTTTCATCTGCTGTTTTGATCCTCTGATGTTCTGCATTTTTGTGCATCATGAGTTAGTCACGGACTTTACTAGCACATGGTCAAAGGGTGGAGCCCTCAGACTGAGTGCAGTCAATTCTGTGAGAATGGACTCTGAAGTTAGTGTGTGAAACACAGCATTGCTATGGAACTCCTATTTACTATGGTAAATAATAAATGCAATCTTATATATATTTTCTCATTACAGGAATCAGAAGTACACCGATCTATTTGCAGTGGGGTATGGTTCCTGTAAGTATGAAATGCAAAAAGAATAATTGAGATATTTAAAATATTTAACAAGTGCTCTGAGATCAATTCAGACAATCCTCTGAGGCATGGATTGCATCTCGTTGCAAGGGCTTACCTAATTTCATAGCAATAAATTGAGATTTAACTCAGTACAGAGATTAGGCCTTTCCATTCCATGACATGAACATTCAGAAACATATAGGCAATTATCGTAGGACCAGACCAAATTTAAAATAAGATGTGATACATAATGGAATTTCTGCACTATTCTTCCTTTCTTTGTGGTCTGGAGAATAGAAACACACATGGTTTTAAAAGAGTTTAGATGATTTCATGGAGGACCAGTTTGCTGTTGGAGGGATAAACCACCTGATTCATTAAGTTGATAGCTGTGAATTGCTGAAAGCTTGAGTACATACAGGGGGACAACCTGTATTTGCTGACATTCTCAATTTAAACAGTTGTTACATGTTGGTGTAAAATACTTGGTTAGAGTGGCTACAGGAACCTTTGTTATCATCCCAAATACGTATTTATTCTTATGTCTTTTTCTGTGCTCTGACAATGGAACCAGATGGGTTGTCTTCATTTATACTGGTAAGGATCGTGCTCTGTTTGCAATATTGCAAAATTTCGTTTTCCTTTCAAATTTACATTTTTCTTTTGACTTTCACTCCATCTGAGCCCTGAAAATGTTCTTGTTAGTTTGCCAAGAAGCCTAAATTGGCCTGACACTCTTTTTAATTTGGCAGGCAGTAGCTGTTCTACAGAGCAGATTAGAATCAGCTTTTGGAAAAGAAAGCATGATGTGAAGTGCTCAGGATGTCCTTGCTTTGTACAGCATAGCAAAATCATATTGTTCTCACATCTCTGTGCTGAGAGAGTGCAGGAATTTACCAGTGCCTTCCCACTGCTCTACCAGCCAGGTGTCAGGAGAGATACAAGCACCTGGAAGGTAATCTCCCTGCTTAACATATTCCATAACCTGTTCTTTCAATTATTCTGATTTTGTGTTCTTCGTACATTAGGCAAGACTGGTGTGCTTTCTGGGTTGTGAAAAATAATAGTTAGTTCTGCCAGGGTCCATTGAGCCAAAAACGATACAGAGATGCAAAGGGAGGGAGACTCTAACTCAGTGGCTTGTCACGTAAGTGGACAAGAGAGTCAGAAATCTCATCCCATTTTAGAGAGGACAGAGGGCATAGCTTGTCTCAGCAGCTGAAGGCAACTAACAGCTGAGAGCTCAGTCTCTGCTCTAGACTCCCTCTTCAGTCAGCATGGAGAAATCCATGGAGCACATCCAGAGGCCATCCATCCTGATGTTTGAGGGAGGAGCTAAGTGGTTCTCTGAAAGGGTTGATGCCTCCTCACAAGTGAGGTGAGGCAGAACACCTAGCCTGGGTGCTTATCTCTTAGATGGCTAGAGTGAGGTGAGATAAATCCAGCCCAGAGGACATGATTATAGTCACACAATGGCTGGGATATCTTTGGGTCTGCTCTGGCCATCATTACATCACCAGTCTTCTGTGCACCAGGCATTTGGGAGCACTGCCAGGATGCAAGTAACACATTTTTCCTACTGCCTAAAGTGTACTTTTTGAAACAAAACCTCTCTTGTATACTGTGGGTTGACACCACTCCAGATTGGTGGGTTCTTTCTTTATAGAGAAGGCCCTAGCCTCTCACTTTCTTTTGTACCCTACTTCTGCAGTCTACTCCAGTGATTTATTTGGGTAGGTTTTCTGATGCTAACGGTGTTTCTTTGGCATGAGGCAGGCTCTTCTGAACAAGGAAATATTGTCGTCATAATTTGCAATCCAGGGCTTATGCTGCCTGGCTGGAACTAATTTTTATTCCCATGAGGAGGAGCTGTCTTTCTGTTTTTGTTTTTGCATAAATGAGATTGCTGGGTTTCTGGCTACACTGACAGCTTTCAGTACAGGGTTCAAAGAGCCTATAGTGGGTGTTGGGCTTGTGTTCTGTCTTGCTGATGGGAGCAAGCTCAGGTCTTTGCCATCACCTTACTTCATGTTCCAAAAGCAATTGTGCCTCTGACAGGCTTCAGAGATGGCTTTTTATGTGCAGCTCCAACTGTCAGCACACGAGCTGATTAAGGAAAACCTTTGTCTCTATGGCCACTGTATTTTATCCCACAATTTATTTGGATTTAATGGATGTAACTTGCCACTCACAAGGATGTGTGAAGAGTATGGACTCACACACAAAGCACTGGCAATCTGAGGTATTTGGCAAAGATATCTACTCAATTCTTCATAGTCTGAAATAGTGCTTCATGTAGGCAGAAGCAAAGCACGTAAAGATACATACACTGTTCTAGTTTCCTAGTGTAAAATCAACATAAGTAATGCTGGCACAGGGTCCTTACACTGGTGTGACTGCATCCAAAGTAGGAGTAGTTGTGACTTTGTGATCAAACTAAATTGGTGTTAAATCCAGACCAGAGCTTTCATGGAGATGAACTGGCTCTTGGTAGATGTCCTGAGGCTCCCCAAAGCTGAAGAGTAATGGAACACAGAACATGGAACAGCTCTGGTTGCACATTCCTCTAATGTAGACAGGTAAATACAGGGAGATTGGGCATACTTATTGGACAGTCTTTTATTCTCACATTTCTCAAATTAACTGTCCAATGACTGGCTAAGATGTCATTTCCTGCCCTGCTCTGAGTGAGGCCGATGGATGGTTGGTCACTGCAATAAGGATATTCCCAAATAGGACATGTTTAGTGTGCTTCAGAAGGAACAGGGAGTGGAGAAAATGAACCAAGTGGCTTTTAGAGCAAGGTACTGCCTCTTCCTGTTTGCCTCTCTACTTCATAGACATTTTCAGAATCCAGTACTTTAATCAGAGATTAGAATCAAGAAAATGAAAAATAAAACTAGCTCACTCACAGAGAGAAAAAGTCATTCTGCAGGGACTGAGAGGAGACATACATGGAGATACACTATTTGCTTCCTCTTTTTCTTCCAAATGCCTCATTTCCCTCTATCTAAAAAACAAATAGTGGAAAAAATAATTAGTAGTGAATTCCCAATCCAGTACTCACTCAAAATATTTAATAAAAACTAAGATGAGCATTATGCTACACCACTTAGGTTTGTACACAGCCTGTTTCAAGCCCCATAGACTTGTTCTAGGCCAAATACTTTGTTTTCTAACAAAGTATTTTTCAGCCAAATATGAATTTGAGAGACACCAGTAAGGTGTCATAGAATCATAGTGTGGTTTGGGTTGGAAGGAACATTAAAGATTGTTCAATACAAATTCCCCTTCCACTGGCATGAATGCCACCCACTAGATCATGTTGATCAGGATATCAAACCATCCTTGGGCACTTCCAGGGCTGGGACATCTACAGCTTCCCTGGGGAACCTGTTCCAGTGTTTCACCATCTTCACAGTAAAGAATTTATTCCTAATATTGAATCTAAACTCTCAGTTTAAGAGAGTTATCCCTTGTTCTGTCACTATCTGCCTGTGTAAAAAGTCACTCTCCATCTCTTCTATAAGCCCCCTTTAAGTACTGGAAGACCACAGTGATGTCTTCCCAGAGGTTTTTCTTCTTCAGGTTGAACAATCCCAACTCTCTCAGCCTGTATTCATAGTGGAGGAGCTCCAGCCCTCTGATCATGCCTGTGATCTCCTCTGGACTCACTCCAACAAGTCCATGTCTCCTTTGGCCTCCAGAGATGATCATCAATCAGTGTAAAATGGGATGGAATGTGCTAAACATTGAGGAAACAGGGGCTGAAGAGATTATTGTGATGATGATAGCTGAGCCTTGGCTCCCCTACCCAGATTCTTGAGTATCAGGATTGAGAGCTCTTGCACTCCAAGAAAAATGTCTCTAAAGGTCTCCCAGCTGTCTTTCACTCCTTTATCTCTGAGAGCATCTTCCACATGCTAATGCTCTAAAGAGCCAAAATTTAGGCTCTGGCAGTGAAATATTTTTTAATCCAGTTAGTGTATGCTCTGCTGATTCAATGCCATGTAAGTTAAAATCAAATCTTATTGTAAACTTACTGAATGAATGCATTCATACTTTTGCTAGCACAGTTATTCTATCAGTCATCCTGACAAGAGGGATGGCAGTTTTGTCATCACTCTCCTTAGGTCTAGGGATCCAGATAATAGGTAAGATAATTCAGTGGGACTGAAGTTTTTACGCTGAAGGAAGCCCACTGCATACAGATAAGGTCTGTGATCATTAATTCATGTTAACTACTTGTTAGCTGCTCCTGAAATTTAGATAAATCCTTCAAGTTTTCTATGAGATCTCAGTCAAATTGTGGAAATAACACTTGAGAACCATAGAATCATAAAATGTCCTGAAATGGAAGGGACCCACAAGGATCGTGAAGGCCCAACTCCTGGCTCTACACAGGATCATCCCCAAGAACTCCTTCATGTGCTTGTGAGTGTTTTTCAAATGCTTCTTTAGCTATGTCAGTCTTGATGCTGTGACCACATTCCTTGGGGAGCCTGTTCTACTGCTCATCCACCCTCTGGGGGAAGAACATTTTGTTGATATCCAAATTAAACCTCCCTGGCACTACTTCAGGCCATTCCCTCAGGTCCTGTCACTGGTCACAGAGAGTAAAGATCAGTGCCTGCCCCTCCACTCCCCCTCATGAGGAAGTTGTAACTACAATGAGTTCTCCCCTCAGCCTTGTCTTCCTCAGGCTGAACAAACTGACCTCAGCCACTCCCCACACAGCTTCCCCTCGAGGCCCTTCTCCATCCTTGCTGCCCTCCTTTGGATGCTCTCTAATACCTTTGTGTCCTTCTTGTACAGGTGCCCAAACTGCCCCCAGCACTGGAGGTGGGGCTGCCCCAGTGCAGAGCAGAGCAGGACAATCCCTCCCTTGCCCAGCTGGCCTGATGCCACCAGGACAGGGATGTCCCTTCTGGCTGCCAGGGCACTGCTGGCTCATGTCCAGCTTCTCATCAGCCAGGACCCCCAGGTCCCCTTGCTGGCACTGCTCTGCAGTTCCTCATTCCCCATTCTGTCTGTACATCCAGGGTTGTCCCATCCCAGGTGCAAAATCTGGCACTTTCTCTTATTGAACTACATGTAGTTGGTGATTGCCCATTCCTTTAATGGTCAAGGTCTGTCAGCAGGACCTCTCTGCCTTTGAGGGAGACATCAGCTCCTTCCAATTTAGTATAATGGACAAACTTGCTTAATATTCCTTTGTTACCTGTGTCCAAGTTGTTTGTGAAGACATTGAAGAGCACTGGGCACAAGATGGAGCCCTGTGTAAGCCAACCAGTGACCAGCTGTCAGCCTGATATGATCCCATTTTCTGTAACTCCTTGTGTCCTATGCATCAGCCAGTGTTCACCCTCTGCATGATATAATTATCTCTCTGCAAACTGGACATTTTATCCAGAAGGATATTTAGGGAGCCCAGCTCTTTGATACATTAGAAAATCATGAAAAATAGAACTGAAAATGATTTCAGAAAGTTATTAATCCATCTCCATGCAAGATAATACTTTATTTAAAACATGGATTGAGGTCTAAACTTAGTCCACCTAATGATGATTTGCATGCACTGAAATTCCTGTCATCGGTGACAGCGTAACCCTGTAGATGACAGGCAAGACTTGTGACAAGAACAGAAATGTATGTTTGAGAAGCAGAACATTATAAAGCCTGAAAACTTTGATTTAAGAGCACAGGGTGTGGGTTTAAGAAGGCTGAGTGTTACAAAATGTGCCAGATGTTTGCTTGTGTTTTCTTCTCTGCAGTGGCAGATTTAAAGGTTGTGATGCAGGATGTGGAATGTAGTTGGGAATGGATTTACATAACAAGCTGCAGTTAAATTTGGTATTTTCTGATGAATGACCAAAGACCTTTAAATAAAAGCACCAAGTGAATTGAATACTGCCTAAAATATTCAGATCTTTGAAGCTGCTCTCAGAAAGTCTCTTCCAATATGTTTATGTATTTAAATTATGTTCCCAGAACAGGCAGGGAAGGCTCCTGAGAGCAGAAATCCCTACTAATCTTTCTCTAAGCTACATGAATTTGTTTTTATATTGGGAATAGAGATTTAAGACCTTGCCAGACAGAGAAAAAACATTTTATATTGCTTGGATGAAATTCTTTGTCTAGTATGAGGCTGTGTGTACATGCAATTCGTGTGACGGGACTGCTGGAAAGGGGGGGCATGTCCCCAGTCACATAATGGCCTGTGTGCTGGACCAGGTACAGCACTGACTGTCAGACTTTTTAGACCCCATAGTGAAGCTATTGAAGTTTTCTGAGTCAGCTATCTGAGGCTGATAGAGATTCATGTGGCCCACACATCTCACTCAAAGAGAAGTTCATGTTGCAGTCTAGATTCAGTTTGCTGTTTGGCATATGTTTGTATGCTGTAGCAGTTTCCAGCTTTGGGAAAATATCTTCATGCTCATTCAGTCATGTCCCCAGCGTGAAAGCTGAGAAATATTTCAATGGTAAAAGACCCAGGAGGCTCACTCTCTGTTTTTGGGAACAGGATTGAGAACTGCATTTTACCACAATAAAGTCTGAATGTTTCCTTTTAGTTGTGAATTTTTATTGATCTTTTGGATATTTGTACTGTAAATTGAAAGACTGTACATTTTTGTAAATGTTTGTGATGCCAGTTATTAATGGTAGTTGGTACAAGGGTTAGTGATATCTAAATAGCAGTAGTGAAATTACATTGAAAAAAAGAAGACAATCACAGGAATAAAACATGATCATTGTATAGACACGAGTGATTTTATCTGATTATATTTAAGTTACTACTGTAAGAGGATATTACAATACAGAGAACAAGCATCAGTAGAATAAGCAGAGAGAATAATTAAAAGGGAATTTGTGAGTCTTATTTGTGAATTGCTGTAGAACATTTGTATGGGCACTGAGTATCTCCACAATCAAAAAGGAACACCCTGGAGGACTTGGACTTGCTATGTACTAATTTAAGAAGGCTGTTTGTGCTATGTGACTTTTAAAATCTGAAAGGAATTTTCCATTAATACGTTGTATTAACTAAAAGAGGCTGCTGGGGAATAAAATAGGAAATATAATGTAGCAATCAGATGCCTCTTAGGCAAGCATATCAAAAGCCATTAGTAACTAGGTCTAATGCTAATCTATTATTTCATCCGTGAAATAACTGCTGACAAAAAGTTTTGATGAGACAAATATCTGGGAGGTGTCAAGAAATGGAACAATCATTCAAAGAGCAATTTAGATCCCATTTGTAGCAGAGGCATCACTCTATGTTATGGTGTTCAAAAAAAAATCAAGCTATATATGCATACAGAAGGAAGCCCTGTTTTCAGGAGCAGATATTTTTAAAATGTTTTGTGTACAAACCCCGATGCTGAACTTCATCAAAATTCCTTGAATCTGTAGAGAAGAAGAGTTGCAAAGGAACTGAGGGGCTGAAAGAACTTTTAAGTGCAGTTTTTAATTTAATGATGAAATTACTACCCTGGAAAGGCATGCTCATCACTGTTGACATGCCAAGGAGAAGGGTGACAAATTGGGAAGGGTTCAAAAAAGAAAGAATGATCTAAGAGCAGGGCGGCTGACCTGGGAAACAAATTTAAGGATTTTGGTTTGTTCAGCTTGTCAAAGGAAAGCTTATTAAGTCATTGGATTGTGGTCTGTTAACTCCCTGTATTGGGAAAGTAGATCATGTAACAAAGGGACCTTTAATCTGGCAGACAAATGGTGTAACCAGATCAAAGAAAAGCTGGAGCTACATGAATCAGGCTAGACAATGTGTGGCTCTTAATAGCAGATGAGCAATTGAGAACAATTAATTTTGGCATGTGGTAAACTACCATTTTATGGAAAAAATAAAATGTGGAAATTTTTAAGATATTATATTTATTCTCTGAAGGTTTGATGTGTTGCAGATATAATTTCTTCATTTAAAGATTCAAAGTAATGAAATCTTGTGTCCTTGATATTTTATATTCTTCTGGAGTCTGATTTATTCACTGTTCTAACCATTTCAGAGGCCTTTCTGCACTGTTTCCCATTTGAGGCATCAAAGTTCATTTGCAAAATGTCTATATCCCCCCCTGCCATGGTCTGACAGTCTTTGAAAAACCTCCCTAGTGTAATCAGTGTTGGAAATTTAAGCCATCATACATCCAGTTTATTGAGATAACCAGTTGTGGTCAATTAAATGTAATTACACTGGAAAGAACATTTTAAAATCTGTTTTCCAAATACTGAATATCTCTTACCACATATGCAGGGAGAGAAAGGACCTATTACACTTTCAACTCTGTTAGTAAATGCAACCTAATAACCATACCACATTAAGTGAAACATATGAAAGATGAATTTCATTTGGAGACTTAATTACTGATTTGTAATATAAATTCTGTAAGCTTTGCCTAGTTTTTCTGAGTGTTAACCTTTTAATACAGGTTATTTTCAATCAACAATATTAACTTTTGATGTAGCATTTTGTTATGCATGAAATAAAGTAAAGAGCTCAGTTAGTGTGTTTGGGAAAAATTATGCATTAACAGATTTTCTAGGGCCTGGGGATCAGAGGAGCTGCTGAGCCATCCTGTTGTGTCTCCAATGCATTGCAGACTATTAAATTCCACCCTGCTTCCCTGTGTCATCCTGTTCATTTGATTAGTGCATTTTTATCCATGGGGGACAAAACATTTGTACAACGTAGAGTCTTACCTGTTCAATAAATCTAGTCTGACACCTTTCCTTTCTTCGCTTTCTCCCTGAAAATGGGTCCATTTAAGTTACTGTGGGAATTCTTTTCTTAGCATTTGCACAGCAGAGTACAAGGATAGATGGGTCAACTCTATTTGTCATCAATGTCAAGGGATGTCTTGTGATGAAAATCTGCCAGAAGACTTTCTAACCATCCATTCCGAGACACCCCTTGACTCAGTAGAAGGCGGTCAACAGATATTAAGAACAGTCAAAACAGTTCTAAACACTCTCTCTTTAAAGGTTCAATTTTTGTTTTATTTTAAAGGTTCATTTCCCCACACAGATGTTCTTATGCCTGTGTTCTATCACATTAACACTATTTCATTTTTATTTTGTGTTTTCTCCAAATACTAAGGTTACATTTTCACCACAGCTTGACTTCTCACACTTTAGTCTAAGTAGCAAAAATTTATCAGGTTTTGAGGCTATAGTGGTCTTGAGTATCTGCTCAAGAGCAGTGGGATGAGCCTTGGCTGCCTACAGAACTTCTGTATTACTGGCTATATTATTGTGCTTGGGTAGCAGTTCCAGATCTCTTAGGGAGTAGCAAGTGATTCCTGCAACTAACCCTGACACATGATCTGTTTCCCTGATAATCCAATGCTTAGGTCAATAAATAGCAAAACAAAATCTGGATAGAACACAAATCAGCATTGCTAAACTGAGATGTATTAATTCATGTCAGATACTTAAGTATTTTTCCATTTCACTCTGTATTTTAAAGGGCTTGGTTTCCTTCTGTTTGCTTTACATTTAATAGTTGAGCCCTTGATATGGGATACAAAGCAGATTTCTTAATCTGCGTGCTTTGACTTGTATCTGAGAGATAACAGTAGTAAGAGCAAAGATCCAGCCTTCATTTTAATCTTTGCATTAGAACTTTGAGAATGAGATTTGCTAGCTTGGGGAGATTCACAAAAAGTACTTACTTAAAAAAGTTTTTTTTACCTTACATAGTTTAGGTATGTATGTCACTTTCTTCAGAGGAATTCCAGGGAGTCTAGGAAGGGAAGACTAAAATAATTGATTGGTTTTGCCTCCATAGTGCTCCGTAAATGAATCAGGGCTGATGAATGCCAGGAGGCATAAGAATTGTTTAGGGCTTGTGCAGGCACATGTACTCATTTAAGGAAGAGTTTGGTATGCTATGGATTTGTTCTGGTTGCCTTGCAAGAAAAGGCTCTGGATCCAGTGACCTTTTCTGTTTGCTCTGTTTGTCACATGCAACTGTGGTTGTGAAATCAGCCACACAGATAAGAAACAGAACTTCTGGCTCTGTAGAGTTTATTTATCAGTGAATGCGTACTTTCCTGTGGTTAATCATCTATTAAAGCTCAAAAGTTTTAAAAATCCTTGTTAAGAAGATAGAGCTATTGTTAATTTGTCATGACTATGGGAGTGTGGCCTCTGTAGTGAAGCATTGCTGTTGAAAAACTCGATCATATAAACAATTTTTACAGTATTCTGTTGTGACTTTTAAGAGGTTGCTGTGGCAGGTGTAGAAACGTCTGAGTGATCTGCATTGTTCAGTTGGATTCAGTGTCTTTCAAGCTAAGGATGTAGTTCAGTGATGAATCCCTGTGTGGTGGCTGCAATTTGGCAAGAGGTTCCCTAGGAGTAGGAGGGGGGTTTCAATGGTCTTCTTGAAAGAATTATGTGGAAACAGGTCCTGCAGGGAAGATGTGATGATAGAGTTGGTTGATATTCAAGGATCACTTCTTCCCAGGCTTAAGAACAATGCATCCTGATGAGCAAGAAATCAGGCAAAGCAGATGAGAGGCCCTATGTGGATCATTAAAGAATTCCTGTCATTACTCAGGCATAAAGAGGAAACACACAGGAGATGCAAGTGGGGATGGGCCACTTGGACTGAATTTAGGAATGTTAACAGAATAAGTAAAAATGAGACAAGGAGGGCCAAGACCAATCTGGAATTAATTCCAGCCAAGGTTGTCAAGAACAACAAGAAGATCTTCATCAAATACATCAATAACAAAAGGAAAACAAAGGATAATGTGGGCCTGTTACTTAATGGAGAGAGGAAGCTGGTAAGAGAGAATTCAGGCAAGGCAGAGTTACTGAACACCTTCTTGCATTGGTCTTCATTGACTGCTACAGCCCTCGGGGATTTCTGATCTAAAAGATGAGCGTAAAGGAATGTTGGAAGCAAGACTTTGCTTTGATCATGTTAGGGAACACTTAGGCAATCTTGACATGCACAAGTCCCTGGACCCTGATGGAATGCATCAACAAGCACTGAGGGAGCTGACAGACACCATAGTGAAGCTGCTCACAATCATCTTTGACAGGTTGTGGCAATCATGAAAGGTGCCTGAGGACTGGAAGAAAGTAAATGTCACCCAGGTTTCAGAAAGATTGAGAAGGAGGACCCAGCCAGTCAGCCTCACCTCAGTCCCTGAAAGATGGTGGAGCTCCGTGTTCTGGAGGCTGCCTCTTCCCACATGGATGACCCGAAGGTGGACATGAGTGGTCAGCATGGATTCAGAAGGGTAAATAATGCTTGATCAATCTAATTGCCTTCTGTGATGAAACAGCTACCTGGGAGAGCAGTGGATACTGTCTAACTCAACTTCAGTGAGACTTTTGCCAGTAACACCCTGGAGTCATGTTATAGTGCAGAAAATAATCAGTAAGAATGCATATAATAAAGCATGCAAAATATCCTCTGTGTATCTTCCCTGTATGCCTTGATCTGCCCCTTGCTAAACAGCACACAATAGCCACCCTTAAAAGCAAGATTGTGTATGTAAATAGCTTTTGTTACAAACCACCTTAGGAAAAATATCTCTATATTTGTATGTAGTAACTTAACAAGTATATTAACTAATAGTTGTTTCTTTCTGTAGATGCCCTTAAATCTGTCTGTGAGCCAGAAATTAACAACACAGGGAGTGGTGGAATGTTTATCTTTTGTCTGTGATAAAAACAATATATTTTAAATTATTTTGCAAACAACATAAGAATTTATGATGTCTTCAGCAGAGTTATTTTACATATGAAAGTGAGAAAACAGGAAAAGCTACAGGTGGAAAAGTTAGTACTTACAGGCATTGGGAGTTTGTCTCTCAGGGAGTAGGTAAATTTTGTTTGGTAGCTAGGAAATTTTTCCCTGAGTGTGGCATGGTATTGCCAGGTCTGATCATTCAGAGATGACCAGGCATTATGAGATTAGTGATTAATTGAAAGACTTTATTTCTTTTTATTTGCCCTCTATAACTTCAGGGTATAATCTGTTTGTTTTAAAGCCTTCCTTTATTGCTATGAGGGCTAGCAGAGTTTTGGTCTGAAACAAAGCAGAAGCAGATCTTTGTTTAAAGAGTAAAGCTGAGACTTGAGAAGAAAACTTTCTGCTATTGCAGCATTCCAAATTTCAGGAAACTGGCAGCCCTGTTGCAGCTTTTGTCTCTCTCCTTGCATGACCCTCTAATCAGTGTCACTTCATGAAGGTAGAAGCAGTGATTCCCAAAAAATGAAGCTCTGTGACCTTAGTAAAATCCCACAGGGCCTGGACCTTTGCAAATCTGATTACTTGCAACTTTTGCATTTCATGTATCTTGAGAGACCAGCTCACAGCTCCACTTTGAATCCTAGAATACAGTAGGCAATTCTCACTAAGTCATGGGTCTGGTCCACCTTTGCTAGTTTGTTGCTCCTTGCTTTTCATTTGTTTCCTTTAAAGCACCACCATTTGTCTGTAATGAGATTAAATTGCTCTTATGGCTGATTTATTTATGGCTTTTAATGTAATTTTATTAATTACTTTCCAACTGAGAAAAATTAATTAAGTTTTGTAAAGGCAAGTTTGAAATACATTTTCCGATTTGTGAAAGAGTTTTCAGGATTTCCACCCAAACCCCAAGCTCCAGTGGGATCTTACGTATTTTAAAGGTGTCAAAGTTATCTTCTTCCTAAACTTCTCTTGTACTGCAGGATCTCTGACAGCCTCTAATCCTTCCAGGCTTCACAGCATGCTCAGAAAATTGCAATTTCCTTTTCTTCTTCGAAACAAATTCTTATCATTTCTTGCATATGGTATTACAGCTGACAGCATGAAGTACCAGCCTGAATATTAAGACTGTAATTCTATTTCTTGAGTTGTGGTGCAGTATATAAACTTATTCAACTAGACTTTCAAGGTGGGTGTCACCAAAACAAAATCTCAATTAAATTCAAATGACAGTCAGTTGGGACCATGTTCTATGTTGAGCAGCAGCTGACTCACATTTTAACAAGCTATTGTTTTCCCAATTTGAATTCTATGATTTCTTGAATCATCAGCTTTTCTCCAAGACGCTCTGGGTGGTATTTGCGCAATTAATCACGCATTTTGTCTTTTACTTGGCACACGTATTTACCTAACTGCAGGATTAGTTAAGAGAAAGGGCAGAATGTGGCTTCCAGATGAAGTGGAAAAAAGTTCAGCAGAGGAAAGAAGTTTCAGCAAACAGCTGCAGGTTAGGAATTCTGAAAACCACATGTCTGAGATAACTGGGTAGTGAAAACTTTCTGCCAGTGGGGATGATGAAGGTTATACCACTTCTTACTGGTATTTTCTGTGTTGAGTAGAAGAGGTCATTCAGGCAATATATGTAAAATACTGCCCGACTCTATTCTGATTTCATGCCTAGGTTTACTAAAGTATCTGGCTATGAAGTTATATCTAATTTCTGTTCATTGGGAAGGTATTTGATGGAGTCTGCCTTCTGCACTACTAGATAAAATTTTTCCTTGTTTGTTGAAAATAACTTTTTATTAACATGTTGGTTTGATTTTAGCCTTTGGCTATTGCAGTGTTGGTTTCATACAAGTGTAAATTTAAAGAATTACATAAAATCAGGCTGAAGTGGGCCTCTAATTATATCAGGAGAGGCTTAATTCTGCCTGATGGCTTCTGACAAATGCGTGACACTTTTAAAATCAGTGTCTTAAAGCTCATTAGGGTAGGGCCTCATATCCTCTTAAGCAGCTTGTCTCAGCATCCTCACTTGCTGGAGTAAAAACCTATACAAATGCACCTGGCACAGTTTGCCAGAGGGCTTGTTATAGCTCCAAAGCTGAAATTCAGAAGTACAGGGACAGACCTTGGACTGGGGATTAGATGAGGGATTTCCTACTCCATCCAGGTAGGCAAGTAAGGGTGCATCCTTCCTGGAGAAGAGTCTCCTTCCCTGTGGCTGTGCTTCAGGGTTATTTTAATTCCTTGTGTGGCTGTGCATGCACAGCATCATGAGATGCATCACAGCCCTACTGATGTCCCTGTATTAGGAGAGTCCTGGAAGGGAACACCTCTTCAAAACAGAGTTCTGTTGCTTTAAAACATCCACAGAGGAGCATGCATGGGCTAATGACCCACTGAGTGTTTTGGCTACCCCTTGGGAAATTTTCAAAGAACACTGAGTATTAAGAAAGGAGGTTTATTTCCAACCCTGATAACTATCCCCTGTTTTGACTGGAAAAATTAGGACTGAGGGTTTACATAAAAACTCTGAAGATGCTTCAGCACTCTTCCTTTTGTGTTCTGTGCAGAGATGGAGTAGAAGAAAGTACTCAGTGTATCCTGTGAAAACAGTGGTAGCTGCTGTCAATCAGGTCTCTGCAGATTGGATCTGTCTGAATCCTGATATTGTATGGGCAGAGTCACTTCTGAGGTGTTTGGTGTAGTACCACATGTGTTAATGGTGACTGACATCACTTCTGTACTATAAATATCCCAATAGGTAGTGGCACAGCATTAGTTCTTGCGTGTGTTCATACCATTTTTACTTGCTTTTTCTAATCAAATATTTACAAACAATCCTATTGTACTCTCTGGCATCGTGAGGCAGCTCCCTAAAAGAAACCATTAATTTTCTGCTGTACAGCACTGGTTGATTAGATGCTTTGTGGAGGAGGAACTGATATGAAAGCATAGAAATGAAAACAGCAACACTCCTGCCAAGCACTGTAGCCTGTTGCTTTTATTCATCAGCTGGTTTTATTAGTTCATCTGAATGAATTTTACTGGAGAACTACACAGACTGTGAGGCAGTGCTCAGGAGCACGGCAGCCTCCCTTCCTTGCTGTCTTCTATCAGTAGCCCCGTTCCCAACACCAGGGGTCAGCTTTCTGCTAATTTGAAGCCCTTTCTGCTCCAGCTATGGCATCTAGTCATTACAAGGTGCAAGGAAACCAACGAGAAGTTAGAGCCCACCTCCAGACCAAACATACTTTGCAGAAAGGTTAAGGTAGAAATACTTACGTGTTGAGTAACCTGTATTGCACTTCTCCCAGCAGAGCTGATTTCTAATTGCCTTTCTCTTCCATCTAGGAGCTGCAGTTATCTATTTGCTGTTTAGACTGACTTCAGTGCTAATTGGTATGACAGCTCCTTCACGGTGACCTGGGACTGCAGAGTGGGCAGCATCTCTGCCTGCCTGTTTCAGTTACTTACATGGTCTTATTGCTGTCATGTCTGAGGTCTCTTTCTGCCTTCAAGGTCTGCATCTTTCCAGATGAGGTCATGCAATGCTGCTTTACTTCTTAATGATGAAAAAACTAAGCCAAGGGGCTCACAGGAAACAGCAAATACACTTATTAACATTCATCTCACATCCTGTAAAGCAGTCCTAGAAGCAACAGGTTCTATTCACATAGAAGGGAAGTGACTCTAGAGGCATTTTTTTCAAATATGTTGTTTAACCCTGATTGTTGCTTCTCCAGACTTGTGCCATCACACTGTGATTCTGTTCTGGAGAGCCAGAGCCCCTAACTTTTCCCAGCCACTCCATGCAAAGAGCACAAAGCTTTTCTACTCAGCTGTCTTTGCTGGCTAGCATTCAATCAGACAGCTGGGTCACCAGGCAGCTTTAAAGACCTAGTCCTCCTTAGATTTATTTTAGGAATTGCTAGTTACATAGATTGAGTGTTACATAAATGTAATGTCACTATCAGTACCTAAAGATGGCAGTGTCATTTAAAATTTTTGTTTTTTTTCAGCCAGGTCAACAACCACAGGTCTGCTGAGTTGAGAACACAGAGGAGGGAATCAAAGATGGCAGGGGGAAAGAAAGATCAGCATTTTTAGCAGCCACCCATGGTTAGATTAGTTTCTGTCAGTCATGAAACTGTACTTGAAAATATTTTTCTATCTTGGTGTACACTCTGAGAAAGAAAACTTCCAGCTAAACCTGGAAAAGTAATTGCAGAAATGGGTGTAAGAGGGTCTGAGATGGAATGCCCTATGCATTCACTTACTTGAGAATAGCAGGGGGAAGAAGTGCTACTTCTGTGTATGAGGCTGGTGAGATCTTCCCTGGAATGTTGTATCCAGCTATTAATAGTTCAATCTTCAAAATGGGTGTTAAAATTGAAAAACTTCAGAGATGAACCACATTATGACTTATGTTTGAAAACTCTGCCTTACAGTTAAATTCTTAGACAATTCATCTTGGCTTGTTAAGGAGAAGATTAAGTAGTGATTTGATTACTGTCCATTAATTACTTGAAGGGAAAGGAAGGAGCTATTTTATAGAAAATAACTCTTTCATCTTACTTTTTCATCTGGGACATAATCTAGCAACTGGAAGTAGAATTCAGAGATATCAGAAAGCTGGAAATGAATTTTTAATGGTAGAAGTGATTAAGTATAGGAACAAATAAAGGATTTATTAATCACAACTATCCTCTTTAGTCTTAGAATTTACAAATCTGCATTGAACATATTCCATCATTAATTCCAGCAATATGTAAGTTACTTTGTAAGCTCCTGAAGTTAGATGGCTTGTCATTATTCCTAGGGTAGAATGGTACAAAGAAAATGTAAAAGGCCCCATTAAAGACTTTTTCTCCAAAGACTTTTCTGTCTTTTGTCCTGGAGATGAGTGTGGTTCATTTTTCAGCAGAATGCATTAGTAAAAACCTGAAGGAAATCTATCTAAGTTAATGTTTCCATTAGTTGAAACTTGTAAGCTGTTCAGACTCTTCTTAGCTTACCTTTGGTTTCTTGCTGCTGTAAAGCAAAACCACATTTTCTACAATGTAAAATCTTCTTCTGTTCATCCCTGCATAGGGAACTAAATCATACTTTTTCAATTCTTTCCTTCATGCTTGGTAATACTTACTAGACTGCCAAACTATAGAATGCAACCAGAAATATCTGGATGATAACTTCCACTGATTCATATTATAGGCCCCTTCAGGTTAAGATTCTATCAGGAATATTTTGAAAATTATGGCTGTTGAAAAATAAAAGAAAAAAATTTCATTTTTTGAAACTTTTAACGTCAGCACACTGTGAAAAACTACTCATTTTGTGTGTGGGATTTTTAAAAATTATTTTGCATGGTGTGTTCTCATGGGTATCACTTTGCTGTGGCATATGTGAGAGTTGATAAAATTGAGTATTTTTTATGGTATTGTAAAATGAAGTCAACCAGAGAAGGTAGGAATAAAAAGTATTCAAGGATACTTAACTGTATCAGTGAGGGATCAAAGTAGTTAATCATGTAAGTAGATTTGAGCTGTTTGATCCTTACACTTCTGGCTATGAAACAAGCAGAATACCACTTTCCTATGTGAAGAACTTGAGGCTCACTCTGTTTGTATGACTGTACAATCTATGCATCCTTAATTTTTCAACATTATCATGCTGTATTTAAATAATTGATGAAATTTAGCAAGTGTCCGCTCTTGGGAAAATGCTCACTTGCAATAAAAGAAAAGTAGCAGGTATTGCACCAAGAGCTATTGCAGTCTTTCAGTCCTAAGTATTCTTATCAGATTCCCCAGGTATGAGGGAGCTGTCTGGGATTCACTGGCATTCTTCAGCTTCTTCCATCAAATGGTGCGTTATGAAGTGATTTCCACTGCTGTGTAAGAGATCTTCGTAGAGGGACAGCTGTATCAGCTGTTGGTTGGCTTCTCAGAGCCCCAGGTCTACAAAGCTGGCTGTCACTAGAGAAAGGTGGAAGTTTCTTATATGGATAAATACCTGGTGGAGGGGAATGACAAAAACAGAGAGGGACTCTTCTCATTGGTATCAAATGAGAGGTAAAAGTCAATTGGTGTGGAGGAAAGTCCCTTGAAATGTAAAATAGAACTTCTTTACTGTGGGGGTGGTTGAGCAGAAGGGCATTATTTCCACACTCTAGAGAGACTGACAACACAATCCCAGACACTGTGTTCTGACTGACCCTGATTTAAGAAGGCAGAATTGGACTAGATGTTCTCAAGAGATACCTTGAAACCTCAGCTATCTGGTGATTCTGTGGGGTTTTTTTTCTTTCTTTTTTTTTTTTTTTCTTTTTTTTTTTTTTTTTTTCATCCTTTATCCATCATATCTAAGTGTAAGCCAAAATATGCTCCATGATACTTGATGCTTTATGTGAAACTTTTGGACCAGCTCCATTCCCTAGTAACAGTTTGTTTTTCTTTGGAAATTTCACTTTGAAAAATACTCTGTCCTTTTGCCATAAGTGTCTTTCCGCCACCCCCCACCCCCGATTTTGTTACTTGGTCAAAGGATTGAAAGCTATTGCTTTATACAGTGAGAACTGATGTTATTCAGGCAATTTGTGGGTGAGGAAGGCCGAGGCAAAGCTGGAACTGAACCTGGCAAAGGACACAAAAAAGCTTCTATAGATCTATTAACCAGAAGAGGAAGGTTAAATGAGGTGCAACTCCCTTCCCCCATAAAAAAAAAAAATGTGGGAAACTGGTAACAACAAATGAGGAAAAGGCTGAGGTACTCAGCGACTTTTTTGGCCTCAGTCTTCAATTGCAATGTCTCTTCCTACACGTCTCTGATGGATAAACAGCAGTTTGGGGACTAGGGGAACAAAGTCCCTCCCACTGCAAGAGAAGGTCAGGTTCCTGACCACCTGAGGAACCTGAATCTACTTATGTCCTTGGCACCTAATGAAATGATGTTGTTGCCAAGCCATTCTCCATGATATTTGAAAAGTCATGGCAGTCAAATGACTAGACGACTGGAAAAGGGAAGCCATTGTAGCTATCTTGAGAAATGGTAGAAAGAGAGACTCCAGGAACTACTGACCTGTCAGCATCCTCTCTGTGCATGGGAAGATCATGGGATCTAGTTTCCTCCTAGAAGTTCTGCTAAGGCAGATGTGGAACAGGGAGGTGAATTGAGGCAACCAGCATGGCTTCACCAAGGAGAAGTCCTGTCTGACAAACCAGAGGCTTTCTGTGATGCAGTGACTGCAGGAGTGGACAAGGAAAGGGTCACAGATGTAATTTATCTGGACTTTGTAAAGCCTTTGACATGGTTCCTGACAACATCCTTCTGTCTAAATTGGAAGGAGGTGGATTGGATGGATGGACTGTTGAGTGGTGAGTCATTGTTTGGATAATCACTTCTAGAGAGTAGTGGTCAGTGTCTCAGAGTCACAGTGGACATCAGTGACAAGTGGAGTCCTTCACAGATCCATACTGGGGCCAGTGTTCTTCAACATCTTCATTAATGGCATAGATAGAGGGATCAAGTGCACCCTCAGCAAGTTTGATGACAAGACCAAGCTGAGTGGTGCTTTGACACATCTGAAGGATGGGATGCCATCCAGAGGGACCCAGACAAGCTCGAGGAGTGACCCCATGGGAACATCATGAAGTGCAAAGCCATCTGCAAGGCTGCACTTGGGTCGGGGCAAGCCCTGGTATCAGCACAGGCTGGGCATGAACAGATGGAGCAGCCCTGCCCAGAAGGGCTTGGGGGTGCTGTGGGTGAGAGGCTGGACATGCCCCAGCCATGGCACTGACAGCCCAGAGAGCCAAACGTGTCCTGGGCTGCATCCAGAGCCCCGTGGGCAGCAGGGCAGGGAGGGGATTCTGCCCCTCTGCTCTGCTCTGCTGAGACCACCTGGAGCACTGCACCAGAGCTGGGGTCCCTGCACAGGAGGGACAGGGACCTGCTGGAGAGAGACCAGAGGAGGCACCAAGATGGTTGAAGGGATGGAGCATCTCTCTTATGAGGGTAGGCTGAGGGAATTGGGGTTGTTAAGCCCCATTTAATAAAGGAGAGGGCTTCAGAGTTTTTTGTGGCCTTCCACTATCTTAAAGAAGCCTACAAGGACTATTTGCAAGAGCATATAAGGACAAGACAAGAGTGGATAACTTCAAATTGAAAGAGAGTAGGTGTAGATTTAATATTTAATTCTTTACTGAAGGTGGTGAGGCACTGGGAAAGGTTGTCCAGAGAAGCTGTGGATGCCCTGTCCTTAGAAGTGTTCTAGGCCAGGTTGGATGGGACTTGGGGCAACCTGGTCTAATGGAAGGTGACCCTGCTCCTGTCAGGGGAGTTGAAACAAGATGATCTTTAAAGTCCCTTGTAACTCAGGCCATTCTATGATTCTGTGATTCTGTTTGAGACTGAAAAATATTTAGGTATTTCTTAGTTTGTTCGTTTTTTCTTTTTTTGGACCAATTTTTTTTTCTCTGAAATCTACTTTTAGTAGCTCTTGAAATCCATTTATACTAACCCCCAATTATACACTTAACATATCTGCTTAAAATGCATAATATTTCCCATACTAAAAATGAAAGCAAGCAAAAACCCCCACATTTTCTGTCAAAGAAGTGAATATCTGGTTTATATCCCAGCCTTGTACAAAGAGGAATGCTGAAAAATATTGAAAAATTTAATGTTCAGTAGCTGGCTGCACAGAAAATGGGAAGAGGTCCATTAGGGACCTGGGAGATACTTAACTACAAATTAGTAGGGGCCTAGGTGGTCCTCTAGAAGAAATATCACTGGTTTTATGCCCTGTTTTTATACACTTCCCTACACATTTGATGTTAACCACTGCTGCAAATGAGTTAGGGGCAGGTGTTGGATCTGTAATGGCTACTCTTAATTTTCAAGGTGCATGCTAGTGCAAAACTGACTGTGTGCCCCTATGTATGACTGCTTCTTCCTTGCTCCTCTATCAAATCTGTATCTTCTGCCAAATGTCTTGAAAAATGTTCTCAGAGCTGCAGTATCATTTCTCATTGTCTCCTCAATGGCCGGAGCTGTACATGTCCATCTCATCAGGCATCATCTGTCTGCTTCTGAGAGACCAGAGTACTGCCATAAATGCTAACTTTCCTGTCTTTTAATTATGGAATATATAGACATCTCCTGCAGCATGTGCATCCCCCTCAGAGCTGTTCCAGTCAGGAATACTAAAATGCTGACAGCCTGACTTGTTTGCAGGCTGGTGTGATTATCCAGAGACAGCACATTTGTGGCATGATCCTGGGGATTTCTAATCATCGTGTGCCACCTGGAAGCCCCTCACTTGGCCACTTGATGGCACTCTTAAATATTTAGTTGGTTGGAAATGTTCTCAAATGCGCCAGTTTCGTAGAACAGGGGTAGAGGAAACTGAGCCTGTTTAATACTGAGGTATTAAACAGTGAAATAATATCATAAGATGAGTTTATACCAACGAAAACAAGAAACAAAGATTCTGCTGGTTGTGCCAAATGCTGCCTACTGTGTAACAAGAGGATCAGCACCTGTCTGGCTTCCCAGCTCCAGAGTGCTCTGCACAGACAAGAGCTGCCTCAGCTCTTGGAGAGGTGCTCCATCCCTTTGGTCATCTTGGTGGCCTCCTCTGGCCTTGCTCCAACAGGTTGAAGTCTGATGTGCTGAAGACACCAGAGCTAGATGCAGCCCTTCAGGTGAGGTCTCCTGTCAGCAGAGCAGAGGGGCAGAATCCCCTCCCTCAACACCATGTTAGCTTTCATAGCATACAGGCAGCTGCACCAGTATAATTTACATTGCTAAATCATCCCCTTGTGAACATCTTATTTAAAGAAGAAAATTTAAGGAAGAATTATAGTGTGTGCTAGACCCATGATGAAAAAGCCTGTCTGATCAGAATGAGAAAACTGGTTTTATAATAGAGCATTGCAAATTCAGCCAAGTCACATATTCCTTCTTTTTTTGCACTGCTCACTTCACTCTCAGGGGAGAACTGAGATGAAAGGCAGATATTCCTGCTCTTTTCAGGAAAGTGCTGTGTCTTTTCCTCCCTTTTCCCCTGTTTTTGTTTGCTTTTGAGCCTCTGCTCTCACAGACCCTGACAAACAGTGCATGGTTCCAGCAGTTCCTAAATACTCATTTTTATTGATCTGGTTGACTGTGGTTTCTCTTCTATTACTCTCCCAGACTGTATTTTAGAGCAGGAAAGGCTATCTCTTTCTATCCATCTCTGCTTCTGAGGTGTGTCTTGCCTCTGACATGTGTGGGCAGCGTATATTAGGACAGCAACAAGGCCTCAGGACATGTATAAATTACAACTTGCTTCGTCATCTGTCAATTTTGTCTTCTGTAAAATATCCAGAAGACTTTGAAATTCTGGTTTTGTACCTCTCTTATCCAAACTGCGAGTTCCTAAAATCCCCAGCTAAAAATGTTAACTGGATCAGGAGTAACAGGGATTAGTCAAGCAGCTGGTGAAAGGTGTCAAGCAGAATGTTAAATTTGACGTTCAAGCATCTAAATCAGCATAAGCCAAAATGATCTATCATTTGCCTCCTCTGCATGGTGGACTTGCTCAGTGTTTGCAGATCTTGCAGTACCAATGCTGCTAATTGAGGGTACATATTTCTTTGTGGTAGGAAATGCCTGTGCTCACAGAGTTCAGACCAGTGCAGGTGGTCTCAACAGGGGCATTCAAATTCCACTGACAGATGTCAGAAAATAGTGGAATTGTCATCTGAGGCAGTGTCTCAGAGGGGGTGTTGTAGTAGCCTTGGCTCTAGGCATTGTTTTCATTGGTCCTGTGGATGGGAATATAAACTCACAGCAGATGAAATGTGTGACTGATGAAAAGGCAGGTGAAGTTGTAAATCATGCTGGGAACAGAGCTGTCATACAGAGTGATTAATGTTGTGGTAAACCAGAATTATTCAAAGCAAATGCATTTTAGTGTAGTCAAATATAGTATTATACCTCTCTAGACAAAAAGTAGTGTTGTATTTTGGAAGGCAGCAACTCTTAAAAAGAAAAAAAAAATGAAAGAAAACCCCACTTTTGTGTACAAGTAAGAAATTTAGGTCCCTAGTGTGGTGTCTTGGCAAGGAGATGGAACATGATTCTGGCGTGCAAACAGGGAGTCCTGAATAGCAGTAGAGATATTATTTAAACATTAGTGAGACTAATAGTGGAATAATATGTTTGATTCCAGAGCCAACATTTTTCAAAGCATGCAGAAAAACTGTAGGCAATTCAGAAAGAGCCCCAAGTTGATTCAAGATTTGGAGTGCATGCCCGAAATGTGGAATGAGAGCAACATCCAGTTGAAATTTGGACTCGAAATTAATTATTTGTCTGGCTCTTGCACAAATCCTAGACATGTGATATCATTCACTTATCTCTGGAAAGTTTCTTAATATTCTGTTCTTCTCTGTGTCTGCTGAGAAGTGGCTTTCTCTTTGCAGCTGTGGAGGCAGTGCCTTTCACTGGATGTGGCAAAGTTAATGTTGGTTCCTGCCTTTTTGCTAAGCAGCCCTCTCTGTGCAGTGCTGGTGAAAACAAATGGGACTTTTTGAGTTCAGGCTGTGATGGTTATCAAAAGTATGCTGGAATGTGACTAGTGTTCAGGTTTTAGAGTATTGTAACAGAGAGAAGCAACAGATAAGAAAGTCCTTTATCCTAGGCATAATAAGAATTAGCAGTGGCAAGCCAGGTAAGTTGAGTAAGGAATTAGGTGCAGTTTTTTAATCACTCAAAGTGATTAAATGTTGAAATAAACTGCAGAATGAAACAGTGGCTTCTCTGTTTTATGAGATCTTCATATGAACTATGCATACACTTGCCAAAAGCAAGTTATCAGGCTCAAAACAGGATATGCCAGTAACATTTTTGGATCAGGAAAAAGAGGCTTTCTGGCCTTGAGTTATGAAGTAATGAGTTCTCAAAACATTTTCTTTTCTGGGAAAGGACTTTTTTGAAAGTCCAATGTTCATATTTTCATTGCCCACAATATGGTTCACAGCCTGATCCATACTGATGTGGAATATATCAACATGACATTGTGTTCTACACAAGTATGGTGTACTCAAGTACTTTGAGCATTTAAATGAATAGAAACAGAATGAGCACCAATGATCTTAGTTTAAATTTCTCAGGGATCCTGGGATGTGATCTGCTTGAGCAGAGCCCTCTGAAATCCCAGCTCTGTTCCTTGTTCTAGCTTGCTGGAGTGTCTTTGGCAGTCCCCTCTACTGCCCTTTCTCATTATGTAAAAATGAGTATATGTATATGCTGCATATACAAGCTTAAAGCACTCTCAAGTGCTATAAAACTTTGAGATATTATTGTTATTCCTGAAGAGCTTTGAAAACACATTCAGCACATGCCCAAACTCTCTGAGCTCTTGGAAAGATTTGTTCTTTTCTGATTTTGCAGAACTACTGGCATACAGTTAAGCTCAAAGTGCCAGCTGTTTCCTTTCTTACAGCACACCAATTCTGCGACTGCAGCAAAGTGTGGAATTGACACAGCTTTTTAAAATAAGCTGGGAGAGAGTCTTGCTGGAGCAGTGCAAGGTCATTCAACTTGTTTCACAGTGGGTTAGATTAGCCTGTGCTCAGTGCCCTGCTGCACAGAGTTTGCTCACTGATAAAAAAGAAATTATACTGAAAATTCACTAATTTATTACTTGCTCTGTTATCATTTCTATGCCATGCAGATAGAAGCACAGGAATATTCTTAGATTGTGCTCAGGATTTTGAAGATTCCTAATTTACTGGGAAAAATTTGCTGGGTTTTTTTTTTTGTTTTGTTTTTTTGGTCCTCTACACTTTAAATATTGTAAAGACAAATAAATAGCTGAGCTTTATCTTCGGCTACCAACAATTTTGTCTGTGAAACTGATTGCTCCTGCATAGAGCAGATTGCCTCACCAAGTGTAGAGCACTGCCAGCCCCTTCCCTTGGCTTCTTAGAAAACCAGTCCTAAAGGAGAGAGCCCCAGCCAGCTCATCAAAGCATGAATCTGTCTGGGAGAGTAGAAGTGCTTGTGTAGATGTGATGCTCAGAAACAATCAGCTCTTCGCAAATGTACTTACTTTTTCTTTTTTTTTTTTTTTTAAATTTTCCCCAGATGGGCTCTTGGAGGACACAGGACAGATTTTAGGCACCAGTAGTTCTTTTTAGCTGATGATATCTTGGTCCAAGCCATATCAGTGAGACAGGTTGCAGACTTGATGTTTAGAAAGCCATCATAGGATCACAAGATCTAAAATATAAGGCTGCAGCATTTTGGGTATTAAATCCTCCAAAGAGAAAATAATTTGCCAGTTTATCATACAAGAAAGTGTAGCAGTGGCTACTTGTGTAGTAAAAATACTGACTTTAACTCATGTCTGTGGAGGGTTCCCACACTGAGCTTTTTTATATGGCTGCAGGATTTACCCTAAGCATTGTTCTTTCTAACTTGAGGATGCTGTTGCTTTGAGCATAGTGGTTCAACCCCTAAACATTCTTGGGGAAATGGAAGAAAACCATGTGTGTCTCATGTCTTTGTTCATAAATAAGGAGGGAAATATGTAAATAAATTTTTTTACATCTGTCCAGCAAACAAAAGACTTTGATCTGATATTGAACATTTGTTGATTCTTTTAAATTAGCTAAGGAGTAATATAAATTAAAAAGCTATTAAAACAGGCTCTTGGTAAGCATCAGAACAAAAGATTCAGACTCTTTTCAGATCATTGCTTTGCATAAACTATTTGGTGATATCACAACAATATTCTTGAATATTTTTCTACCATTATAGTATTTTTCTGAAAAGAATTTGGGATAAATCTGTCCAGCTTTAAAGGCATATACAGAGGAGTATTATAGGCAGTGGTCATAACTGTTTTAAAACCTATTTCTGTTTGCATGTGATGGTTACAGGCTCAGTTATCCATGCTGAGACCAGTAATCATCTATCTGCACCTTTCCTTAGCAAAACTTCTCTTCCTGCAAACTCTCGTTACATGTCAGGTCTAAAATTTAGCCTCAGCTCAGATGAACACTGAGGGATCCTCATGGCAGGAAGAGCCTGTTCACTCTCTTCTTCTTGCTGCCTTGTGTCTTCCTGCAATGACAAGTCCTGCTGACACTAATTATTAGGAAAACTGTCAGATATCTCTAATATCTCCAGCCCTTGTATCTCAGGAAAAAAAAAGCCCCACCAGTTTGCAATTTCTGGGTCTGCATGGAACAGATATTCTCTACTCTTCCATTCCATACTGGTGCATCCATGTGGTGCAGAGCAGCTGTCTCAGGTCTGAAGCTTCTAACACTGGTTCACTATTGTCAGGTTTTGGGCCAGCACCTTTTGCTTGGCTGTGCTCTGTGGTCTTCTAGCATTCATTTGGCCTACATCCTGAGAGTCTGTCTGCCCAGTGCATTGGGGCAAAGTGCAGTACTCTGCTTGTTTCTGCTGAAAACCAAAAATCTTTTTCTTGAAAATGCTGCTCTTCTAAGCTCTAGCATGAATGTGCTGCTGTGGGTATGTGCTGTGCTTGCTGTTCTGGAACATTGAATATCACTAATGAAATAAGCAGTTTTAAAAAATCATTCATTAAAAATATGTTGGTATGTCACAGGTTAGTAATCTGGATGAGAATTCACCCTACATTTAAATGAATTTATATGCCTGTGCTCAGCAGGTTAGTGTTTTACTGAGGTTTAAGTGTCATGCTTCACTGTTAATTGTGGGTTATTCTCATCCCATTACCTTTCATCAAGAATAGGCTGTACTTTAGCAATCATATTATTCAGCCTTACATGTTCACACATCTGTGGTTTAACCCACATTCCTGATATTAAATAATATAAAGAAGACAATATAAGTAGGATTCAGATCTTAGATTAAGGAGGATTTTACATTCTGTAGTGGCCACTGCAGTCAGTAGAGCCTAGACAGTAAATCAGCACTTAGAGAAAACTGCCCTTTAAGGTGCTGCTGGTACTGATGGTAGCAGGAGTTTGGATTCTGAGTGCACAGGGTGTCATAATCTGCAAACCAGACCCTGCTTTTCACTCTACCAGAGCTTCTTCCCAAGACTTTGCTTTTCTCCTGCCAGACTAACCCCCAGGTGGACTGGCTGAAGCTGCTGAGTGATTTCACCTGATGAAGGCCTGCTCTATCACCTCTAACTGGGAAATGTGGGTAGTCTGTCTTCCTGTGAGATCACCGGGAAGAAAACCACCTCCAAAACCCCATTTAGATCTCTGGCTGAATCACCCCTTGTAGAGGTGTCTGCTCTGCTATCTGTGCATGGAACATGGGGACAGCTCTCAGTTGCTACTTAGCGTGCTAGCAGATAGAAAATTAATGTGTGCTATGGACCTTTTGGGAATACATCTGGCTGGTCAGCCCACTGCAAGAGAAATAAGATCATGAAGGAAATAAGTTGAATTCGAAGGCTATCCAACCAATTTGACTTAATTCTGCTCTGAGTCACTCCTGGTGATTATTTCCACAGCCTTTCCAAGTGTTTTTGCTTCTGAGGAGAGCAGAGATACATCCTTACATGCATGGACCTCAACTAAATATCAGTTCAATTACATTACTTGGCTAAGAACAAAGAATTAAAAGAGCTATGAATTAAAAGAACTGGGAAATCAAGAAAGCAAGTTCACTTCTTTTTCAGCAAGAATTCTAAGAATAAGGTTCCCCTTCATCAAAAAAAAAAAAAAATTAATTGGGGTTAGATATGCTTAAAGTAATGCCAGTATTGGAATCTCACTTTTCTGCAAAATAAAGAAGCTATTTTCCTCATCTGACCTCAGTACAGAGAGACCTGTGAAAATATTCTATTTTGATCATCTAGTTCAAAGCAGCAGTAATAGTTTTGTTAATATGTGTTTCTCTACTGGTTCTTTGAATGCTTTTATGTGGCCCTGTTAAACATGGAGTACACAATGTCTGTACCTGCATGCTGACTTGGAAACAGTTTACTGCAAGGAGAGTTCTCTAAAGTTAGTGTTATCATTGGAGTACACATTTACCAAGACTTGATCCTGCAGGTTGGACAAAATGTTAAGAAAGGTAGGAAGCACTTTTAAAAGGAGAGGACTGTTCTGGAAACAGTCCTCTGTGTAGTGAGTACTTGAATCACAGAAAGCAGTAAATTTATTTCCCATATACTGTGTGCCTGTGGGCATTGGCAGTAATAAAAAGCACTGGATGGCTAGGATGCTTTCAGAAGCAGCATTGTTTTCATAGATTAGCAAAGTTCTTTTTTTGTTTCTGGAGAGCTTATCTACATCAACAGCTTTTCTTTCCCTTTCAGACAATTTGGAAATTGTTTTTTCACATTATCAAAATACCCTAAGAATTGCACAGACAGCCAGGGCATGATAAGAAAAAACACAAAAGAAAGATGGTCCTACTGAGAAAAGGGAGAGCTAATTTCAGGCAGCACAAAGGAAAGGTAAAAGTAAATAGGAAAAAAGATTGGAGAGTCTTGGAATAAAAAAAGACCTCCTGTGCCAAGCAGGGAGATGTTGGACATAAATAGAAAATAAAGCTATAGTGACTTTTACATTGTCCAGTTATGACTAATGGCAATTGATATAATGCTTTACAAATATATTAATGAAATGTTGGGGTTTTTTTTTTAAAGTAGTGAAGACTGAAATATCAAGTTAAAATGGTGCTATCCTTGGTTCAACCTGCATGTCTGCAGTGTAGTGAAGTCCTAGCCCACAGAAAGAAGTGTAATCCTAGCCTAAGGAAAGAAATGTCCACAAAATTATTTCCTTCCTCCACACTTCTCCTCCAAGGAGCTCTCTCTCCTTGGAAAAAAGCACACTAAAACTAGTTTCTCAGTCTATGTCCTGGGGGTGGCATATCAGTGGTGGAAAGGATGTTAAGTTGTGGGCACACCAGTATGACCATTTGGTTCTGTGACTGGTTCCTTTGCATTCAGGTAGGTTTCAGGCATAGGTGGGAGCTGTCTGTTTCTGCATTTCAGTAGCTGAGGATCCTGGAAACTGATCTGATATCTCCTTGTTTAGATGACTTCATGAAGCAGGGCCATGGCATGCTCCTGGTGTACACCCTGAAGAACCCCTCCTTCCCAGAGTACTCCTTCAGCAGTGAGAGTGGCATCATGTGCCTGGACTTCCACAGTGAACACTCCCACCTCCTGGCAGTGGGCTTCTACAATGGCAACGTGGCCATCTACAACCTGAAGAAGCCAAACTCCCAGCCCAGCTACAAGAGTAGTGCCAAGTCAGGAAAACACACAGAGCCAGTGTGGCAGGTAAGGGTGCTTTTCCTTTTCTGTGACTGGGCTTTGAATGGCATGGAGTTTGGGCACAGCTGGAAAAGCCCTGTGTGGGGAAAGGTGCTGTTTTAGTACATGCAATTGTTTAGGTTGTATTTCAAGCTAATTTTGAAATATGCATGAAGACAAAGCAACTGCATGAATCCTTGGCCCTCAGCAAACACTAAACGTGAGCAAAAATTTGCTGTAAACAATTATTTCTCCTTAGTTTTCACTATTATAATTTACTTCTTTTTGCAGAAGAACTGATATCCTCTGTATGTACCAGCATACAATGCTAATTGTGTTCTAAACAAAAAATCACAGGGCAGCAAGTAATGAGCAGTGCATGAAAACAAGTATATCAGCCTAAAAGAGAGCTCTGTTGGGTAGGGTAGGTTCAGGGGCAGCTGCCTATGGAACTGGCTGCCAGCAGGAGTCAAGACATACTACCTTGTAATTGACTTTTAGTTGACCTTGAAGTACTCTAGTGAATTTAGAACTATAGTGTGCAGGTAATGTTCTTAAACTACTGCCACTCTGACATCTGTCACAAAGAGCCACCAGATGGATGGCACTGTGAAGGGTCAGGGTAAATATGTTGCTACATCCAGCTAACTAGCTGCATCTGCAACATAATCTGTGCTCAGATTGAAGCACTGGAAGGTATATGTGCTTTTGATCTTGCTCTTAGCAGTAGAAGTGGTCTGTGTGAGCCTGTTGAGGTGCAGGGGTGTGTGTTTGGTTTGTTAGCCTGGGCTGAAGGTGTTGTTGTGGTGACTATGGCTGTCATCTGACTTAGGCTGGTTGATACAGTCACACACCAGTGTTCCTTGAACTTTGGCACATGCCTTGCATGGATTGTCCCCCAACCATGGCTCCTTGTTATTGCATCTTCTAGAAAAAGTCCAGGAAATCAGGGGAACCTGATGGGACTGCTGATGAATATGGAATATGCCAAGAGCTAGACCTCTGCTTGTTATAAACAGAGATTTTGTGCAAATGTAACATTTCTGAGAAGACATGAATTTCGTATTTCCTGCCTATCTGTCCAAAGCTTTTCCTCTAGCAGATATTTGTAGCTCTTCTAACAATTTAACAGAATAGCCTCCACCCACGTGGAGAAAACTTCAGAGCTTTTCCCACTGCCCTTTAGGCTTCCAGTAAAAAAGCCTGGGCAAATAGTAAGTCCTATGTGAAGTTTTTAATGATCTTGCTGCAGCATGCTATGGGAAGTTGCAGCTGTTACTGCACATTAGAAACACAAAAATCCCAGATCCCTTGTGCCCCAGATGATATTGTAAAGGACTGTATGCTGAAGGGGTGTTATTAGCAGCCTGTTCCTTGCAGATCAGAAGCAGGTACATACAGCAGTGGAGGCAATGTGTGTGGGATTTTTGTAGAAAGGTTTATGTGTACCACTTGACAGCAGTGGAACTCAGAACTGAAAAAAAATCCTTGGGTGCTCTAGGAAGATAGCTCTGAAAAGGAAAGAAACTATTCCATGGATATGGATAGATATGTAAAAAAATTCCTGCTTCTTTATATCCACCAGTTGAGTGCTGAGAATCATAACTGCTGGTTTTCTTTAGCAATAAGAAGATTTCTCTGACCAATCTGGTCTAGTGGAAGGTGTCCCTGTCCCTGGCAAGGAGGTTGGAACAAGATGGTCTTGTTCCAGCCTTCCAACCCAAACCATTCTATGATTCTGTGATTAAAGTACCAATATTTTTACTAAACTTTAGAATTCTTAACTTGCTACAAAACAAGCAAAGTTAGTAGTTATGTGATTGTGTAGCAATCCCAAGAGCTTATACCTCTGTTGGAAAGATTTGAAGTGTAAGCATTTGTCAATATCACCTTAAAGTTTACAAAATATTTTCACTCCATTCAATGAAAAGCAGTGATGAAAAGCAGCATGGACTATCTTCTAGGTTAAGACATTGGATTGTTATTCCTCATTCAGCATTAAATGATTCTAGAAAGTGATGCTTTTCTTCCTCATATTTAGCTCAAAGATCCCCTATTCTCCCCCACCATCCCTCACTAGTCTGTGACCTAATCTTTGTCTAGATACTAGCCCTCAAAAAAACCCCTCTTTTTTGTAGGAAAAGTGAACAATGTTATCCTGAGCAATTAGGAATCTTTGTTCTCTGGACTGCCTGGCTTTTTTCTTTTGAAACAATGCAACCCTTTCACAATGGAAACAAAATGGGAGGTGGGTAAAGCAGACTGACAGCTCTTTTCTTGTGCTGTTTCATTTTCAGTGACTTAGTAATATGTCAGTAGTTTGCATGAAACAAAGCTGATGTAATGTTCCCATTGTTAAGAGCAAAATAAAATAATACGATTTTTCTACTTCTGTTACCTAAGAAAGAATTTGTCTATGTAATGCCACTTCCCAGTTTTTAAAAGAGCATAGCAATGGTTTCTTATAGATTTGGCAATTATCTCCCATGTGTTAAGTGCTACTGCATTGTAAATAATGGAAAATTCTAGCCTGTTTTAAATTACACATTTCTAATTGCTTGGTGAGGATCCAAATCCTCAAAGGAGAATAAACAGAAAGGAATAAACACATACATAGACATATGAATAGTTATGCATGCAGCACAGTGTAGTTAATACTTCTAAAACTCAGGATCATAGAACTAGAAATGGTCTCCCAGGTCAGGCCTCTACCTTTGAATGTGAACACCAGCTTAACAGGAGTCACCTCCTGTAAAACTGTGTCAAACCTATTGTGTACTGCTGGGAAAAAAACCTATGTGGCATTAACCTAAACCCCACCTTAATCAAAATTATGTTCAGTAAGTCAGCAAAATCTTCACACTCTTATCATCTCTGAGTAGGCCTACAGAGGAAGTCCCTGAACAGTGTATGTTTTTGAGCCAATGGCTCAGTCCCAGGGCTTGGCTCTGGAGGTTAATGAGGTTGGCTGATGTGGAACTACTGGACTAGACTTTGGCAGCCACAAGAGCTGTGCTCTCTGGAAAGAAGTGACACCTTTCTGGAAAGGGACTTTCAGCATAGAGCCTCTCTTTTTTCTAGATTTAGATTTTTTTCTTTCTCCTTTCTTTTAAAAGATGATTAGGGCTTATTTACAGCTGAGAAGTGTGCTTTTTCTCTTACCTTTCTGCACTGGGATATACCAAGTGTTTTAGGTTTGAACTATTTGGAAACTGGAATAGTTCAGAATCAGGAATTGATAACTAAAACTATGTGTCAGGGTTTGTTTCTGTTGTTCAATCTCCTTCCTAAAACACATCTTATTTGACAGATTTGTTTTCACTGTGTGTGTCTATTTTGCTTTCACATCAAGCCAAAAGGATGTTATTTCTGCTGAGACTAGTGCAGAGCCAATCCTGCTGCAGAGGGTTGGAAATAATTTTTTATTGTACTTGCTCACTATCAGAGGTACTGGAAAATTCTCACTGCAGAGCATTGATCCTAAGATATGCAAATGGGACATTTCTTTTGGTTGTGCTTCAAGCAAATCTTGGCTGTCACAGGCATGCCAGTGTGGACATGGAGCCTGGCTTGGAATTGCTATGGAGACCTCACTGGTTAGAAACACAACTTTGTTCAGTGTTGATTTACTGAAGCTGGTCTGGCCTCCCTGAGGAGCTGATACCATGGAGCTTCAGATGGCATCCTGAGAGGATTATTTTCTGCCCTGTATTCATTCATGGGAATGAGAAAGGGCTGGTCACTGCAGGCTAATTCTTCACTAATCGACAGTCAGGTTAGATGTGATGCTTATGGTTTGGACAAAGAAGTCAAGGCAAGATGGTAATAGCCTGCAAACAGCCAAAGGAAACTAAAAGGAGCTTGCAGAATTCTTTTCCAGCAGAACTTGTAGAATTCCCATCTCAAGTGCCAGCCTGACAAAACACACCTGAAATTGTTCACTGGACTTTGCCCCATAATTGTGGGATCCCTTCTATTTTTCTATTTTCTGTGTTCCAATCAAAGTTCTTAAATAAATTTACACCAAACTTTTGCAGTATATGAAGCCACCCCAGACTAACTGAAGTCTTGTTTTGCTGATAGAAGTAAATGAAAATCCCTTTAAAGTAAGCACAGCCTGCTGTTCTTTACCCCATTCTGTGCTTCTGCACACAGTTCCACAAAGAAAGGTCTTTATGAGAACCTGATCGTATTTGCTGCACTTAAGAGAAAAAAAAAAAAAAAAGGGTTTTGTTCATAATCCACTGTCACACCAGCACCTTGTTTCATTTCTGATGATGAACGTTCTCCTAAATCTGTCATCTGCAGTCAGACAAACAGATTTTTCTGCTTGCATTGCCTCTGAGATGTTACTGCTTCACATAATATTTTGTTCCTTTGCCTTCAGGCATGTGACTTGTTTGATGCAAAGGAAATACAAGAAAAATATAAGACAGAAGTTGCTAGCAAGGTCAGAATAAAGATCAACTGTCTCAGAACAGCTTTGACACCCCTTCTGTTGCCTCCACTACGAAGCACAAAATAGGTATTCACTGAGGAGAGTTCAGTGAAAAAAATCTCATTCAACTCTGTGATGATATTGCTAGGGGATAACTCTGGAGGAGGAACAGAAATCTGGAGAATAAAGTAAAGCAACAGAGACTGAAGCCAAGGAATCTGAACGCAAGAAAGGGGGAAGAATTTAGCCTGAAAGCAAAATGGGGCAGAAACCTAATTGTGAGAATTATTTAGCACCGAACCTCTTCAGTAACGCAAGACAAAGGTGTTTCTTATGTTTGGTTAATTCAGTGTTTGCACAGAGAACCTTTCTCTTCAGCTCTAGCTTTCTACTACATTTTTTGTGCCACCAGCTGTTCCTTGCATACCTGGCCCTTTGCAAACAGGGCAAAATTAACTTTGCAAAAATTAACTTCTCACATCCCAGAAGCTAAAGAGACCAGAAGGATCACTTCACTCATTCTGCACCTCCATAGAAATAGGAAGCAGTGAGAGAAACATCCATGGACCAGAGAGCATGCATTTGGGGTCCAGAGATCTCAGTCTGTCAGAGGCTTCCTTGTTGGAGCAGTCTTTAGCTGCAGTTCTGCTCCCCACACTGAATTCTATGTGCAGTAACAGGCTGATGCAGCAGCAGTTGTCCTGTCTGCTGAGTACCTGACACTGGATTCTTCACTGCAGCACTATGAGACATTTGACTGACAAGCATCAGATGTATCCCTGTTCTCTTCTGGAGGGTGCTGGGGAGGAAGGGCTGTGCTCAAAAAGGGTTGCCATATACTTGCTGTAGAAATCAGGTCAAGATCAGCAGCTTTCTGGTTGTCCTCAGCTGCTGTGAGAGCTCACTACAGGCACAGCCCTAATGGAGAAAGTTCTGCCTCCCACAGAGTTAGCTTCTACCACTTTTTAGAAAGGCTAAAAAGCTAAGCCACAAAAATTCATCGGGAAACTTTGGGCTCATTTATATATGGTAGAAGTGGTGGAAATTGCAAGATAATCCTATGGCAGAAACGTTGGATAAAGTCTTTTGCAGTGTTGCTTGTACCTTGTCCAAAACTGTTGGACACTTTTTAAGTCACTGTAGATTAGGAAAGGTAAACATCCAAATGTTTATTCCTAAAATGTCTTTGAGAATAATAAATAAAATCTCTAATAGTTTAACTTTGGTGTTATACTTTTTGAGATGGTATCTAACTGTGTCTAACTGTGTCTTCTGGAGATTCAGAAATTATTCATGGTTATTTTAAAATTGTGCCTTGGGCATGGATTCTTTTGGGTTAGAAATTGTCTAGGAAAGTGTCAATTGCAGATCATGTAATATTTGTCTAAAAAATGAACTGTTTTTGCTTTGAGGCTGCATTTTCCTATGTACTTCATTCAGATGCTGAACTTATTTTCTGCCTTCTGCTCTCACTGTTCCTTGCTAAATAGATTTTTCTCTCATGCTACTCTTACCCTCTTACTTAAGATCCAAACCATCCTTCTGTGGGTTTTCAGGTTGATTATTTCTCTTCTGGTGGCTCCAAGCAAAATACAAGAAACTTTCTTTGCCTGTTAGTTGCACTGGGGTTAATTTGTGAAGAAAATGTCATTTATAAAATTTAAAAGTCCCTTCAAGCCTTGAGATGTTGGATGATGTTAGCCTGAGGTTTAAAATATCAGAGAAGTTGTAGTGCATTTGTTTGTTTGCTTGTATCTGAATTCTGTTCTGCAGCTTTATAATGTATATATAAACACACTGATGAGTCTTAATGGCTCTTGTATAGCCTGAGAAACAACAGAATGCTGCTCTGAAGAGGATGAAATAAGAGAATGATAATGGCAGAGTTAGAGGCAAGGATGGTGCAGGCAAGGTCACGCTGACAGCGAGATACAGGGAGTTGGGGCTGGCCGTCACTCCCACCCTTCTCTCACCCCAGTGGCAGTGGTGAGCTGCCACAGCTTGATGTGGTGTCCAGGGCTCTCAGCATCCAGCAGCCCCAGGAGAGTTGCTCCCCATCTCTGCTGCAAGTCCATTTGATCCTGTGGTGATGGGAACCTTCTGTCAGGCATATTACAGACACTCTTTCTGATGCAGCAACATCATGCATCAAGTTTGGGGGTTTGGATGTGAAATTGCCTGCCCTGTGTGTCTGTTTTTCATGCACACAGAGTGAAAAACTTCATATTTTGTCTATTGTAAATTGGGAATCTTGCACCATGAACACAGTTAGAGTTGAAGCCAAGAGCTGTGAATTGTGACTGATGAAATACCCCTGAGCTTTGTGGGCCTCTGGCATGCTTTGCTCAGCTGCACGCTGTGTCTGACATGGGAACACAGCCACTGACAGGACAAGCAGGTGACAGTCTGGTTCCTCCCTCCTCATGCCAGCCTAATAAATTCACTGGGCAGTGCTGTGAGGGGAACAGGCACACATATTCCTGGTGAAACACTGTACAAAGCAGAGCATCCAAATCTCAGCAGGAAGAAAACAAACTGAAAGTAGGGCCAGCCTTATCCAGTGCTATTTATAACTGAGCTCTGCTTCCTTCAGATAAATCTGAGTCTCTGAAGCATGAGTAGTGCACAAGCCTCAGGCTGGGCCTTTGCCCTGTTTCAATGGCGCTCCCATGTCTGTGCTCTCTGCTTACTTGAGTCCTTCCCACTACCACCACATGTGCTCTTTAGTAGGAAAGGTTTTGCTACCCTTTTTCTGTACCCCAAATTTGTGGATGTCTAATGCAGTAGGCCTGATTCCTTGCTCCTCTTGGCCAAACTTGCAGCCTTGAGTTCACTTGTGCTGAAGAGATGGAACCTGGTCCTCGGTATCCCAGGGAGATCCTGTCAAGGTGGAGGGCACTTGATCTAGGTGTAGGAGAGCAGTATTCTTCTAAAGATGAGTTTTTTATGGGACTAAATATGATATAGGACTTTATCTTAGAGTGTTTCCTCATTGCTGTTGAGCTCATCTGGTTGTTTTCCCTCAGCTATCGGGAAGTTTTAAAGGATTTTGGAGGAGAAAACTCTGAAAATGCTTGTAGTAAAACATGTAAGTCGCCATATGCTGCTAGAAGAAGATAAATAATTTGGAGAATTACTAGATGGGAAGTTCCTGGTATTGCCTGTAGCCAGGAAAACTATATTACACCAGACAGGTTCAGTATTTGGTAGTACCCATAAATAAAGTCATCATCTAGCCTCATACCCATGACGCAGGTGCCTGACAGCCTGGACTGAGGGCTGCTCCTGGAGCATCCAGGCAGTGCTGGGCTGTGTCTTCTGTTTCAGAGGGTTTTGAGATTATTTTCATTATTACAGGTATTCTGAAAGAGTTCTTCCTCCTGGAGCCTTGCTTGGTGACATATGATCCTGCCAAGCTGGCTGCCTTGGTTGCTACCTGGTTTCTTTTTAGATGAAACACCTGACTTTATTTTAGTACCTATTTATTGTTACCAAAGCCGTCAGCCACTCAGATTCTCCTGACTGCCATGTCCATTATCACAAACATACAGTGGATAAAGTAAGGAGACATCTAAGTAAATCCCTGCCTCTGCTACAGATGGGATGGCAGGGAGTCCTTTAGGTTGGAGTTGCTCATTAATTATGTAAGCTAAATGCGGGAAGCCCAAACTGACTGAGAGGCATTGGAATCTTTGAACACTTTGATATTCATCAGATGTCTAAGCCATTTCCTTTCTAAGGCAAACACCACAGCTAAATATTTAAATATTACTGACTCACCTTAGAAGGAGTTACTACTTACAGACCTTAACTCTTCAATGGCTGCTGTCATGGAGGCAAGTTTACTTCCTAAGCAAATTGAACTGATCCATTCTGTTTTGTTGCATGATTTAATAGTAAAATGTCGACAAATTTTTCGACAAAAGACTGAATAGTACTGAAAACCCTCCTTTGCTTTGCAGCTCCCTTATCTGCAGATTCCTGTCATAGCTGAAACATTTGTATTTAAAAGAAAAACGAGATTTTAAGATAGGAACATTTTTCAATGGATTTATTTTTAAGTAAAAAGTAATTTTCATTTATGTCTCCTCATCAGCTTTTACTCACACTCAAAAGACTTGTTTGCTATACAAAGCAGTCTCATCTATTGCAGTGAACAAAGCAGTCACAATATGAACATGACATACAGTAAACATGTGAGAGGTGAGACTGAATTTAAAATAAAACAACCTTTGTTTCTGGAACTGGGAAACTGTTTGAGAACTGCAGAAATGAGAGGTGTCAGAGGCCTCGAGAGTGTCTTGTTTTTCTCATCATGCCCTCACAGATGTTGTGTTATCATTCTTGAAGTGTTTTCTTCAAATTGAGACTGGGCAGTCTAGCTGTCTTCACTGGTTCTAACAGAGTGATTGCCTCCTGTGTCTTACATGGTGCACACTTCTTAATACATGTGAAAATATTCCTGTGCCACTCCAGCAGTATCACTCTGCTGATGCCCTCACCAGTCACTGATGCTTTTCTGCACTACTGTCACTTACCCAGAAATCCCCTAATTTCTACACATTTAATGCTTTCTTCTTCCTGGCTCTGTCCCTCTGCCCTTGTCTTTATCATGTTTCGCCTTATTATTTTCAGATTACTCCTCCGGTTTTTCAAGATAACTGTGAGTCCTTTTCCTAATGGAATTCAATGTCTTTCAATTGTACCATCTGCAAATGCTCTGTGTGTTTTGCAATTCAATATGCAACTAACTAATGAAAATATTGTATAGAACTGAACCTGATGCCTTGGAGAGGCTACCTAGAGCAGAGGCTAAACAAAAGATAAAGAATAAGGCTAAATAAAGTTAAAAGTAACAAGGATAGTCTCTTGTGGGAGTCATCTAGAGCATCTAGACGAACATCTAGATATTCTTCCATCCAGTCAAAAAATCACTGTCCAAACTCTTGGGAATTGATTTTGAAGCACTCGCCCACTTCACAGTAATTCCTTATCTTTCTTCTGAAGACATCGCAGGGACAATGCCAAAAGCCTTACAAAATTAGAGATAACAAATCTGCTCTTTCTTTTAGACTTGTTACCCTGAAAAGAAAGAAAATAAATTCTCTTTGACCAGGTCTTTTTTTGAGAAGACCATATTCATTGATTCTTATTTTCTTATCCTGTACATATGTACAGATGACTTAATACTTTGTTCCAGCTCTCAAAGTTCAGCATTAGGCTGACTCATCCACTGCTCTTTAACGTATCCTTCAAGACAGGTTTGTTTTGTGTTTCCTGAGGGTATTTTTGCCCTGTTCCTGTCCCCCCAGGACCTCTCCTCTCTTCTAGTTTTCATGGCTAATTGCTATGAAATTCAGAAATTGCTTCAGCTGCTCCCTTAAGTACCCTAGATGGAATTTCACCAGGTCTTACAGAGTCAGATATATCTGCCTGCGCTCCTTAAAGTTAGTTTTTTTTAATTTCTAGTTACAGTTTATTTTTTAATATGTCCCCAAAAGAAGGACAGACTTAATGCTTCTGTTTTACTTGTAGTTCAATGTGTGACTTGCCTTCCTTTAAACAATAAATGATTCTAAGAGGAAGAGGCACAGATGAGGCTTTCTGGGGTGTCTGATTTTGCCGTCATGCAGGAATCAGCCTCCTGGTCTGAAAAGTCTCTTTTGCCTTTAAAAGAGTCTCCAACATCTTCCCCATGAAGGTATCTCAGGTAGTGGCAGAGAGGTAGTCCTCAACACATGGACTCTTTTTACTGTGAAGTTCCTGGATGTGCAAAGACTGTGACAGTGACAGCCCAGCTCTCACCATATGGCAGGCCTGATTCTTCATCTCTGGGATGGCTTCTCCTTTTCTATTGTGGCTTGATTCACTCTGTTTACACCAGCATTTTTCTAGAGCCCAGGGGTGCAGATGAGGACAGGGACTGTGCTTTCACAGCAGCATTTCCACAGCAGAAATGCTGTCTGTTTCCCAGGTAATAGACAGAAATGGCAAAAAGTGCAAATAGAGACCAGCAATCTCTTTTGCTCAGTGTGTGTCACAGGACAGGAGCCCTTTAGGCTGTACCTTGCCATGGTGGCTCCAGCAGGAGCATGCTGGTGATTCCATGGTTCTAGTGCCCCTCACTGAAGGACCAGCTGGGAATACTACAGTTCCTGCCTGCCTGCCTGCCTGCTTGCCTGCCCACAGTTACCTTTGGCAGGAAGTCCACACCTGCAGATAACCAGAGCACAGCTAAATCTTCTCCACAGTCATACTATAATGCTCTAAATGCAAGCAGGACCCAGGAGCTTTTTCTTCACCAAGTGTAGGCTTAGGCAGAGTCTGTCTGGGCTGCTTTGGCCTTTGACCAGGCTGCACTAAGTTATCACAGCCCTTTAAAATCTTTATTACTGCCTTGAGTCAAAATGAGTCATCAAGACTAAGCTCAGTTTTTGCTTTTATCCCAAATAACCATGGTTATTTGGAATAACCGTGGAGGAATGAAGTTTTCTGTCTTCCTTCCTCCCACTTCTACATAGGATGACTTGTACTGCTATCCAAGTTGGCACTGGGAAGGGGCTCCAGACACTGCACTGTTCCTCACTTCTAAACCTTGTTTTTCCTGTCTCTTGCTGTGTATAAAAACTGATGCTGGAGTTACTTTGCTTATGAGTTAAGTTCTTTGTACTTTCTAGATGGCCAAGTGATTAATTTTGGGGTGTCTCTTGGGACTGATTGCAGGAGAGCAGCCCTACATTTTGCTTACACTCCTCAGGATACCTGGCCTTGGCTTCACTTGTGGTAGCTGGCAGAGGATCCTCTGCAAGATGTCAAGGTCCACTTATTGTGTCAGACATGATAAACAACAAACGCAGAATAGCTGGAAATGTCCTTGATGGAGGACATTTGGGAACTTTGTTGTAGATGCTTTGTCTCCACAGCAAGGTGGGACAAACTGTTTGCTCTAGCAAAACATAAAGTCAGTGGACTCTGGATAAGCTGAGTGCAGAAGCAGGCTTTCACACCAGCAGATCCCTTGGCAAACAGCATAGATAAGTGACCTAGAGAGGAGAATAAACAAGAAAACTGCAATTTGTCATTGACAGGAAAAGAAAGTGAAAGATTTCATCTTTCTGGTAATGACTTGATGTTTCTGGATACTGTTTTGCTGAAAGCTGCGGTCAGGAACCAACAAGAAACACATCTGAGAGCGACAGAGTGAAGAAATAGAACTGTTTCTTAGTTCAAATCAGACTGCTGTAAGGTAGTCCAGGAGAATATTTGCACCAGAGCACAGGGGAATTCAGAAAATGTGGAGTAGTTTATTGTAGATCTGCACTTCAGCATGAGCTCTCAGCATGATGCTGAGGCAGACTAAAATGCAGGTTAACTGTGAAATGGAGAGTGTCCACTACACAGATCAAAGGTGCCCACAGTTGGACTAACATGCCTAGGTTTAGATGGGTGCTTCTGGTTGGAGTTTGGTCTGTCTTAATCTATTTCTGCAAGAATCCATAGTGTTCTTCTGCCAGCTGATGAGCTGGGCCATTGTGCAACAGATGCATCCAGACTGCATCCATGAGAGTTTGTGCTATTGCTAAATCACAGCACATGTTCAGCTTGTCCACCTCAAGAGAGCCCCAGAGCTCTTCTGGCACTTTGCTTTGGCCCAGGCTTGTGCATACTGACACAGGAAATGTGGTTTGGACAGCAGGTTTGTGTCTGTGCTTGGCTGCCAGGTCAGGCACAGCAAGAGAGAATGGAGGCTGATTCCCTTGCTCAAGGAGCAGATGTTTGCCAGTGGGAAGCCTGGAGTAAAAGTCTTTAGCCAGTGTGAATATAAGGAGAAGGGACCGAATCCCACTGCTTACCTTGTGTGGCCGAGGTATAGGCAAAAGAGGGTGGCTAGGAGAGCACAGCAGGGCTGGGAAGCACTTGTGCTTCTGTGATACCCACGTGGACTTCTGTAAGTCTGTGGCTCTCTTCAGCTAAGGAGGAAGATGTGTGAAATCCCTGAGCTGCTGGGTTGGGCAGAGTGGCAGAGTCTGTGAGAGGGGCTTGTACAGCTACATCTGCAGCTCAACAGTGCAGTGACTTACAAAGAAATGCTTGAGGCACAGAAACAAAGCCATGTCTAAAGCTGAGTATTAGGGAAAAGCACAAACATAAATTATTAAAAAGAAGTGAATGTGTTAAGTGAGCTCTGGTTATCCTGGGTCATAAAAGGAAAAGGGAAAATATTTGAGAAGCATATAAGTAGTTAAAGGCATAAAGATATAGACTTATTAAAGCAAGCTTTCAGCTTCTACAGAGTGGTATGAATAAGGATGAAATATTTGGTGTTGTATTGTTTAATCTTACAGTGAGTGTCTGCTTAATATAAGAAGAGGAAAAAATCATAGGTGAGAATAAGGAAAGAATATGTTAAAGAATATTTAAATAAGTTCTTTCTCATCAGCAAGATCAGATTAAATGCTCCCTGGAGTACTTAAAGAAACAACCAGATAAATTTCAGGCCATTACATACATTTCTGAGAGTTTTTGGGCTACATCCATCCTGCATTTTAGGCAGAGGCTGGTCTTTATGTGCAAGCCCATTTACAGCACCTGAGCTGAGTGAGCACCTTGACTCAGAGGCAGGGTTGGGATAGCACCACTCTGCTGTCACCTGTGGACTCATGCTCATTTGTGTACCTGTGACATGTGCACACTGAAATATGATAGCCTACTGTCATCATCCCCACACACTTTTTCAGTGATGCTGTAGAGCCAATGTATGGCAAAAAGGTATCTGCAGGTTATTTCTTCAAAGGACCTGTCCTTACATGCAGGAGAGGAAGCAGCAAAGACAGAGTACCAGAGCTCAGGAAACTGGACAATTCACCTAGCTAGAGGCATGCAAAGCCAGCCATAGGGGGTGGAAAAATGCAGTGCATCAGGCTGCATGCTGGCCTGTAGCACAGGCATGGCCAGGGAAAGGAGGAAAGATCTCAAAGGGCCTGAAGGAGCAGGAAAACGTCTGGAGAAAAATGATGGGATTGGACTCAGGGCATTACTGACCAGTCAGAGCAATTTCAAAGTCTGGAAAAGCACTTGAATAAGTGGCAACACTACTGTTTAATGTCTAGCTAATAAGGTGATTCAGAGAAGCCAACATGGATTTATCCAGAATAGATTAGCCAGCCAGTATAATTTCTTTTCCTTTTTTTCCAGAGAAATGGGCCTCATGAATAAGGGAGAGGCAATCAAGGTTATCATCTCAATCCATCTTGACTTGACTAAAGCTTTTGATCCAGGCTGACACAGCGATATACGTATAACCAAAGCTGAGAAATATGAATTAGATAAAATAGCCATAAAGAGGCTGCTCAGGTGGTTCAGGCAGTGTGCTCAGCAAGCAGTTACACAGAGCTCATTGTCAGACTCTGAGGGTGCTTCAAGTGAGGCTCTCCAGCAAGTGAGCTGTCACTTCTGGTCTTTTTTTGATCAATACATTCATTAACAACTCAAATTACAGAATAGGGAAGCCCCCCTGGGAGGACAAGGCACTTTGCAGGACATGATTATGTTCAAAATTATCTTGATAAATTGGAAGAAAGGTCCAAAATCAATGTGATGAAATTCAATAAAGACAAGAGCAAATACTGCATTTAGAGAGGGGAAATTAAATGCACAGATACGAAATAAGAGATGGCTCTTCAGGCAGCAGGGTGCCCAAGGGGAAGCATAGCAGATCACCACCAGTGATCAGCAGTGCAATACTGTTACACAAAGATATGTGTCATTCTAATTAATTAGCAAGAATGTAAGAGAGAGTAGATTGGAACTCCTGCCTCAGGTTAGTCCTGTACCATGTGTTTGCAGCTGCAGAACCAGGCTGAAGAGGAAGAACAGGACTGATGAGGCTTGGGTCCTGAAGACAGACAGGGCCTGGAAGCAACAGTTGAGGCAATTGATTTGAGTTGGAGAGAGAGAAGAAGAGAAGGAACAGTGGCACAAACTTTTCTTGCCCTTTTGAAGACTATTACAAAAAGGGCAATAAACTGTTGTTCTTTGCATCCACTGGGATTGCCTTTACTCTTGGTAACAGAAATCTTCTGTATAAGGGCAGTTAAGCACAGGTGTATCTACAGGGAGGTTGTTGTGTACTTGTTGTTGGAGACTTGTGAGACCAACCTATGTGAATTGTCACCAGTTGTAGGGGAGTGTCTGATTTCACCTCAGAAGAGAATAGATATGTTTTTTGAGTCCTTCCAAACCCTGCATTGCCATGATGGCTTTGCCTAGGAGTCTGCTGATAGCCAGGTTAGCACTGGAAGGAATTTGTCCCCAGGTCAAAATAGCATGGACTTTTCTCAGCAGCCCAAGGAGAGGTTTGCATGTCAAAATCATCTGAATGTCTTACTTTATGCTGTTAGGGTGACCTGGGGATGGGGATTTGTCCTTGTCTTTCCTCTTCTCTAGCTCAGGCAGATTTTATTAGTTTTTTCAGGCTCTGAATGACAAAAAAATCTGCCTTATTTCACTTAAGGCAGGTATCAGCAGGACCGTGGTACTGCAATGCTGACAAAGGACTGCTTGAAGGATAATTATAGGAAAAGAAGGGGAAGGACTTGCTCATCAGTTAATGTACATGTGTGGCACCCCACACCTGAATTTTGGCAAGCCAAAAGCTAGCCAGATCTGTGTTTGCAGTAGCTGGTGCCTGCACCACTCTCCAGCCTCCTGGCCAGGGTGATTTTGACCAGTTGTATTCTGTCAGTGCAAGTGACTAACAGCCTGTGTCTCATGAAAAGGGATCAAGCATTATTTATTTCATAGGAATGACATCAGAAACATGGGCGTTTTCAAATCAGATTGGATAAATGGTCTAATCTCCTGCTGGACAGGAGCCATTACCAGCTGCCACAGATAAAAATGATAGTATTCTCTTGCTAGAAATGAATGGATTATCACCCTGCTAACCTGCTCTACATAGTAATGAACATGAGCTCTTAATATTTATATTTCTGTATATTAAATAAGATTTTGAATAGTCTCAACTTCTTCATAAATAAATGAGCTTTAAGAAATCAAAATAAAAAGTGGTAGGCTGTTTTTACATCAAGGGATTTCACACACTAATTTTGCACTGCAAAAAGAGTCAGGTTAAAGATCACTAAAAAATGGCTTGCTTTTTCTACAGCTCCTATCATGAACAGGGACAGAAAATGCTTATTGCTTTTTGTTTGGCTCCTTTTTGCTGTTTACACACACTGTTCTTTTTCATGTGCTTCTTCACTCTGATTGTATCATAGTTGAACTTTTACTCTAAATAGTTTCACACAGGCAGAATCCTTGGCTGATTATAACATGCTTCAGGGGAACTATTAACTTCTTACCACTGTGCAGACAGTTGCTTGGTTCTCTCCTTAAATGCTCCACCCCTCACAGCATGGATACTGCTAATGACAGGAGGCTGTGCCATGTTGACAAGCCTCTGGGAGCAGAGAAAAGGCCAGTTCTGAGCAGATGCCCGATTTGATTGCAGTATCATGAGGGCTAATTACTCTAATAAGCATTTATGGGATTCAGAGATCAGGAGGAAAAAGATCACAAACACGATTATGGTGTCAGAGGTGTTGAAGGAAAATTGAAAGTATTAAGTGCCAATTTCTGTTTTCTGAAATTCAAGCTACCATCATTGAGAGTTGCTAATAGTCATCTGGGGGCAGAGCCTGGTGTCTCCAAGAGGCTGTTTTTCAAGCCTAATTCAAGTGCTGTTGACTGCTTTGAATAGAGGAGCATGAACACCTCAAGCAAATCAGCCTACTTGATTTTTGGGGGTGGTGACCCCACCTATCCGTGTAATGGATGAAGAGCTATGACACCTAAATAATAGTAGAAAACTTGAATAGATCTCCATCAGAGAGAGGGTATTTACAGTGGGCAAACCCTGGGGTAAAGCTCTTTGCTTTGGAAATGCTGAAAGGAATTAGGAAAATTCCCCATAAACTTGGTAGCTCTTACGTTATTTGGTCACCTCCAGATGAGGTTCTTGCAACTCTCTGTGTTAGTGTAGACATCAGGACTCAGAAGTTGTGTCTGCAGAGAATGATGGAACCTGCTGCTGAACCTTCATCCATGTATTTACCACTGAGCTGATGATCTGCAAAGTTTTTTTCTCAAATATTTGGGAAAGCAAGCTGGAGAGAAGGAACTTGAATTAGAAGAGAACTGTGTTGGACATAGACATAAAACCATTTTACTGTCAGACCATTTTAGAGTGACATTTTAAAAATCTTTTGATTCAAAAAAACTGACACTTTTTCTGTGCTCAGCATGAGGCATATTGGACATGTTTTTTTAACCAGTGTCCCTGAGCTCTGCCTTTCTCACCTTGAATTAAAACTCCTCACTACACCAGCTCCTTCATCTGAAGCAGCTGCTGGTGATGATCACTGTCAGCAGTAGTTCATGATTGCAGGGAGATGTTCTTGGAATAGATATATCCAACCCATTTGGTCCACAATGGGTTAGACTTTGCAATCACTTTTCTGTTGAATCTGCTTTTTAATCATCAATCATTTTATTCTGGGTCATATTGAATTATGCCATTAGTTTAATGTCAGATAATAGAAGCAGTTCCACACAGAGACTTAAAATTTCACTTGTGGAGGGATACTCAATGATATATACCACTCAAGGCTCTTCAGTTGTGTCTTATAGGCATAAAAATGGCATTTTTAGGTATTCTCAAATGGCTTCCTTTTACATTCTATTTTTCCTTCCTCAGAAAAGGAAGAAAACCTGTTCAATGGAGGGTTAACTATCCTTTGCTGAGTCTCTTGCTTAATTTTCATGCTCCAAAGAACCTCACAGTATAAACAATTTTACAAAAGAGAATTAACAGTTTTTTTCCCAAGGACCTGTCACAGGAACATCCAATCTGTGTAATTAAAGTATTGAGAATGCTGTTTGTTTTCTGGACGAGGTATGAATTACATAAGTGGTCATGGATAGAGTGTCTGGTGAGCTCTGGGATGATCAAACCCATTTATCATGTTTATGGGATGATGTTTAGGGAGCTTTATCTGCTCCACTGCTTGGACAGGAACAGCTATACCTTTGAAAAGCTTCTCAGAACCTTCTAAAATGCTTGTCCCCATCCTGATCTGACAGATGCCAACAGGAGTGTGTGCTGACAGACCCAGTGACAAGTCATTCTTTTCACTTCAGTCTGATTGAATTCCCAGATCTGAAAATCGAGTGTTCTTAATGCTTTTGGTCTAACTGAAATGTCTCTTCTAAACTGTAAGCCATTTATCTGAGTTCTAATCTCTCCTGCTGAGCTGTCACAGTCAAAAGGCAAATCTCCTTACCAGGCAGACAGATGCAGACCTGAAGGTATAGGGAGGATTTCAATTTTAAAGGAGAAGTTTTCATCTCCCTAGAACAGAAGTGCCCCAAGGACCCTTGTCACACAAGGTCTGGCCTGCACCCCACACAGGGGCAGAAGGCTAATTGTAGGTTGTCTGGCTGAAGGGTAGCCATATGGCACTGCACTTGGAGTAATATAATTAGTCTAATGTAAAAGGCAAGGTTAATCCTTTGAGGGACCTTTGTGTGGCACCACTGGCATTTGCAGATGTCTTAGGGTTTTTTGAGATGACGTTATGCCACAGTGTAGATGTCTGGGGCATAGCTCAGACACCTCACAAGGCCCATCCTTGATGGCAATGCTCCAGTGACCATGGATAGGTGCAGAGTTTCCAGGTGAGGGGCTTTACTCCCTTGCTGGAGCATCCTGCAGGAAAGTGGCTGACTAGAGTGCTTGGGACAATTCTAAAACTGCTGGTGGAGATAAGTGTTCACACCAGCAAACCTCTGGGGTGCAAACCAGCTGCTCTTTAGGAAGGATTTCAGAAGACCTTGCTGAGGTCATGGGACTCTGTCCTGCTGATACTGAATGCCCTGTGCTGACTGGGACTGTCTTCTTGTTTCTTCTTGTTTTAAGGTCAAGTGGCAGAAGGATGACATGGACAACAATTCCAACTTCTTCTCTGTCTCCTCGGATGGGCGGATTGTTTCATGGACTTTAGTTAAGGTAAATAGTAGGTGGCAATTTCTTTTTCTAGTCAAATTATAACCAATTGCCTCAGAAGTTCAGTGATTCATTAGTATTATTTTTATTTCTAATGAGGCCAGGTTTGAAAAGAAATGTTAGCAATAGCAGCTGGTGCAGTCACAGCTGGATCTGGTGCTCCATGTTAAACTATAAAATGAAGCAGGGTCAGCCTACTCATATGACCTCATTGTCATATTCCCTGCACCTGTAGCACACCATGGGCCTGAAAATGAGAGATCATTTTCCTGCTTGGCATCAGCAGGAATTCAGGCCTGGTCCTTGTTCTCACACTTTCTTTGTCCCAGATGGGTCAACTAGACACAGAACAAAATACTCTGCTTTATTCCACAGCTTCCAGATTCTCATCCCCAAAATGCTCCCCTACAGATTTCAATTTGGATTGGGAGAGGGCCAATTTAAATTTCTCCCCATATGGGACAGAGTGAGTAGCACAGAGTAAGCTTGTTTTTGCATGGCCGTGGGTTTCTCTCTGCCAACTCACATCTAATACAACTTCTTAAAACTAGTTTGCGTGCCCTGCCTTTGTTAGTTTTTTCCTTTTGGAGAATGTTGAAATATGTTGATAGCAACCTAGAATTAATGTCCCAAAATGACCCTAGAATTCATGTCTCTGAATCCCAATGTGTGAGTTTTTGTGCTGGCTATTTCATTTTACGTTTGAAAATTTCAAATCTCCTGCTAAAAAATAATTGTATTGCCCTAAATATGAGTTTGAAGCAGCTGTCCCATTATTCCTCAACAAAAGAAGAAATTTCTTTACATCCTAGGATGCTCATTTTTCAATCTGTTATAGCAAGGTTTGCCTGTTATGAAATTTTTAGGCTGCCATTTATGCGGCCATGGCAGGGATTAATTTTTAGCACTATATGTAAATCTTAGCCTCATGTCCAGTTCAGCAACAGGAGCATCTTCTAATGAAGAGTGTAAGCACAGGCATATGGCACAGATTTTGAAGTTGTTTTTTCATAAGCTTTTCCACATTCATACATGCAGCTTCAGAGTCAAAAATCCCTTCTACAAGTGCATTCCAAGTCCTTCTCGCAAAAGAGCTCTCTAGACAGGGATAGACCCAGCTCCCAACTCCTGCCTTATCCCCTGAATAGGAATGCCCAGAAGATTTTTGTTGAAGTGGGCAATACGTGCCTGCAGCCAGACACATCCAGCTGAGGTGATTTGGCAGGGTGCACTTGCCACCTGAGCCCCTGAGTTGTAACTGAGTGTGCCCAGCATGGGCCCCTTAGTAGGCAGGAAACACTGGCAGAAGTCTCTTACTTCAGAGAAATGCCACAACTAGGACAACCTAAGAGTCTGCAGATTGATTCTGATAGCAGCTCACCAAGCAGAGGGTCTTTTGCACCAGTGCTTAATTGTTTCTACATCATAATCTGTGTTTTTGCTGTGCCTTGAACACATAGATATTCCTTTCTAAGTATCCTTGGTGTGACTTCTAAGATCTGATTCCACTTAGCACATTGTCATTTCTACTTATTCCTTGCATTACTGTGATGAACTTGGCCTTACCCATGTGAAAAGACTAGTTTTGTTTTGGTTTTTTTTTCAGATGAAATTACCTCTGAAATTGCCAGAATTGGTATTTACTTAGTAGGCAGGGGTGGAAAACAGAAACATTTTAGGTGCTGTCTGCTTTGGACATTTTTTGGGGGGAACAGATATTCAACAGAGACAACAAGACACAGGATGTAAGGAATATTTTATTATTATCTGTTGGGTTTTTATCCAGCGAGGAAAAATGGACAATCTGATTGAATTCCAGTTTCACAAGAATTTTTTCTGGGTTTCATTTAGGGTAAAACTGAAGACACTCCGGAGGTTTTCTATTCTACAAAACCATGGTGCAAAAGGGAATAAATGAAAGAGTGCTTTGTTAATCTTTTTGACAGAACTATCCAGAAATAAAGCTTCTTCAAACACTGGGAGCCGTTTGACACTTCCAAAGCTGAGAGCACAAAGTAAATAACTTCATTCTTTCTTCCAGCTGAATATTTGGGAAACCACATGCAAAATTTGGATAGAAGAGTTGTCAAATGTTAGCCAGGGACAGTTGATCTGCCTTGACCATAGTGGTTGTCTCTGTTAGAAAGGGGCAGAATCAGTTTGGACATGAAAAAGCATATGAGTTCTGTCTACTTAGACTGTCTGGACTTGACCTTGGGTCCTCAGGATGCAGGAAGGATGCAGGACTTCTGCTGCTGGACGATTCTATGCCCCCACCTTGGGTGCACACATTGCCTATCAAAAAGGAGAAATGTCGCAGTCATTTCAAAGAATTGTTTGGGATGCAACATGGCATTGCCTCTCAGGCTGATGCTCAGCAATCCCAGGCTTGATTAGCAGTCATAGTTCACCCTCTCCTGTGTGACCTACAGCTAAATTACTGAACAGCTCTGGGCCTGCTTCATCACTTAAGGCTAGCAAGAACTAAGGGGAAAACAGCAGCTGTAAGGCCTGATTCACTAATGCTTACAAAGTGCTCTGCAATTATTAGGCAGAAGCAACATATTATTGCTCAGTATTCCTGGAAGGCCAAATTGTCAGCAGGCTGTTTACCCAGAGGAATATGTGAATGGCTCTGGTAACAAAGAGCCTCAGGAACAGAAGCATTTTTTATGCTGTGAAGCTGGGTACAAGATAAAACCAGCACAGCAGGGGAGTCTGCACAAGCAGGGTCCTTTGTGAAGGAGAGGGGCTGCAGAAAGTATCCATAGGGCCTCTGCCAGGTGAAGGTGCTGGGAGAAATCTTCAGAGGAAGGCTGCAGAAAGGTGTGTACTTAGAAAAATGGTCTCTTGAGGTTTGCCTTTCTACCAGACCACGGAGATAGTGTGCTAGCACATTCTGGGCCTGCATAGATCACATGTGTGTCACACTGGGTATATCAACATAACCAGCTGCTGGCAGCTCCAGAGCTGCTCTTCAGACCAGAGTCATGTCTTGGACAGGGCACATGCTGTCTGGAGAGCTTGCAGACCTGGGAGCCTGAATAGGGGCAACTGCTCAGCTTGTCCTCTCTGCACTCCCAACAGCCCACCATCACTCCTATATGTATGTGCAGTGGAATGTGCTTTCTCCTGATTACTCTGGGCACTCTCTTTCAGCACATGTACACCAGCATGTGTGGTCTCTTTCTTAGCATCACTCCTGACTTTACCCACTGAATCAGATTTGTAACCAGTATTCTCTAAGAGCTGCTCAGTTCTGCAGACTCTGCAGGAGTCTGTCCTGCTTCTTTCTGCTCTCTCAGAGAGCAATTTACTGCCATCAATAGGCCAATGCATGTGGGTGTGCAGCAGTGAGAATTAGTGAGAAGATTACTTTATGGTGTTTTGACCTTTGTTTAATCTTCTGCAACTTTGAACCCCCAGATTATGATAGAGATGCGTTATAGGACATTGTCTCCTCTCAACTGCAGTACTGAACTGGTGCCCACAATATCTTCTCCCACGTCCCCCATCATGAAAATTCCTGGGGTTGACTTTGCCAGGTAGAATCTCTTTTTCCACCTCCTACTCTGGGCTAAGAGTAGCTTCAACTACCACTTAATTCACTGAGATAAGAAGTTATGCTTAGTTCCCACTGTGCTTCAATGGGATATTTGCAGATTATACCATCTAGGCCACAGCTCATACTACTCACTAATCATTAGTTGTTGTTGTATGTTCTTTTTATCACATAATAAGAGAATCACAGAATGTATGGGGTTGGAAGAGACCTCTGAAGCCCCAGGGTGTTCCTATAGTCACAAACAACTCCATCCTTCCGTGGTATTTCAACTCCCAAAACTGGTCTGAGAATGTATATTTCCTGCTGGTAGTTTCTCTATATTTACTTACCTTGTGTCTGTTTGCATCTGTCTTTTGTCTCCCACCTCAACTGTAAACTCTTTGGGACACAACCTTTTGATCCTGTGTTCACCACCTTGCACAGCAGTATCATGAGAGTTCTTTAGAACTCTGCTGAGAACAGAAACATGGGGCAGTTTTCCTTGTGCTTGCTAGATGGTGCTGGAATCTCAGAGCCCATGAAGATGAGAGTATTTTGAACTCAGGCTGCTTTGGGAATAACAAGAAGATGTTAGAAGCAGGAACTGGCAAGATGATAAGTTACTATTCATTAATGTGGGGCTTTAGTTAGCTCCACAAGAATATGAAATATCCATCTTAAACCACCCAGGGTGGTTTAACTAAACACTACCATTTAAGCTGACTATGCCAACTTTCACTAAAAAACACTGACCCAGAAACTGCAAATTTTCCAGGTCAAGTGTACATGTTGAGGTAATGTACCAGTGGCTCTCAGTTCCAGTGCACCAAAGCATCAGTTTCCTGAAGGTTTTATGGAAAACACCATGTTAGCAAGCTGCCAAATGTGAAACATTAAGCAACTTCTGGGCAGCTTTTTAAAATTCCTCCATAAAATTTGCCATTTCAAAGTACTGAATGTCTCTGTATTGTTGCTGCAAAGCATGCTATTCATGTGGAATCTCCTCTGCCTGCAGAATGAGCTGGTTCACATGGATGTCATCAAGCTGTCAGCAGATGGAACAACGATGCAGGGGCCAGAGGGGCTGCAGCTGCAAATGCTTGGTAAGAGCCCAAGTCCTTGCCATACTGATTAATTGCTGACACAAAGCCTCTAATCACTCATTCTGGGAAATTAAATTGAGAGCAGGGTGTTGAGATGGAAAGGAGCTGAAGGAGGGTGACGCCTCCTTGCTTTCATCATGCAGTAGGGCAAAATCTGTCTGGAGTAATGGCCACTGAGTCGAGTTTTGCTGGTTACATACTGCCTTTACTTACATTAAAATATTAATTGAACATTAATGCAAGAAGTGTACATTTTACTGGACTATCTCTGTTTGGATAAAGCACATACCTGTTTATGTCAAAATTCAGTTATTTTCTTACTGAGATCTGGACTGGCAAAATGAAGATGAAAAGCTACCTCTGCCTTTTGCTGTATGCACAGTTCAGGCAGCCAGGTTTGGGATGTGCTTCATCGAGTTTGGGCTCTGTAGAAACACAGCATCTATTCTGAGCTACTATGTTAGGCTTCCTCCATACAAAGTGGAGTCAGTGCAGTTCTTCTAGGCTGAATCCACTCATCCTGATCATCCTGCACTTGAGATGGTATGGGATGAGTCAGCTCTGGAGGTCCTGAATAATGCAAGGAAGTTCTCGAGGAATCCTCTTATCATCCTTCTACACCTGCTTTTGGCTGAGAAGATGGGATCTCTGTTTGGAGGACAGCCTTGCTCTGCTTTTAAGAATTGCTGTGTTTCTAGGCTAGTAACTTCTGAGCAGTCTGTGGTAAGCTTTGCAGTGCCACATAGGTTGCAAGAAGCCATCTAAAGCAGCACACTGCAGAACTCTTGGGGGCTTTGGGATTATTTGTTAGTGTTACTGGGAAATGGATTTTCAAAGACTTGTCTTGAATATTTAACAATCTATTTGAATATTAAAAATGCAGATGGTATTAGAGAGTTGAAATTACTGTAACAATTCTTTTGAGAACTACATTTTGTTAATGTTAAAGAGATAATGTTTAAGGCGACTGCCTGTACAGAAACTTTCTGTGACTCTGTGCTTCTGAGCCTTATCTGCTTGTTCCTGTTTCTCATCTGAGGATTGCTGTGGGTATCCCTGCTGGCAGGGACAGCCTCAGGTAGCTCTGGTACCCAACAGTCTTCTGCTCAAGAGAAGTGATGAAATTTTCTTTCACCAATATGTGAACTGGCTTTCTTGGATGATGATGCATCTGCCTCGGGAGCAGAAGCTACAAAATCTCAATGAGTCACATCCTGTCTGTGGTTGACACCTGTTTTAAACATAGTTCACAATGTTGCACAATTCAGGGGTTTTGACATTAACAGAATCCTTCTGTCCCTAGCAGAGGATTTCTTCACAAATCACATTCTTTGCTATTGGCTTTATTGAAGTGAGCCTGCTAAATGGATTCTGAGTTAAAGGCAAAAAGAGCACAGGAAGGTATGATGGGATATTTTTTCACTTGGCTCTTTTATGCGTAGGAAACCACTTACATTTTTGTAGATATTAAACAAACAGAAAAGATCTGTTCTTCCTCAATAGGAGGTTGCCAGATCCTTACAGTATTTATGTTTGCATCAGGCAATATCAACTCTTACCAAAATGAGTTCTGGGCTAAAGTGGTTTCCAGTTCCTTTCTGGTTCTTTCAGTGCCCTTTTACATGTCACTGGGGTGGCTGTTCAAATTGCAGGTCTTGGGGACATGCACAGCTTGGAAAGTTTAGCAGAAGGGGTGGCTTTGATTTCTTTTGGGAGCTTCTGGCTAATAAATCACTTCTGAAAACACAGGCAGTGTGTGTTTACCATAGGCAGGAAGCATATTTTGGCCAGCTGAACCAATTCTCTGTGTGAGAGATCTTTCTTTTGTTAACAGGCAGCGGGACATCGTTTGATTTTCACAAAAAGATAGACTATTTGTTTCTCGTTGGTACTGAAGAGGGCAAGATCTATAAGGTAAAAATGATATCTTTATCCTTTGTTTTACATCCTCTGACCCATGTGTGTCTTTCAGGCTCTTTGTCTGAACTGTTTGCTCAGGTGATAACAAAGTACATCTTCAGAGCCTGGTCCTGCCCTGGGATGCCTGTGGTGAGCCTGAGACCAGACCAGCACTGCAGAGGGTCACAGACAACTCTCTGCACACACCCAATTAAAACCCTCTTTTGCAGAAACATTTTTCATGCAAACTGCATCCCTGAAAATGCTGTGCAGATTACAGCTGTGCAAGTGAAGTGCTAAGTAGGATCAGAGCAGAAGTTAAAAGGCATTGATCCTCTGTCCCCATGACTATGGGGAAATGGCAGGAAAAATATCAGCTCATTGCCTTTTCAGACTTTTTATCCTGTCAGGAGTGAGTCTAATGAAGCCGTATTTCCTATGGATTAGTGTCCTGCAGCCCTTCCCTTCACAATCACATAGAATCATAGAATCATTTGGGTTGGAAAAGACATGTAAGATCTTTCTAGATCCTTTCCCCAGTCTCACTTTTTCCTTGCTCTCCTATCTCTAGTCCACTGTTGCATACTAAAACCTTCCTCCTCCTGATCACCCCATGCTGTTCCCAGCTCAGTAGTCCCACCTCCACATTGTAACCCTTGTTTCCTGCAGACAGTGCTGGCTACCTCCCCTCCAGTGCCCTCCTGCAGCTGGTGCCTTGATTCTCAGTGCCAGGCAGGAGTATCAGCCAGCCAGCCCCAGCTGTATGGTGAGTGCAGTCACACTGTGCTTACCCTTCCCACACTGGGGCACTGCCCAGATGTTTTGTACTCTCCGACCATTGCTTTTAAAAATGTGCAAGACCTTAATGTTATCACATCCCACATGCTGCCAGCTTTGGCTGAAAATGCCAGTGAGGACAAAAGTTGTTTGTGAAGAGAGATGAGCACACAGAGGGACACAGGCATCATGTTTTCTTGATAAATTGAGTTAAAAATAGGAAGTTTTGAGTTCTGCTGTATTTAGCCTTGAAAATAAAGCTGGTGGCGCCTTCCTAATACAACTGTTATTTGCACAGCATTCCTCTGAGCTGGCTCTTTGGCTCTGTAAAATCTGTAGCTACAGTCCTTCATCGTGGGGGGTAGACAGTCAGCAGAAGGCTGACACACAGGGCAGATACATCCAGACATCTCTAGAGGATGATCCAAACTCCTTCCCCCATATCTCACCTGCAAAATGACCCTGAAACAGAATAAGGACCCAAAGGAAATCACATCCTGAAATCAGTATCAGTCATTTAGGCATCCCTTGCAGAGGGATGATGCTGATTGGAATCTCTCCTTCTGCCAGGAAGTATATGGGGAGAATTTTTGAGTAATGCTCATTTGCTTTGGACAAGATAGGTGCAGAAGGGAGGTGGGAGGAGTGGGCAGCTGAGCTATTGGCAGTGGCCAGTGGATAGGTCCACTGTTTTTTTGTTGATGCTTTCAGAACACAGGACATCCAAAAATTCATGGGCAGATGTTCTGAGCTGTCTGGTCACCCACAGGAGTTGGTACCCTGGGTATTGTACTCTAAGTTGATGGGTACTGTTGTGTTTAGTCCTGATCAAAAGGCAGTAAGGAACCACAGGTTTTAAATTTATCTGTGATTGGGTGAGTGATGGATGTGGGTGATTGTGGCAGTGGATGTCAGTGTCTCATTCAGGACTGTATCTTGGCTGAGTTACACAGGAAAGAAAGCTCTTCATGGAGGAGCACTGGACAGGAGAGAATTTGACATTGAAAAAGCTGTCGGTGTTTCTGCCTTAGATAATCTCCAGTGAAACTGGAACTAGGATGCAGTTTTAACATAAGAACTGATCCCAGCCATGAAGCCATGCAGATATTTTAGCAGTTCTTGTGCCAAATGTGGGGAGATGCTGATATATAATGTCTCTCCTTTCATTGTCAGGGTTACTGGTGTGCAATATTCTTGCATTGGTGAGCCACTGTGAAAAGTAACCATTGTGCAACACAGTCCTGTAAAACCCTGTTCCAAGGGCAGGAAGCACCTGTCTTCCATCAGACTGTAGGGGTCTAGGACAACACAGGGAAGAGAAATCTTTTGTGTAGCATGAGCAGATTTTCACAGTATCTACAAAAACCATGAGGAAGAGTGGTTCCACACTTAGCATCTCCCAAGAGCTTGCTACAAGCATTTTCAAAGTTTTGGGGTCAGCTGCTGCTCCAGTTGTTTGTCAAGGAATACCATGCTCCTTCATCATGTACTTTACTGAAACACTGCACATATAAACCCCTTACTGGAGCTGCCCATGAATTGCCTTCTGCTGCCTTGCTCCACTTGGATCCTAGGAGCAGGGCCAGTCCCACAGTGGTCTGAGCAGCTCTCAGGTCCTGTGGAGAACTGAGCTGCCCAGTTCTCTGTGCTGCACTTGAATCTTGATTGAGACAGACAGACTCCTCACATGCTCTCTGAGTCAGGGATCAAACATGGGCTGCTCTCCCCATGGGTCGAATTTTAGATAATTTCTTAAATAAATTGGAAAGTGAATTCCAGGGATTTTTTTTTTTTTTTTATTTCCCCAGAGAGCAGGCATGCCCACAAATAGTGTGATAATATGTTAATTCTTTAGCTGCAGGACAATTATGGTGAAGTTCTGAAAATGGCTCAGTTAATAGTGTTTCTGAAGCCAAGAAATCATTATCTAAATTACACACAGACCAATCTATTGCCCTTTTTTGTAGAGGAGAAACTGTTTCTGCATTAATATGATTCTGTAACGCAATTCTGAATGCTTTTTTGCATATCTTACTTGCTATTTAGGAATTGTTCAGCTTGGCATCAAAAAGTATGGTCTCTGAGATTCGTGTTGAAACATTGTGACTTTCAGTCTTTGGTCAGAATACCTTCCAATAAACACGCCTTCAATAGAAAAATTGTGAGGAAATTTGAATACACTCATGTAAGAAAGGCTTTGGTTTTTTTCACTGTTAGACAGTTTTCTGGAGAGTAACAAATGAATATAATAAAACCTAGTGCAAGACTGACTAGAAGAAAAGGTTATTCTAATTTTAAACAAACATAATTTCTCGTATTCTCTTAAAGTATATACCAAAACATTGTTATCTTTCAGTTTGGGACAGGATTATTACTGTTATTACAGATGACAAAGGATGGTGCCTGTTGAATCCTTAGCACATATCTTGAGTTTTCCCTGAAAGAAGATGAAAAAATATTTTCTGGACAGGCTCTGACTTCCAGTGACCATTTAGTAATAGAGAGATCATTCGCCTCAGTGTTTAGCCTTACTTTGTCTTAGGCAAATTCTGGATATTTTATGGTTTCAGTTCTGTTCTTCATCTCCTCTCCACCTTTTCTTTGGGGCTTCTATCTGTGTTCTGCCTGGTTGCCTGATTGCTGGACTGACTGTATTTTTCAATAATTACCACAAGTTCTTTGTTTTACCATTTCCTTTTGTTCCTCTTGATGTGTTCTTGCGCCTTGGTTTCTGCTTGTGAGCCGTTCTGGAAATCTCATCATTTCTATTACAGATCTCTACAAGCAACCACTGAGCTAAAACCAGGAGAGTCTCTGGTGTAGATGGTGACAGCCTGTCCACCACAACATGCAATACATTTGTATCTGGTTTCTGAAGAGCATCTGGGTGTCCTGAGTTGCCTGGAAGTGCCAGTGTTGGGCAGCACTGTCTTTCTCTTGCCAGATACAAACCTTCTCTGAAAAAATTGCTCTTGGATTTCTGTATTGCGTAGATTCTCAGTGTTCCTGTTAGTGAACTGAAGAAACCCTCTACCTTATAAGGACAGTAATAACCACCCATTCACTGGGTATGTGGGAGAGTTTTGTGTCAGACTAACGTCTAGCGTAAACTGAAGTGCTGTTGATGAAGATTATTCATAAGTTTTGTGTCCTTAGAGTTCTCATTTTCTGTCAGTATTCCTCCCCCATGTTTTGTAGCCTTGTCAAGAGTAGTCTTTAGTTCCCTGCATTGCCATAGATGTATTTTTGCATTTCTGTCTCATCATAAAAATACTGTTTACCATTCAAACACGTCTACCGTCACTTGAATAGGAGAAAAACACTACCAGCAAATTTGAGCAGTGCTCTAGAAGCTCAGAAAGGTTGCACAAATTCCTTCTCTCTGAATCTAGTCATCCTCTTCAAAGCTCTCTTGTCAGGATTTAGGTGTCACATATTCCAGTGGTTTTGTTTTCATACTGACATATCTAATAATTGTAGGGTTCTTGAACTGAATAGTAGGGAAAGACTTTACCAGCAGTTGTAGTTAGCTCAGAAACTGCTTCTATTTATTAAAGTCATACTTCTTTTCTGAGCTTTTTCTGAAGTTTGTGGTGTTTCTTCAAAATGCATCTTGGGAAGAAAGCAGCCCTGTCTTACACTCAGAGATAATGGTAAGGGTTGTGATTAATGTAATGTGGACCTGGCAGGCACTGCCAGAGCACAGTGGATGCCTTTAGGCTAAAGCACACATGCAAGGTTCATTTCTCACAAAGGACACAGGTAGGAGTTTGCCCTATAGAAATATTTTTGCTGCTTATTTCATAGAAAAAAATGCAGATCCCTTTCCTGTCATGGAGATTGCAAAGGCAGTTCTGTGGATCAGCACATCCCAGAGCATGGTGGATCTCTGGATCTCCTGTTCCAGTGCCGAGAGAACATCGATCAAGGTCTCAACCCCCACAAGCCTTTGAAAACAGGGCACTGAACATTCTGTTGGAGGCAGACAAATCTGGTTAAAATCTCCTTCTTCAAAGTTCTCAGGTATTAAGGACCTTCAATCCACACACTTGGAAGGACAGATGGACAAAGCAGCTTCTCTCTTGTGTTAATTACTTGTGACCCATTCTGTCTGTTTCCAGCAAACTGACTTTCAAAACAAGCCAAGTACGATTTTCCTGATGGCTGAACATTAAGAATTATGAAGTAACATTATGAAACATGACATTTAAGGAGACTTTGGTCCCACAGTTAAATGCAGGGGCAGCAACACAGAGTATACAATGAACTATTAGCAAGCTTATAGATACTGTCAGTAAATTTCAGTGGGACATGAGCCACTTTCTTGTTTCCATTTCTTACCACAGCAAGCCTCTCAGGGGTGTAGGAGCTACTACTGTGGGAATGGTTTAGCACCCTTATTCCAGTACATGCACTGTGAACAGTACCCAGACAAGAAATGTCATTTGTAGTAAACAATTGAGCCTTATGATTATTTAGATTTTTGATTTGCAAGGATTAAAGTCATATAACACTTCAGCAATCCTGCTACTTGTGGCAAATACTTGACAAATGGTGTGGTGCTGCATTCAGTAGGGGATAATGAAAAGTCATTGCTGTGACAGTAGTGAGGCTAACCAACAGAAAATCCTGAAACCAGCTCCAAGGTCCTGTATGGATACAGCTTGTGTGAGAACACAAGTAATATGACATTTCATGTGAGAGTGAGTCTTTGTTGCTAGTGAAGAAAGCCTCTAATGTGCTTGAAGGGAAGGAGGTTTGGGGAGAATAACCTAAAATATGTGTACACATAACTGACAGGATCTAGATCAAGTCCCCTTGCAGCCAATTAGATTTTAATTTCTCCCTGTTTCATATGCTCATGCACAAAGTGACTTTTCCAAGGGTCCCCAATATTTTCCTTTTCTAGCTTATGAAGATGTCCTTCATTTTGCAATACAGCTCCACCCACAGCCGTGATGCTGCTGGTCTGACCCTTGCACGTCTGTGTGGGCACTGTCCAGTTCACAGGCTGCTGTTGGCTGGCCTTCAGTGGGGTCCCCTGCCCTGTCAGGGACATGCCTGAGTCCTGGACAATCTCTGTGGATCTCATACACTCTGGGAAGTCTCAAGTGGTACAGCAGAAAAAGTTGCAGAGTGGTACAATGGGGCAGGCTCTCTGAGCAGGCTGTCCAGGGTGGTGACAGGAGAGGACTTACAACATCTTTCCAATACCATTAGAGTCAAAGGGAGCAGTAAGACTTTTGTGTGCTGAGAGCACTGTTACTAAGATTTTAACTGTGAGCAGTGCTCTGAGCATTTGTGCTCCTAAGTGGTACATGGTGCTGTGAGCACACAGTGCTCCTGAGCAGCACAGGGATGTTCTCCCCTACCTTTCTTGTGAATCTTTTACACAGGAGAAGCACAGCAGGAGCCCAGGCTGGCAGGAAGACAATGTTGCTCCCACAGTCAAGAATGGTCTCTGGGACCAGGCTGTTTAAACTCAACCAGACAACTTCAATTTCTATCTGTGTGTGTTGCAGGATGCTGCCTGCAAGTAGAGTGAAACAACAGGTGCTAAATTATTGATTTTCAGTAGCACCTCTGGGTACCAGCCACCTCTTCCCAGCCAGCTCAAAAGATCCTGAGGGGTCACATATGTCATCAGAGGCAACTTTCTACATGAATTTAGGTTTTGGGAGGTCTAGCTCTGATTACTGAGTAGTTCTTTCCATTGCAGTGTTCAAAAAGCTATTCAAACCAATTTCTGGATGTGTTTGAAGCCCATCACATGCCTGTGGACTCAGTCAGCTGGAATCCCTTCCACGTGAAAGTCTTCATTTCCTGCAGCTCTGACTGGACAGTCAAGATTTGGGATCACACCATCAAGTAAGTCCAGCCGGGTCCCAGTGTGGTCAAGGAAGTCCAGCCTGACATGCCAGTAGCACATGTTGACTCTGCTCATACCTCAGTCTCAGTTTCCTTCCCAGATGTTGATAATGATAATTGGTGTTTTTTATTTTTTATACTCAGATTTGTGTTCCCCAGGTATGAGGTGTAAGATATAGCATCGGCTGCCCCAGGAACTTGCCAAGCAGCACAGCTCAGCACAGAGCCTGGCTGCTTTACTTCGATCTGGCTTCCTTCAGGCAGGACCTACTATAGCAGTGAAATGCTACAGACAAATGTCAGGGACTGGCTTCTAACTTCAGGGACCAGAAACCTCCTAAAAGCCAGAGAAGAAAAAAACTAGGGACATTTTAAAATATGAAATGAAGGTCAGGGTTAGTGGTTAAGGAATGTCTGGTTTCAATAAGGAAATTGATTTTGTTGTAAATCAGTCAGAATCACATATTTCCTGTTGCCAATACTGCTCTAATATTCAATGTTGTCAGAAGTCCAGAGAAGGAAGATAATTTTTTCCCATATGATTCTTGGTATTAACCAGACACTCCATCTTGTTGTGTGTGTTGGGAAAATGTTTTCAAAATGCTTTCCAAAAGAAAGACATGTGCTACCTCTCCTCTCATTGCAGCAGGTCAAATCCTGACCCATTTATATTTGTGCTCAGCTTTGCTTTGCCTTTGCTCACACTCTGGCTGCTGTCTGACATAGAGAAATACCCATCTCCCACTTCTGCAACATCCAAGTATTTGTGGCTTAATTACACTTCCAGAGTGGCACGTGTTTACATGAATTCTTCTCTCTGTGTCTTTCTTACAGGACTCCACTGTTTGTTTATGACCTGAGTACTGCTGTAGGGGATGTGGCGTGGTCTTCTTACTCCTCCACGGTGTTTGCTGCAGTCACCATTGATGGCCAGGTGAGGGGCTGGGAGGACACTGCTCTGATTTGAGCTGAGAGAAAGTCAAAGGAGATTAGGGCTGAGCATGGGAATAGGCCAGCCCAATCCTGGCCAAACGTATCTAGGAGCCACCATCAGAAACCCACCCTCTATTGTGCTTTTCTGCCTTTGGCATAACATCCCTGGCATTAATCTTTCAGTCCTCCCCAAAGTTGGTGTTGCAGATGCATACAAGTCCCTCCCTGCTCACCTGTTCACCTGTTAATGTGAGTGCAGGTGTGCAGCTTGCACATGGTATGACTAAAACACTGAAATTCTTTGATACGAAATCCCCAGTACATCCCTGGGGACGGAGAGATAATGTTCCAGATCACAGCTCTCCTATACAAGTTGGCATTAGGGCATTGGTTCTGAACTTTCAAGGTGTAGAGAAACAATAGAATAAAGTCTTTATATACTTACACTGATATTTAAAAATCAATTATAGTAATATGCCTAGAGTCAGCCAATAGAAATTTGTTCCAGTTAAATAAAATAAATTTTTTTCCACCCTATGGAGCTGTCTCTGAGAGTAATAGTTTGATAATGAATTCTGTAGACCAGTCCTAATATTGGCATGATGGCAGTTATATTGTTGCCTCTAGCCATGTATTGCAGTAGCTCAGGTGGTTAATTTGGTCCTGGCAAATAGCCAGGACATGTAGCTATCCATCAGTACTGGTTGAGTACTGTAAGAGCATATTGCTCTAACAAAAGGATAGCCTTTATGTATCCCTATCATTGAATTGATGCCTTGGCTACTTTATTGTAGTTTAACCTTTATTTTATAGCAAGAAAATAATATCACTGATACACTGCCTCCGGCTGTGACTTTGTCTCTCCTAAGCAATAGAAATCTCTTCACTGGGTCACCTGGGCTCCCTGGAAGATGCCACAGAGTGCCATAGAATGTTGATGCTCTTTTTTCACAGTTAGGGCCAGGATTGGGTTCTTCTTTGGGATCTGTCTCCAGTCTCCCATACACCAAATGAAGAGCCTGCTTGAAGGCAGCGAGATCATTCAGTGTATCACACCCTCTGACTTGTTTTCCACTAGTGACATTGTGTGTGCAAGGGTTCTGCTGGCAGTCACAGCTTTGGTTGAGTGCTGGGTGAGCAGGGCAGAGAGTTGTAGATACCCCAGCTGTGTCCTGGTGCCCAATTGTGGGGAAAAACATGGAAATGTCTGCAGACAGGGATACATCTTGGGCATCATGAACAGGTGGAGGATAAACACTGTGTGTACTTGGATTTCCTACTTATGTGGTCAATTTTTGGCAGTGATAGCTTATCTCTAGAGATGCTTCATACCACTTGAGTTCTGTCTCAGAGCTTTACCTATTGCAGAGAAGCTGTTGTGGTCTTGGCAAGAGTTTGTGCCATGGGATCTTCCCATCCCACCCACAGCTTGTCCTAGCCACATTAGCCACAGCATCCATGGACCTGGAGCCTATATGAGGCTACTGATAAAGCAAAAAGCCTGTTTGAGTTAGCAGCACTGCACCTAGCATCTCACTTGGCTATCCATAGATCTAAATCAGTAGTCCTAAGTAGAAGCTAAGTTATTAGGATCTGATTCTGCTTTATGCCTTCTATCCCAAATTCTGAGAAGAGTGGCCATCAACAAGGAGCAGCCAAAAACTGGCCTGGCTAGCAGGACAGGTCCAGGCAAGAGCTGCCTTCCTATTGCAGTAGGTTGGCCAGGGCTGATGCTGATAGGAATACTCTCTGTGTTAGCTACTAACATGATGGCTGCAGCTTGGTGTGTCTGAGACACAGCATAGTTGCTATTGAACAGAACCTTCTAGATCTGCAGTGGAAGTGGAATAAATAGTTGTTTACAACCTTTTCTATTCTGGACATATTCCACTTTGTAGCAGAGTGCACTTCTTGTGAATAACTCAGTGCCTCGCAAAGAGCAGGCTCCATTAATGCTGGAAAAAAAAAAAGTCTGCATTAACAGGATGTTCTATGATTCTCCAGAACAGAAAAATACAGGACATTAAGCCAGAAAATAAAACATTAACGGACTCCTGTTTACAAACTGCCTCTATCTTGGCATCTGCACATAATCATGCCTGCAAAATTTGAAGGTTGCCTGGAGGTGGTTTTAAAACTAGGCCCTAATTGCAGTCTTCAGGAGATACCTGGCATATTCTCTAAAACACTTTTTCTTGTTCAAGCTGATGGTATGTGTCCAAAATGTGCATGAGCCCCTTAAGACTGGCTTGAAAATTAAGGCATTTTAGAATATAAAAATCTCTTAATCCCCATGAATCCTGGAGGTAGGGATTTAATAAAAGCTGTAAATATCAGGGTCATTATGATAAAATGTGTTTGTTGGCAGTTGGGCATCTGCTTTGGACAGCACTGCCTCTTCATAAATAACCCAAGTGTGCACATTCCTCCACTGGTGCAGTGGATAGTAACTGCTACTACTGCTCTCCATCATTTTCTGGTTAATTTCCTTAGTTTCCTGCTCTGCTTGCTGATCATTTTATTTCAGAAAGATCATAAACAGAGATTCATAAAAGAGAACACTTTGTGTTGTAGATGGTAAAAGCACGACAGGAAGATAAAGGCTTCTGGGATGAGAGACCCACTTTGGAAATTAAAAAAATTGGAGGTGGATTTGAATACCTGGACACTTCCATTTAGGGTACAGGAAATGTGGTGATATTGGCCAGCTTATTGTAAGGGCAGAGAAATGGAAGGGATGGAATTCAGTCCTGCAGCATTCAGCAGCATTTGCTTTTGGAAGTTTGCTTTAAGTCCATCTTAAACTTAAAGCATAAATAATAATTGAAACATGTAAAACTGGGAGTCATACCTCAAATTTCCTCTTGGTCTTCTTTTAGTTACTTTCATTAAAGAGGGAAATGATGTTGGCATTTCCTCCACTTGTGTGTGTGCAGAATTCATGCATGAGTTTTTACATGCAGCTTGTAAAAAAAGCTGAAGACTCATATCACAGGTGTCCTCCTGTCTGGATCCCAGGCTGTGGGTCATAGCTGCCCTAAGCAATGGGTGTGATGGTGTGGTCAAGCTGGGCTTTTTCATCCTGGAGAAGGAGCCCAGCAGCCTGCCAGTACCATCAAGGAGATCATTGAGAAGTTAGAGCCAAGAGGTTCCCAGCAGCACATGAAGTGATGATGAGACATAACAGCTAAAGTCAGTTGAAATGAGGGGTTTGGGCAGATATATGGAAAACTTTTACTCTGAAGGCAGTCAGATAGTGAAATAGCTTGCTCAGAGAGGGTGTGCTGTCTCAGTCCATGGAGCGCTTCAAGACCAGGTTGGACAGAGCCCTGAATAACCACATCTGTCCTCAGAGTTCACCCTTTAAGCAGAAGCTTAGAGACTTCTGTGAGTCTCTTTCAACCTGAATTGTCTTCTAATCCTATGATCCTGTGAAATGTCTGGTGAAAAGTAGGATCCCAGGGGTTTTACCATAGACTTGTACACAGTACAAGTCCATTTGCTCTCGTGTTTTTGTGGGCTGTGTTCTTCGTTACTTAGTACAGCAAGAGAAAGGTCCTGGTATAACCATCTGTAGTAAATATTGATAGCCTCAAGATAAATGCCATCCAAGTGTTCACTCTGCAGAGAAAACTGGTCAGACATGTGCTCCAGGGCTTTTCCCCATCAGTGAAACTGTTGACCTTTCAAGATGTGAAATACTTGAAGCAACCCAAACCTTCAGGAAGTTAGTTAATGGTTTGTGCTGCTGCTCAGGAAGTGAGTGTGCTCTTTCCTGCTTATATAAACCTATTTCACTGTTTGTACAACTGTTTTGAATGTGAAGCCTTGAAGACCAGCTTTCTGTTGAATCTAAGTCATAGTATAACATGCCAAGGGTATTCTGCCAGTTGTTCTTAATGCCCATCCTTTCTCAGTAAAGAGCAAAACACTTTCTAAGTGATGGCACATGTGAGTGTACACAGAGCAATTTGCAGAAACTTGCTGGCCTTTACCATAGACTTGAAACAATAACCCAACTCTGTCTTCAAAACATGAATGATTTTGCAGACAGGAGGCATGTTAAAGCTTTCAGGTTTGCAAATATTTGCCTGGGTATTTTTTACTTAGTCCTCTCTTTGTAGGGCATGAATCAGGGGTGCCAGCAGACCTCTCATCTGTTGATGCTTTTGCCCTGAGGTGTCAGGGCAGTGAACATGACTACAGATGCCCTTGCTGCATTTGAATCTTTCCTCCTCCTGTTGTGCAGTAGCCCAGGGGGATTATCTGTACCTTATGGGGCCACCACCACCTCTGCAGGGCTGGGACAAGATCTTGCCTGGCTCTGCACTGTGACCAGGGCAATTGCAGAGGTGTAAAGACACCGAATGAGCATGACTCTCTTTACCATCACCCAAAAGGACCTTTGAGTAGGCTGAAGCAAGTAGGAGCTTTCTTAAAGTGGCTTTGAAATTGTATTTGCAGCATAAGTGCCTGCTTCTTGTAAAACTGTTCATTTTCTTTTGCTGCAAAACCTAAAAGGCTCATTCTTATTCCCTGCTGAATCTTTGAGATTGATGTGGACTGCTGGAGAGTCAGCTTTAGAACAAGGGCTGGTGGCATGTCAGCACTCAATGAGATAGATAGATGGTCAGAGTCCCAAAATTAATGCTGCCTTCACTTTGTGCCAATTAGACTGTTCCCCATTTTCCTCCCTCTGCCACCAGACTCTTTGTGCATTGGCATTTCTCTCCACTATCAGCTGTTTTTAGGGAATAAAGCTGGCCTGGATGACTTTGGTTTGCTATTGTGGCTCTGTGCCCTCTATACTGATGCAGCCCCCTTCCCATCACAGCATGCTCTAGAGGCCTCCAAGCCTCAAAATGGGCATCTGGCATCTCAGGACAGTAGTGCTCACTGACATCCATTAGCTACTGATTGCATGTGAGGTGACTTTATCAGCAGGGTAGTTGGTCTCAGTACCAAGTCAAATTTCAACCGCTTTTGTCAATAGCTTTATAGGAATTGTTTTTTTAAAGAGAGGATCACTGACCAGTTTTTCATTACTAAAGCTATTGCTCTTTCAGACTGTGAAATACATCATTTTGGCAAAACTGATCTGCTGAGATTAACTAGTTAATTCAGGCACACAGGAGCCAAGTTTGCCTTTTTCTGCTTCATGGATGTGTGAATAAAAAAACATGGCTTCAACAGCATCTCTAAAGACTTTGTGTGTTGATTAATCTGTTAGACTTTGCATGAAGACCTACTGGAGGCACAGAGTCCATCAGGAGAATCTGCAATAGTTTATAGAGCTACCCCTCACTGCTCTTAATTAATTAATTAATTAATTCACTGATAGGAATGGCTCTTCACTTGGGTTTGAATTTGCAAGTTGGATTTGCATTGTTTTGGCCACTGAGAGCCTCCAGCTGTCTGTCAAGTCCTTCTGTACAGAGATAGCAGCTCCTGAACCTTGATCTTTATTCCTTGGCATTTTATAACGACCTGCAATCTGTGCAGGTTCATTTTAAATGCCAATCTCCAAACCATGACAGTTCAGTGTCTGCCCTGTGAGCAGCTTTGCTGGCCTGCCATGGGTTGCAGGTGGCAGAGACCAGTGACTGTCTCTCCCATCAGATGTTGTGCTGCCCTTTCTTGTGCAACTGCCTGCCCTTGCCCTTGCCCAAGCCTGCAGTGCTGACTCTCCTGGCAGGGCATAGCCAGGATCCTGCCAGCATGAGGGGAGATTGAGCTTGGCCATGGTGTGAGAGGACAGTTTTAGCCTGACATCAGGGACTGAGTGACCCACTGATTGTGGGTCACAACAGAGAGAGCATAGAGGGAATGCCACAACTGGGGTGTGTATTCAGATAGCTCAGCCTTGGGTGATTTGTCCTGAAGCACTTAAAAGACTGATTGAGACCATCTCCCTGTTCTTTATCATGTATTTGTGGTGGATGGCAGAATAGGGAAGTATCAGAAGACTGCAAAGAATCTTTGCCCTGTATTCAGTACTGTGACAGTGCAGAAGAGATCAACCAGCCTAAACAAGCTATCCAGAAAGATCCTGGGACAAATTATTGGTTGTTCCATTTGTGAGCATTGGTAGATCAAGGAGCAGGTAGTCTAGTAAGGTTTTACTAAGGCTGTATCTCATAAAGCCAATCTAATGCTGTTCTTAAGAGTAACAGGCCTGGTAGATCAGAGGAAGAGAATGTAGCACATGCTTACAGGTTGACTTCAGGTACACTGTTTTATCCTAATCACTGAGGCATTCAGGGGAGAGCCAGGCTGGCAGAATTGGTGACTGACAAAGAATTTAGCTTGGAAAAACAAGCACTTTCTTGCAAAACAATGTCTCTGGGTTTCCAAAAGAGGCCAAATGGTCCTCAGCTTGTCTGAATAAATGCCAGCTCTTCTACATGCTGAGGCTTTGATTTCTTACTGACTTGTGGGAGCTGAGTCAAATCACCTAAGGCTGATGCTGTTTTCATTCCATGTCAAATTGGGAATGACCCAGTTCTTACTGAATGAGGAAAAGATGAGAGATGCAGCCCTACAGTTAAGTCAGGTGACAGGCATTCTTTTCCCTGCTGTGTCATGTGCCCTAAAGCAGCAGGCTGGGATGCTGTAGGACAGAGAGATGTGCTTAGCCCTCTCCCATACCTGAGAATGCAGCTGGCTCCTGACTGGCTCAGCCCAAGAAATATCTTTCACACATGCCTGCCCATCCTCCAAGCAGAAAGCTGCCTATGAACATACCTGGAGATACATACACAGCTGGAGCCTATTCTTTTACCAGTGGCATTAAAGTGTTGTGAAAGGCCATGAATTTTATAATTGAGACCACTGAGGATCAGGATTCCTGTGTCGTCTTTGCAGAAGCAGGGAGGCAATGAATGTTTTCTGAGTCAGGTCTCCTTTACTCCTGCCAGGATCCTGACTGCCCTGCTTGTCAGGGGGACCAAAACTGTATTGAAACATTCATCTGTAAGTGAAAAATGTCCTACTAGAGAAAATTAAATGTATTACAACCTGTTCTTGCTACAGTGGCAGTATAGGAATAATGCAAACTAAGGTCTCCAGTGCAGGGCAGGCTGAGCTGCCCTGCCTGCCCAGTGCCTTTGGCATGCTCCAGCAGCTGTCATGGTGCTAGACAGAGTCTGGGGGTGGCCTTCCCACTTGTTAAATGTATTACCTGAGAGTTTGAAACAAATCATCTGCAGAGTTTGCGAATGGATGAGGGATCATGATTCAGTCAAGAAAATGAGATAAATCGATCAAAAGGACAGTGAAAGCCAAGCACTGAAAGAGATGTCAACTGGTAAAGGGCAGCATGGTATTAAATTATCCCTCACCTATTGCTCTTACACTGATTTTATTCTTTGTTGCCAAGGTACCAGGCATATCTGCCTTGTTCTTACACACAGATATATATATTTCCCCTTAGTCTAGGTTCTGGATGTCATCAGGTTGTTTTTGAACATGCTAGCATTGTCCAGCCCACTGCTGGTGAATGAAGGCCTGCAAGACTAGAATAAAAGTACAGGAAAGGCTCCAGCCATGGCAGATTCAGTAGGGGTTTGAGGACAAAATAAATTCAGTGTTGGTCGAAGTGTGGCTCCTTTTCATGAGCCACAAAAAATCATGTGTTTGTTCTGCTGGCAGAGAGGTTCTGCCAAGAGTTCTGCTTCCCCCACATCCCTTTGCATTTCCCTCCCTGTTGCCTCAGGTCAGGGAGCTAAAGGGTATAAACAGAGGGGTCCAAGTCACCCCAGATGTGCTGAGCAGATGAGAGCCTAGGCTGGCTTTCAAGCTGTAAGTGCAGTTGGTAGAGCAGGTGGGAAAAAGTAAGTTCAAAACTCTGAATGTGGTATCATGCTGGAGCTGTGATATTTGCCTTGGACAAGCACTGTGCTATGCTTGCAGAGGAGCTATGTTGAGTTGCAGTGGGGAACAGCTGGATTTTAGGAGGTGGAACGCATTAGCATGATTTATAGACAGAAGAGCTGTTGGTCTGGATAAGACTGAGATGGATTTCTTCTCTGGCTGTTTGTAAGTCAAGCATCAAAGCAGCTCATTTATGTCAAACATTTTCTGCAACAGTGATACAATAGACTTAGATCCATTATTGCCTGTACATCAAGCATGAAGAGAAACTCTGTTGTTTCTGTGATGGCAGTTTGAAATTGTTCTAATTGGATAAAAAGCATCAGAAACTGCAAAATTCACTTGGTCCCACCTCAGAGAAAAATGGGCATCAGCTTGAATTCACTGCTTGTTTTCAGAGACTTATCAGAATTGCTGCCCTTCCATCAAGAAATGTGCTTTGAACATCTGCCTGGCTTTTCTACTACCAGCCTGTCCATCACTTCAGTAGTGTGGGTCTAGGTTTCTTTTGATTGTGGTTGATACCAGCTCATAAATTCCCATGCTGCAAGGAACTGCTTAACTCAGCAGCTTGGGCTTCATTTGGAAGTGCTACATCTTCTCCTGGGCTTTCTTGGAGCAGGCACAGAGGTTTACAAGGATCATAAATAAAATTGCTGTCAGAGTAATTGGTTACTGTCCAGAGTTTTATTCTCCTGTAGTTGCCAGTGAAACAGAAGGGAATTCTTGCACTTTCATATTTCAGACATTTTCAGATTTATTTTACATCTTTGTGACTTTTTCCATGTTTCTTGTCCTTGGAATCTGATTTGTGTTCCTTTAAACAAGTGACCGAATATTGCTCCTAAGTACTCTGTAAAAAAAAACAACCTGAAATTATCTTACCCATTATATTTTTAGCTCTTTAGCAGAAAAATAATAATGTGTCTGCAGTGGTCTGCAAGCAGCAGGGTTCCAGGCCCTTCAGATTCCTCACTTGTTTCTTGAATCGGCAGAAGGTATCAAAATGAGTTTATCAGGAGGCTCCTGCTTCCTTCTCTGCTAATGTACACCTAAATGGAAAGGTTTTTGACGTCTGAAAACCTGAGGTTTGAAGCCTTTACTCAGTGGATTCTAAATTGCTCCTGGATGAGTGTGGGTGAGCCAATGTGATAACCCCAGCACCTGCAGTGAGGTACCAGCCTCAACAACATAACAAGAGGCCTGCAGAGCTGGCAGAAAAGAGGAAGACTGGTTTGTAAACTCTGAAAGGACAATGACACAAGTAACAGCTTTTATAAAAATGCCTTTTCATATAAAAATGCTACAGGACAGTGTCAGAGTATCAGTTCTTGTCTGGGTGCTGCTGAATGAGTGCCTGCCCTGGAACCTGTGCTCCATGAAGGAGGGTTTGGACGTGGTTCTGGTTCTGGTCATCCTGGCACCCTGTGAATTTGATACTCAAGTTACACATGGGGTTGGGTAGCTTTTGTGTGAGCCATGGCTGCTCTTCTCTGGGTCATATACTCAGAGAGGGCTCATCTTGCAAGACCTGAGAGGCCATCTCTGTGTGCAAGCAATGATCTTGGGGCAGAGGCCACCGTGGCACTGGGATGGAGAGAAAACTGTGTGTTGTTGGTGAGTCTTTGTGATGGGAAATCCAGCTAGATTCCACTCCATGACTCTTAATTTCACTAGCCAGCAAGAACCCTTAATTTCATGAGCCAGCAGAGCAGGGGTCTAGAGACTCTGAGACTAGGGGACAAGGAGTCCTCAGGAGAGCTGCAGGTTTTCAATCACCCATTCTTTGGGCTGAAAGCCCTAGGCAGATCTAGAGAAGGTGCTGACTGCGTGTAGCTCTGCTGCCCTACAGCACTATCAACCTGCCTCAGGTGTTGTGGGAAGCCTTGTGCCCCTTTTAGTTTGCTCCCAAAACATCAAAACAAACCAGTGTTTCTCTGACCCAATTTCCCTTTCTCCTAAGAGTAACTGTGAGCCTCTCAATCAAGGCCTCTGAAGTCTTTCTCAGTGCCCATGACCCACCCCTCCATCTGGTCTGACAGCTGATAGGAGGCTGATGTTTCCAGCTAAGGAACTGAAATAGTTTGTTCTTTTCCACGATTCCCTTGGCAAAGGAAAACAAGCCCATTTGTTCAGAAGCTCATAAAAGAGGAGCTTTATAGTAGGAACATTCATAAACTTGTTTGCTTTTGACCTTCTCCACATTGCTGGTGGTTTCAAGTTCTTGTCCTAGGCATTGTGCTTGTCTGGGCTGTTCGTGACATTTTTGAGAAACAGCCTCACCCAGAGTAATTTAAATTGCTCATCACTCCAGCACTGAGCCTTTGGCCATGCCATCTTTCTCCAGTGCAGGGCTGGGCAGGATATGTGGGGGGGTACAGTGACAGCCCTACAGAGAGCAGTGCAGACCTGGCTGCCAAGAAGAAATCTGGCCACTGTCACTTTTTTTTTTTTTCCTAGATTAAATGGTACTACTCAATCAGTGAGTATTTCCCAGGCTCTTAGATTACTGAATTAATAAAAATGTATTCTATGAAGGCAAGAAATCAGATCTTTAATGAGTGTGGCTCATGGGAGATTGGCATGCTTGAAAGAGTGCTTGTTCCTTTTCTGAGATAGTAAGTAAGACAGCAGGTGTAAAGTACAAGCCAGAAGAGCCATCTTGATTTATGTCAAGAGGCAGGAAATTGAAGTTACCTTTGCTGGGCTTTGAGACCTCAGGTGTTAGGTTAAAATCCACAATGTAATCCTGGCATCTAGTAATTTGAACAGATAAAAACACTGCGGTTCTTTCACTTATGCTTCTGCTGACTGGGGAAGGGCTTTCCAAGCTGCAAATGCTTGTATATGGCTGATGCTTTGTATTCCCTTTTTGAATTATACTGTCATGGAATTCTTCAAAATATGTCTTGACAACCCTGTCCACTTTTCAAGCACTTTTCCATTTTATTTTACTTCAGTCTGGAGGCGGTGTTCCATTTCTTGGTTTTTGCATCTGTAAGACATTTGTTCTCCTGCTCAGACCAAAGACATCACAAATTCCTAGACTTTTAGTCCCATGAAGGCACAGCAGCTGATGAGACTGCCTGGGCCATGTGCTTGCACATGGCCCAGCTCTGTGCTATAAATGGATTCAGATAAAATTCACTGACTCATTGGTGCGTAATGGGAAAGTACATGTAGTGATTTGATACCTTCCACTCTCTTTGGAATAAGCTTTTATAGAGTAGCATTGTCTGATTTCAGATAATTCCTAGATTCAAATTGTCAGCATGGCATACTGTTGAAATTACATGTTCCCTTTGTCTTTCAAGTGCTGGTAAACAAGACACAGCTGGAAGGAGGTTTACAAGTAGTTCAGTTCTAATTTCCTCTATATTCCCACTGTACTTGTTAGCATAAAGCATTCCCTTCCTGGTTTTTCTGAAGACAGAAAAGGGAAGTGAAACATAAGGCTGAGAGTCTTTGTGGTGGATACCAGGTGGAAATCCAGGATGCTGGAAATGGCTCACCTCAGCCCTGGGGAAGAGAGGCACATCATGTTTTATTAGCCTTTGCAGTCTGTATCAGTTACTGGAGCTAATTGCAATTATTGGGAGATAATGTTAATTCATTCTCTCGAGTAACTGCCACTCTTTCCTCTGCACAATGAAATGTGCATTATTGTGCAGCTGGGGATGTGGCAGATCTGTGTCACTGGGCCAGAGGTCTGAAGTCCATGCCAGTGAGACTCATGCCTGAGAAGGTCCTCAGGCCTCTTTCCCTCCATTCTCACCTTTCCTGTTTGGCTAATCTTTACCTGGCACTTTTCCTGATGCTGTGGGAGAAGGTCTTGTGTGCAGGTATAGTGTCTGGGCTGGAGTAAGCTGCTAAGCTGTCCTGTGCTTCTCTGGCATTACCACAGGGTGCACTCTAATCATACTACAGCTGCTCCCTTCACTTCCCCATTACTTACTGGTTTGTATCTTTATTGTTGTTGTTATTAAGCTGAAAATGTTAGAGAGCTCTGTAATAAGCAGTAATCAGAATTTCTGACAGCATTCCCCGTTTTGGGCATCAGTCTGTGTTAGATTCTGATTTAACACCTGTTTGTCTCATTACTTGCACTGAGAAGGCAGATTAAGGTCTGTGGGGTTAGCAGTGCTGGCTCTGAGCCTCCTCTAGCCCAGATCAGCTGGAGCCTTGCCAAGGCTTGCACCCACAGCAGGGATGTGGTCCTCTGTCCATGAGCCCCTGCAGGAGGGGGGCAGTTGCTCACAAGCAGCAGCTGACTTCTGCATGCTGGTTACTTAAAAGAAGACCACAGCCCTGAGCACAGATGGTAATTGTGTGCTGTGGCTGGGACATTTTTGCAACAGAATCTTTTCTTTCTGGTTTCTCCAGCCATCATTCTGTCAGAGAGATATTCTTGCCTAATTAATCTCTTTCATGTTCTTTTTCCCCCAGGCACATGTGTTTGATCTGAACATTAATAAGTTTGAACCTCTCTGCACCCAGCTAGTGGTGACCAGGAAGAAAAATAAAACAACACACGTCCAGTTTAATCCTGTCCACCCTGTCATTGTTGTTGGAGATGAACGAGGTCTCATCACGTGCTTGAAGCTCTCTCCCAATCTGCGCAAGAAGCCCAGGGTAAGGATAACTGCATTCCCCCAGCCACAGAAGGTCTCTTCAGGCCTTGCCACTGCCCCCTCTCCTTCCATGCAATGCTGTTGACAAAGCTTCTCTCTCTAGCAAGGTATTTACAATTACCTCGAGCCTTTTGGGTAGGATGTCTGGGATGTTAAATTCTTGTGTCTCTTCCTGTTTGAGCAAGAGAACTCAGTTTGCTTCTGGTGAGGGGTGGGGACTGGTGGGAAGGGGGTTTGCTGTCCCCAGTTGTTGCCATGGTCTAGACAAGCTCTGCAGATACTCATTTGTTTCCCAAAGTTCACATATTTTCTGAGTTTTGGGTTTTATTTGCAAAACTCCTTGGAATCAAGTAAAGGAGAACTCAACTCTTGCCCAAGTCCTCCCACAGAAACCATGCTGCTTGTCTTGTGCTCCTGCATCAGAGCCTGTCCCCTGACCACCATGTCAACTTTCCTGTCAATGGGCAAGCAGTATCTTTAATAGGCAAGGAGACCTGGGATCCTTGTCTTGAGTGACAGCAAGGAGATACATGTGGGTTGGTGAAGCGTTTTTTTCACCCATCCATGAAGACTGATTGTGAAGGATAATAACATCTCTTACATGGCTCTGTTACTGGATTTTCTTTCTGGTCTTCATCCAGCTATGAGCTGAATGGCTGTAAATGCAATGTCCTTTTACACGCTTGTAATTCTCATATCCAGTTGTCTTGTGTTAAGTGGAGTCTTTCAGTTTCAAGCTTTTCAGAACTGATCCAAGAAAGCAATCTCTCAAGATGATCATCTTTTATTTATGTACTCCCAAACGTTTTATATACTCTACTGATCTGCTGTATTAGGCAGGGTCTATGGCCAGGAACTAATCACACTAGTGTCACTCCAAAGTCTTCAGAATGATTTTTAAAAGGTTCCTTCAGTTGGCTGCCAATGGAAATGTGAATCTTCCCTGTGGAGAGAGGGCATAGAAAACAGTAGCATGACAATTTGTTTGGGGCTAAGTTGTGGAAGCTGTGGAGAAGTATCTCTCATATACTTCATACTTTTCTATTTCCCACAAAACTTCAGCCTGAGACTGTTGAACTTCTCCAGTTGTCATTAGATTGACTCAGGATAAGTTTCCTTGGTACTTTATGAGTCCTTCATTGGCATGGGTGAGCACAGTGTCTGCCATGGACCCTGCCTGCACAAGGACTTAAGCAATGGAGAGAAGTCACACACACACAAATGTGGCTGCTCTCCTCTTCACCCCAGCTGTGGACTGACCAGTACCCAGCAATAATGCACTGTGGTCCAGAATCATAGAATGGTTTGGATGGGAAGAGACCTTGAAGACCATCTAGTTCCAAACCCTTGCCCTGGGCAGGAACACCTTCCACTAGACCAGGTAGCTCAGAACCCCGTCCAACCTGGCTCTGAACACTTCCAAATGATGTGGCATTCACAACTTCTCTGGGAAACCTGTTCCAGTGCCTCACCACCTCACAGTAAAGAAGTTTTTCCTAATATCTAATATAAACCTACTCACTGTCAGTTTGAAGCCATTCACCCTTATTCTGTCACAACACATCTTTAAAAAGTACCTCCCCATCTTTCTTGTGAGCTCCCTTCAGGTACTGGAAGGCCACAATTAGGTCACCCCTTAGGTTTCTCTTTTCCAGGCTGGAAAAAAAAACTTTCTCAGCCTTTCCTCACAGCAGAGGTGCTCCATCCCTCTGATCATCTTGGTGCCTCCTCTGTGCTCTCTTCAGCAGGTCCCTGTCCCTCCTGTGCAGGGACCCCAGCTCTGGTGCAGTGCTCCAGGTGGTCTCAGCAGAGCAGAGCAGAGGGGCAGAATCCCCTCCCTGCCCTGCTGCCCACGGGGCTCTGGATGCAGCCCAGGACACGTTTGGCTCTCTGGGCTGTCAGTGCCATGGCTGGGGCATGTCCAGCCTCTCACCCACAGCACCCCCAAGTCCTTCTGGGCAGGGCTGCTCCATCTGTTCATGCCCAGCCTGTGCTGATACCAGGGCTTGCCCCGACCCAAGTGCAGCCTTGCAGATGGCTTTGCACTTCATGATGTTCCCATGGGGTCACTCCTCGAGCTTGTCTGGGTCCCTCTGGATGGCATCCCATCCTTCAGATGTGAATTCAAGTCTTCTTCTCCTCCTGGTGGCCAGCAGCAGCCCTCCATGCAGTTATGAATGTTGTAATTTCTCTTTGCTGACCTTCTCTAAAGGCAAATTGCATATTGTTGACAAAGCAATTTAAACTGTGTGTTTAGGAGTAACTCCAACGCTTACTGCTGACTGTAAACCAATATGTAACTGCATCCCACACAACATATAAATGGGATGGAAATGGAATCTGCTGCTCTGATGTTATTAAACTATCTGTCTTCTGCTGGCCTTGTTAGATTTAAGGGACACTGAACACTGAACTAAGACTTCCCCACACATGTGGAGGGGAAGGAGGAATGTTCAGGCATGGCTGGTTATATGTGCAGGGCCCTTGACTGCAGCCAGCCTGAAAGATAGAAGGATTTAAAACACATGACGTGCAGTGTGGTGGCAAAGTGATGGATCTGGCCTAGTCTGCTCAGTGTCATGAGTGAACAAGTGGTGAGGAGATTCAACTGATGGAAGAGAATGTTTCAGCAGAGGGAGATCAAGCCCTGTAAGGACAGGCTGTGCTATCCTGTGTGTGCTCCTGTCTATCCCTTCCTTTGCCAGCATCAGCCTTTGTGTCCTTAGCAGCAAGCCTCCAGCCGTGTTTGCTAGAATATCACCTCACAGTAGGAAGTCAGATGTACTTCCAGAGTATTGATCCAGGCTCCTCTAAAGATCAACTCGGTGTGCTCTTTACACCCTTACTCTCTGCAATTTTCCTCTGTAAAGTGTCTCAACTTTTCCCTCTTCTCTGGGATTCCTCAGGCTGGAGTTGACAGTCAGAGAACTTCAAGAGGCTTTTGTAAGTGAAGAGGGTCCAAAACTGTGCAGAGGAGATCTGACATCCCAGCTGCCTCCTTGCAGATAAAAAAACTTGTGCATGCCTGGCTCAATACCTGGATATCCCAGGCTGTTCTCTTTGCCACAGAGACCAGTAGGGAAAACTGCCTGTCCAATCAAGTGGACAAGCCACAGCCAGTGCTTCTGAAGGTTGGAGCCTTTATACCAGTCCCAGCATCTGTGAGCTTCAGCTCCCTGATCTTGCTCTGTCAGCTCCTTTGGAGATAGAAAGGTACCTTTTGCTGAGTTCTGGCAAACCCAGGATGCCAAGAGGACAGGGCAGCCAGTGGTTCATCCAGGTCCCACTACCCCTCTCTTTCACACTGGTGCCACAGGGGGTTGCCTTCTCAAAAAGCTGGGACAATTGCTTTTGACAGGTGAAACTTGCAGACAAATCAACCTGTTTTGGGAGAACTCTCAACAGTCCCATCATTCCAAGCCCCATGCTTCCCCTGAAAACAGACATAGAGCTGTCTGCTCCATGTTCTGCAGAGTGCTTGGCTATTGCTGGGCTTGCAAGATAGAGAAAAAGTGACTGAATTAATGTCATCCTGGTGAGATTTTAGCTATTCTGAGTTTATTGGTATTGGCTGTTAGTTAAAGCTGGTGTGGTGGATAAGTAGAAATGGGGATGATAAGGATGCTTCAGTTCTCATCAGATCTTGGCCCCTTCCTCTCTTTATGTCTTTGAGCAAGGAGGGAAGGTTCAAGATCTCTTTAAATAATTCACAGGGCTGGCCTGCAGCTTAATTAATTCATGTTTGTAAAACACTTGGGGATCTTTAAGAAGTGTTACTTAATACTCTGAGTTTTGCTGTCAGCTACATTAGCACAGTCTCATTTATGAACACTTGGCAGAAGAAATATGCCAAGGGGGGAGCTTCTCAAAAGCTCTCAGGTGGTGTTTTCAGAAGCGACTTTCACCAAGACACACACTAAAATCTTTAAAAGAGACTTAAAATTCCTTGTGAATTTTGGCATCCTAAACTCATAGTGGCTCATGGGAAAAGGTGTCTTTCTTGTTGAGAGGGAGCTGGGGACTGAATCTCTGCCAGCCATCAGGCACTTGTGTCAAGGGCACACAGAGGGCACAGGGGTCCTGGGTAGAAGCACAGAGGGTGTTCTTGTGTCTGGGCTGTGGAGATTTGAGTTCTGGATCTCTCCTTGTCCCCACAGACTGACATCTCTGGGGCAGGACAGAGTGGTCCCCTTGTCCCAAGCTGTATTTATATCTGTGAACTGAGTTTGGGGCCTTCTGCTCAGAAATGACAGAGGGGGGGAGAGAAATGCCTGCAGTATTTTAAAATGCAGTGGTAGGAACAAGTGACTCTACTGTCATCCAAGCCACTTTTTAGACTCCAAGCACTCTTTAAATATTGCAGCGGATGTCAGGCAGGAATTGTTTAACTAATAAAGTATGATTCCTAATTTGTAACGACCTTGGTGGTTGAGTTCACCCGAGGGAAGCATTCCTGTAAGAAGAATCAGTTTGGGGCAGAGCTGTTTAATTAGTGAGCCTTCCGGGTTTCATTCGAGGTTTGAAGAAATTAAAGCATTTTGTCATCACAGTCAGAAGAATGTAGCTGCTCATAAGCTTTGGTTTGTTTTTTAAAAACTGCTGAAGTAGCCTGGCTTAACCTTTGCCAATGCCAAAAGAAAGCAGAAGATAGTAAAAAACCACTGTGCAATGTTTTTTAGAAATTTTAGGAGAGCACAGTGGAGTAGGAATATAAGAGAAAGCGGATTAAAGAAAGTTTGCAATACAGAATTTGCTGAGGCTAAGGCAAATTCCTTGGCCAATACCCAGGATGAATGCCAGGGAGGCAGACAACTTTTTGGCCTGATGCTTGTCTTGGATATTTATCTTTGTTTATTTAGGATTATGATCTCAATCTCTGTCCCTGCTACTGGTTTATTCACATGCAAAGCATCTCTTTTTCTTGGTAACAACTGAATTTCCTCTCGGGTAGTAAATCCTGCTTGACTGGGTCCAGCTGGGCGTGATTGGAGTGGGAGGGGGAGCTTGCCCACACCAGGACACAGTGCCAGGAGTATGCATGTTCAGGAGCTGGAGGCACACTCCTGTACCTGTGAGCAGGGATGTGGGCTGGCTCTGAGCCTTCCCATCCATGTGCACATGCTGGGCAGCTGCTCTGCTCTCTCTATGCCTTATCACACCAGCCAAAGCACCTCTGAACTCTGTGACTCTTTGCATCTTTGCAGCCCTGACAATTTTGCCCTTGGCCAGATCCAGCCCAAGACTGTTCAGCCAAGGAAGGAGCAGTGAGTTTTGCTTCCTGAAGCACTGTGGCTTTTTGGCCATAGCTGTTGGCAGGGTCTGGGAGGGATTTAGGAACTATGATGGACCTTGGGAGGATGTTTTAAGGAGATCAAAGAGGGAAGGAGATTTGGAGAAGGTTGGTGGAAGTGTCTGAAGTTTTAAAGGAGGCAATAGGAGAGTGGTTGAAGTCTCCTATTGAACCTATCCCCCTCCCCAGCACTGTATCCCAGCAGAGATCTGGGGCCTGAGGTTTCTTCTTCCTTCACGCTCCTTAGCAGCACCCACTGCACACAAGTGCTCTCAGGAGGGGGCCCTGGTTTCATGCCTGTTCCCAGTTTCACTGAGATGCAGCTGATGTCCAGAGCAGGTACTAGGCTGGAATACTCTGAACAGAGAGTGGGATGCTTCTTCATGAACTGCTTTGTAGTCTTGTTTCACTATCACCCAGGGTGACGCGGAGTAACTTGAAGGAGTAAAGGAAAGGATCAGGAGATTGCTTCTGTTCTTGGTGTTTTCCTGTAGCTGTGGGAAGTGTGAAGGATCAACCAACCAGCATAATACATAAATACATAAATACAAACATGAACTCCCTGCTTTTGTATGTGTACAGTCCATCTGCATGTCTGACTATATTTAAGGAAGGAAACTAGAGGGAAGTATATTTTGTCCCTAAATTTTCTATTCTGGCAGCTCTCATTCTGTAGGAGAGAAAAGCCCTTGTCTCTCCTCTCCAAACAGGTCAAGTTTTACTTTTTTAGCAGTGTAATTCTTAGTCCCTCTGTTTTCATGCAAATGCTTCTCTCCCAAAGCCTTCTGTGCTGCTCCAGCCGTGGCCAATTTTCTCAGTGTCTCTTTAGAACTGTCTAATTGCTCAGTGACCCAGAAGCAAAAAGCACAAGCAGTGCTGGAGGAATTTGGTGCTGCTGTGCCCTGCCTTCATGAGGATTGCCTCCTCCAGAGCTAGTTTGGCCTCCGGATAAGGAGACACATACAAATGAGCTTGGGTCTCATAAAAACTGACATGCAGCTTGATGGCTTACTCTGAAATTTAAAAATGCTTTCTAGTTTCTTTTTAGTCCCTCCCCTATTATTTAGTCTAGTTGCAAGTAGCTGCTCTCTGTACTGTTAAGGGGAGAGCTGAGGAACATGGGGTACATCCAGGGACTCGTGAAGCCCTGCTTTTGACTGTTCACAGCTTTCTGTGCCACTTTTGTAGGCCATGTAAGGATGTATGCACTGGTGTTTGTTCTTTGGGAAAGAAGCCCAGTGCTGTAGGCCTTCAAGAAGAGTAGGTTGGAGCCTTGTACAGACTGATGGCTCTTCCTGCCTTGGAGCAGGAATGTCTGGAGGTGGTTTCTCTGACAGTCTCTGGGTCCAGGGCATGTAGGTCCCAGTAAGAGGCTGTGCCCCTGGTGTGGAGCTTCCAGGGTGTGAGCAGCATTGCTTGTGGCCTGTGGCTGTTTTGCCACATGGACCTGTGACTCCTCACTGTAACTCAGCCACAACCAAAGGGAATACTGGCAAAAGCAGGGTCCCCTGCCCCTTCTGGCTTCTGCTTCCTCTCCATGATTTCCTGCCTTGACACTGTGCTAGGAAAGCCATTAGCAGGAGGACCTTTGCATCCCCGTAGGATCTCTTCTCTCTCTACTGTCCCACATCAGGTTCCTGCCAGTCTAGCATAGCCTGAGATATAATGAAGGGACTGTCTAAGCCTGAAAGCTGTTATTGGGAAATGAGGTGGTCCATGTGCCAGCAGGCTGCAGCTCCTGGGCAAAATGGAAGCCTTTGCTGTGCACAAATCCAGGTGTCTAAGAGTGTCACCACAGTTATGAAGACTTCTGGATCCTGATCAGAGGCATGGCAACCTTAGATACCCTGTTTGGAGATCTAACCCAGCAGGGGTAGATCGACAGGACTTGAATACTCTCATTAAATCTATTTTCTTTGCTTTTGGTGAAATAACTTTTGGGTTTGTTCAATGTATGTGAAGGGAGAAGACAGCTCCATGTAGCAGAAGCATTGTTGAACCACAAGGTCAAGAGCTGGAATTTTTCTTCCTTTTACTGTTTCTGGCCACATCTTCAGCCTTTTTTTGTTATGTAATGTCCCGTTCTGTGGCTGCTGTGTTTGGCAGTTTGTTGGAGAGAAAACATCAGCGTATTTACAAGTTATTTTAAGCTGGAGTCAATTCCCAGTGGTCAGGGTGAAATGTGTTTAGTAAGTTAAATGGAAACACTGGCAACTGAAGCAAGAAAAGGTCCCATTTTACAAAAAATCCATAGTACTTATGAATAATTTCTAAAGTGCAAGTCTCATTCTATGAGGTGCTGTATGCTGTCAAGGGGATACTGGCAAAGCCAAGAGGACTGGCTTTGACTTTTTAGTTTTGTCTTTGAAGGTCTGTATAATAAAAGGGGTTGCCTGTGTTTGAAAGTGATGTGAGACTGCTCCATTTTGCAGTACTAGTAGTTTGGAGAAAAGTACTAAGGGGATTTGGATTTGTGATCAATAACAGTCAAGACTTCCTGGGCATAAATCTGGTGTGGGTCCTTGGATTTGCTTTCCTCAGTGACAGAGATCTCAATTCGGCTAAGCAAAATTGGTTTCTAGTTGTGCCTTGTTTACACCTTTCTTTTTATTTCTCTACATTGCTACTGTTGTGTTGCTACAAGCACTGTTTTATCTGCAGGCTTTGCATCCTCTTCCTTTATGCACAGATTGTGTCTGTTCTTTGCTGTCTGCCATCCTAGAGCTCCCCAGGTCTCAGCAGTCTGGACTTTGTTCCTCTACAGCCTGAAGAGCCCATTGCTGCCTGTCCTGGGAAATGCCTAATGCATGAGAAGGAGCCTTGCCTTGTGTTTTCAAAGGATGTTCGTTTTGGTTAGATCTGCAATTGCCTGAATATGCCTGTTCAGCTTGCACAGCTCCTCTTTGAGCTGGAGCCTCAGCTTTCTTCAGTGCCTCGGCAGAAAGCACAGGGCAATATTATAGCAAGTGAGGCACTGCTCAACCTCACAGGACCTGCTTGGCTCACCTGTTTTTCCTGGTTTTTTATTAGTCCTCTGTGCATTTCTCATGTTTCTCTGCAGGTGACTTAAATCCCATCCAGGAAATTGGGAAATCCTGAGAAATCACCAGTTCTTTGCCTATATAACAGCCCCAGTACAAAGGCAGAGGGACCCCTAGGGGAACAAGCTGTTTTCAAAGCATGGCTTTGGCAGAGCCAGCAATGGAGGCTTTTAGGGAGGCTCTCATTCTTGCAGCAATGCCTGGGTGTAAGTGTAGGACTGCCAGCCACCAGCCTGCCCTGCAGAGACAATTCACTGCCAGAACTGATTAGAGTGGCCTGATGAAGGAGGTAATGTGGGTGCTTATCCTCCAGGTCATCTGAGGGTGAGCTGATTTTATGCCAGAGAGCCCCAAGCAGCTCTTAGGAGTGCAGCTATTCCAGAGCACTGGCTCTCTGCAGGAGAATGAAGGAGGAAAACTTGTTAGCTCAGCCCCTAGGCCACAGGGTGTGTTTGAAAGAAAAGGTGATGGCTTGTCATGAGGACAAAGTGCAAAACAGTGCCTGGGGCCTGAGAGTCCCAGCCATAGTCCTGGCCTCTGCATCTCCTTGGATGAGATGTAGCTCCACTCCATGTTGAGTAGAATGAGGATATCCACCTCCCTTGGAGCCACAGCTGCCAAGTGACATTTGTCCATAGGCACCATGGATCTACTTTCCTACAGCCTCTTCTCTGTGCTTCCCTCCTGCCATGTGCTTTTGGGACACATCCAATACAGTCATACCTTAGGAGTGGAGCTGCAGTTGGGGTGCAGTGATGCACAGCCCTCTCCCACCAGGACCCAGATCCTGGAAGGCTCTCCTGCCTCCTGCCTGACATTTGGATGTCACAAGCTATTGGGCCAGCCAAGCTGAGCCAACCAGTTCACTGAAAAACTGAAAACAATTAGGAAGTGGAGCCAGGGGCAGAGGGAAGAGGTGGCAGTGGTATGAACAAAGGGATGAGAAGCTGGATCATGGTACAAGTACGAAGGAGCAGGCATCCCATAGATGACCTGGCCAGAAAAGTACACAAAATCCTGAAATGTAGAGTCAGCAGCTTCTTGTTGGCTCTCTACTTCCACAGAGTAGGTTTGGCCTCTGTTTGCCATGGCATCCACTGGCCATACAGTTAAGCAGGAGAAATGTAATTGATTCTCCCCAGTTCATGGTTTTGTAGGGTTTTAAGCACCTGAGAACTCACTCAGCAGGGATGGAGAACAGGACACTGGTCTTCATTTGAAATCCCATTCCCATCATGTTTTTGCCTTGCCTCACAGAATCTAGTAATGCCCTAGAACTTGAAGAAGGTGACTTTTATTTGAGCTCTACAGGGGAATTGGATACAAATTGAGAGGAAATTTATGTTAGATATTAGGAAGAATTATTTTACTGTAAGGTTGGCTAGACCATAGGACAGGTTGCCCAGGGAGGCTGTGGATGCCACAACCCAGGCAGTGTTCAAAGCCAGGCTGGATAATGCCTTGAACAACTAGTCTAGTGGGAAGTGTCCTTGCTCATGGTGGGATGGGATTGGGACTGGATGGTCTTTGAGATCCTTTACAACCCCTTAAGGTTCTGTAATTCTGTGATACCTTGTCCTTGGGCATTGACTGGAAACTCTGGGACGGTGTTCCTCATTGCAGAACCTGATAGCATTTGCTGCCATGACAAATGCAGGAAATTTGTCATGGCATGGAATAGGAAGAAATGCAGCTATGAGGGCCAAAGGAACAGCTTGATATTTGGCACATTCCTGTAATTCCCCCTGAGCCTCTGCCAGAGCCTGACACAGCCTTCCCCAAACAGGCGGCCTGGGCTGGAAAGTGCTGAGGCTGCTTGTGGAGACAGAGGGCAGCTCCCTGCCTGGGAGATTGTGTCTGTGCTGTTGTAAAACACATCCAAAATGCATTGCTGTAAAAAACCCTCCATTTGCAGACTTCACCTGTGAGTTTTGTGACTCTGGGTGCATCCATCTGAAGCCCTTCATGCCCCTGCATGCCCTGATCGAAACCGTCGTGCTGCTGCCAGCCCTTCCCAAGCCTCTCCCCAGCTCACACTTGAGCTGCCTACCAGCCTCCTGCAACAGAAAAGAAACTGAGACACCTGCACCTGCAGGCAGGGCAAATAAATGTCCATTGCACAAATTAATTTGATGGGCTAATGCAGAATTGTTTAAATGAGAGATGGGAAGGGATCACCGATGAATAAAATGTCTCGCTGCTCACAGAGATGGAACTGACGCAAGAGGATTATTTTTATCCTGTGGAGAAAAGGAAGAGCCCTGTGAAGCAGAGGAGAAGAGGGTCTGACTTGCAGTCCCGCTGGCTGTGTGAGATGCAGTGATGGCTACAATCAAAGCAGCTCTAAGGTTCTCCTGGAGGGAAACTGTTATGCTCCAATTCACTGACTGATTTTGTGAGAAGGGATGCCAGGCACCAACTGTGTGAGGCCGTCTTAGGGCAAACATCTCCTGGTCTCCTCTACTCCCATATCTCACCAGGGAGCTGCCAGTGATCCCACTGCTCTCAGTCTAGGGTGTGCTTGTGCTCCTCACCCCTCACAGGGCCTGGTCAGTGCAGAGACCTGTTCTGCCAGGACAGTGTCATTTTTCCCTCCTCCCACCTGTTGGGCTGAAATCTTGTTATCCCCCAGACCACCTTCCATGAACCACGCCCTTGCTGCACCATGTCCTGTGGGTGCTGCACTCCCCAGCACAAGGGGATCCTTTCACATGCTCTCATTGGTGCTCCCATTCCTCTGCAGTGGCAGAGCTGGCTGTTTTACTGCTTCACAGGAGTGCCAGGTCCCATCCAGGTGATTATCCTTCTAACTCCAACCTTGGTAGCAGAACACTCCCTCCCTGCAATCCGGTGTTTGTGCTGGGGATTGTCCCAGCTCACTCACATTTGTCCTTGCTAATTCACATGCCAGTTTTTCAGATCATATCTCTGCTCCAGCAAAGTAATTTCAAATTCCAGTCCTGCCTTCCTGGACACCTGCAGCCTTCCCGTCTGTCACTATCCAGTCACTAACAGAAACTCTCACCAGACCCCCACCAGACCACAGAGCTGTGAGAGTTACACACATCTCAGTGCTGACAGCTCGGGATACAAATATTCAGCTGGGTCTTACCAGTTTCCACTCACTTTATTGTCTCACTTCAGGATCAGAATATCAATGGAGACAATATCAAAATTTTCACGTGGTCATGGTTAATGACTTCTGTGCCTTTCTGGTCCACAAGGTTTATTGTACTGTTGCATAAAGAAATCAGATTGGTGCAGCATGACTTCTCTGGTGAAAATTCACGTTAGTAATGATGCATTTCAGGCACTTACAGGTTGTTGACTTGTTCCATTCATCTTCTGAAAAGTGAGATTAAACTGAATGGTCTTATTTCCTGGATAATTGCTGCATTTACCTTTATGGTGCCCTGAAATTCCCCCAGGAAATGCATCAGATTAAGGATGTTAGGTTGATCAGGTGCTGGAGCTGTTGTGGTCAGGATGATCTCAAACACAGCAATCAGGTCAAAGTATGTGGCTACAGATAGCACCTTTTATTACACAAAGAGGTATTCCTGGGAAGGAAAGAGAAGTGCTTTTGCCCTAAAGCTGGTATTTTTTTCTCCGGATAAGTATTATTTGAGTTAATAAAAGTCATTGCCTTTCCCTGCAAGCCTGTGCTGTCTGGGTGCACACTAATCCTGCTCAACTAGACCAGAAATCTCTGCACTTGGTTGCTAGTGTTGGCTCTGATATCCTAGGGAGAGGGAAAAGGATCCTTCCCAGAAGCACAGGAGGAAGCATGAATATCAGCACTGCTCAGTTACTGCTTTCTTATTTTTTTGTCTCATCTGACTTTTTGATGATTATATAGACTTGCTGTCAGAAGTAAGACACCAAAACAGTCAGACACCAGGACGACCTGAAACTACTTTGCAAATGCAGCTGTGAGACTGGAGGATGCTTATCCCTCTCCGGGATTAGGTTTCCTGCTTTGATCTGCACTAAAGCAACATGCTAAGCCAGGGAAATGAACTCAAAGGCTTTCATTTTATCTGGCCTGGCCAACCGATGGACATTCAGTGGGAGTGCAGGAAATTAATAATTTTGTTTATTTCATATCAATGACAAAAAAAAAAAAAAAAATAGCATACCAGGCTTTGGCTCTTGGTTTGAGTTCATAACAGAGCTGAGCAAAAGGCTGACAGGTTTGGGTTCAATTAGAACTGCCTGCTCAAGAATAAAGGCTGTGCTTTAAAAGCTGTGCTGTAAAAACACTGCAACCCAAATGACTCCTGCAACCCGAGGGCTGAAAAAGTTAGGCTGCACAAGTGAAAGGGAAGCCCACCCTGAGAAACCTCTTCTTGTCTGCTGCCAAGAGGCCAAAGGCAAGGCTGTGGAGGTAGTGCCTCACTCAGCTCAGCCTTATGGGGTTTTCTAGCCTAAAGCACCATCCAGCAAAAGAGAGGGATGTGGGTCCTACTTCTGCAGCTGGGAGAGGCTGGGATAGCTTGAGCCTGAGTGCAGTGCCCAGGGATGAAAATCCTGACTGGGCATGGGGTACAAAGACTTGCAGAAGGATCTGCCATCCCTTCTGAAGTGATGGGGAAAACTCCAAGTGGTTGCATCTTGCCGTGTGGGGAAATTTCATTCTTCAGAGTGCTTTTATCCTGCTCAGTGAAGGATATGCTGCCAGCCATGATTTTTCAGATGCCTGTGTGGTAGGCAAAGTCTTCTGCAATCAGTCAGGCCTGCATTTCAGGTCAAGGTTAGTCTGAGCTCTGACTTAGAAAAGCAGCAATAAAATGGGATGCCACCACTGCCTACCTGCAAAGGAGGAAAGAGATATGGCTTGACAGAGAGATCTCCAATCCAGTTCCCTTATCTCTGAATTACTCAGTTGTGGTGGCAGGCTGGGCAGGGGTTTACAAGACAAGGCAATTGATGTCTCCCCTTCTCTCTATCCCTGTCCCTTACCTGGCTTGAAATAACTGGCAGGGCTTCACTGGAGAGGTACAACCTTTGTGCTCCACAGCCTGTGCTTTTGGCTTTCTGCAGGCTTTAGTGAAACCCCTGAGTGCACCTTGCCCCTGAGTGAGTAACCCCAGGTGTTTTAAAGGCTGGTGTGGACTGGCCTGGGAGGTGCTACAGAAATGCCACACATTAGGTGATGTGGTTGAAGGACTTAGAGGAAACTTAAAAGTTGCACTTGACCTGTTTGCCCTGCTTCAGAAAAAATTGCTTGCCTATCAACATGAGATCTCTAAAACACCACCATGACTCTCTTATACACAGAGTACTCCATGGGCTTTCAGCCTTACTTGACAATTGCTGTTTGACTCAGACCTGTGGTAAACCTTTGTCAAGATTCTACTTATGCCTCAAAGGATGGTTGAACATGGACTTTCTCTGGAAAGTAAACACCCTGCTTAAAAGAAGAAGCACCACAAAACACCTGTGTGTATTCTGTTAAAGAAAGATGGGACCAGGAGAATGTTAAATGTAACAAGGAGGGGTTAACTCTGCTGTGGGGGTGATTGATTGATTGATTGATTGATTGATTGACTGATTGATTGATCTGTTGGTTGATTGATTGATTGATGGATCGGTTGATTGATTGATAGGAAATGGAAAGTACGTCTTGAAAGATGGTTCACCTAAGGCCTAGGAAATATAACTTTGGGGAGATTTTGAGGACCTTGCAAGTAAATTAAGCTTTAAAATTTATAATCTAAGATTATATATGTAATATAGTTGTATTCTGTATTGTATGCATATATTAAATATAATTTTATATATAGTGTATATAATACAATTCTATGTAATATCTAAATATATTTTAACAAAATATAATTTGATCTCATCCCAAAAGCACTGACATGGGGTGGGATTTGCAATGGAGGAAAGCTCTTTAAAATTAGCATACCGAGATATAATGGGATTTGGCAGCTGTCCAAATTAAGCAAGGACTTGAGCATATGTATTTAGCATAGCACTAGTTTGTCTGCATCCCTCAAACTCCTTCAGGTCAAAATACCTTGTCTTTTAGTGAAAGCTCTGTTTTAGTTCCAGGAAGAGTCATTATTGTGTTCAGGTTACTGACTGAAGATGTGTGAATCATTATGGTTATTTCTGGGTTTAAAAAAGTATAAAATCTACTTCCACTTTTTGATCTTACTGACATGACAGGGGAATTGCCAGGCAGCATTACAGAGAGATATTCACAGCTTTTAGAAAGGGATAATGACAGTTTGGAACAGGTCATGTAGCTGCATTTACAGACTCCTGAACTCCTCACTGTTGTTGATTATGGCTTGGTTTTTAGCCTGTGTGTTAAACAATCAAACTGCAAGCCCTCAGCAACAATAAGGTGCTACAGTAACAGTGGGAATTTATTGACACTAAACCCGTGTTATGCCCTTTCTGCCACTGATATAAGCATAGTAGGAAAACATATACTTGTCCTACATATCTGGGATTATATAAGCTCCCCTCTTATGTCAGCTTTTCCACTTGTGGGTAGGCATAAAGAAACAAATCCCACTTTCTCCTTCCTGTGGTGCCAGCTCTCACAGACTCGTAGTCCAGCTTCCTCCTTGGTCCTGTCACCATCTGCCTCAGGCTTCTGCTCTCTATGGGTTTTCTCCGGTGCTTCCCGGTTGTCATTTTTACTGAAGGTCCTTCTTCTCTCTACCCCTTTGACACCAACATTCAAATTGTTCTGTGTAGCATTTAGATACTCTGGGAGGAGGGTGCTGGGGAGCTGGTCCCCTCTGTGCCAGTGTCCTCCAGGATCTGGGAACTGAGGGCTGTGTTGGTCTGCACTGGTGCTGACATGAGCAATGTAAGGTTTATGAGGACATTTGCTTAGAAACACTGTCTGCAATAAGAGCATAATAGCAGTGTAGGGTAGGGATGCAATACTCATCCTCCAGTTTACACTTGGTGATGAAGAACATCCTGGGTTTGCAGAGCCACAGACACAAGGAGGTGATATTGGGATACTTCTAGTCCAGCCTCCAGCTCAGAGCAAGTACAACTCTGAGATCAGACCAGGTTGCTCAGGACTTAGATTTCTCTTGAAAACTCCAAGGCTGGAGATCTCACAGCCACTCTGGAGTCCTGTTCCAATGACTAAGTGTCACAGTAGAGAAAAACTTTCTCATGTCACGTTGAATCCTTCCCTGTTTCAATTTATGGCTGTTGTGACTCATTCTCCTGCTGTGTACTCCTACAGAGTCCATTTCTATTTCCTTAATATCCTCCACTTGGGTGCAGGCAGGTGGCTATTAGGTCACCCAGAACTACATCTTCTATAGGCTGAACAAGCCCAACACTCTTAGTATCTGTTCAGTGTGAATCCTCCAGCCATCAACAGTCCTGGTAGTCTCTGCTGGACTCTGTCTGGTATATCAACACCTCTGTTCACCCCTTAAACTATCTTCTGCCTCTCTTTCTGTAGGTGAAACCATTAGCTGAAAATGAAGACCTTTCATAGCCTGTTTTTCATCACCAGGGCAGAAAACAGACACACTGATCCGGCAGAGCTGTCATCTCTTTGTCTTCTTTATTTCTTTCTTTCTTTCCTAGAAAGCTCATTTCATTTTTTTTTCCAGTCACTAAGAATGTGGCACACAGGACCAGGGACAGGAGGTGATAAGGGTTCATCGTCTTCACTTTCTCTCACCTCTTAAAATTTCTTTCATTAACACTCACCTAGTGTTTCTTAATTAGCGCCTTTTGGCTTGGAGCTGCCTGCCTGTGTTGCAGAAAATCCACTCAAGCTCTTGTCTGTTGTATGACAGGAAATATCAAACAATTTACTGGGCTGTTTGCAGGGCTGCTTACTAGACTGACAGCTGCTCTTACACCGTGGATTACACAGGGGCTGAGTGTTGTTCTCACCCTCAGGCTCTGTAGCCATCCTTGGCTTTACCTGTCCCTCCTGAGGGAGCCTTCTGTGGTTCTGTACTTATCTTCTGGTGCAAAGCCAAATGGCAAGTGCATATCTGAGCTAAACCGGGAGAGTACAGAGAGTGCAGAAGTTATATCAGAAACAGGAAGAGTAACCAGCTGGAAAATCACCCCAAAAGAGCAGTTATCAGTAAAAAAACTGGCATGAAATCCCAGAGCAGTCTGCAGATTTATTTGGGAGGGTGGATTGGTGTCCTCACTGGTGTTTCAATTTCTTATTCATTCCTCAGCTGATCTAGCAGGGTCCACTTCTAAAGTCTTGAGAGAGCTTGCCTGCATGGAGGTCTCAAGGACTTTGAAAGGCTTTGTACCAGATCTCCACATGGGGATATGGAGTGAAATCAAGGAAGTGATTTGAGTGAAGATTTTCCCAAAGCACCAACAACATCTGCCAGGGCTGGTTTCTGGGGCTTGATTCTGCTTAGGACCAGAATGTGAATTAAGTTTCTGTGGTCCAAGGACTCAATATTATGCTAATGAGTCTAGTTTAATCAGTAGTCCTATGCCTCCAACAGGATGTGATTTCATCCTGGAGTGAGGTGAGAATTTGTCTCATATTGTGTACACACAATAGAATCCAAACCCCAGATTGTCATATAGAAAAGAACAATGCCATTTTTTACGGTTAAATCGTGGATTGCTGGAATAAATCAGCTCTGTTACAGGTTCTCCTCTGCTCTTGCTGGATTGCTGATTCATTTACAGGTGGTTGCTGGGGGAGTTAAATTGTAGATAACTATTCATGATGATCCAGACTTCTTAAGGATTTTACAAGCTATGGAGAAGCTGGCACTCTTTCTCCAGTTACCTTCTTCTCACCTTCAGGACAGTTGCAGCTCTCACCTAAGGATGTAATGTATCTTTATGGCAAATAGGGTGTTAAAGCAAGTATAATTACTGTAATTTGGATTTAATTTTCTGAGCACAAGTGCCTCCTTTCTGTCTTCCTTTTGTTTCCTGCTTGGTTGCCAGCTGTGAATACATCTCTTTGCAGGATTGTTCTTGATGCCAGGCATGCAGCAGTGTAATGGTCTCATTCCCTGCTGGGCTGTGTCTCACCCAGCTTTCAAATGATGGCAACTATTCCCTCACAGAGAGGGGAAGAGCTGGATCAGCAGAGAGCCTGGAGAAACCACTGTGCCTTGGCATTTCTGTCTGCATCTCCCAGCACTTTATGTGCAGGATCTACAGGGTTAGCTGTTTCGTGGGAGAAGCAGTGGGATATGAGGGGTTGAGGCAACATTATTTCTACAAAGCAATTGCTTCCACCGCTCCTCTAAGCAAGTTTAGGCTTCTCATTTGTGCTCATGGAGAGGAACTACTCTGGTTGGTCACCTTGAGCACTCTGAAAACATCACCAGTTTCTTGTTCAGTCATTTCTAGTTCCCCCAGACCTGCAGCCTGAAAACACATCTGAGTTTCAGGGATTTCCTCACACCAGGGTGATACCAGGAGTCAGTGCCTGGGCTCAGATCAGAAAGAAAACAGAGAGCCTGGGCAGAAGTGACCCCTCTTGAGATGATGATCTGACTGTGCCGTTGGAATCTGCAGCCAGAAGTGGTATCCAGATGTGACAAGATCTCTGCTATCTCCATCAAGGAAATACCTCCTTTAGGAGGAATGGTGGCTGTTTGCCAGGCAGCATTGCCCCAGCCACATCCATCTGTCCCAGTTCCAGCACCATGAAGAGCGAGGCAAGGATCAATCAGGCCATGTTTGCTGGTGCTTTGAGGCTCTCAGTGACACTACAGTGACTAATTTTGTGTCTTAGTTACAACTGCTAACCCAGCACTGCCAAGCCCATCACTAAACCATGTACTTGAGTGTCAACACATCTTTTAAATACCTTCAGTGTTGGTAACACCACAGCTTCCCTGGGCAGCCTCTTCCAATGCTTGACAAGCTTTTTTGGTGAAGAATTTTTCGGTAGTGGACCTATCCACTTAGTGTTAAGGATGTACATCAATGTCAGTTAACCTCTGTCAACAGCTCCCTTCTAAGTCCTTACATCTGCAATTATTTGTCAGATAATTTATTTTGCCATTTTGGCCACTGTTTTGCTGAAACTGGTTAACCTTGTTCTGTCTTTGGTACTCATGGAAGTTATTCAGGAGTGGAGAGATTACTTTGGGAAGCTCTTGGTTTAAGGACCTTGATGATTTCTACATAATTTTCTTTCCAGCATGCCTTTATTTTGTACTACTTTGTTGCAAAGAATATCCATTCGTTTCAGCAGCCAGCTGAGCAGATGGGTTTAACTGGTCTGTGGCTCTGAAGTAATTACATTTTGGTACAACAGAGACACAGCAGCAAACATGTAAAATTAATTCAGGTGCAGCATCCCAGTCAGTGTCTCAAAGCAAAGAGCACTTTAGGGAGGCCACTCCTGGACACATTGAGACTGTGCTGTTGGCAGTGTGGACAGTCATTAGGAATATCTCCCTCTGGTTTCCACAGATGATGTCAGGTTGGCTTTTCCCATGACCAGTTCCTTCTTCAAAAATGTCCTAGTATTAGAGAGATTGATTGCTGCTCCTGTCTCTCTCTCCTGCTTCTGTTATAATTAAAACAGCAATGTATGCATGAAGCAATTAGATTTTAATAATGCTTTTCTAAACAGGATGTCAAGGAGCTTAGTACAAAGACTTGGGCTGGAGCCAGATCAGCGTCTTAAGACTGTGGATTGTTGTTAAAATTGGCTGCCTCCTGCTCGAACAGCTTACATGAAAACAGAATCTAGATTTGCTTTTTATTCAGAGTGTACCTCATCTCTGTCTCCAGACAGGACCCAGGAGACCCCCTGTTCCTGGGTGGCAGGGTCAGAGTGAGGCATGGGCAGGGACACATCACCAGTGCATGTGGTGATCTGGGTCTGCTGATGGGACAGGAGCATCCCCAACTCCAGCCTGGCTGCCACCCCCATCACTGCATGCCAGGGAGCCCATACTCAGGCCCATCCTGGGTTCCTTCCTGTAGAGCAGTTCTGATCAGGTCAGGGCATATCAGCACACTGCTGGCAGTGTCTCCTAGAAGTAAATGAGTGGTTCTGTGGGTGCCCAGAGGAGCACTCCTTGAGCTGCCTCCCAGCACGTTGCTGGAAGTCTCCTGCATTGTTTTATCCTGTCTGCTTCTGGGCCCTGCATTTGCTGTCAGATCAGTATGAATCCTGTTCTCTGCACAGCTCTTGCTCAGACCCTTGTGGACAGTCCAGTGCAGCTGGGCCAGTGAGCATGGATGAGGAGTGTGTAACCCAACCTCAGCATCACTGCAGGATACGTGGGCTCAGAGGGCAGATGTCTCAACAGGCAGCTCCAAACATCCTGCATGGACCAGCACTGTGCCAAGCCCATTCCAGGAGAAGACTGACACCAGCAATCCTCAGGAGCTCCCAGGGCAAAGCAGTGCTGTGGTGGGATACAGCTGGGCCCTGTCTGTCTCTGGGGCAGGAAGGCATTTCTCAGCTGTAACTATGTGAAATCCCAGGGGAAAACAGCAGCTCTAGCTGCAGGATTTCCCATGCTTGTCCTGCATCCAGCTCCTCGCTGACCTCGTTAAGCCCTGATTTGCATGCTGCAGGGAACTCAGTCGTGGCTGATGCGATTTAGCGTGACGTCCCACGCTGTCCAGGCTAACAGTGTATCTGGTTCCTGGGCTGGGAGTGTTTGTGTGGCATTTATCATTTGCCTGGCTGTTTCCTGTGCAGCAGGTGGAGAGAAGCTGTGCAAGTCATTTAATCTGAGGCAAATGGGGAGGCTCAGTCTGAAGTAAACAGGATACACTTCGGTGAGGATGGAGGCAAACAGAAGGAGAGGGAAAGAAGGTTGGAATGACTGACTGAGAAGGTGAACAGGAAAAGGTCTGAGCAGAGATGTGCTGGAGAGCACAGGCAGGAGAGGAGTGAGCAGGAAATATGATCTGATCCTGTTGCACTGCTTTGCAGAGCAAAGATCTCAGCTCCAGTTTTGGGTAATGGGGTTGAGGGACATGGGAGCAGGAGAGCAGCAGGAACAATACAGCAGTCTGAGAGGCTGGAAGCAGGGAGACTAGAGAGGAGAGCACTCCCAAAGAGATCCTGGGCTGGCAGGGTAAGGAAGGCAGTGCTCTGAGGTAACAAGACAGCAGGAAAAGACTTAGGGAAAGGGTTTCTCTGGGCATAAGAGGCACATGCTGACAGACATCTCCAGGAGATGGGTTGGCAGCAGCATTCCTGGGGGGTTTCAGAAGAAATGGCTGTGCAGGTGTTGGGACCAGACTGGGACAATCCACTGCTTGGGGGCCTCTTGTGCTGGGCACCCCAAGGACTGGACAAGCATCTGTCAGAAGCAATTTAAGAGCAGCTGCTCCCACCATGGACAAGAGTGCACTAATGAACTAACCCTTCCTCTTCTGACCCAGGTGACTCTGTGATTGAAATGAAAAATACAGGAGAATGCATTGTTGAGATGACACAATTGTTCACATGGCTGAAATTTCTAGTGCAATTTCTGCAGTATCCTTGATTCAGTCATGGAGAGCAGGAAAGAGAAAGAGAGGAATGTGGCTTGACATTAAATTGTAGACTGAGTTCTTTCATAAGCAGAAGAGTATCAATTGTAATACATCTTTCATGCCATTGGCATTTAATGTTATTACATATGAAGCTTCTTTGAGCAAGGACATTTATTTTTACTTCTAATAATAGCAAAATCCTGTTTCTCATGTACTTGTATTTATCCAAAATTAAGTATATTCACATCCTCCCATGCAAGTAATATGTTTCCTATGTAAATACTTCTATGAACTGTATTTTTAAAAGAATTAAAGAAGGTGCTGTGTTAAAAGAAAAAACAGCAACTGGGTTTTCTTAAGGCAATTAAAAGGTGATCAAGGTGGACAGGCATATGTTAACAATGACGGCCAGAGAAAAAGGCATTGAGAAAACTGAAAGAGGCATTTAAAAACTTTTTAAAATATACTGTTCATACAACTGCAAATGTTCTCTCATGAGTTGCTGTGCTCTATGATATAACAGCAGTACCCAAGAGTTGCAGGAGTTGCATATCCACATCCGTGTTGGATTGCTTTTATTAAACTCTAATCCATAATGGCTTACTGAGCTGGCATGCCAAAATGCTGAAGTAAAGCTGAAGTAATAAAAAAAAAAAAAAAAAAAAAGAAAGAAAGAGATGCTGAGTGATAAGGAAATGTTGCTGGGTGGCTGACTGTGCTGCCTGGCAGGAATCAAGGGCTTTAGCTTAAGAATGCTGGGGTCACTGCATTCTGCAGGGCATAGCCTTGATTTTATCCCTCTGGATGGGTTTGGTGTGCATGCCTGTGGGTGCTATGTGTGCCCAAGCCTTTCATGTCAGGTTTGCCAACCCAAGTGAAGAGGTGCTGCAGATGTGGCCCCTCATGATGGGTGCAAGAGTTAGGGAAGCCTGGTCAGCTTTTGGATTGTCTAGGTTACACTGAGGTTTGGTGTCTGAGTGTCACTGGAATTGCAGGAATACTTGAAGTCAAGCTAGAGCACAAGGTATTGCTGGTCTAGGTTTTATGGACAATCTCAATTAAAATCTGCTTCCTGTTTCCTTCCTCCCCTCTGCTTGGGTCTGAGAGATCCCACAGCTAAAACACTGGGCACTGATGTCCCCACCAGCCTTTACATCCTATGCTGTTGTAACACATGGCATGTGGGCAGGCTTTGAGTACTGGGGCTTCCCAAAAAGCTACTTAAAATAATTGATCCCATCCCAATAAGCTAAATAGGACTGCAGAAAATCTGAATCCAGTAGGGCAGGATCTAGGGTTGAGTGGGTAATGCACTGCCTGTCCCCACAGTGAGGTGAAAGAAAGGGCATCCCATCCCCTCCCAATGATGGTTTGCACCACCAGGACTCCCTAGGCTTGAGGAAAAAGCTTTTAAGGGTTTTATTCCACTCTGATTCCTTCAGGAGGTCTCAGTGTGCCAGGACAGGGTAATTGCCTTGCACAGTGAGCACACAATGGTTTTTCTCAGTGCTCAGTACAAGTCACTTAAGTGATATGACTGAAAATCTTTTCCATGTACCTTGTGAAGAGTTTGTTTTCTCACCAGGCTGTTGTATTTGAATAGAGCCTATAGATGTTGGCTGATCTAAGTGACTAAGCCTGATGACCCCCAGAAGAAAGTTGTTCTTCATCTCATATACCCAGAGCTCACAGTTAAGAGTGTAGCCAAATTGCCCTTAAGGCTGACAAAACAGTGTGTCCTCTTGGGCCCCTGTTGCTGGTGTTTCCTAATCACAGCATCTGTGCAGGGCAGAGTTAAGGGTATTGGCTCATTTCAGACCCACAATGGCTTAAGATGACTTTAAAATTTTTCCTTCTCTTCAAAGATATTTATTTGGTGATTCATGAGCTGAGGGCCATGACAACATCCGTCTTTTGAACTTGTGTCAGACAATGGAAAAGATAGAAGACCAACAATTTTAAATGGTTTTGGTGGGTTTCTGCAGCTGGTACACTGATAAATTCAGGACCTAACAAAGCATTGTAGTGTCCAGTTCAGAGGAGCTTTAGGGATTGCCATGGTACAAATCTGAACTCAGCTTGGCCTTGTTCACTGAAGTTTTCATGCTAAATGTGGTATTTTTATGGCTAAATTTAGGTGCCTAAATTACTGGTCTGTAAGAGACATTGCTTGAGGCTCTGCAGTTAGCACGAACAGAGAACATTATTCAGGGAACAGCTCCTGCTGTGTGCACAACTGCTTGGCCAGAGGACACTGCAGTGGGGGTGAGCAGGGAGGTGGAGTCCCAGCCAGCCCCTGGCAGAGCAGACACAGGGCTGTGACAATTCACACAAGCAGTGCTCCCTGAAGGCCATGGATTTGACCAGGCATTCCCTCCCCTCTCCCATGGATGTCTGTGCTGTGCTGTGGGCAGCTACCCACTATTTAGGGACAAGTGACCCCTCCCCACGTGCCCTGCGCAATTCCTGCTGGTTTGTTTCCAGTGACAATCCCGTCCAATTGTCTGCCCTTCCTGCCTCTTGGATGTCCTGACCTTTGCTGCCACGCCTTTCCTGGCAGATGTTTGCTGCTGTGCCTCAGGCTGGTCCCAGCCCTGGGACTTACCCAGTTTAAATGGTGACTTCCAACAAGCAAAGGCAAGTTCAGCTGGGGCCCTGAGACCTGTGTCCTGATGTGCTTTGGCATGGGCCAATGCAGAGCCCAGCATCTGAGTCAGGATGTGAGCCTGAGTAAGGTGGGAGTGCTTGCTCTGAACTGCCTGGGTTGTACCTGAAGCTGGAGGTAGGAGAATCCTTGAGGCCAGTGATCCTGTGTGGCTGCTGTCACCTGAATGACCCAGCCATCCCCTGGGCTTTTCTGCCAGTTTCATTCCCTACAAAAACGTTTACTATGCCGTTTATTTCCAGATGGTAGTGGAATTAGATTAAATCCTTACCCCCAGTCTGTCAGCCAACCCTTCCATGGGCCAGGAGCTATGCTGTCAGATCAGGCTGTTGTGGGCCACAGTGCTCTCTGTGGTTGAAAAGCATGTTTGCTGTTGGATGTAAATGGACTTCTTGAGAGCCCTGAAGTGGTCCTGGCACAGACATCATCCCCAGCTCGGCATAACTCCAGCTTCATATGACAGCACTGGGTTGTAATAGGACCATGATGAGGTAGATGTGAGAGGCTTCAGGGCTGCAGCTCCTATCATGTTCCTGTTGATCCTATTAATGTTTGGTTAGTGGCCAAGGGAGATGATGAAGAAAAATTTGCTGTGTTCATGAAGGAGTATGGCTTTTCTTGGTCTTCCTGACAGAAATGCTCCAGGGAAGCTTCATCTTTGCTTTCATTTGTTGAGTTCACCAGACCAGTCACTTGTGTGTTTTGATAATGGAGGAGCCCTTACTCTGGAGTTGTCACTTTAACCTGAGCAGAAGGAACAAGAAAAGATCCTCTCCCAAAGAAATACACCACTGAACAGCTGGCAGGCCCCTTCCCATTGAAGATAATAAGAATAACCAGTTTTAAGTGTCTTCTTAAAGTTTCTCACCCCTTCAAAACAACTCTGTAAAAGCTTAAATCCTTGTTTATAGGAAGCCATTTCTTTGGTCACTGGGCTGCTTCATAAAATGTCTAGATCCTATTGCAGCATGACTGTATCCAGAAGTGCCATCATGTAAGGAATGACATCAGTGTCATGACAACAGCAGGGCAGAGACAGGTCTGTGTCCATTAGCCAAGGCTCAGTAGGGTAAAGGGTCACCTCTGCTCCCAAGGAAGTTGTGGGGACTTTCTTATGTTCATGTCAGCGTGGCTGACTTCCTCACTGCTTTAAAACATAAACATGTTTGACCTTGTTTAATCGAAACTTCAGAGCAGATGTTTTATGATTATTCCACCAATGAGAAAAAGACAATGGAAGCTGAAAAGTGCCAGCATCATGGTTTTTATGGGAGAGTTTTATTAACTCAGTAGTATACTGTTCAACTAGGGAATGAAGCCATTAGCCAAGGCTCCAGTTTAAATGAGTCCCATAACCTGAATGCACAGTTCAGCATGTGACAGCAAGGGGGTGGGTGGGGCTGAGGCTCCCTCAAGGGATCTTCAAGCAGCCAGACCTCATCCACATCTTTGTCCTAGTCCTCATTCCACCCTTACCTCTGAGGCTTCACCTCAGTCATCTCCCACCTCCTGCTTCTCTTCTGGTGCCAGTACTCACTCTGGGGCTCAGAGGATCATCAAGGGTCCTGCACATTGCCTGTAAGCCTTGCCTCAGTTTCCCTGCTTGACAAGCCAGGAAAGACCCCAGACATGACGTAAAGGGAGAATAAGGGCCATGAGAAACCTGGCAACAAGTACACCAGCATGGACACAAACAGGGGGTCTCTTGCACATCTCTCCTCCCTGAGGTCACATTCTGTAAGCAGGGCAGAGTCCATCTCCACACAGCACCTTTTCTGGCCCTGCCATGTGATTTCTTGCCATGTCCCTCATCACCATTTCAACAGGAACATTTTGCTCTCCAGTTGGAAGCAATTAATGATAAAGTCGATGCAAACACTGCTCTGAGCAGCTCCAATACCCATTCCATGAGCTCCTCAGGGACAGACCTCCCATGTTTTCTCAGCTCTGCATATAATAGCTTCACGGGGAGGATGTCCTGCCCTGACTCACTCTCAGCTCTTGATGAGCCCTATGGATGTGGTATAAGCAGGGATGTAGATGGAGGACAGGCTCACACATGGTGGCAGAGCCCCATGAATGTCCTCTCCACACCTGGCTGTGGCATCTGCTGGAGGCAGAGCCTTTTGGCAGCCGTGTGTAGAAGTGACACTTGCCTGCCTCATGTGTGCCCTGGGACATGGCGATAGCTCTGCTCCAAGAAGGACTGTTCCTCAGAGGTCTGATGCAGCCAAAGCCCCTGGATTTGTAGGAAGCTGCCACGTGCATCCAAGCAGATCCCACAGAGCTGTGCTGGTGCCATCAGTGGCCCAGTCAGCTCACAAGCACAAGTGCCCTGGGAGAAGCAGATGACAGAATAAAGGGAAGCTTTCCATTCCAGTGCCCCCAAAAGGACATTATAATTTTCATTCCCTGTGTCATCTTGCTTGCTTGGTTATGTGGCGTTAAATTAGGGCTCTGGTTCAGTTACGGCTCATTACAGGCTTGCATTTGGCTTTGTTGCAGCGTGCTCAGAAGCACCAAATGAGCTGAGCCAGTGTGAAAGTTAAAGTTTTAGGGACAGTTTGGTGACCAGGAGCTGATTCTTGCCTGAGGCTGGTGAATTCAGAAAGGCTTAGACACAGTTCCCATGGACCTGCAGGTCATCAGTCAGGGGCTCTCCTTCACCCAACCAGTGGAGAACATCAAAGGGCTTGGGACAGGGATGGATTGGTGGGAGATGGCTTCAGCATCTTCTCTTCCAATTTGAGCAAAGCAGGTGCCTCTTTTGCCTGTCCTGACAACCTTTGTGTGGTGCTGTGTGTGACACAGAGTGCCAAAGGAGGGTTTGAATGCTGTCAGACAGCAAAACAGCTTTTCTGCAGAAAGTCTGAAATACCTCAGCAGCTATGTTTATCCCAAGGCTATCACTCAGAGAGATGCTCTGCTGTAGTGTGGGCCATTATTACAAACATCACTGGCAGTGCCCAGACCAGAGCCACAAAGGGCACTGCTCACCTGTTGGCATTAACACAAACCAGCACTGTCCCAGCATTAACTCAGTAACCAAAACAGCCTGGGCTCATCCCAGTGCTCAGAGCAGCAGTGGGGCTCTCCTCTTGGGATCAGGGGGGTTTCCAAATATCCCTGTCCCCATCCTCTCCACAGGACTGCTTTCACCTCAGCAGTGTCCTCCGGCAGTTTAGGAAGCCTCTGTTCCACTGAGGCTGTGCTGGGGTGGGATGAGGGAGGACACGGGGATTCCCCGGGGACTTCTTTGCACGTTGTCATCACTCAGCAATGCCCATGTTTGCTAGAGAAACGCAGTGAGATCCATGCGGGCTCGCAGCTTCCTCCGTGTTGTGCGCTGGCATTTCTTCAGCGCTGGAGGGAGGGTGTGTGTTTGTAATTGCTGCACCCGCGGCCATTAGCGGGGCTGGTTCAGCGGGAGGAGAATTGATCTGTGCTAAGTGGGGAGAGAGGGAAGCTGGCAGTCTCCTTCCTCCGATGCTGAGTGCTGCTCCTCTGGCCTTCTGAGAGTACAGAGAGCAGAGGCTGTGCTTTGGGGATGCCAAGAAGAGCCAGCACAGCAGCTTCCTGCAGGCTGCCTCCAAATGTGGTCAGGGATTTTCTTTTCCCTTTGCTCTGCTGCATGTTGGAGGCCCACTGCCACCTCTCCTGAGCCCACCTGCCAGACAAAAAGTGAGCACACGATGGTGCCAGCCCTCCTGCTCACCTGTGCTTGGCAGCTGGGGTGCCCAGAGCCATGCTGAGCACAGAGGAGCTCCCCAGCTCCAAAGCAGGGGTATCCCACCTAATCCAGAGATCCAGCAGGCTGGCAAAAGGGAAGACTGTGACTGAATGGCAACACTTCATGATGGAAGTGAGGGATACTGTTTCGGAAAAATCCCGTGGTGTAGATGGTCAGCTGCAGGAGGGCTTGGTGGGCTCAGCGTAGCTTGGAAAATTCCTCTGCTGCAGTTGTGTGTTATGTGATGTGAACCTGGAGAGCCTAAGCCCAGTTAATCACTTTTCCAAAGTGCCAGAACTCTGTTGAAAGCAATGCTGCAGTCAGTCCACAGCACAGCAGAAACATGTTCTGCCCAATGCACTGGGTGGAATTTGTGCCTTCAGCAGGGACATCCTCTGCCAAGCCTGGAAAGCTCCTGCTCTCCCAAAAAAGTGAGGGCTGAACTGGGCAGGTTCTTTCCCTTGTGCTATGTGATTTTTCTCAAGATTCTTCTAATTTGCTTTATCATTCAGGCTAAAGGGAGCCCCTGAGATGCTTGGGACATGCTGAGGTGCTGGGGGACTGTGGAAAGTGCTTGTCTTCCCTGTCCATGCTGGGATGTGCATCAGGGTTGGCACAGAAGTGTGTCCAGGCACAGGAGAGCCTCAGTGAGGAGTTAACAGCACACCTGGGAGCCCTGATTCACTTCTCCCCACCAAGTTAGGAGCTCTCATCACCCAGCTGCCCTCCTGGAAAAAGCCATTTGTGTGTAAAAGGGATGATGATCCCTGCTGCTGTGGCTGCCTCTGTCCAGGAGCAGCTGCACGGGATGGGCATGGTGGGGCTGTTTTGGGAAGGTCTGGACATCTCCACTGCTGTCCCTACCCTAGCAGTCTTGCAAACCTGACACCCACCTACAGCTTGGGAGCATAGCTTAGAAGGTGGTCCAGTCCCATGGGGTTAAGAAGGTCTAGGAAGAGAGAGGCAGAAGAGGCTTTGAGTCACTGTGGATCAACAGATCCACTCCCATCCAAGCACTTCATTAGTGTCCTTTTCCAGCTCATAGGAGCTTTCACACATGTCATGGCATCTTGGGCTTGAAATATGAGGTTGGGCAGGTGCATCCCCCTGTGGATCAGCCTCTGGTGAGGGGCGAGCTCAGACACAGCACTCCAGCAGCCTTCCCTGTGTTGGACCCCTCCTCATCCCTGCTTTCCTCCCTGCTCACAGTTCTATCCCACTTGGTCTCTTTGCAGGAGAAGAAAGGCCAGGAGATGAAGAAAGGTCCTGAGGTGGAAATAGCAAAGATGGAGAAGCTGCTTAGCATGATGAGAGAGCCAGGGAGCAAAGAAGAGAAGTGAGAGTGGGGAATGATGACTTTGTGGGCAGCTTCTGGCCAAACAAGCTCGGCTTTGATCGGTGGCTGCTTGGCATGCAAGCCACGGGCCCCTGCTGCCCACTTTTTGCACAGCAGGAACACTTTGCCTCAGTGCCCAGGCAAATAAATGGAGGGTGCTGGGAGAGCTGTGCAGTCATGCCTGGGTTAGGCAAATCTCCCCATGCTTGGCTTCCCCAAGCCTTGACTGGGCTTGTATCAGATAAGAGCCCTATGGAGGGCAGGAGGGGGCCTAGGAAAACTTCAGGGTTGCAGCTTCATGGCAGCCAGTCCCACTGTGTGAGTGGTGGCCAGAGAGACTGAACTCTGAGCTGTAGCCTTCCTCGGGCATTTGTGCAAGTCAAATGGAATGCCACACCTGGATTTTGGGGTGGCAGCCTAAGCCAGAGGGTGCCTGGAAACCTGGCCTGGTGCCCCAGGACTGTGGGAGAAAGATGTTCCATGCCTCCAGACAGCACGTGGCAGCAGCTGTCAGTCACCAAGTGTGGGAGGCTCACAGCTCTCCTCTCCCCAGGGGCCCCAGCGTGGGGCTGGGGTGCCTCTGCCCAGCTGGTGCCTGTAGGGGCTGCTGGGCAGCAGGGCTGGCAGAGCCTTCCACCACTGTGTGTGCAGCAGAGGATTAGCTGCTGGCTGCAGTGGCAGGCGGAGCAGCAGCGGCCTCAGCATGCTGATGAGCAGTGGCTGTCACCACCAGAGCCTTGTGCACAGCTCCGGCCTGGGCACCAACGCCACCAGCCAGGTGTGGTGGCAGGTGTCCTCCATATGCTCAACTGGCCTGTCTCCCACAAGCATCCTTGTAAAGTAAGGCCACAGCTTGGAAACTCTCCCGTGCCTCTGGCACAGAGGTTGAGGAGTGCTCCCTGCTGACTCCCACATGCCCCCAGGCCAGGCAGGCAGGCAGGCAGGAAACATGAAGTCAGGTTTCCCCCAGTATTTAAAAGCCACAGACGGATGTGGACATGAGCCTTCCTTATCACCATGCCTGAGCAAACCACCCACAGTCCTCCTGTGTCCCCAGCCCCGGGGCAGCTGCTCTGCAGCCCTGCACACAGCCGGGACATTCTACCTCCCTCCAAATTTTCCAGGCACTGGGTAGAGCTCAGAGACACAATGTGGGTCCTACAATCTGTTTATTAGTATAGTAAAAACAAGGCTGCAAAGGGATGTGTTTGCTACTCCTGACACGGGGAGGAGCCACAGGCTCGGCCAGGCCTGACCAAGCCTGTGCAGGAGCCCTGACAGGCGTCCCTCCCACCCCACCCTTCTGTCCCCTTATTGCAGTGGCTATGCCAGCGGTGACTGTGGCTATTGCTCAGCTCTAGGAAAGGCAAGGCAGAGCCCTCCAAAACCCACAGCACCCACTGGCAGGGCAGGGGTTGCAGCTGCCAGGCTTGCAGAAAGCCAGATGACAGCATCCCTCCCCACAGAGCCACTGTGATCCCCAGGGAACAGGCAGGGTCAAAGAACCTTCAAAGCTATTTGTCCAGGCACCTTCATCTCCCCAGGTCTTCCATCTCCCCAGGAAAAAGCCACACCAGGCTGCTCTCAGTGGGATCAGGGATACCTGCAAGGGCACATCTGCTGCTCACAGGCAGGGCAAATGCCACGGGCCAGCCTAGGCTGGGAGCAGGCAGGGGGAGGGCAGAGACACGCACCCAGCGAGGAGGAGGGGTCATTTGCCTAGCAGCATTGGTGGTACTGCTGGAGGGGACTGACAGACAGGCTGGGGATGATCAGGCAGACCATGCAGGCCCTCTTGTGCTGCTTGGGCAGACAGCTGCCAAATACTCACATGAGGCTGGGGGCACCTGGCACCCAAGCCCACCCCCCCACACCTGGGCTGGTAACACCCTGCTCTGCCAGTGTGGGGCTGGGATTGCTCAGGTTCCCCTGGGCACACCCTGCCATGGAGCAGCCATCCAGCTCGGGAAGAAACACTTATGCCAGCCCGGCTGCCTCCCCTCTCCAGGCCCCCAAACGACTTTGCTCAGGTCTGCAAAGTTGTTTCCACTGTCCCAGGCCATGAGCACAAGAGAAGAGCCCACAAGCTCTTCCCAAACAAGAGGAACACTTGAAGGCAGAACTCCTGCTGTGCTCACTGGCTGCTGGGACAGGCATGACTGTCCCTGTAGCATATCCCCATCAGTTGTCTCTCTATCCCCATCATCACTGTGGGCACTCACAGGAACTTCATACACCAAAACCACAAAGGCAAAGGACTGTGCCCCCTGTCACAGCCCCTGCAAGCAGTTGGGTGTCCCCTCAGCTTTCATCGTGCCTGGTCCAGCACTCGAGTCGCAGCACAGGCATCCTCCGGGCACAACTCCTTCAGATAGCCCAGTCCCCAGGCAGATCAGGGCTGCAGCAGGTACTTCTCTTCATTCCTTGACTCATCCACATCAGAAGCCGGGGTCTTCTTGGGACATGAGGGGGTCCTGCAGGCTTTGCAGAGGATGAGGAAGAGGATGAGGATGAGCAACGCGATGACACAGTTAAAAGAAATTGCCACGATCGCCCCGGTGGAGAGAGCAGCCGCCATGGCCACTGTCCCGCAGGAGTCGGCGGGGCCCACAGCCCGGTCTCACGCTCGGGATGCCGGGGCAGTGACGGAGCGTGCAGCCTCCACCCGCTGGCATTGGCAGGGGACAGAGGAGACGGCGTGGTGCTGGCGGTGGGATGGGGCCAGGCCGGCAGCAGGACAGGGCCACCCCGTCAGTTCGGCTGCAGATGAGTCCCGGGCTGCACCACACCACAGGGAAGATTTCTCTCGGCTTCCCCGCCCCCGGCAGGGCAGTGAGGACACAGGGATCACTGTTCTCCTGGAAGAGAGAAAGTCACCGTCACCGTGGGCATGAAGGGACCGGCAGTGCGAGCCCTCGGGGTGGGCTGTGGGGGACGCCAGGGGACAGCGACCCCAGGGCCCCGGGGCTCCGCTGGAGTTCGAAGGCTGCAGCAGCTCCCAGGTCAGATGCTGCTTGGGGGACATTTCCAGCACCCCTTTCCAGCCCTGGCTCTGCCCCTCATCCTCTGCGTGGGCCACCAAGCTGGAAGTGTCCCCAGTGGGAAGCCAGTCATCTCATGCCGGCCCTCCGCTCCTCCCCGTGCAGTCCCGGGTGACTCCGGACTGCCCTGGCCCCGCTCCGATCCCCTCGCCATCCTCCAAGTCCTTTTCCTGCCGGCGGGACGCCGCTGCGAGGTCCCGCATCCAGAACGGGGCCGGGGCGGGTGGCAGGAGGGGGGACAGGGCAGCCCCCGTGTGCTTTTCACCGGGGACGGGCAGAGCCCCGGCTGCGGCGTCCCCGGAGCCTCTGTCCCTCCCTCGCCGCAGAACGGGACAACCACGGAGCCCCCGGAACCGCACAGCAACAGGTCCCACCAACTCCGCCCTCCCGCCGCGGGGCCCCGGCGTTACCCACCTGCCTCCGCTTCTCCCCGGGTACCGCCGGGACCCCGGTGCCGGCGGGAGGGCGGGCGGCGCTGCCGGGGCCGGGGCGGCGCTCGGAGCGGGCTGGCGGCGCGGGGGTCGCGGCGCGGAGCGGCCCCGGCGCGGCCCCGCGGAGCGCTCGGAGCCGGCGCGGTCCCGGCGCGGCCGCCCGTGGGTGCCGCAGCCCCGCGCGCCGCCCGCGCCCTCCCGCCGGCAGCGGGGGGCGGGCTCTGATGGGGCCCCGCCCCCGCCCAGCCATTGGCCACCTCCTCCACCCGCCGCCTGCCATTGGCCGAACGCCCCGCTTGGGACACGCCCCCTCGCCCGGCTCCCACGTGAGTGGCGGGGGGGACAACGCCGGGCACCGCGCGCTCTGCCGGCCCGGCCCGGGATTCGGCCCGGTACCGTCACTGGTACTGCCCTGGTACTGTCATTGGTACTTCCCCTTTTACTGCCACCAGTACTGGCCTAGTACTGCCCCCGGTACAGCCGCCGGTACTGTCACTGGTACTTCCCCGGTACTATCACGGTACTGTCACTGGTACTGCCCCCGGTACTGCTCCGGTACTGTCACCCATACTGCCCGCGGTACTCTCCCGTACTGCCAGCGGTACTGTCACAGTACTGTCCTGGAACGGTCACCGGTACTTCCCCCCGTACTGCCCCAGTACTGCCCCCGCTACCGTCACCGTTATTGGCCCCGGTGCTGCTCGTACTGGTCCCGGTGCTGCCCTTGGTGCTGCCGGTACTAGTCCCGGTGCTGCCCTCCCGCCTGCCCTGCCCTGGCCGGGGGCCACCGGCTGGCTGTCCCTGCTGTTGCTGCCCTGCCCCGGCACACACACAAACACACACACGAACACACGTGCACCTCGTCCCACACACATCGGGGCTTGAGGATGCTGAGAATGGACTTGCCAGGGCTGGGCTCGGGTCCTTCCCAGGTCACAGGAGCTACAGGCTGGCGGGGGTGGGCTTAGACCCCATGATAACCCAGGGAGAGAGGGAAAATCAAGATCTGGGAGTATGTGCAAGATCAGCCTCACTGGCACAGCTGGCTTGCCCCTGTCCTGTCGGTGGGGAAGCTGAGGTACAGGGCAGCCTGACCTGGGCATAGCTGCCAGCTTCCAAATGGGCACTGGAGCCAGAGAAGCGCTCACGTGGGGCATCACCCCAAGGAGTGGGTACTCCTACTGAAGGACACAGATGTGGCACCCGGGAGATGGCTGGGAGACAGGAGGGGCATGGAGGGGCCCTCGGGGTGCTTCCTGGAGACCCACAGGGATCAGCACCTGCAATGGCTCCGAAAAGCCATATCCGGGCTGCACTTCTGCCTGGTGACACCAATGCACCAAGGCCTGTGGCAGCCAGGCATCCCCACATGGCGTGTCTCCATCAGAGAAGAGGCAGCCGGATGAAGGATGGGTGAAGGGCAGAGCTACAAGGGAGCTGGGACACCTCTCAGCTGACCTGAACCCAGTGATGATCGGCTAAAGCTCTGTCCTGAAGGGAGACACACAAAGTCAGCTGAGGATAACTTCGGTGAAACAAAAATAACAAACACTTTGCAGCTTTGATGAGGTGGCTTTAAACGTGCCACAGCCACGAGGGAGGGTTACACAGGCTGCCTGAGGGTCTGGCTCTCGCTCTCTTCTAAGAGGGTGTTTTGAGTAAACACAGACACATTGCCAGTTGAAATGTCAGAAGCCATCTGATCAGACACTCAAGCATCTTCCTTGGCATTTATGGCTAATCTGCTAATTAGTCAAGAAAAGCAGTCTCGTCCTTAGATGTAAGGGAGCAGCAGCTGGGAACAGCACAAAGATAAAACAGATTAACTCTGCCCCATCCCCAAGACTCACATCTGCTGGCACAGTAGACATGTCCAAACATTTCCCTGACGACTTCCAGGCAGTGGGGCAGGAAGCAGTGAGACCTCCAGAAGGGGAGGAGGAAGAGTGCAAGCCTGGCAGAGCCCTGGCTCCACCGGGCGCTCGTTGGGATGCGAGGCAGGTGTCTGTGCGCCACGCAGGCCAGTGGAGTCTTGTCTGGTTCACCTCTCCTCTCCTCTCCCCCTCACTTAGGTATAATCTCTTCTTTCAACGCTTGTATTGTTATCCTTTAACTGACAGTGCAGACTGCTGGATCCAGCTGGAGCTCACTGCACAAGCAGCAGCACGGGAAGAGCAAGCAGGACAGGGAATGCTCAGGACACCGTGTGAGCAGGGGCTGTTCAGTGAGGGCTCAGCGTGTCACAGGAACAGCGCTTCTCTCCAGCCCAGAATTACTTACCAGACCTACTCCAGGAGGGAAACTACTGCACAAGAAAAGATGATCTGTCCTTCGCCTTTCTCAGCAGTGTTCAGGACGAATCTTTTTGAGGCTGCAGTTCCAGCCAGTTTGAAAGACAGGAAAAAAAAAATTAGCAAAAAGCTTGATCTATTTTGGATGTGAAAGGAGGTTAATATTTGGGTATTAATCTCCCCTTGGATCAGGGTGCATTTACAGTCATGAGAGGAACAAATGCAGAGCAGCAGGAGGGCTGGAAGAGCAGAGCTTCAGCCAGCAGCTGCAGCCCCACCACCAATGCTTATAGGGTGACCTCCAGTGGGATGAGGAAGACATGACAAATTTCCAAGTTACATTAAGTTACACCTTTATTTAAAAGCCATCTTTGTGCATTATCAAGGAGCAGAAAGGGGAAAGAACAGGATCCTTTGGTGTTTCCCATTACCACCCCCCAGGACAGCTGCAGAGCCACAGAAATTCAGGCTGGTTACAGCACGAGTCAACTGCTGCCTGTCTGGAGGGTGAACCACGACTGCCAGCTCCAAAGGGAGCTATGTGCAGATGATGCAGGACAGAGCCGTATCCTGGCAGGCCTACAATCAACCCCACCGACAGGCTCAGCAGGAGGACTCTTCAGGCACAGAAATGGCTGGCCCAGCCCTCTGCCCTGCTGTCAGCACACTCAAGAGCCCGGGCAGTGCTGGCAGCTGCCTGGAGGTTCCACATCAGGTCCTGTCTCCTGTTTGTACCAGTCAGAGCAACCTGCACCTGGCACACAGGCAGGTGCCTGTCCCACTGCCCGGGCTGCTGCACCCCCCGCCACCTCACACCTCGCTGGGCTAGCAGCCTGGGGGTCACTGACAGCACCAACAGTTCTTGCTCAAGCAGAGACAATTGCCATCTTCCATGAACCACTAAGGAATACAGCCTGGCAGCCTCTGGCAAAGGAACTTGTCAAAACACGTTTTCAGACAGCTACAATCACATCCAGTTTTAAGAGTCCACTCCTGGTGCCCTCCCCTCACACCCTGTGAGCCCCCATGCCCGGCAGCTGCGCAGCCACAGCCCCGGGCTGGTTTCTGCAGCTCCCCGAGCCACGCGCGGAGCGTCTGCCTCAGGGCCCCCCCTGCACTCCCCTGGTGGAGCGAGGGTGCTTCCCTGTGCTGCCAGCTCCCCGGCCTCCACCCTGCTTCCTCTTCATCTGCCCCTGCGATTCTGCTTTCAGTGTCTCAGTCCAGAAGGCATCGTAAGATCCTGGGGCCTGGTACCCCGGCTCCTGAGGATCCAGGGCATCTTTGCTCAGTAGGACACAAATGGCAGGAATGTTTCTCTTCACTGTCAAGACATCGAGGCCGGCCTCAGGCACAATGGGTTCCCAGATTTCTTCTATCTGTTTGAAGAGCACTTTGGTGATCTGGTGCAGCTCCTTGAGCCTTCGTTTCATGATTTCTACACAGGTGATGGTCTTGCTGACGGCCTTGCCTGAGCCAGTGAAAAGAATCTGCCTCACTGAGTCCTGCTCCATCTTGCTCATGGCATAGCCCATCAGATTCCTAATTTTGCTCCCATCCTTCACTTTCATTTCAATAATATCAGCAGGCAGGTCAGTGAAAGGAGGAGGACAAGGTTTCTCCACAATTTTGGTCTTCTTATAGTTCTCCATTCTGCCGTGCTGAAAAGGAAAACAGACCCATGAACACCCAGCCCATTGTAATTGCTACACAAAGAAATTCTCATCACAGTTAGTTTCAGCCATTCCTCTGAAGGGCACTCTGAACCATCAGGGTTGAATATCCCAGAAAGGCATAACCAAAAGATTAGCCCAGGCCTCATAAGGACATACCTACAGTATGAATGTTACCACAGTGCAGCCTGAGCCTTGGCAGGCAGGCTGCAAAAAAACCAGTATTAGTGTTGTGGGCCCAAGCAGGGTGACGTGACTGCTGCATCTCAAGAGAAGACAGAACAAACAAATGAGCTGGGGTGACTGAGAACAGAACTCAGGGATGCTGCACCAGAACATGCACAGGATGAATTCAAGCACAGTTCACATGCAGCACCTCGTGTTACAGAAACAGGTCATGGGGACCTGGCCAGCCCAGCTGAGTGCAAAACACTGCATGGCACAAAGGAGATGGCAAGCCAGGGGTTACAGAAATAAAAAACCGTTTCCTCTAAGGAACGAGAAAAAGGCCAGGTCTCACAGCTGCCATCTCTGCCAAGGCAGGTGCCATCCTGACCTAAGTCTGCTTGATCCTGTGCAGGGCACTCCACGTCCCCACCGCAGAGCCCAAGGCGCTGAAGGTCGCAGCAGTTTGTTACCCGCAGGCTCCCGAGTCCCGCTGCGCCCAGACCCTGCTCCCCGCACCTCATCCCCCTCAGGGACACGGCAGCGCGGCGGCCCCGCTCCGAGCCCTGGGAGCACACGAGGCCCCCACCCACACACAGCCGCCGCCGCCGTCGGTGCCTGGGAGCCTTGGAGGCCGTGCAGTGGCCCGGGGGAGCCGGGCCACCGCGGTGGGATGCGGGAATGCCGGGGTGGGAAGTCAGGGATGCGCCGGTGGGGCGTGCGGAACCCCCGCTCACCTGCGGCCGCCTCAGCGCGCCCTTCGACACAAGATGGCGGCCGACGCCGGGAGCGCGCAAGCGCGACGCGGGTGGGCGGGCCTCGAGCCCGAGGCCACGCCCATCAATCGCCTGACTGGGCGAGCAATGGGGGTGATGGGCGGAGCGATGGGCGGCCCCGCCCACTGCCGGCCCCGGTGATGGAGCAGGCCCAGTACAGTCCCCGCTCCAGCGCGCACCCAGCGCACACCCAGCTCTGCCGGCACCGGCCCCGGCGATGGAGCGGGCCCGGTACAGTCCCGGCTCCAGCGCGCACCCAGCTCTGCCGGCACCGGGCACACACACGGTGTCCCTGTGCGCGCCCTCAAAACGGCGAGTGCCAGCTCGCACCCTCCCTGAGCTCCCCAGCAGCTGGAGGGAGCGGGGCTTTTGCGCGGGCCTGCAGCCCCACTGTGGTTTGTCAACCAGCGAGGCTGCTCATCAGGAAGAGTACCAGGACTCGTAAGCTCTTCTGGGCTTCCTGTGGGGATCCTGCGCCGTTCCTGCAGACTCCCAGGTCACATTCAGCTGGGCAGTGTCTCACCAACCTGAACGGTTTGAGACTCTTGCAAAAACATGGCCTTGGAAACCCCATGGTGCGGCCAGACCAGGCAAGGGATGGCTTGTGCCCCTCTCTGGAAAGGGAAAGGGCCAGCACGGGGGTTGGCTTGCAGCAGCCTCAGAAAAGCAGAGGCAGGATAAAGGCAAAAGCTGCTGCCTTCTCTCAGCACAGAGATGGGCAAGTGGCAAGGCAGGGAAGTTCCATGAGACCAGGTTCCCCTGGGCAGAGACAACTCACACAAACAGGAAGAGTGTGGGGCACAGCCTAAGGAAGACTGTGGGACTGGAAAGTATCAACTTGCCCTTGGCCCAAGGCTGAAAGGAAACACTGGCCATCCCCTGGAGGCTGCCAAGAGATCACTGCCTGGGGAAAAATTCCTAGTCTGTGCCAGGAGCAGTCCTCACACCAAGGGAGAGACAGACAACCTATTTAACGTTCCATAACTTTACTATGGTCCACCACAGGCAGCACAGGAACGGGTTTTAAAGTATGTTAAAACCGGGATGCATTTCAGAGAAGTGGAAGATTTGCAAACAGTGGCAGATTAAGGAGCAAACGTGGCTTTGCCTGGGGGCTGGCACAGCTCTGTGCAAAGCTGGGTGCCCCAGGATCCTGCCATGTCACTCCAGCATGCTCATGCCAAGCGGGAAGGAGCTGGGACCAGCGGGATGCAAGCTGTGCCACAGGGCACGCCAAGCTCCCAGCTCTGCCATCACTCTGCCACAGGCTTCACTTGTTTGGCTGCTTCCAAACGTGTCAGGATTTCATTCCACTGCACAAACTGCTTGGAGAGAAGCAGGGTCTGGACATGACACTTAAGGAAAGCAATGTTGAAACCACGAGGTCAGAGCATCCTGACAGCACCGTTACAATCCTGATTGCTCAGAGGCCCAGGGCACCAGGCTGTTGAAAGTCTACATGGATTCAATCCACCCAGTGGCTGAGCCACTGCACAGCACCAAACTCCCACGGTAGTCCAGGGGGCACTTGTGAACCCCACATACCACTGCCAGGCAAGGGCTTTCTACACAGCTTCCCTGGTTTTGGGATGTGCCTCAGCACTGGGATCCTAGGCAGGCAGGACAGGGACACAGTGTTACCACATCAGAAAGGCTGTTAAACCCAGGGCTGGAGATCCAACAGGACCAGCCCAGGGGTAAGAGGTCAGTTCAGGTGCTCCAGCCTGAATTTCAAAGGATACCATTTTGTTGTAATCCTCAAGGAGTGTCTTGACACTGTCAGTGAGATCATGACGCTTCTCCTGCGAAGAGGGGAGCCACAGTGCATGAGCAATAAAAAAGGTGAAGGACATCTCCCTCTTCCCAGTCCCTGACAGACAGCACAGCAGGAAACTCATCCAAGGCTAGCATTGAGAACACTGCTCAGGCCCTGGCTGTGGGTGCTCCCTGCAGCTGGACAGGTTTCCACAATCAAGAGAAAGGTCACAAACATGAAGCATCAATGCCCCCAGGCTTGCACTGCTGCCTGCCTCTCCTCAGTATCCAGGCTCTGCTTGCCCCAAAACAGAAACTGGCAGCAAAATGCTGAAAGAAACCATTAGGAACACTGCCAGCTGGAGGAGGGAAAGGGTGAGGGGACAGAGTGACAGTCTCAACAACGTTCCAGAGAATAGTACACTGGAGGAGCACAATGCTTCACCTCAGTGTCTCTGTAAAAGGGGAAATTCAAAATGTTTAAACCCACTGCCACTTACTATGTGTCACTAAAAACTGTTTTTAGCAGGATTAAGGTAGGCAAATTCCCATATTGGACTCGACTGACATAAATCTTTGCTCCTTTCCCCCCTTGGAATACTTAAATTTCTTTAAGATAGTATTATGCATATTCTGATTACAAAAAACTGCCATAAATGAGCAATTCAAGCGATTACAAATACAGTACAGTCACTGGCAAAGAGTTCCTATGCCCTTCTAGTCAATGCTGATATGAATATTCATGGTACCTGCTGTTGTATGTGGATCTGTGAGAGCCGCTGCAGTTTGGCTGCATGGTCAGGAACGGCTGGAAGCACAAAGGAGAAATTAGTTTGGGCTGTTTTACAGCACATGGGAATAGTTCCCAAAGTAAAGCCCAGTCCTCCTCCATGACTACAGCATGGCAGAAGCCCACTCACTGAGTGCAAGTGTCCCACACTACATATAAAACTCATACATGATTTAAGAAAATCTACTTAACTACCCTGGACATGGCATGAACTCAGGGATGCCCCAGCAAGGGGTACTCAAGAATTACACTGGAGTAAACCACCTGGATAGCAGAAAAGGTATCTCTATCTATGCCAGGAACATAGATGTTCTGGATGTAAAAGAGCTCACAGGAAGGAATGACCTGCCAGGCTCCACTCTCTATGTCACAGTGCTGTCCCCTAGCCTGCTCCACAAGTTACTCTATCACCTCCTTGACCTTTTAAGAGAGGTGAGCGCATCAGGAGGCAGGAGCAGACCAAGTCTGTACTCAGTTTACTCTCACATCACTAAGCTGTCCTCTTCTCTAGTCTCAGGCTCAGGAGAAAAGAAAGCAAGCAGGACAGGCCACAGCTTTGCAGGTGGCATTTGCAGCTCCAGTTTGCAGAAGAACGTGCATACCTTGGATACTGGTGCTGTCCAAGATAGGCTGGAGGTTCTTCACTTGCTCCAGAAGGGCTGCACGGGCAGGAATAGCCTGTTCCTCTGGTTGAGAGGAGACAAGAAGCAACATCAGTAAACAAAAAACACTGCTTTGACTTTTCATGAATAGTGGTAATTTTTCCACCTGATCTGTCTTTACAGAAAGGGGCTTGTTCATGATTTTATTTACACTTCTGTGCTGCTTGTCCCTGGGTCTTGATTCACAACAATTTCATGAAGCAGAATCTCCACCAAGTTCTAATGATAGAATAAGGAATAATGGTACAAATTGAAAGAGGAGAAATTTAGGCTGGATATTAGGAAGAAATTCTTCACTGTGAAGGTAGTGAGACACTGGCACAGGTTATCCAGGAGGTTGTGGATGCTCCATCCCAAGGCCAGGTTAGATGGGGGTCTGAGTGACCTGGGATATTTGGGGAGGTGTGCCTGTCTATGGCAGGGTGGTTGGGACTGGATGGTCCTTAAGAGCTCTTCCATCCCCTTAACATTCAACGATCCTATGGAATTCCATTCACAGATTATACCACCAGAGGCTGATCAAACTCCTTGGCTCAAAAGAGGATGAGGCCAGAGGGTGTGGAAATACACCCAAATGTCTTGTTTTTGTCACAGCCTGGAGAATACTGTAAGTGGGGTAAGGAAACCACTCTAGCTCCAGCTTTCTTCTTTTCTTTGATTAATTCGGGGCTAAAGGGAATGATCAATACGAGAGAGATCAGAGCTGATAAAACTGCAGGGTGGCTGTGCATGAGGGAGCACTGAGGGTGACACACATCCTTGTACAAACCATCTCTCTGACACCTCCATGGGGCCGTGCCACATCTTTACAACTGAAGAAAAGAAATCCATCCTCATCCATCTCAGGTAAAGGACACTTTTTTTGCAGGGCTACAAAAGCCTCCTGTTTCCCCTCATTTCATGCCATACCTGCCAAGATAAACTGCAGCTTCATAGCATCTGGAACAGCCATCCTGTCAATGTACTGGGGGTCAAGGTACTTTATTACATCTTCAACTGGAAGGACAAACAGGGTTGGAGACAAAAAGTAGGGGAGATGTCATTCACAAGAGCAGCTGCCCCACTATGTATCAGATTACTTTGCAAACACTGCTCACTTAGCTACCTCTTTTCCTTTTTCTTTTTCTTTTTTTTCTCCCAGATTAATTAGTTTCTATATGACTTTGGAGCTCTTGTGACCTAAAACTGAGAAATGGCTTAAACCAGGGAACCACTGCATTGGGGACAACTGGATGTCTCATTTTTTGTCTGGATAACAATTACCAAAGGTGAGTGAAATCTGCTTCTTCCCACCCTCAGGACAAAACGAGCCAACAGCCCCCCCATCCTGGTCTTTTAAATCATCTACAAATACGTGGTTTATGCTTTTATACTGAGCAGTCACTGCAAATTAGGACTACAATGACCCTCCCTGCCCCTCCTGTGAAAACACAGAGCAAAACCTGGCCAACAGGCAGATTTGCTAGACCAAGTACCCCCCAGTTTGGAGGCAGCACCCCAGATCTGCCCACTGAGTGTGAATTTTATTGCTCCCACCACACACAAAGAGCAGAGCTACTTCAGCATGCCCAAGAAGTCCAAATGTGCGGGAATTATTTCAAGAGCTTATGCTCCAAGAACTTTCAGAGGCTGCATTGCAGGCAGAACAAAACCTGGCACTGACACGAGCACAGGGAAATTGAGCAAATAACAGGCTGCAGCTGCCTGCTTCCCACCCCGACCGCTGAGCTAGAGGACAGCCAGCAAAAAACACCTCTCCCAGTTACTTATTTCTGTGCCAAATAAACTGAAATAAGGGTCCGAAATAAACAGGTGTGGGAAGGTACTTTTGTTCACAGCAGCGAAACGGTTCAGAGCTGCCCCCTCCCGCCCTCCCCTACCGCAAGACCCGCTCACTTTTCTTAAACAGGATTTTGATCCTCTCTCTCTTGCCGGCGATATTGCTCAGCGCCACCTGCACCTTCACCAGCTCGTCCGCCACCTGCAGACACACAGAGGGAGGGGATGCGGCTGTCAGGCCCCGCCGGGCCGCGGCACCTCAGGCCTCGCCGGGCTGTACCAGACGGCCCCGACCGCTCTCCGCTGCTCCCTCCCGCCCGCACCTTCCGCGGCCCGCAGCCCTCGCCGCCGAGGCCGATGCGCTGCTCCAGCTCCTCCAGCCGCCACTGCAACCGCCGCAGCTCCGCAGCGCCCGCCGCCATCTTCGTGCCGGGCGGAAGCGGCCGCGCCTCACTTCCGGCGCGCCCCGGCGGTTGCCATGGCGGCACGTTGCTAAGGACCGCGGCTGCCATGGCGACGGGCGGAGAGGCCGCGTCCGGCGGAGCGCCGCCCCTCTCAGAGGATGCGGGGCGGTCGATGGCGATTTGCACTGCAGAGGGAGGCGTGCAGCCCTCCCGCCGCCTGGGAGGGCAGTCGATGGCCGCTTCATTCCGGCACGGTCCTCCAGGAAAGAGGCGCTCGGATGTATTAAAAGGAATTGACATAGCGATCCGTGTGGATGCAGGCCCTTTGAAATCCGGGAGGCTGCCGCCGGCTTTCCCCCGGGCCTCTGTCTGCCCGCGTTCACCTTTCTATTATCGACTGCCACAGGTGACACTCGCGAAGAAGTGAAGCACTAATGAACGGCGCAGCCAGCCCCAGCCGTGCCGCTGCCTTCCGCTGGCACTCACAATTACACGGGTTTCTGACAGGGACGAGATGAATCCACAGCAGCAGCATCTGCCCCAGAAAAAGTCCAGAGGGTTTCCCAACTGCAGAGCAATAAATCCCCTAGGGTGCACAGGAGACAGTGGCCAGCATGGGGGAGGTGATCCTGCCCCTCTACTCAGCCCTGGGGAGGGCACGTCTGGGATGCTGTGTCCCCCTCTGGGCTGCTCAGCACAAGAAAAACAAGGAGCTACTGGAGAGGGCACAGAGAAAGCCACAAAGATTATTAGGGGTCTGAAGCATCTCTCTTCTGAGGAGAGACTGTGGGAGCTGGGATTGTTCAATCTGGAGAAAAGGCTGAGAGGGAATCTCATTAATGATACAAATTTCTCAAAGGTGGATATCAGGATGATGAGAGACTTTTCAGTGCTGTCCTGTTACAGGATGAGAAACAATGGCCCTAAGGTAAAACAGAAGGAAGAACTTATTTATGTTGAGGATGGCAAAACACTGGAACAGCTGCCTAGGAAGATGGTAGAGTCTCCCTCTCTGGAGACATCCCAAGCCCACCTGGACATGTTCCTGTGTCACCTGCTCCAGGTGACCCTGCCTTGGCAGGGGTGTTGGACTAGGTGATCTCTAGGGGTCCCTTCCAACCCTGATGATTCTGTGAATTTCCAAAGCACCTTCTGATGTCCTTCTCCATATCCCAGGGCTCATCTTGCCACTTCAGCAGTGCCAGGATGAACATGGGCCTGGGTATTGCACTGCCACAGCCCAGGCACCAGGGAACACCAAGTCAAGGTTCCAGGCCACTCTTTTAGATAAAAACCACCTGCTAATAGCAGGTACTTTGCTAACATTGCTGGTAATGTGGGCTGGATGGCTTTGGGGAACCCTCCCATGCCCTTTGCTGGAAGCTAAAGCCACCATGTCCTGACAAATCATTGTCCTTACAGGTATGTTCCTACTGACCATTGTACAGGCTACGAGGATACAGGAAGGAGCTGTGGGGTGGCCCAGTGCCCCAGTAGCCCTTATACCCCCCCTCCAAATCACCTGCAGGAGCTGTGCAGAGGACTCAGGCAGCAGGGGAAGGCTGAGGCTCCGTGTGTGCTGCCTTTTCTTCCCAGGGATCGATAACAGGGATCTTCAGAGGGGAAGAGCTGAGCTTTGTTCCACAAAGGAAACAAATAGAAACGGCTTCATTAGCAGAAGCACCTGGGGGCTGCAAGGGGGGCTGGGGGCTGCAGGGGGGGCCAGGGTCTGTGCACACAGCAATGGTCTGTGCTTCGAGGGTACCAGCTCTACTGTGGCTTGGGCCCAGCATGATGGACAATGCCCCAAACACACTAGAGGGTTCCAGTACCCTAAGGTGAGAAACTTGGCCAGTTCTGGGCTTCAAGCACTGGGGGGGCTTTGGGACTGTCCCCATCTACCCTTTAGAGTCCCATCCAGTTTGCAAGCCCTACAGCTACAGCACTGACTGACCACAGCCAGCATATGGAGTCTGTTCCCTGCTCCTTGGGAAAGAGAGCAGGCCTTTGACCATATCCCCACCCCTGGAGCCTGCAGGGGCACACTGATTCAACCACTTGCCCCCAGCCCAGGGCTGAAGCTGGATCCAAGGCTCTGTCGGCTGGGCTGGATTGTCCCTTCATCCTCCACCTTCCCTCTGCCGCTCAATTACAGTCCCTGCAGGACATGGGGAAGCAGGCATCAATCACGGCTGGTTACTCAGGTGACAGCAGCTGTGTCCCCAGGCTCCCCAGGGAGCATGGAAACACACATCACCCTCCGAGCCTGGTAATGAGTGGGGACGCGGGCCCGCATGTGCCCTGCCGGCTCCCTGGGGCTGCGGGGCTCGATGAGCTGCGGCCAGCCCTCCACAGCACTGCAAAGGGACACAACACCCCAATTAAGGCTGCATCAATCCCGCTCCAGCTCGGCTTGCTACATTCACAAACAACCCCCCACACACACCTTGTTCATGAGCTTTCCCCCATCCCCGGTGGCCAGATCACCGGTCCTCTGCAGGGGGTCCGTGTCACCTCCACGCTGTCAACATGTTTCCAGCGTGACACCCCCACCCTTCGTGTCACCCCCGTGTTCCGAGGTCGGGTACGGGGCGGGCAGCGCTGCTGCAGCACCCTGGACAGCGACATCGCTCTCCGGGTGGGCTTGGGGGCCCGGGCTGGGGGATGGTCCTTTGGCCTGGGAATCCCGGCGGGTTGTGGCTGTCCCCGATGGACTGGGGGCTGTCCCCAGGAAGCTCAGGGTGTCCCCAGAGGTCTAAGTCTGACCTCGGGGAGGACCCTCCAACAGGAATTTCTGTCCCGTTGGGTGCCAGGGACCAGTCTGAGTGGTTGCCTCCAGCCAGAGTGCCTGTCCCCACAGGAGTCCCCTGTGCCTCTTCAAAAGCACAGGTGGCTGCAGACATCTGGAGGTCCACGTGTGAGCACGAGTGTGCTGGTCTGAGCACGCATGCCGGAGTTTGTACAAGAGCGCACAAGCGACCACCCACATATGCGTGTGCCTCCCAGCCCCACCACGGTCACCCGTGTCCTCTGCGAGCATTGCTCGGGTACCAAGCTGGTGCAGCACTACTGGCATCTGGCCAGGTGCAACCTCACAGTCCCATGGGCATGGTCTCAGCAGCTCCAGTGTCATGTTTCCTTCCCTGGCACAGGGCTCGCCTGTGGGTGAGCTGCCACTGGGGGCTCGTGCGGGCAAGCCCCACAGCCTAGCAGGCACGGCTGGAGTTGCTCTGATCCAGACCATGTCTGAAGCTCTGGTGAGTATAGTATAGGCACTTGTTTGCAACTCAAGAGCTCTCAAAAACTGAGCTGGAGGTGAGCATGAGGTGGGCTGACAAACCTTGGGCACTGCAGGTGCTACCCAGGAGTATCACAAGCAGTTGGGGTGTCCTGCACCCCCAGACTGGGCCCTGGACACCACACCCTGCACACCACCCTCAGCACGGGTTTGGTTCAGGAGTTTGTTTCTTTAATTGATACACAGAGTCGCGCGGCTGCGAGGGAGTGCGGGAACAGGCCGGCGCTGCCGAGCCCCCCACGCTGAGGTAGAGGCGAGCATCACTCCACACTCACCTGCTTTGGCACCCTGGGGCACACGCGGGGGAGGAGCGCCCGCCCAGCCCCAACGAGGTAGTTCAGAGTGCCCTCTGTCTCCCTGTCACCCATGTGGGGACCCTGCACCCAGGCAGTCTTTGGTGGTGGGGGGGGCTCTGCTGGGACAACCCTGCTCTCCCCCCACCAAGCCCCACCCCGACATTAACCCCCAACCCCAGCCCCACCCCAATAAGCTCCACCCCCACCATTCCCACCAATATCCCCATTATTTGTCCCCCCCCGGGTGATCCCCCTGAGCTGAGGACCTGGGGGGCTGAGATGCCACCACCCTGGGGATGTCTCAGGGCAGGAGCAGCAAGCCCAGGCAGCGCAGGAGGGCTGGGTAGGGGCATCTGCAGTGGGTAGGGGGTGCAGTATATATATAGGGGCTGCAGTATACAGGGGCTACGATTAATAGGGGCTGCAGAGTATGGTGCCTGCGGTGTTTGCATGGAGGATGTGTATGGAGAGGCAATGTGGGCACCAAGGGTGTGTGCAGGGGATGCAGTGTATGCACTGAGGTGCGTACAGGGGCAGTAGTGCGTGCATTGAGGTGGGTTAGGGGCTGCAGGATGTAGGGGATGCAGCATGCAGGTCCTGGGGGCCCCCAGGCATCAGGGCAGCAGGAGATGTACGGGGAAGGTCACCTGGGGGTGGTGCTTTGGGAAGGAACATTGTGTGTGTGGAGGGGGATGAAGGGACAGAAGGGCCAGCGTGGGTGTTCACAGCCTTGCATGGACACAGCTCAGTATTGCAGCAAGAGGCACCTTTGGTCCCCCATCCCACCCTGGTGGCCCAGCTGGGTCCAACAGCTCAGTCCCCCAGATTCTGGTCATCCCAGCTGCTTTCAGGGAGGGAGTACAGCTGCCTTACAGCGAGGCGCTAGTGGGAGTGTGGCTTTGAGAGGAGGCTGGGAGCAGGGGGTTTGGGGCAGACATGGGGTTTGGACGTGTCTGGGTGCTTCCTCCACCGGGTGCCAGGGTGGCTGAGGGCCGGCGGGCAAACAGGACACCTGGAGGACAAGAACAAGCAGGTTAGGGCAAGTCCAGGGCAGGAGGATGAGCTCACCTGGCCCCCAGCAACCAGGCTGGGGAGTGTGGGACCAAAACTCATGGGGGCTTCAGCCCCCTCTCATCACCTGTGGTGTCTCCCCTCCCCCAGGCATCCTTGGGGATGGCCCAGGAGGACCCATTTGGCTGGCAGCCCCACATGATGCTTAGCCCTGACCTTTCCAGCTCATTAAATATTTAAGTTCTAAAGGCAAAGCCATCGATTTTTATTGTGGGGTGTCTCAGCAGGACAGGTATGAATCTGGGGGGTATGGGATGGGCTGCTTAGCCAAGCTGGTGCACACTGGCACCCAAAAGGATCCTCTGCTCCAGCAAAGCATCCCAACATCTTTCCCTGAACTCTGCAATCAGCCAAGCCCCACACCTAGCCAGAGATCCTCTGGGCACACAAGCATTGGGGTGACCCCAAATCCAAGCCCATCCCTTGGGACCTCAGGGTGTGCAATGACCCTAAGTGCAGGGTCCCTTCTCAGCCAGAGTCTGTCCATCTGTCCATCTATTCAACCCCCACTTTAGCCCTTCATTGCTAGCACCTGCTTTGGGCCAACTTCCATCCTTGTCAACCCCCTCCTTCTCCTGCCCCCTCTCCCCAAGCCCTGCCACTTCATTACGATGGATTTTATAGTAAAGACATCAGATTGAAGGAAGGACTTGCTGGCCAGGCAGTGGCTATAAGTTATTGGATTTCCCGGCCGCAATTACACGGGCCAAGCGGCCCTTCTATTTACCTGTGTAGACAACTCCATTTATTTCTATTGACATGTTGATACTGCTAATGCTGTTGGTGGACAGGTTCAATGCGGTCTCCTGTCTGTCATCTGGGGAAAGGAAATACCAATATGAGTGTTAAGCGAAACAGAAACAAGAACCTGTCCAAGACAGATAAGCTGGGACCCAGTCCCTCTGGGCATTGTTCTTTCCAGTCGCTGCTGCTTTCCCACTTCATGTGCCACGGAAAGGAATAACCAAGGTTGAGGTGTTGCATCTCTTTACCTCGACTGGAGATCTTGACATTCATGGGGAACTGGGAGGCCATGGCCAGGAGGTTGTGCTGAAGTGCGTGTTGCACCAGCCGCTGCTGCTCCTCCGCTGTCAGGGCCACCTTCTTCTCCGGGGGCTCCCCTGTCTCCAGCTTCTCCCGCAGCTGCTCCAGCACCACTGCCTGTGAGGCAGCTGCTGCTTGGGCTGCTGTGAGATGGTGGCCGGCCAGTCCCACTGGGATAGCGATGCGCCCCGGCACTGATGCTGCCAGCATTCCATCCTCTGCAACGACCAAGAGAGCTCAGTGGGCCCCTCATCACCACCCCACCTCACCCAGTGCTGCCAACTCCACCCCACCAGCAATGGGGCAGGGCAGGCCACCACTCCCAACACCTGGCTTGGTCCTTCTCCAAAGAGAAAATACACTTTTTTTCACTCCCTGAAAGGGACTGAAAGAACAACGTTGTTCCTATTTTCCCGAAGCGAAATGGGCACAAGCAGACAGGGAACATCCCAGGGAATATCCCAGGGATGTTCCATCCCTGCTACTGGAGCAGTGTCCATCCCTGGGAAGAGATGGTCATTGCTAGGCAGATGGGATCTTTACCCACCTTTCTTAACACTGTGTACTTGGCTGAGCTGACCACAGCTGTGTGTGGAGATGCTAAGAGCTGGCAGAGGCATTTTGGGAGTGCCCAGCAGGGTTGGGGTGCTGGCTGGCGAGTAGTTGAAGAGTGCTGTGCCAAAAGTCTGCCTCCGTCCCTCCCGACGGTTGCTGTCAATGGCAGCTTGGAGCTCTCCAGGAGAGCTGAGCGCCCGCTTCTCACATTCGTAGGGATACAGGTACTTCATGTATCTGCACAGGGAGACAGCCAGGGGGAGACCCACAGTTGTGCATCTCCCAGCCAGCGCCCTGCTGAGCAAAGAGCCCTTGGGAAGGAGCAGAGCCCTCCACCCACTTTTGTGGTACCCCATGTCAGACCCCAGGCAGGGCTCTGGGATGTCTGATCCAGCAGGTGTCCCAGGACAGGTGTCCCCTGCCTGCCACACACTGCCAGGCACTCACTGTGTGCGGAGGGTGAAGGCAGCGCTGGTGATGGAGGTAGGTAGGTTGAGGCCCTTGGTGATCTCCCGCCAGATCTTCTTGTTGATGACTTCGACCAGGCCACCCTTGTCTGTCACCAGCTGGTACAGTGTGTACAGGTCCAGCACTTGCTTGGCCATGATGGGGATGCGGTTCACTGGCGTCCCTTCCAGAGGCACACAGGAGACAGAAGAGAGTGTGGGGGCTGCTCAAAGGGGCCCTTTGTACCTGGGATCATAGCCCCTGCCCTCCTCCTACTGCCACTGCAGGTTCCCACAACGTGAGGCACATCTCTCCATGCCCAGGTGAGCAGCCATGGGCACTGGGGTGCAGGCAGGACCCCAGGGTGCCTGGGAGAGTAGCACTGTGCCAAAAAGCAGGAGAGACCCCAGCATGCTGGCAGAGGGTCACTTTGATGGAGCTGTCAGTGGGGCTGGGTATGCTCTCATCTGGGAGATCCACAGTGGGATGGACACAGTACCTCCTCCAACCCTTGGTTCTCAGAGCTATCTGTACAGCACCAATCTATGAAATCTCTCAGAGCATCTTAGTATGACTCACTCTGTAATGTTCTTTCAGAGTCTCATAAAGAGATACTTCACCTACACTTCAAAAAGGGACCCAGCCTATAACCTTTCTAAAGAGGGATGACCCCCATAACCCTTTTGGGAGGACTCACCCTACCATTTCTCTATGCAGAGGTTTACTCTTCCAGCTCCAGACTTTTACAAAGAGTTTCCAAAAAACCTCTTGACCCTACAGATGGCCCCAGAAGTTTCCTCTGCTAAAAGGACTTTAGTGCTCTGCTTCAAGAAATCTGACCCCAAATCTTCTTCAACTACTCTCAGCAGAGACCCTGACCCCTGGTGCGACAGCATCACCCTCCTCTATGAGACTATGGGGCAAGGGGACATGGGTTCACCAGGGCTCTGTGAGCCCAGTATAAATCAGCATGGTCGCCACAGCCACCAAGCCTGACTAAAAACCCCTCCCCACTTTCTCAACACCCTCCAATAACCCCACAGCCTTGCTGTGCTCCATGCTTCCTTGGAATGACGGTCTGGGCATCCACAGGAAGCTGGGCAGTGGAGGGACAAGCATCCCATCCCATCCTACCCCGTCCCATCCTGTGCCATTCCATCCCGTATTTATTCCTCCTGCGAGGTGGCGGGGCACAGGCAGTATTGGAAAGCCATCCATTTGGCTGAGGGAGGCTGTCACCACTGCGCTTCGCCCCTCAAACGAAGCCGTCATTCACCGCCATCCTCCAGCATCCCTAATTTATGGCCCTGATATTGGCTTGGCTTCTTCACATAAGCCTGAAAAATGAGCTCTTTTTATTCTTTTACTGAGTTCATTTAACTTTTTTTTTTTTTTTTTTTTTTTTTTTGTGTGTGTCTGTGTTGTTCACCAGGTCGGGAAGGGGGAGCAGAGTTTATCCTCCTGGGAGAAAGGCAGAGATATTGACTTGACATCTGCTGTCGGTTGCTCACCAGCCCTGCTCAGGGCTGCTGGCACAAGACCCATCACCTCGGGGGGCCCAGTTTGAGGCCTCTCCCTCACCCCCAATGCCAACAAATTTGCAGGGTCTCAGCCCTCAGTCAATGGCCCATGGATTTCTTTTCTCTTCTCCCCTCTCCAGCCTTGCTGGCTTATGAAAGTGCCTCGCCATTAATCTCAGGGCTGTGCAGGGTGTGTGGCTGATGCCTGTCCCACTGACAAAGGCACCTGTCTGTATCCCCACAGAGTAATGGCCCCAGCCCCAGCCTGGGCCAAGGGCACAAAAGCCCAAGGAGGTGATGCAGCTATTGTGGTGCTGCAATTAGCACCTTGATTGATTAATAGCCCCGTGTTATCAGCAGGGCACTGAGCTTGGTGCTGAAATGGGGGGGGGGGGTGGAATGCAGACCCCAGTAAGAAAATGCAGAAATAGCCCCCTTCTGTCCCTGATTACTACCATGGAGGTGCCACAGAAATTGGGGCATGAGCTGCCCCACTGCCTGTACCCTGTATCTGATGGTGGTGGTGGTGGTACTGCCTTCATGAGCCACCAGGGCCAGCTGTGCCCTTGTGCCATAGGCTGGCCTCAGAGGGTCCCACAATGCATTTTTTAGCCCTACAAATTTTCCACTCTGCTGAAAAATGTCAGTGCTGATACTGTCCTGAGAGACAGCAGGGGGGATGCAATCCCTTTCAGCAGGGCTCACCCTGTGGACATTAATCCCTCCTGGAGACCTTGGGGACACAGCCTGGGTGTCACAGTCCCCTGCTCATGCACCTCTGGGTGCCCCTGCTTCATCTGCAGTGATTCTTGGCTATTGCTTCTTACCCAGCTCTTGATGACCCCTGGAATGCTGTCCTTGTACCTCAGCCCTTCTGTCCCCTTTCTCTTTGGTACCCCAGCCCAAATCCCAGTCCCCTCCAACATGTTCAGGCACACCCACCCCTGCAAATGTGCACCTGTGCACCAACACACCCTGCCTGCCCTCCCCAGAGGGATGGCACCCACTCAGAGGAGAGGCAGAACAGAAAGGATGGAGGCCACAGGAGTGGGATATCCAGACACAGAGGGATGTGCGGAAGCACTGTCAGGGAAGCATTAGGCTCCCTCCCTCCTCCCCACACCAGCAGGCACTTACTTAATTAGCCCCGGCCCCAATAGCGAGGGAGTTAATTAGCTCTGGAGAGAGAGATAATGAAGCTGCAGAGCAGCCCATGAATCTTGTAGCTGATGGATGCTGGGGGGCTGAGGCAGTGTTGATGCTCCCACTCACTCCCCACAGCTCTGCACCAGGGCCAGGGGGCACTGATGGGGCAGTACCCAGCCCATCCACAGCCTACAGCTGGCCCCAGGGTGAGCCCTACGGCTCAGTGCCAGCCACCCACCACACACCTCTGACTGCAAAAAGTTTGTGGTGTCCCAGCCCAACCCAAAAGTCAATCTCTGCAGCCCCAAAGCCAGGTGGGGACCCTCACCACCCTTCCAATGGGCAGGGTGTGCAGGTGACTGCCCTTCTCTGCCCTCCCTCACCCCATCCGCAGCCAGCCCCAAAGCTCCTGCACCCCCCTCAGCCTTTCCCCGTTAATTAGCTCGGCATTAACCTCTGCCTGGGGTTTACTGGCTATCGAGCGGCTTGTTCATTAATCCACACACCAGCAAAAGGCTCTAATTAATACGGCCCGCCACACGCCCGCGCTCGGCAACTTTTAATTGTCGCAGGCCCGGCCGGGGAGGGCGAAGGTTAAAGCATTTATCGAGTCCCCGCGAGCCGCTCGGCTCCCCGTGCCGATAGCAAAGATTTCCGATGAGGATGGCTTGGTTAGAGAGCCCTTAACCCCTGGGTTCCCGGCGCTGCCGGGACTGCTGGCCCCACTACCATAGATTGCAGGCATTCCTGAGAGGTGCTGACGGTGTGCATCCTCAGCAGGCTGCTAACAGGGAGCCCTAATGGGCACTGCCAAGGGCATTCCCACCAGGAATCCCTAAAACGGCCTGAAAACTGCTAATGGGCATCATTAATGGGTGTTGCTATTAACGGGTGCTGCTAATGCTTGTCACCAAGGTGCATGTTAATGGCCACCCCCACCCAGGGGTTTCTAGTGGGCATCCCTGCTGGCCATCGCTAATGGGCACGGGATATCGGCAGGCATCGACAGCTGCCCCAGCCTGGGGCGAGGGGGAGGCCAGGGCAGCACCGCAGGACACGCCTCAGGGATCTGCAGAGACGTGGTGCAGCTCAGAGCCTGAGAACAACACACCGTGAGCCCCCCAGCAGCCGAGGCAGGGGAGGCAATGGCACCCACCCCAGCCACCCACCTTTACCTCTCTTCTGCATGAAGCCAAAGAGGTCATCCAGGAACTCCTTGCGTTTTGGGTCCTCATCCAGTTCATAGAGCTGGAGGCAGGAGAGAAAAGGTGGTCAGTGCTTCCAGCACATGTAGGTGAGAATAGAGAGAGGAGCATTGCCTGGGGTGAAACACTGCCCGTGCCACAAGCTGGCATCACCCCTGGCCCCACCTGCCTGCTCAGCCAGCAACAAGAAGCTCCCTGTGCACAACGAACACAATCCCCCGACACACCCTCTGCCTGGGTGTGGGCTCTCCCCGTGCCTGGGGTCTGGCATGGGCTCCCCACAGACCACAGACTACTTTGAATCTTTGCTGCAGAGACGCTGAGTCTGTGCCTCAGTTTGTCCTGCCCCTCACCCTCTTAGATGCGAGAATCACAGCCCAGAGGCATCAGCAAACCCAAACCCCAGACAGGACCCCGAGATTGCAATGCTCAGCTCTACTCTGGCACTGCTGAGTGCTGGTGGTCCCCACGTCCCAGCATGGCATCAGCATCCTCCTCAGCCCTCATCCCTCACAGGGACACAGGCACACCCTAACAGTGGGGGCTGATTCCACCCTGGGGAAGGAAAAGTTGGTTGGACCGTGGCACTGGGTGCCACCGAGGGAGCTGCAAGTGCCCGGCTGCCACGTGCACAGGACTGCACGGACGCATGTGGCTGTGAGGACACTTCAGTGTGCTGGGTGGTCTGGACACACGGACACAGCCCGAGCTGAGAGGCAGCACTGGGGAGGTGAGTGCAGCCCCTACACCAGGGACACGAAGTGCCGGCTCCGTGCGAAAGTCCGGGCTCCCCTGATTCCAGCACAGCGCCTGAGTGACCATGACAAATTGGAGCCTGCCAGATCGATGGCCCAGCAGTAAAAGTCAGAGCACATGAAGGAAAAATTAGCACCAATCGAAGACACTATAGACACCAATTCCTCCCAGCAAGCCCGGCAAGAATTTAAAGCCATTGAAAAGAAACAAAACTCAGCAGTCCAGAATGGATTTCCAAAACATATACAAAGAAATGCAAGCTGGAAAACAAAGTCAGGCACAAAATAGAGTCGTTTAAAACACAATTGTGCTGGGAAAGGCCGTTAAAAACCAATAGAAAGGGAGCACACCCCCACTCCACAGAGAACATCATTCACCAGACAGATAAAGGGAGCTGTGCTTAAGGCTGCAGGGACACGGGGATGTGGGGATGGGGTGGATGCCATGGGGACACATGAATGCAGAGATACGGGAATGTAGGGCTGTGGGATTGCAGGGACTCAGGGAAGGTGGAGATGGAGTGATGCAGGGATGCAGTAGGGACACATGAACACAGGGACATGGGAATGTAGGGATGTGGGGTGAAGGGACTTCAGGGACATGGAGATGTGGGGATGTAGGGATGGCAGAGTGTGGGGACCTACAGGGATGTGAGGATGCTTCTACAGACACCACAGTTCCCACTACTGAACAGACACACCTAACACAGTCCCCTAACACAGTCTAACTCAGATGCCAGCTGTCCATCTCCTGGCAGGGAGAGAACAGTGCTAACTGCCTGTTCCCAACTTCGTCTAGACATACAGCTGCTAGACTCACAGCATACCCACAGGTGCTGACAGACTGGCTCCATGGAGCTCCTTCTTTCCTGCTTCCCAGCTCTCTGGATCATTCACCTATCCCCTCCTTGCCACTGGGTGCTCTTGGAGTGCCCTGCCCCTGGGTGCCAGTATTGCGCCCCTCTCCACCGCAGTGTTCCCTGCCTCACTCTGTGCCCCCTCCCCAATGCCCGCTCTTTTCCAGGAGGTCCTTGAGCCATTGATTACAGTAACTAGGTCAGGCTCCGAGCAGAGCTTCAGGAAGCTGCTTTGATTTCTGCCCCAGGAAGGCTGTGTCAGCCAGGCTTTGCCTGCATTTCCCTGCCAGTCCCTGCCTCTGGAAGTGACACCAGAGTTCTTTGACAACCCCTGACATCTGGATTGTCAAGGCAGAGGCAAACCCCCAAAACCGGCAACTACCACTCATCCTGCTGCAAGGTGAAGCCATAGCCTTCCCAAGGGGTTACCCACGGATGGACTTCAGCACCCACACACCTTTGCCCTGGGTGCCACTCATATTTCTCCTCCCATCCATGCAGGCAGGATCCCACCCAGAGCGGGCTGCTACTGACTGCAGCCCCCAAAACAGGTGTGACCTCCAAGGGCCAGGTTCTATTTTTCCACTGTTTATTAACCTCTAACCTTTTATCTGTGGGACACTGAGATGCGAAAACACATTACATCAAACAAGGAGCAAAGGTCAGCTTTTAAGTGGAGATGAGAGCAGAGCTGAGTAACTGGGGACAAGCTGGCACAGCCCTTGGGTACGCCTGGGGTGCACAGTGTGTTCCATGAGATTTGGGGATGCTCAGGCTGGAGAAGAGGTCTCCTGGGTGACACACAGTCGCTGTGCAGGGACACATGCCTCACCTGGGTGTACATAGCCCTGCATCGGCTGCCACTAGATCATGTGGGGGTGCACAAGCCCAGGTGAGCATATACAACCCTACACAGGCACGCACAACTGCGGCTGGGCTTGCACAACCCCACAGGCGTGCACAGCCTTGTTTGCATCCACTCAACCCCACACTGAGTGTGCACAGCCTTCGTGAGCATTGCACAGCTCCACACAAGCACAGGCACAACCGTGCACAGGGACACAGATGCCCCCCAGTGCCATACACAAGGTGGAATGGACATCCTGCACAGTCTTGTGTTGGTGTGCACAGCCCCACAGGGGCCCATAGAACATCACAGGAGTGTGCACAAGCCTGTGATGCACATGCATACACAATCCACATGGGCACAAATCCCTACACAGCCACGCCTGGAAGTGCACAGCCTCCCACAGGCATGTACAGCAGTCTGGTGTGTGCCCAGACTTCCACGGGCACACACAAGACTGTAGGAGCATTCACAACAGCATACACACATACACATCATGGGCACACACTCTAAAAGTGCATGCACAACTCCAGATGGAACATGCACATTGCTGTCTGTGCACCCACAACCCAAGACTGGAACACACACCACCAGACAGGCATTCACAACCCCATATATACATGCACAATTCTGGACAGGCACTCAACAGCCCTAGAGGGGCACGTACAACCCCAGAACAGAACACACAACTCTAGACAGGAATGCACAGCCCTAGACAGGCACACACAAATCCCAGGTGGGCATGCACAGCCCCAAACAGGCAGAGACACATATATGTGTGCACAACCCCAAACAGACATGCACAACCCCACATATGCACATACAAACCCTGTATGTGCATCCCAGATGGCACACAGACCCCAAAGAGGAACACAGAACTCCAGAAGGGAATGTACAGTCCCACACATGCACTCACAACCCCAGACAGGCACTCCACATGGATAGGCACCCCTGACCCCGCGGGGCATGTGTGTCCCCAGAGCATCCCCCTGCCATGTGCCTTGGAGCAGTGGTCTGAGCCTTGCCCAGGGGCAGTTGTGCAACACAACCCGCAGCTCCTGCTTGCGGTGACCTATGAGCAAGGACCCTTTTAATCGTGTTTGTATTGATATAATTAGTAACTCATTTAACGCCATCGATGTAACTATATTCCTCTATAAACGGAAGTATTAAACTGTCAAGCCCCGGGATCGATATCCCGCCGGAGCACAGCACAGCCCTGCTCTGCTGACCTCAGGGACCCACGCTTGGCCACCCCACTGGCCTCGGAACCCCAGCAGCACCCCACCTCCACCTGGCACTGCTGACCGGGGTGCTTGTACAGGACTAGTTCAGTTTACCCTCATCCCACACCTCATGCCGGGTGCAGTTCCAGGACCTGCTCCCTCCTGTCATCCCATTGCCATGGTGACATCTATATTCCTTACGGGATGGGGATAACGGTGCTTGTCAGGCAGGTTAAAGGTCAGCGGGTCGAACATGGTTTATTAACAGGACGTGAACAGACCCTGTGCTTCTTCCTCCTCCTCCTCTTCCCCACGATTAAGTAACATTGTTAGCACCGCTCATTTATCCAGGAGATGACTTTCCTAGAGCCAGAGGGGCTTCTAGAGACAAAGCTTGGGTCCTTGAGACCCCTTAGCCCAGCTGACACCCTAGACAGCTAGGAGGTCAGAGAAAGGATGTGACAAGATGCAAAGCCACCTGCCAGGCACTTCAGCTTGCCCCTTCCTGGTGAGTCCTCACTCAGTCTGTCCCCTCTGGGCCCTGCTGCCACGGGAAGCAATCTCAGTGGGACCCCCACAGTCCCTGCTCAGCTGCCACCTCCTGCTGGCAGCAAGGGCTCACATCGGCAGCCAGGATTTAATCCACTTAATATGAGCTGTATCGATCCTGGATCCTGCTCAGCTCCCCCCCACCATGCAAACCCCCCAACCCTGAGCTGCTTAATATCCACCACATTGATTAGTCACACTGCTAATTTTTCCATCTGGCCACTGTTCACGCAGCGCTCCCAGGTAATGCTCACCTCCCTGCACCCCCCAGCCACGCACCACGGGTGGCTGACTGCTGATGCACTGTTTTGGAGTCACTGCACCTCTCTGGAGCTCGACTATCGCCTCTGAGATCCTTCCCAAGGAAGATGGTTAGTGCACAGCCAAGCACCCACAGGCTGGTGTGTTCCCCCCTGTGCCCTGCTGGCATGCCTCAGTTTACACTGCAGGTAACGACAGGATCTGGCCATTCCCAGATGAGGCACAGCCCTGAGCATGCTGGAGTTCAGGGATCCCAACAGTATCCACAGTTAGAGTCTTCCCTGCCATGGGGTGCGCACAAAGTACTAAGGTTTGCAGGTCCCTCCCTGCCCATCCCCACTGCCAGAGCTGGGGGGCAGTTCACTTCCCGCCAGGCACAAACCACCCCCTGACCTTGCAAGCCACCACTCGCCTCTTCCACCAGTTGTTAATAAGTTAATGGTTATGGGACGGCTTTGCCGTTCGGCCGGCTGCACTGGAAGGCAGCGCTGGCTCTTGGGGGGACACTGCTCCCCTGACCCCACAGCCCTGAGGGGTGCGGGGTGCTCACTCTTCCCAACACCACCAACCTCAGCAGCCACCCCACTGCTGTGGCTGGACATCTCTGTTTGGGGCCCTCTCCCAGCGCTGTGGTTCCCCCTCAAAGCCTTTCATCATGCTTAATATTTAACGGCGCTTTATAGAGCAGGCAGGTTTAATCAGCGCTGATAATGCGGCGGATCCGGCAGGTCATTAAAACCCCCCTTCCCACCGCAGCCGCTCCCGCGAGGGCTGCCTGCTGCAAACATTAACCCGGCCCCGCACAAGGTCTGCTGGAAGCGCTGGCCTTGGGACAGCCCCCCACCCACAGCCTGGCCCTGGCGTCATGTGTGGGGCTCACAGGGTCCCCAGCCTCCTGCTTCACTCTGCAGGAGGGGAAACTGAGGCAGGGGCTGTTGGCATGGCTCCCCCCCAGGCTGGGGCAGAGGAAACACGCTGCCCGTGGCTGTGTGGTGCCACCATGGGCACCCTTCATGGCCCCTTGTCCTGTCTGGGGGCTGTGACACAGGACAGGCAGCCCTGGCTCCTGGCAAACACACGTCCCCCACGATCAGCCCCTTGTTTCTCGTTCATGGCTGAGCAGGCAGGGAGTCAATGAGCGGATTTGTTTGGGTTAACCTCCCTGACCCATCGGCACTCGCTATGCCACTGCCTCCCCCTCCATCCTTGCTTTCCTCTCCATGTTGCCTCCCCCTCCATCCTCGTCCCCACCCGCCCCTGATCCCTCCATGCGTGACTGAAGACGAGGGAGACCCTTCCCCTTCGACCCCTTCCTTGGTGACTGAGCTATGGGACCCTGCCCATGACCAGCACCACCCCAGGTGTCCCCAAGGGACATGCACATGCTCCCCCATGATACTTGCATGGGTGAGCACACAGCGCATGCTCAAGAACACACTGGGGACTGTGCATGCACACACCTGCTGTGGGGCTGTGTGAATATGGGGTGCACACCTGGGGGGCTGTGTGCATGCCTAGGATGTTCATGGGCTGCTCAATCCCCCTCCTCACAATGCACCTCCGGCCCCACCCCCTTCCTCCAAGTTCTTTGAAGAGACAATGTAGAAGGAAAGGTTGGTGGCACCCTCCAACCACACCCTGTGAAAGCAGCCCAGTCCCCACCTCAGCCTCTGGAAGAGCTGTGTGCCTGAGCAGAAAGAGCACCTGGGCCTGGTTCCCACTCATACCCTCCCACAGACATGGGACATAAGTTCTGGATCCGTGATAGAGAACACAGCCTCACCAACAGAGGCATCTCCAGTGGGTGCCTGTGTCCCAGGCTTCCACAGCCCCCACGCACAGTCTGCTCACCCTCTGCACGCTCATGCACACTGCAGCTTGCTCTGCAGATGCACACACGTGTGCATGCTCCCCTTGTGCAGCCTCACCCTGGACAAACAGCCCCACCAAGCACTCTCACACAGCCCCTGGATGTGATCCCCCTCTGCACAGACCCTGTCCACGCTAACGCATACACACACACACACACACACACACACACACACAATCCTTGTGCACATCCATCCACTGTTAACACAATCAGTAGATTATCGGAGGTACGAGTTGATGAGGGGGTGCATCCTCCCCAAAAACTAAACTGGCGTCTGATTTTGGGGAGGCAGCTGGGGAGGGAGCTGGAAGCAGCCTCAGTATGAGCTCCTGAAAGTGCTCCTGTCCCCTGCACAGTGAGGGTATTCTCACATCCTCAACTAGTTTTAATACCTCCTCTTTGGAGCCCCAATTCCAAATCCTTTCGACCCCTGGCTGGAAGATAGCATTGTGGCAGCTTCTGAGGCTCTGAGCATCCCCCAGGATCCAGAGGGACCAGGAAGTGCCCTGGGGACAGCAGTGTGAGTGGGGGGGTTGGCACCACCAGCACTGCTCAGCACTGCAGCTGGGCAAGAGGCAGCCTTAGAGGGGTTTAACCCTCAAATCCTGCCTCAAGCACCATGGGTCCCTGCAATTCCAACACAGTGATGGGCATGCACATGCCTAAACACACTGGGACACCACAGGTGTACATGCCTGGACATGCACACTGGTGTGTTCAGATTTATGTGGACACACACACACACACACACACACACGGTGCCATACACACACACACAAACATATGCACACTTACATGTTCATATGGATCCATAAACACATTCCAGCACTTCCACAGCCTCACACACACTCTGCATGCTCATGTGGATTCATACAGACACACAGGATGTCCCAAGGATCATCACACACAGGGGCACTCACGTGGGTCCACATACACACACATATCTCCATGATTACATGTGCATTCACGCAGATGCACACACTCAGATTTGTCTGTGGGCACACACCCCCCAGAACACCTGTGCTGCCTTCCAGCCACACCCCAGCAGCCCCCTGGTCCTGCCCTGTGCCCTCCACTGCTGCTGGGGTGCCAGGGCTGCTGCAGCTCCAGGCATTAGCACCCTGACCCTTGCTGCTGATGCCACCTCCCCGCTGCAGGTGGTCCCAGACTCGGGGCACACATCTGCTCACAGGTTTGCTGGAGAAAAGCCTCCAGGCAGGCATGGACAGGGGCAAGCACATTGTGCCCATTCTTCCCTCCCTGCCTCTGCAGTATAACCAGAGACCCTCTAACTTAGCCCTGGGAGCCCTTGGTCCTGCACTTAGGTTGAAGATGCACTGACAGTAAGAAGGGGCCTGTGGCATGGAGACCATTACCCTCTCCTCAGAGTCCCCCTCTTCAGCCACCTCCATTCTCTGAACATTCCTGCCTCTATTTCTTCCATCCCCAGGGACACCACCACAGGAGAAAGCAATAGGGACAGAGATAGGACCCTTTCACTCAGTTTTGGGATGACCCTCTGTGGCACAAGAAATCTTCGTCTATCTCCAGGCTCTGAGATGCGAATGGATGCATTCACAGCTGGCAAGACCTCCCTAAATGCACATTAGGGACAGGTGGGTGGGTGAAAAAGGAAACTGCTGGCATCAGGGACAGGCAGGGCAGGAGGAACAGCCACTCCAGGTTAGGCTGAGAATAATGGCAAACAGCTGCTGGCAAAACCAGCTATCCCCAAATTAACCACAGACCTACCCTGGAGTTCCTAAAGGTCTGGCTGGGGCTCACCCGCTGCAGCTGCTCCTGGGCAGGGAGGAAGGAGCTTCAGAGCATCCTGATCCCCCCAGTCACAGATGGGTGTGAACACACTGGAGGGGCCCTGGCAGGAAGGGCATCCTCCTGCCAGCAAATACTCTGTTAACAGAGAGCTGGATGCAAAGCCCAGATGTTTGAGTCCCTCCCACCCCAAGGGATAGAGAAGAAAGACCCGGGTTCTTGTGCTGTTCTTCAATCCCTTGGAGGAAACCAGCCCACCCAACCCTGTCTATATGCATGGCTTGCCCAGGGGAAAGTTGAATTCATGGACCTGAGCTTGGCACCAGAAATGCCAGGCTCTTACCCGTGCCCTCCAATTCAAACGTAATGCAGCATCACAGACTTAAAACCTGGAGACATCCCATACCTTAGGGAAGCTGGGATTCATGTCTAATACATAATCAGACCTCACTTGGTGCCCCCCACATCAGGGCTGGGCCTGCCTCACAGCACTGGGTGTGGAGACCTCCCAGACCTTTGCCCAGGTCTCAACCCATGTGTCCTTATCAATGTACATAAACCGGCGCCGGGGGCTGATGCAAGAGGCAGGGGTGAGGGGGTCTCCCAGCCTTGTAAGGTTACAGCAGCCCTCCCAGGCAGAGCAAAGGTCTCACCAGCCCCTCCCCAAACCAGCACCTCAGGAAGCACATAAAACTACAGCATACATGTGGGGTATTTCCCCAGAAAGTTCCTCCATGCAAAGCAGCATTTGCCCATTAACCCTGTGGGTTTCGCCACAACCACCTCGTCCTCTGCTCCCACTTCCAGCACCACTGTACTGTGTGGAAAACTTTCCCCAGCTCGTCCTGCACCAATCCCCTACCCCACCCCATCCAGGCATCCTGTCCACTGCAGAGAGTGAGAAATGTCTCTCTGCCAACTTTCTGCCAAACAGCCTGGATTTGGTGGTGTCTGTTCACTTAGCCGTGCCCCCAGTCCAGGAGGATGAGAGCAGGGATGAGCCCTGAACCCCACCCCAGGTGATGGCATGATGGCTTGGGCAGTTTCAAGCAGGGAGTGCTGGTGGGAAATACTGCTCTGGCCACTACAGGGTCTCTCTCCAGCTCCAGGACCCTCATAACCACACTGCCACTGCCCCAGCAGCTTTCCAGCAGACACATGCTGACCCCCCTCACCTCCCCCAGCATCACAGCCCAGCTCCTGGGAAACCTCCAAAAGCTGAAACACAGCCACTCTCCCCACTTAGTCCCTGCAGAGAGTGGAGAACCTGTTCCCCAGGCTGGGTGAGCCACAGCCCTGCAGCCTGGGGACAACTCGGCAGGGACACGTCCCTCCCAAGCAGGGGAACGTCCCCTCCTGCATGATATCAGGGGAGGGACAGGAGTGACAGCCAACCTGCAGACCCCAAAGCAAACTGGCACTGCAGCCTGTTCCAAACTGCAGAAGGACATCCCGTTGTTGGCTGGGCTGACTGGGACATGCCATAAGGGGGTAAACACAGGTGTAGGTCTCTCGATGAGGGGTCCATTCCTTTTCCATCAGGGCTGGAAAAACCCAAAGAGAGCTAACAAGGAGCAAGCCAACTCTCACCCTACGAAGCTGTGGCAGGATTTATCCTGCACCCCAACCTCTCCTGTCATCTCTCACAACATTCCTGTCCTGCACAGGCAGCACGGGCAGCCCCAGACAGGGGCAGGACGGGAGGCTGAAGGACGAGAAATGCCGGGGATGCTTTCCTAGCCTCCCCGGGAGGGAGGAGCTGCTTCCCACCTCCCGGCTGACCCCAGGAACCGGACAGTCAGCCTTTTTCTGTGCAGCGGGGTGTAATGTAACACTTCCCGGACGAGCTGTTTGGCCTGTGCGGCTCACCCACCCCAGCCCTCCCCGGGCTGCTTCAGGGCAGTGTCAGGCATTGGCAGCATCCCTGGGCACGGCTGGGAAGCATGTGCTGCCTATGCCCTGTCTGCACATGTACCTGTGCCTTGTAGGCAGGGGGTGAGCCCCGGCCCCACCAAATTGCATCGGGCAATTGGAAACGGAAAAGGCAGCAGTAGACAAAAGTTGGGTCCCCACTGCTGTTCCCTTCATCTCCTGCCAGAGCTGGATGAGACCGAAATGCCCTCGTCCTCCTGTCCCTGAGCAGTGCCGTCCTAAAAAGCCACACAACAGCTGCATGGGGACATCTCTGTTCTATCCCCTAACCACATCTTCCCTGTCAGCCACTGTGCCTCTCTCTGCCCACAGTGAAGCTGAGTGCACGGGGATCACAAACCTGCCCTGGTGCGGTGCGCTCCGTTCCCACACCCTTGCATGGAGAGGCAACCCCTGTGTGCACACCAGAGCTTGCACAACACAGCTCAGGTGAGATCCACACGCATTAAATACAGGGAGACTTTTCTTCCATCCTCACACGAGATCCTGAAGCCCTTTCCCTGTGCCGGATCCCAGCTGCAAAAGCGTCTCCCCTACGCCCACCAGGAATGATGAGACAGGCTGCATGTGCTACTCCCTCCAGTACAAAGAAATGAGCTGTGTTGATGACCCATAAGGTGCCCTAGTCCTTGCAGAGATACAAAGCAACTCAGCTCCATGGCTCACCAGCATCTTGGGGTAACCACACACCCGAGCCCTTGCCCCTTTTCATCTCTGCAAAACCTTCGTGGACAGGGGTCTGCCTGTTCTACCCATTATGGAAAGCACCAGGAATGGAGCTGGCTCAGATCAGGGTGGGCACAGGGAGATCCTGGACACTGGACATCCTATTATGATGCAGGGCCTGTGGACAGGCACAGGGGACACCAAGGAGGTGGGGTCATGAAGCAGGGTTGAAATGGGGTTCGGTAGAAGGAAGATGAGGAGCACACAGGATGACGATGATGCCTATAGGGTGTGACAGGGCCTAGGGGCAGGGGCAGCGAGGAACATTCAGGGAGGATGAGGTTTGGGGGCAGTAGATGAGTACTGGTGGGGTTTCATTTTAGGGTGGCATCACAATAATGTCTGAGGTTAATGAGGGTATAGAGAATGTCTGCTTGGGGTGGGTCTGGGCTGGGGCGTGGTGTTGCCCATTTAGCATGGGACGCAGACAGGGTTTGGGAGCAGTGGGGGCATAAGAGGTGTCGATTCAGGCAAAGCTGAATGGGGAACCCGTTTGAACCCGAGTTTGGGGACCATGGGGGGACACCGGGGATGCCTGCCCGGAGCAGCCGGTGGCGCGGCAGCGATGCCTCCTTACCTGCTTGAACTGCTCCTCGTAGGTCCATTCGTGGTGCGGCGGCGGCGGCGGGTCGCGGGGCTCCCCTTCTTCCTCCTCTTCCTCCTCCTCCTCCTCATCGTCCTCCTCCTCCCCCGCAGCGGCGGGCGGCGGGCGCGGGCGGCGGCGGGGAGCGGCGGGCGGCCCGGGGCCGGGGCCGGGCTCCCCCGGGGGCCGTCGGGGAGCGCCGTCGGGGCCGCGGGCCAGGCGGGCCGCCTGCTGCCGCTGCAGGCTCTCCATCACCGCCGCCAAGCGCAGCCCCCCCGCCGCCCCCGGCCCCCGCGGCGGGGCGGCCGGCTGCGGGCACAGGGCACGGCCTCAGCCGGAGCCGGAGCCGGAGCCGGAGGAGGAGGAGGGAGGGGAGGAAGCATCCCCCACCCCGCCCGCTCTCCCCGCCGCTCCCGGGGGCCTTGCCCAAAAGTTGCCCGCGGAGCCGTGGCCGCGCCGCCTCCCCTGCCGGGAGTACCCGGCACCCTGCCCCGCGGGGAACCGGGCCCGCCGGTGCCACATCCCGGTCCTCCGGGGGACGGGTCCCACCCGGGGAGCCTCCTTTCTCCGTCCCGCTGGGGACCCGTGTCTTGCTGGGACCTCCGCCCCAGTTCCACTGGGAACAGCGTCCTACCGAGGATCCCTTCCCTCCCCGGTCCAACGGAGATATCCGCCCCGACGGGGAACCCTCTCCTAGCGAGCCCTTCTCCGCCGGGGTCCCCGTCCCGATCCCGCCGGAGGGTCCCACCGGGCGCCCCGTCCTCTCGGGACCCGCCTCCCGCTCTCACCGGGGATCCCGATCGCGCTCTCCGTCCAACGCGGGTGTCCCTACCCCGCTCCCGCCATGCCCCTCCGGCCGCTCCGTCCCTCACCAGGGCGGGTTTGGCCGCCAGGCTGGGGTTTTCCACCATGCCGCCGGCTCCGAGCGCCGCCCGGGGCTCGCCCCGCCGTCCCGGGGGGCACGGCCGGCCGGCTGCTCCGCCCGGTCCCGGCCCCGGCCCGCCGCTCACATGGCGCCGCGCCCGCCGATATTTCTTTTATTCCGCAGCAGATGAGGGTGGGTGGGATTTTTTTCCCTCTTTTCTTTCTTTCTCTCTTTCTTCCTTTTTTTTTTTTTTTTTTTTTTTTTTTTTTTTTTTTTTTTTTTTTTCTTTGCAACAAGTGGCAGTCAGACAGCAACACCCCTCCCCGCTCCCATTTGCTAGCGCACGTCCAGGGAGTCACCCGAGGAGGGCTGGGCTTACGGCAGCCCCGGGGGATCGCCCGAGACCGGCCCGCAGCGGGCGGGGGCGATCGCCAGTCGGTGTCTGTGTGTGGGTGCTGGACGGCGGGAGGGCATGGGGGTGTGTGCAGGGTGTGCGCACACAGATGTGTCGGGAGAAAGGAGTGTGAAGGAGGGAGGGGTGTGTGAGGGATCTGTGCACACTTGTGTAAGAGGGTGCTGCACCCTCGCACGCCGTTCAGAGGGTTTCACTGTGTGTGTAGGTACCTGTGTGTGCTGGGGGAAGGTGTGTGTGTGTTCGTTGCCTGCGTGTGCGTGTGTGTGCACAGTGGGATGGATGAGCCTCCCCTTCACGCGTGTGTGCCGGGTGTCTGAGCACCCCTGTGCCTGCGCACAGTGGGAGAAGTGAGTGCATTACACGCGTCTGTATGGGAGCCTCCACACACCGACAGGAGTGTGCCACGTATTTTAAGGTGTGTGTGCGCCCTGGGGATGCCTGTGGAGGACGCGTGTCCATCACCTGGAGCAGTAGCCATGCACACACATGTGCAAAGCTGTGTGCACTGCCAGAGGGACTGTGCGCCTGCAGTGTGTGCTCATACACATGGGTTTGCTCTTGGGGACAATAATAAATGCCCTGTATATGTCCATGGGGGGCTTGGGTGTGTGTGCTTCGTGTTCACCTGTTGGTGTGCGCAATCTCTGCTGGGAGGGGTAGGAGGGGCAGGCGTGTGCACATGCGCTTTTTTGGGCCAGGTGGGTATGTGTGCTCATGCTACCAATTCTTGTACAGATGCAAAGGGGTGTTTGGGGCAAGCTCCAAGTGCTGAACCATGAGCTCCATCCTCAAGGGCTGGGGTATCGCAGCAGTGCTACCTGTGACCCTCAGCCTGGGAATTTGAAAGGATCTTTGTGGCAGGTGCTGTGGGTGCCTGGCCCCTGGCTGAAGGGGTCAGATTGTAATGTGGCCTGGATGCCCAAAGAGGCTTCCTGGCATGGGTAGGACAAGGCCATATATCTCTGTCACTGGAGTGGCTCAAAGCTCCTGGCTTGCTCTGTGGGGTAAACTGTGGCACAGCCTATCATCAAGTGTGTTCCAGATGTCAGACAAGGGTGTAAAATGAGGTGAGAGCACAGCACCTCTCTGCCTTGGGTGCTGCCTGCTGGCAGCATCCCCAGACTGTTCCTTACTCTCCCTCCACCTGCCTGTCAGATTTTCCTGACTCTTCTCTATGGAGAAAACTTTGCTATGAGGCAAAAGAGGCACCCACTCTTCCTTGGGCTTTTTTTGGCCAGGGCAGCTGCAGGGTTTGCATGGATGCCTGGGAAGCATCATCACCCCACAATGCTGGGACACAAGGGATGCTGGCTTTGATCCCATCCCACAGCCAGAACAGTTAGCCACTGAGATTTCCTAATGCTGCACTGGGTTTTGGTGGCATGGGATGACAGGAGGTTGGGTGCCAAGGGCTGGTGGCTCTGTCCCCTCCATGGCCACCTGTGTGCTGTAGGGGCCAGGGGCAGCCAGCATGAGCCAAGCCCTCTCCTTTTCTCCAAGCATCTTGAGGAAAAGCAGCCACTGGCCATGCTGGTGGCAGGAGCTGACTGCTCTCAGGCTTCATGGCCCAGCTCTGTCCCCCTCACCGCTTCCCTCTGTGGGGAAAAGCTGCTGCTTCTGTGCTCTCCCTTTTTCCTATGAGCATCTTGTGAAAAATGACCCTGTGTCCTGCTGTGGCTCTGGTGACTCTTGGGGCGCCTTAAGCTTCTGACACTCAGCAGCATTTGACATAGTGCACCAATGCTCACCAGGGAGACTCTCCTGAAAAAATCAGACCATTCCCTGGGAGTGCAGGGCAGCTCCCGACCCTGCAGGGCCCCCAGGCACTGTTTATCTTTGCACAGGAGATAAATTAGCTGTCAGCCATCCTATTTCAGGGCTGGACAGCTGTAGCTTGCACTGGCCCATCCCATCCCGCTGCAGCAGAGGCAGGGACCTCCTCATGTTTGCCAACCCCTCTGAGTGCTAGTCAGTGTGGCACTCTTGTTGAATTCCCACTGAGAAGATGAGATCTGGCCCTATTTCAGAGGGATCCACAGGACCAGGTAACCTGCAGGACACATTTCACAGGACCCCATGCCACATGGCTCCAGCTTCCCCTCCCAATGCTGCTGCCCTGCACCCCAGTGTGCTGCATCCTCTGCTCTGGGCTGTGCCTTATCCCCTGTACACTGAAAGCTGTGCTGGATGGAGTGAGACAGACATGGCTCAGCAGCAACCTAAGTATTTGGGGAAACTCCCCTTCTGCAAGGCAGAGGGGTTGGCGTGCTTGGGTCAGTTTAGCACCCAGGCCAGTGGCAACACCGATCTCCAGTGTCCCATTACCTTGGGCATGGCCACCAAGGGACCTGTCCTACTCAGGTCCTCTCAAGAACCCCTACAGAGATAACAGCAGCTCTGGGGTTCTGCACATGTGCCATGAAGGATGTCTGTGCTCAGGCTCTCCTTGGGCCAAGCAAGCCAGACCATGTCCCTTTGGCCCCCCTGCTCAGCATTTTGCACCGATGGGGTCTGGTGATGCTCCCAGCTGGAGAGAAATTCCCCAAATGGCTTTTGACAGCTATGGCTGAGGCAGCACAGACAGACAGTGGAGGTATAGATGGGCACAGCAGACAGCAGAGCAGAGTGAGGGATACTTGGAGCAGAGATACCGCAGGAGGAATAGAGAGATAGATCGTGTGGGCTGATCAATACCCACGGCATGTGGAAGGACAGAAAGATAAAGCAAGTTGCAGGGGGAAGGTGTTAGGAGGGCAGCGATCCGCATTTGTCCGGGTGACAGCTCTGGGGAGATGCCACTCATGGTTGCTTCAGCTGGAACTGGGGTAGAGCTAGACCCAGAGTGCAGGTGGCTGACCCTCCTTGCCCATTTCCAGCCACTCCATGGGGATTTGGTGCCCTTTGAGGTGCCTTTTGAGTCCCATCTGGCCTCTGGACACCAAAATGTTCATATTTCCTGTGTGTCCTGGTACATCTTCTGTTTCTCCAGGAGTACCTGCTGCCTGTGGGCATTTTGAAGGATGCTGTGTAGCTAGGCAGCCAAGGGGGAAAGGTGCAAGCCCTGGCCCCAGCACAGGGGCTGGTGTTGCTGCTGGGTGATTGCAGATGAGCTTCCAACCTATGCCTCAGTTTCTCCATAAGAAATGATGGCAAAGCTTCAGGCAGCTGGGTCAGGCCAGCATAGATTTGGGCATGGATGGCACCAGTAGAAGAGGCAGAATCACCAACAGATGCAGAACTTACTGTGCCCAGAGCTCATCTCTTCTCTGCTGGTCATTGGAGACACTTACCTGATTAAGAGGCTGCAACCACCAAAGTGATGCTTTTTGTGACCCTTTAATGAATTCCTGGCACTCAGTGCTCTGTGCTGGGATAAGGACAACCCCTCCTGCTGCAGCAGAGCAGCTAGGATTCCTGGGTCTAAGCCCAGCAGCACCCTGCTGGCATTTGCCTGAGCCACCCCATGCTGAGTGGTTTCTCTGTTTTTTGTGGTTCCTTTCTTCATGCCAGCTGAGCTGGGAATCCTGGTGGAGGAGCCCCCAGAGCAGCTTTTTGCATGGACAGGGCTGCTGGCCCTGCAAGCCAGGCTGGGGGGGATCCCCCACCCAGGATGGGAGTTATTGACACGGGCGCTACAGAAAACACTGCTGAGATTGTTCACACTAATGTTATTTAGCAGCAATATTTCCGTAATAAAAGAAATCAATGGGCAAGAGAAAAGACCTGTCCAGAGCTTTGATTTTCTTATTTTAATGGCATACTTATTTACTCCCACCAGCGTGCCCATCGGATTTTCATTACGCGGCCTTCACTGTAAGTGGAGCGGTATTGATACGAGCTGCTGAGTTAGCGCCTTGCCGCGCGGGCCAGCTCGGCTGGGATTGCTCGTGTTCCCCAACAGGGCCCTGCCAAACCCCAGGGAGCAGCCTGGTGTGGGAACAGGGAGGTCTGTGAGCCCACAGGAACACACATGTGCACACACAGAGCCTGCCCGTCTGTGAACACACAGGGTGCACACCTGCTGCTGTGTGCGCTGCAGCCTGTGCACACACACAGGTGTGACACACTCGTGTCACCTGCATGGGCACACACACAGGAAGACAACTCTTCTGACTACACCCATGCATGCATGTCCTACCTGCATGTGCCCTAGAACTCACACACCTGCACTTGCTTCATATGGACAGATGCCTGATTGTTCTACCTATTTATAAATGTTGCCAGCCCCGCCTGTTGTGCCCACACCTACCTGAAAACTATTCTACCTATATGCACACACGACCTGTGAACACACACCCACATACACGTGTGATGCATCTGACAGCATGTGTGTGCACCTATGTGTGTGTGTGTGCCAACCTCTCAAAACCACCCGCAATGTGTGCGTCCAGCCACCCTCAGGGGGCCACAGACTCAGCACTGCCACTATTCCTCAAAGGATGGAGCTCCCCGAGCTCTGGGATTGGCCATGGATGTGGGACCTGGCACCAGCCCAGGCTTTTGGTCACTAGTGACTGCAGTGGTGAGAGGAGTAACAGCACCATCTTCTGCCAATCCCTGGGAGCTGAGGCAGGGCTGATCCTGCCCAGCGCTGTACCCCCAGCTCCCATGACTGTGAGTGAGGTGACACAGCTTCCCCAGGGACACCCAACTGTCAGCAGGACTGCTGCTGAGGCTGGAGCTGGCCTTCACTGTGGCAGGGCTCAGCACGCTTCAGAGACTCTTCCGGAGACCCAAGTATGTGGGATGAACAACTTTATTACTGGTATCTCTTTTCAGGTAGCAAATAAAGAACTAGCCCATGTGCAGGGCTGCTGGTCAGCAGAACAGGGACAGTCCGGGGAGCAGGAGAATCAACATGCTACAGGCCTGGGTGGCCAGGGACACATCGTGTGTTTGGCAGCAGAATGGAGGTGAAAGTCCACCAAGCAGTGAGCTCACATGGGTCTCACCTCAGGGGTGCAAGCAGGGTGCACAGCTGGGTTTGGCTGGAGGATTACAGCACTCTCTTGGCAGCCGGGATCCCATGCCGGGAGCCGAGCAGAGTGGCTGTCCCCTGGGGGGATAAGAGTTTTGAGGGGTGAGATCCCATCCTGAGCTAGTACAGACGTTTGGGCACCCGAGGACACTAGGGAGGTGCATAGCCAAGAGGCCACGCAGAACGGGGTCTCCATTAAGGCGACAGACGGTGGGTTTCCCCCTTGGGGGGCACTGCCGGGAGAGGACTGAGGGGAAGTGACCCTCTTCCAGCCCCAGCCATCCCCAAAGGCAGATGACACACAGGGGAGCGGGGGGGCCCTCCAGCACAGAACCCGGGCATCCCCCCACTGCCAGGGGGTTTCAGCACTGATCCTGCCCCGTGTCAGGGTGACACTGTGTGCTGCCAACCCACATCAGCAGGGATGGAGCCACGGGAGATGCTGCCAGCTGGACACAGCACTCTGTGCTGCCCGCAGTCCCGGCAGGCTGCCAGAGACACGGGGGACTGAGCGGCCAACCTCTGCAAGGGGTGCTTTGGTCTGGTTTACCCTGTACACCCTGCCCTGAGGGCAGCATCATTCCCCTGATGCCTCAGGAGATCTTTCGGGGCCTGGGGATACCCAGCTCCAGCTTCTCTGTGCTGAGGGCACATATGAGTGTTTGTACACTGCTAGGCCACTCCAGCCCTGAGGGATGGAAAAGCAGGACATGACTCCAACAGAAAGGAGGGACAGGCAGGTAGTAAATAGAACTGATGTGACTGCCGAGGTCCCTCTGTCCTGGCACCCTGTTGGCCTGTGGGGAAAGGACAGAACAATTCGGGGAAGGCACAGGGGATCTCCTGCTGCCTCTGCTAGAACCTGGGCTCAGGGAGGAAAACAGCTGGGAGGAAAGGAGCCAACTGGGCTCAGCAGGGTGCCCTGGTGAGACTGGCTCAGCACCCAAAGGTGCTGAAGAAGGCATTTGCTTCCAGGAGCAGGCCCTTTGCGTAGACACGCAGGGTGTAGAAGAGGGTGACAAAGTCCTGAGTGCTGAAGAGGGTGTCAGCCAGGGCAAAGGCAAGTGTGGAGGGGATGAAGCCCCGGCCGTACTCCACCATCCAGGTGCCCGCGCTCCACTGCACTGACGTGGCCTCTCCTGCCTGGTGCACGATGGTATCCCCTGCCAAAACACACAACCAGCACAGCTCCCAGTGGCTGCCCCACATCACGCCCAAACGGGAGACACAGGATTACAGCCTGCAGGATTGAGCCTTCCAACCTCACCCCACCCCTGCTCCCTTTTCTCTTACTGTTACCCACTGAGATGTACCCATCCCAGATGTGGCTGGGATGTGCCACGGGGAATCCAAACTGCTCTGTCCTGAGCTCTTGCCTTCTGTCAGCTTAAAGGAATGGCCTCTACAACAGCAGTGGCTGTGCCCCAAAGATATGGATGCAGCCCACAGGTCACATTAATGCTGAGCTTACCTGGATAGTAGATCTCACTTCTGGTGGTCCCCTCCTTCCACTGCCGGAATGTCCCCGAGATGATGGTGTCAGAAATATCTGCCCAGTAGCGACCTGTGGGAGGACAGACAACACTGGCTCAGTGTCTCCCTGACAGGGACAGCACGGAATTGTGGAGCAGCAGGCTCAGGATGGCAGGCCAGTGTCTCAATACACCAAGAAGTGGCAACGGCTCTGGTACCCCCACTATCTGTGTGAAGAGCCATATACCACCAGCCAGGACTGCTTGGTGTCCTTAAACCCCATCATTTCCAACTTCTTTGGCATTTGCTTCCTCCTGAAGCACTTGGAGATGAGATGTGTGCCATTGCCTGCCAGCTGGATGCGGAGAGTCCTGGCCACACAGTATGTCACACACAGGGATCTGCAGATTCTGCAGGACACCATGGGGGCTGGTCCCTTTGCAGGGAGTGTTTGGCCAGCATAATACACCCCATACAAGGAGTGAAGCAGTGGGCTCCCTGTGCTGGGCACACCATGGCCAGCTGCACCTGAAAGAGTAGAGTAGAAATACCTTGGAGAACTTGCCTGCCCAGTGCCCCCCTGCTTACCCGAGTGTCCCCCAGTGTCGACAGCAGTCCCGAAGAGCAGCACATACTCGGTGAGTGAGGCATGGAGCAGGCACATGGAGCCCATCCACCCGCCCGCATTCACGAACACCCACTGCAGGTCCTCATCTGGCAGGATGTGGCCTGGGTGCTTCTTTCGCAGCTCCACAATGATCTTGGAGAAAGCCAGCTCATGGTCCAGCCCTGCAGCACCCAGGGTCACTGTAAGTCCCTGGCACAGAAAAATCTTAGCCGACCACCCTCCCAAATCCCCTGCACAGCCACAGGGTCTCAGCACACCCTTGTAGAGGGCAGCCTAAGGAAGATATCTCCTTTCTCCAGCCCTCAGCTCCTATTGACCCAGCTTCACCACCTCCCTGGATGGCGATGGAGGATAAGCAGCACCGAGAGCTCCAGTCCTACTGCTCGTCCCAGATGCTGAGCAATGTGGGAGACCCAAGCAAGGTGACAGTGCCCCTGTTGTGTGGACATGCAGTCCCGACTAAGCTCATCCCCTATGGGGACAGAGCGGAGAGCCCTCTTCTGATGCCCGACCCACCTGGGGCTTCAGCCCCAACCAGGCTGGATGATGCCGCTGCACCATCCCTCCTTTGCTCCAGTCCCATCTTCCACCCCGCCTCCCCCGCGCTCCCTGTTGCTGTCCCCCGGTACCGATCCCCTCCCTGCCCCAGTGCTGCTGCCCAGGCCCAGCTCCCTGCCCCTCCCTGATCCCGGCCCCTGTACCGGACTCTCCTCCGGTCCTTCGTCCGCCGCTACGGCTCCCGCCTCCAGCCCAGGCCTCCTCTCCCCGCCACGTCCGCGGCTCCTCTCTCCATCCCCAACCTCCTGCCCATCCCCATCCCCACGCCCACCCCTGCTCGGCCCCGCTCCCCGCTGCCCCTCCGCGTCCCCACGGCCGGCTCGTACCCGCATGGTGCCGGGCCAGCTGTGCGATCTCGGCGGAGCTGAACTCGTAGCGCTTGGCCGCCAGCCACCCCCGCAGCCCCTGCAGCAGCAGCGCCAGCGCGCCCAGCGCCAGCCCGACCCGCAGCGCCCGCCGCCCCCACGCCGCGCCCATGCCGCGCTCCGCCGCCCCCGGCTCCGGCTCCGGGAGCGGGACCCGGGCCGGGACCGCCCCCGCCGCGGGCACGCCACGCACGGCCCGGGGCTGCGCCGGCGCGGCGGGGCGGGGCGGGAAGGGGCGGGAAGGGGCGGGAAGGGGCGGGAAGGGGCCGGGCCCGGCGGGGTTCCGGCTGTGGGGAGGATGCAGCCATCGCTGAGGGCGGAGCGGAGCGGGGCGGGGCGGGGCGGGAGGCTGAAGGGGCCGGGCCCGCCGGTGTTCTAGCTGTGGGGCGGCATGGAGCCATCGCTGAGGGAGGCGGGGCGGGGCGGAGCTGGAAGGAGCTGGACCCGCCGGGGTTCCGGCTGTGGGAAGGATGGAGCCATCGCTGAGGGCGGCGGAGCGGGGCGGCCGCTTTCGCGCCAGCGGTACGGATGGGGTTACCTTCCTCCGTCCTTCCCTCCAGAACCCCTGCGGACCTTCCCTGCCCGGAGCAGCTGGGACGGGGGAATGGGGTGAAGCTGAGGAGGGCATAAAGCGGCGTGCAGACCGTCTGGCTTGCCCCTTGGGCGGGGTGCGGGTCCCCCCTTTGCGGTGGGTCTGCCCCTGACGCCCCGCTGCTCTCCCGCCCCGCAGAGCACCAGCACGTTCGGTACAACCCGCTGCGGGACGACTGGGTGCTGGTATCGGCCCACCGGGTAAAGCGCCCTTGGCAGGGTCAGCTGGAGAAGCCGCCCCCCGAGGATGTGCCCCGCTGGGACCCCAAGAACCCTCTCTGCCCCGGGGCCACCCGGGCCAACGGCGAGGTAGCACCAGGGACTCGGGGACCCGGGCTGCCCCTGCCACCCCCTCCTGCCTTGATACCGTCTCTCGCCCCGGCAGGTGAACCCTAACTACGAGGGTACTTTCGTCTTCCCAAATGACTTCCCTGCACTGCAGCCTGATGCTCCAGAGCCCGGTAACTTTGGGGAGTGGAGCAGGCTGCTGGGGAACCCCCGACTTGAGTCCTAGGGCTGCTGCAGGGTGGCCTGGAGAGGCTTGGGTTGTGCCTCAGCACCTTCTCTCTGCCCACTCTCTGTCCTTCCCCAGATGACAGTGATCACCCCTTGTTTCGAGCTGCCCCAGCCCGGGGTGTGTGGTAAGTACCAACATGGCTCCTGCGGGTTTGGGACACAGTTTGTCAAGAGCCTGTGGAATGATGCTGGACTGGGCCTGCTACCCTCATGTGGTGCCAATTCTGTACACACCTGGTCAGTTTTGAGGTCATTCTGGGGGTTTTAGCCCTGTCCTTTGTCCCACTGCGCCCAGCAAAGCCGTGAGGGTCTTTGGAGACACCCGCAGTTGCACATATGCGTGTTTCCTCTACAGCAAGGTGATGTGTTTCCACCCCTGGTCTGACCTGACGCTGCCCCTCATGTCCCTGCCAGAGATCCGGGCTGTCATCGATGCGTGGGCAGAGCTGGCGGCTGAGCTGGGAGCTTCCTACCCCTGGGTGCAGGTGTGGGGCTGATGGGTGAAGGTGGGAGGCCAGCGCTGGGTGCTCTGGCAGTACTTGGGGTTGGGAGCATCCTAGTTGTGTGTGGGTCTCCTGTTTTTTGCCCTTTGAGCCTAGGTGCCCTCCTGAGCCTTTCCATGTGGGTGTGAGGCTCTGTTCTCCTGCGGGTTGTTTCCCTGCTGTGCTGGGGACACCAGGACAGCCTACAGTGGGAGCCTGGGCTGGGATCTGCTGGCTGTACCTCTTCCTTTTCCCTTAGATCTTCGAGAACAAGGGAGCGATGATGGGCTGCTCCAACCCGCACCCCCACTGCCAGGTGAGGTTGTCCCACCTGTGACCTGGCTAAACTACAAGTCCCTGTGGTGACCCTACCACAAACCCTGGGGGCAGATGTGGACGGTAATCGCCCTGCCTTGGTCCCGAGGCTTTTTTGCAGTGAGGATACCCCTGTGTCTGTCGTGTCACTTCCCCTCTGAGCACTGTCCCTTGTGGCTGCCACATGCCAAACTCGCCACCTGGTGGCAGCAGGGACCTCCAGATAGGCGGCGTGACTTAGGGGTACGAGCCCCTCAGTCCTGTGCCCCAATGTCCCTCCCAGGTGTGGGCCAGCAGCTTCCTCCCGAACGAGGCGTGCCTGGAGGACCGGACCCAGCGCCAGCACCTGAGCCAGCACGGCGTGCCCATGCTGCTGGAGTATGCCGAGCAGGAGGCTGCCCGAAAGGTGGAGGCATGGGTGTTGTCCGTATCCCCTCCCTGGGAGCTATTTGTGTGCTGGGATGGGCTCTCCAACCCTTAGGAGCTGGACCCTAGGAATGCCCTGAGGCGTTGAGACTGTCTCTGTCCCCAACAAGCACAGCATGTGACACCCTCCTGCTGGGGACAGAGTAGCTGGACAGTGCTCAGGCAAAAAGGATATGGGGGTGCTGGTTGACAGCTGACTGAACATGACCCTGCAGTGTGGCCAGGTGGCTGAGAAGGCCGATGACACTTGGCCTGTATCTGGAATAATGTGACCAGCAGGACCAGGAAAGTCATTCTTCCCCTATACTTGGCATTGAAATGCTGTGTACAGTTCTGGGCTCCCCAATTTAGGAAGGGTATTGAGATGGCGAATTTATCTGGACAAGGGCAGCAAGGCTGGTGAAAGATCTGGAACACAAGCCCTATGAAGAACAGCTGAGGGAGCTGGGGATGTTTAACCTGGGAAAAAAAGGAGGCTTAGGACAATCCCTATCACTATCTACAGCTCCCTATAATGAGGTTTTAGTCAGTGGAGGGGTTGGTCTTTTCTGCCAGCCAACTAGGGACAAGGCAAGACTGCCCGGGAAGTTGGGCTAGATATTAGGAAAAAAATTTTCACTGAAAGAGTGGGCATTGAAATGGGCTGCCCAGGGAGGTGGTGGAGTCAAAAAGACTGGGTGTGGCACTCAGGGCTATGGTTTAGTTGATAAGATGTTGTTAGGTCATAGGTTGGACTTTATCTGAAAGGTCTTTTCCAGCTTAGCTGATTCTGTGATTCTATGCCCTGCAGGAACGGCTGGTGGTGGAGAATGCAGACTGGCTGGTCGTGGTGCCATACTGGGCTACCTGGCCATACCAGACCCTGCTGCTGCCCCGCCGCCATGTCTGTCGCCTCCAGGACCTCAGTGACAGTGAGAAGGACAGTGAGTGGCCCTGAGCTTTGTTGCACCCATCCCATGCTCCTTTGTTAGGATGCAGCTATGCTGGTGCTGGATGGCTGATGTCCTTGGAATGGGGGCTGCCAAACCTAGCTGAGGAGGGAATGGCACCTCTGTTTCTTAGGATAAGAACAGTTGTCCCACAGCTGGTGGGACTCGTGTCCTTTTGGGGTGATGGAGCACGTGGTGCTCCTTGCTTTGGTGGGGGGCTTCTGCTGCATTGCTCAGGCTCCCAGTGTGAGTGGGGAGGGGCGGGAATTCCCAAGTGCAGCCCTCCTGCCTGTCACTGATGTCCACCTTGGGGAGAGGTGCTGCAGATACCCCACTGCACACCTGGCAAGCTGCTGGCCAGCTCAGGGTGTGAATCGCTGTCACTTTTCTGCAGGCCTGGCCTCCATCATGCAGAGGCTGCTCATCAAGTATGACAACCTCTTCGAAGTCTCCTTCCCCTACTCCATGGGCTGGCACGGTGAGTGGCGTGGCTCTGCAATCCTTCCATCCACATCCCTGCCTGCTCCCTGTGGCTCTTATGGTGCTTCTATGCCCTGCAGGAGCCCCCACAGGCCCCTACCTGCAGGAGGACTGCAGGCACTGGCAGCTCCATGCCCACTACTACCCCCCACTGCTGCGCTCCGCCACCGTCCGCAAGTTCATGGTGGGATACGAGATGCTGGCACAGGCACAGAGGGACCTCACCCCAGAGCAGGTGAGTGCAGCTCAGGGGGCCTGGGGGACCCAGGGGCTTGTGTGCCAGGGCTGTCCTGGGTGCAGCCCCTGGCTGTCCCCTGTGCTGTGCCCTGCAGGCAGCCGAGCGCTTGAGGAGCCTCCCCGAGGTGCACTACAAGAAGAGGGCTGAGGTGTGATGGGGAGCAGCAGAGCATCCTGTCCTCAGATGTGAGTGTGAGGGGGGACCTTACTGCTCTCCACCACTACTTGAAAGGAGGTCATAGCCAAGTGGGGGTTGCTCTTTTCTCCCAGATAACTAATGATTGGACAAGAGGGAACAGCCTGAAGTTGTGCTAGGGGTGGCTTAGATTGGATATTGGGGAATATTTCTTCACTGGAAGGGTGGTCAGACATTGCAACAGACTGCCCACAGAAGTGGTGGAATCACTCTGCCTGGAAGTATTAAAAAAATGTGTAAATGTGGCACTTAGGGCATGGTTCAGTGGTGGGGTTGACGGTGCTATGCTAACAGTAGAGGTTTGTGTCATTTGGTGTGCTCACTAAGGTCAGGAGTCAGCTGGGAGTGGTGAGAACTGAGGTCTGGGAATTCCTGTAGATATGAGCCCTCTGAGCTCCCAGATTCTCCTGAACCTTGTCACTGCTGGGCTGGTTTTTGGGACTGGTTTTGCCTGTTTGGAGACTCAGAGCCTAATTCTGTCGCATCCTTGTGTAGGTGGTGTTCCTTGTGTCTTTCACCATCCCAGGCTGTCTCTTCTGCCCCCATAGCATGCTCCTACCACCTCTTAAGGGCTAACCCTCCTTAACAGTCCAGTCTCACTGGTGGGACTGGGAGTTCTGCCCCGTGGAGGGGCACAACCCTCTTGGACAATAAAACCTGGAAGCAAAGTGCCTCTACCTGTGCTGTCGTGGCTCTCAGCCCTAGGTGGGAGGTTTGTGGTCTCTGGTGAAGACCCCAAGCTGCTGGTGGGGGGTAACATGGGGCTCAGAGGATGTGCTGGTGGCCCCATACCTGTTGCTCTTGTTTCTGCCCTTGCGCTGCCTCTTCTTCCTCCCTGGGGGGAGCTCTGAGTCTGTGTCTGAGTGCTGCAGGCTTGTGGAAGAGTGGGAGACGGGGAGGAGGAATGGATGCAGCCCAAGGCTTAGCTGGGAGAGGGCTGAGCCCTGCAGACTTGCTGCACGGAGGCTGCTGGCTGAGATGCTCAGCCCTGGAGCTGTTCCTCTTTATCCTGTCTGGATGGAGCTGCTGGGCAGCACCCCTCATGCTTCCTGCTGCAGGTACAGGAGCTGCTGGGGTGCAGGTTCACCACTCACCTGGGATTGCCAGGGAGTGCAGTTCTTTTCCTGCTGCTGCTCCCCTCTTCACTCTGCCCACCCATGGGGTGGGATAGTGGCAGCTTGGACCCCGGGCCAGACTGGGGGATGTTCTCCATCTGTGCTTTCCATGCATTCCCTCCAGGAAAGCCCTGGGACTCTGCAGGGGTAGGTAATGAACAGTGATGCCATCACAGCTGATGTGGGGGATGCCAAGCACTATGTACCCTCACTCTTCACAAATAGTTTTTATTTGTCACTAATGAGTCATTCTCACAACTCTCAAATGAGACCCCTCTCCTTGTCAAGTCTGAGTGTGCTCCTGGGGGCTAGAAATACCTTGCAAGGAGAGAAATGCTCTCCTGCTACCTCCAAGACAGCAGTTTGTGGGGAGGACCATATTCCCTGTGCCCCATCCATGCATCGCTCCTCCATCTGTATCCATGGGGCTGGGGCAAATGGAAAAGCCTCCTGACCTGTGTGATGCTGGATGCCTTCCTACATGCTGATCCTATCTTTCTGCCTGATTGCCACACCCCAGAGCCCACAAACTGCCCTCCCCTGACCTCAGTGCTCGCCCGGTGCTCCGGGGCTGTGGGGAGCAGCTGGTGGCTGACCCTTGAGCTTGGAGCCTTCATCCTACACAGCATCCCTCACCAGGGCATCGGGGCTTCCCAGATGGGAACCCGGCCTCTTGCAAAACTGATTTCTACCGTCCTGGGACAAGCAGAGTCCGTTTGGTTTCTGCCACCATCCCGATCGTGAGCTTTTCTATTGCATCGAGTGCCTCCGCTCCAACTTCACCGCGTATTCTCCAGGGCCCGGGGAAAGCGGCAACAAATTGCCTTAAGTGTGGCAATGCAGCTCGGGGTAATTAGCCGCTGAACCGGTTGTAACGAAGCTAGTCATCTCCCTGTTCGCGCAGTTAGCTCTGATTTAATGGTCCGGCGGCTCCCAGCCCGGGCAGCCGCGCCTCGGCCCGCGGCCTTAAATGGAACTCGCAGTTAAGTCAAGCGGTATTAAACTTTACAGTCGCCGTCTTTAAAAACGGGACTCTCTCCAATAAATCAGGGCGAGTGGGATTGTAAATATCGAGGCAGGATCCATATTGCTTAATTAAACAGCGCCTAATGAACAGCCTGTTTGTTGTGCCGTGATTTAGGATGGAGGCTGGGGAGGCAGTGTGTGCTGGGGAGGGCTGGTCCCCGTGCCAGGGTGCCCTCTACTGCAGGTACCAGCTGCTCAAATTTATCTGCTGCTAAAAAAACCCTCAGGGATTGTGTAAGAGGTTTTTTTCTATTTTTTTTTAATTTTTTTTTTTTTTTTTAAATTAAAACACATCAACACATCCCCCCACCCCCAATCTGAAATGGTGAAAGCAGCAGTTAGATGAGGAAGATGAAGTGTACACCCAGGTGTGAGAGCTTGACCCTGGCTGTGCTGAGCTCCCCCCTTCCTCACAACAGATCCAACCTCCTCTTGCCTTCATACTTTTAGCTTGTGCACAGGGGTATAAAAAGCTGGAAGGGAGCAGTGAGCCTTTCCCATGGCGTAAGGAGGCATCAGAGTGGTGCAAGTGGAGCTGCTGGGGATGGAAGGGCATTGCAATTCATAGGAACCATTGATGATGTGTTGTTAAAGCCCAAAGTATTTTATATTTTGGTGGTTGCAGTCCAGTTGTAATTAAAAAGTGATTTATTGCAGGGAGATTAAAAAAGTCTAGCTGGTGAGGGATGAGGGAGTGGAGGGCTTGCAGGATACCCAGCTGTTGTTCTTGACCTGGGAGCATCCAAGGGGAACTGAGGCCCATTGGGGTTCCCTATAAGGATGTTCCTTGATGCTGTTTCATTTCTCCAGGGCAGCTGTTGGAAATCCTGGGAAAAGTATCTCTGTGAGTGGCTCATCCTTGTCCTGAGTCTCCATCTCCCAGAATGAGGGCAGAAATGTTCTCTGCAATCACTGCCCTGAGCTGCTCTGGAAGGGTGAGCCAGGCAGGTGGTGGAGACAGTGAGAGGAACTCAAGCATGGAATTAATTAAAATCCACTGGGGTCCCATAGAGGTGTTTGCACCCTCTGTAGTGCATTAATGGATCTGTGAGGGATTAGGAAAGGGACAGAATGCTGCTGCACTGGGCTGGCACCAGCTGTGCTCTGCAAGGAGTGAGGGGTACACCAAGTGGGGGATGCAGAGATGCTTGAGGGAGAAATTTATTTTCGTTTCTGTCCCATTTCTGATGCTACTGAAAGAAATGGGTCAATCTGCTAAAGATTGTGGCTTCCCAAAGCTCCTGGAGCTTTTCTCTACTAAATGAGCCAGGTTGCAGCAGTGGCTGTGTCCATCATTGTGCCTGCCCTGCATGTTTGGGAGGCCCAGAGCACTCCCAGCTCTGACACTGACTCTTTCTGTGGCCATGGGTGAGGCCAGTCTGGGAGGCAGCCCTGGTGGGCACAAGCACTTCGTGGTAGAGGGCAACTGCTGGAGGCAGGTCCATCACTTTTGGATGGGTATCCATGTCCTTGGCACCTGCCAAAGGCTGCAGAACTGCAGACAAGCTGAAGATCTTGAGTCCCCAGTCCTGCCCACCCCTCTTCCTCTTCCCCCAGCCTTCCAGAGCAGGTGAGACAATAAAATACAGAGCAAAGGAAGTTAATCTGTGACTGGTGTGTTTTAATCAGAAAGAACAGTTACGAGTCAAGGCCTGCTGGCTCCTGCCACGCTGCAGTTTTACTGTCCTTCCTGATACCAGGTTAATGGCTGTCATTTCATTCCAGTTTTACTATTGGATTTGCCCTTATTGTTGAGTTTCTCCTTGTCTGCTGCTGCCTGTGATTGAGTAGGGGTTTTGGTGGTGGAATAAAGAAGAAATTATACATTTTTAGGAGGAAGAGAGGAAGAGTGAAAGGAGGAGGAAAAGAAATAGAGGAGTGTGGGAAACAGGGAGGGAGAGAAGGCTAAATCCCTCTCATTTCTACTTAAAATACATAATCAGGCACTTACCATGAAAACAATTAATGATTTTAAGCAGATGCTAAACACTCTGGTGCCCTGAAGCAGACGGGCTCCATGCAGTGGGGACATTTTGTGTGCCAGGAGAATGCAAATCAAAACTCAGACCCCTTTTAGATCTTGTCTTAGCTGGCCATGCAAGGGCAGCTGGGGCATCAAAGAACACCCAGTTTGTCCTGGGACACGTGGTGCATCTTCCGAGGGTTTGGCAGCTTCCTTGACAGGAGTTCAGACTAGCAGGGATCAATTTTGGAGGTGTTTTGCCCGTGTTTCAGACAGCTGGTGTGTTTTCCTGTGCTGATGGTCACTGAGTCCTTCCTGCAAGGCATTTTCAGAGCCCTTGGGGACCATGAGTTTTGGAATGGCTGCTGGTCCCAGGTGGACACAATGGGATGCATGGATGCTGCCTAGCAACCTCTGCATGGACTTCAGGATAGCAGCCCCAGGGGTGTAATTTAGCTGGTTAATCATCTGATAATGAAATACTGGTAATTAAATTAAATTAATACAGGTAATTAAACACTGTCACATTACAGCATCCATGTGGTCAATAAGCACTGGCCCTCCAAATTTCCTGCATGCCTAGTGTTGGGGAGGCACCTTGGGGCTTCAGCTCTTGGCAGTGGGGACCTGTCATTGCATGTGTTTTGTGCCTTTCCCATCCTGGGACCCCATCCCAAAGTCAGTGGCCTCTGTTTAGAGCAAGAGAAACAACAGGAGCATCCAGATTCCAGCTGGATTCAACCCAAACAAAAGTCTCTGGGGATGGAGGGGAGCAGGTGTGGGTGAGAGAGCAGGGTCTGGGATAGGGGCAGCCAAAGGGATCTTTGACTGCCAGAGGGAATTATCCACCAGCAGTGCAGATGCTGGGAGAAGGCTGGAGCCCCTGCAGCACCCAGGGTCTGGCGTGGCTGAGACTGGGCTCCCTGGCTGTGCCTGGCACAGCCCTGCTGCTGGAGCCAGCTGTGAAAGCTCACAGACACCTGTGCCTGCCCCGTGGGGAGGATCCCCCTTCATCCTGGTGTTCCAGAGAAGAAATCTCTACATTTTTGCTAATTATCATGAGTAATGCTGAGAAGTCTGCTGTAAAGCCCCAGGAGCAGCAAGATATTGCAATGCTAGGATGGATCTGAGGTGGAAAATCATCCCCTGAGGTATGCCTGGGCATGAGGTGATGCCTGCCAGAAGCAGATCCCTTGGGAGGGAGGAGGAAGTGGAGAGATACTAATTAGATGCTAATAAGTGAGTAATTAGTAGATCTCCTGCCTCCTTGGTGCCCCTGGGGCTCCCTTGCCCAGCTCCCAGCCAAACCACCTGCTTCAGTGTACCTCAGGTATCTTGAGCCCCACAGGCTTTGACTGGAGCAGGGCTGAACCAGCTGCTGCTCCCCATGCAGTGACAGGCTCTACCACACCAAAATACCCTCATAAATTGCCCTCATGAAACAAAGCTTGATAAATACAAGCCAAGAGTCAGTTTGCAGCCTGCTTCTGTTACTGTTTAATCCCCCACTTATTTTGCCCACATTTATCTCTATATCAGGGCAGCTCCTCCACTCCCTCATGGCTTTGTGCTTGGGCAGGGAGGCAGGAGCCCTGGGCTGCCTGTGCTGTCCCTGTGGAAAAGGCACTGCCTTCCTCTTGTGCCTCAGTTTCACCATGGCTCAAGCAGGATCAATCACACAGAGGCCAGACCCTATTGGCTCATTATGCAGATGCTTCTGGGCTTTTATAGGATTCTTGGGACTTCCTCAGTGTGACACCCTCACAGTCCTGTCTGGCACAGGTCTTGAAGATATGAGGAAAAAAGTTTCCCAGCCCTGGGACTGGCTGAGACTGCCCCAAAACAAGGCTGTGCAACAAACCCCTGGGTTAGCACACCCAAACTGCAGGCTTAATATTTAATTCAGACAATAAAATTATCTAGTTTTAATTTAATTTTTAAAATCAAATTTTCAATTCTCACACAGGCAAGAAACAGAGTGAGAGTGAAGCCAGGATGGATCCCCAGGATGCTAGCTTGCTTTTTAACCCTTCCCATCCTGCTTTCAAATTCCTCTTGGGATCAGAGATGCTCAAAAAGCATCTGTCTGGTTCCAGCTGCTTCCAATATGTTTCAGTAACAGCAGGACCCTGCTCCATCACAGCCTGTCAGGTCACTTCAGAAGTAGCAGATCCATTGGCACAGGAGAAAAGGAATGACCCCCAGCCTCTGCTGGGGTCTAAAATTCCCTCCGCCCTGGAAAGGACTAGCCGACACATCAGGAACTTGGAATGATTATGATAAAACCTGTGGGACACCAAGGGCATCACTATGATTTGTGCTGTCTAAATGTTAATCAGAATAATAATGCCTATTGAGACAGCTGTTTTAAAAGGCTGTGATGTTGGAGTAAAAATTCCAATAAAACTCTATTAGCCCTTCCTCGTTACACTAATGGTGCCTGCTGCTAAAAGCCCCCTGCTATAGACACCCGTATTAATGGGCTTATTACAGGAAATAAAATCTGAGGCTGAACATTACAGTGAAGCCTGATTAATTCAGCAAGGTAATCTTTTTTTTCTTCCTCCTCCTCTCTGCCTGTTCTTTTTCTCCCCCTCTTTATTTAATGAATGTACTTCTTGAACTGCCAACTTTTGAGCTTTTCATGGAGTTTGGGGATGATTTTAAACTGATCTTGTTCACAAAGAGATGAATCTTTGAGCCAGCTCCTGTTGCAAATGGGGGGGAAGGTTTCTCAGATATCTCCATCAAACCAGGGAAGAGGAAAAGCAGCCAGGCTAGGAGTGAAGAGGTTAGAGAGGGGGGAACAATGGATGTCCCAGGGATATCCACCTGGAGTAGTGTTCTGTGGGCTGGAACAACCTGTTGCTTGTCACCAGGCAGGTGCATGTGACATTGGCCAAGGTGCAGCTGCTGGGGGCAAGCAGCATGTGCCCTCAGCTGCTCCTTCCCATCCTTTCTTGTCCTGATTTATCCTCTTTTGATGTCACCTCTGTCCCTGCAGGGAGGTTTGGCTGGGTCTCCCGTGTACAGGTGCCATGCCAAAGCCAGTGTGGTATCACCCAGTGAGGCTGGCACCCTGGGCTCATGCTGAGAGGCAGAAACACTCTGGCAGATGCACCACTATTCATTCAGACTATAAATAACTCCCATAAAAATCTTCTTCTTAGCCTTTTGTGTGCAGCCAAACCCTGCCAATGGGAAAGGAGATGGCATCTATTTTATAGGCGGCTGGAAGCCGGCTTTGCATTTTTCTGGCTCACGTAATCCCACAGGTACCCTCGTTTCTTTTCTTTTTTAACAGACTTTTGATTCACATTCCTCACAGCCAAGTTTAATTAGGCTTCAGCTCCTGCTGCCCAGGGAGGGGAAGGGAATAGGACAGCTCTGCTGGCCTGTGCAGGGACAGGGAACAGCACAGGGCCAGAAGGAGGGAAGGAAAGGGGAGAACAGGGGGGAAGGGGGAAAGTGAGAAGGAGGAAAAGCAGGAAGGAGCAGACAGGCTTCAAAGAAGGAAGAAGCAAAAAAAGGAAGAAAAGTGGAGCCCAGGTTTGTGCCCATCCTGGGAAACCCAGAAGGGTGTCCAGGTCCCAAACTGAGTAATGACTGCATTTATTGATTTTCTAATTAACCACAGCGAGAAGCTGTGAACACTGTGAGCTTTTGGAGTAGTCTGGACACACTGGGTAATGGACTATCAAAGTCTGGAATTCCTTGATCCTAATTCCACACAGGTATGTTGCAGTCATACATTAGGTAACAGGCTACAGGTAGTTAATGATTTAATTATAATGTAGGGAAGTTGAATTACACTGGGAAGGAGAAGGGATTTCACAGACCCTGCCAAGCAGTCCTCATGGGTCTGCAGGTGGGGCTGGAGCTGAGGTTTCCCTCTGGGGATCTGTGACCTACTTACCTTGGGAAATATGGTGGTCTTGGATTGGTTATGGCTGGAGGCTTTTTCCCTATGCTGCCTGTGTACACCATGCTGTCAAGGCAAACGCCCCATTAACAGCAGGGGTCTCTTTTGCCCTATACAGTAACCCAGCAGTGCTCTGTTACTTACATGTTCACCCTGAAAAAAGAATGCCTTCCATGTCATTAGTCCCTCAGATCTTGATGGATAGGTTCTTGCTATGATCTCCTCACCAGCATACCCTTACCATTGCCATCTGGCACTGAAGATGAGGATCAGCATAGGAAGCCCTGTGATGAGGGAGAACACTCTGGGGAGTGGGAAGAGGGGACAAAAGCATCCAGAAGGAAAAAAAAAAAAAAAAGATGAAATCAATTTAGTTACAATAAAGCCTCTTACTGTATTAACTGCTAATCCACAAATACACAAACACACAGAGGGAGTCCTTGGAATAAAGGCATTTAATTAAGCTGTTTGCTTGAAGCTGGCTCTGAAAGGTCTGGCACGATGGAGGAACAGGCACAGTGGGAACCTTGTAGGAGATGCTTGCCAGGACCACTGGTGACCTTCCCCCTTGGTTCAAGGCCATGGAGCAGTGCTGTTCCCTCCATGGGGACATGGTCCACCCTCCAATCACATCTGGATCTCTCTGGACTTCCCTTTGCTGGTTGGGGAGAATATCTCCTGGCCCCCCATGGATGCTGAGGAGCTGACTTTTCATGATGTGTCCCATCCAGCTGGGGTGTGAACTGTTGGCATCACAGGGCCATTTGCTTTTTCCTCCTCTCCTTTTCCTTGAAGGGAGGGGGCTGCAGTCAGGGGGCTTATAACTCTTCTCTCCTTTCATTTGATCTGCCAGCAGGCTCAGCAGGGGGAAGACCCTGTCTCGGCAGGCTGCCCACGAGATAAAAGGCAGAGAGGGCCAAGCCAAGACATTTTTTCCACTGTTTCCCCCCACCCCTTCACTCCTTCCTCCATCCCCCCAGTTTTCTTGGCAAAGGACGAAACAGGGAAATGAGTGTACTCCTTTCAAAGCCCTTCTTCTTTCAATATTGAACCGGATTCCCTTCTGGATGCCTGATTGCTGGCATTCCCGCTCCCCATGCAGCCTAAACTGTAACAGCTGAGAGCTCGGGATGCTGCTGGGGGACTTCAAGCATGTGTGGGGAGGCTGTAAGGGAAACACCCTGCTTCCCATTCCAGTGTTGGGGTTGTGCTGCATCCCAAAGACACTCAGCCCCTTGGGGTCCCTCTGCCCCATTGCACCTTTTTGCCTCCAAAACTCTGCTGCTCTGACATGTCACGAGGTGTGGGGTCTCTGCTTCTGCCAAGCTCATGGGTTGTGAGATGTTTGGCTGTGTCACTGTGTCCTGCAAAGCCTGTGCTAGCATGGGTCATGGGAACCAGCTCCACTGTCCTGGAATTCTTGTTAAGGCTTGGGAATCCTGTCCTGCCTCAAACTGGGATGAAAGCCACTCCAGGGAACCTGGCAGAATGCAGCCAAACTCCCACTTGCTGCATTGGACTCAGTGGAGTGTTTCATTTTAACTTTTTCCAGAGGTTTTCTTTTGATTTCATCCTTTTCTATTTGATTTTCTTTTTTTTAAAGGAAGATAATGATCTTACATTTCCAAATGAAATCATTTGGCACCTGGGTGGGGTGGGGGATAAAAGATTTATTTTTCATTTAAAGCTGTTGAAACAGGATAGCTAAAATGTTGCATGTCCTTTTTTTTTCTTTCCCAGAAGGTTTTGGAAAGAGAAATTTGTTTGAAGTGACCTTTTCTTAGGAAGTGTTTTGATGAACTGGCATTTTCTGGATGAAAAAGCATTTCTGCCCAAAATGTCTGGTCCTTCCCAAAAGAAAGGACAGGAGGAGAGGGGCCATGTGAGCTGCAGAGGGACAGGGCTTGGTTTTGGGATTTCTCCAGTGATCTGGGGAGGATGCTTGGAGTGGTGTGGCAAATTTGATGCCAGAGCCTGGGGCATAATGACCAAGGTGGTGGGGGCAGCTCTAGTGTGGTGGATCTCTGGGGCTGCTGGTGAGAGGAGTCCAGTGCTGCAAGGCAGCAAGGAAGGGGAGGTTAGCTGGGGCAGCCAGATCTCCAGCACAGCACTCCCCAATTCCTCCCTATCAACCCTTTAGCACTTCTCATTCCTTTGTCATGCTCTGTGTTACTTCCCACAAGTAAGGAGGGCAGCCCACTGCTGAGACCTCAGTGTAAACCTTTAATTAGCAATAAGCTCTTCTAGTTATGCTTGAGGGCCTTTGAGGCAGAAGGATTTGGATTTGTGAAGGCATGGCAGGGATGGAGATCTACTGGGTGTGATCCACAGTTCTCTTCCTGGGAGAGTCTTCCATTGGCACGTTCCCCAGACCCAGATCCTGGCATTGCACATTCACTGGGGCTGGAGAAACACAGTGTGCCTCTGAGCCAGCATGATCCTGCCTTGCTTCCAGGGCTGAAAAAAGCTTTTCAGCTCCAACAGCCCAAGGACTGAGCTGGACCTCCCATGGGGCAGCACCCAGCTCCTCTGCAGAGCTGCTGCTCCCAACCAGGAGCCCACTTGGTCAGTGCAGCCCTCTCCATGCCCAGGAGGGTTGCCTTACCTGCATCCCAGGTGCATATAAGAGGGGTGGGAGTTGGGGATGCCCCAGGAGACTCTCTCTTGGAGGTTGTTCCCCTTCTTTAATCCCATTTGGCTGTCCTCATTTGCTGCTTTCCTGCACATCTCGTGTGGCATGTCGATTCGCTGTCGCTCTGGTTTATTAATCAGAGTGTCAGGCAGGGGCAGATCAAATGGCTTACAAGAGCCTGAGCACGTTACAGCACCGCTATTATCTCTCTCCACTAAAATTCGTAATCTCCATGAAAAATTAGAGCAAGCTGCTCTGACAAGCCCCATTCTCCATATGCCCCATGAGCAGGACCCTAATTATTTTACCTTTCTTTAACTCTTTATTAATCCCATCCTCCACCAGCTGCCTGTTTTTTTTTGCCTGAGATTCATGCATTGACAAAAGAGATTGGCTTCACACATGCTTTTAAACCCCTGGTGCTCACAGACTGCCAGTGTGAGACTGCTCCACTTGCATTGAGATACCTGCCAAAGAGGTAGGCAGCTGCTTTTGTGGGGTCCCTCATGCTTTTTGGGGTGACCTTGCCTGGCAGGGTGGCAGTGTCTGACCTTCCTTCCCGAGGTACCCAGCAGGTGGTAGTGCTGTATAAGCAGTTCCTCACAGCCTTTTCTTATCGGAGGATTTTAATGTTTTATTCAGCTGCAGGTTGATGTTATCCGTCTTTTGGACCTCCAGTGGGGGCTCACCACATCATCATTTTCTTTTCATATTTGACAGGCTGGACACAGACAGGGTTCGTTTCTTTTTTCCCTTTTTTGTGCTCTCCAGACTGTGCCATATGCAGACATTCATATGGATGGAAAACAAGCAAAACCTCTTATCACTTCTGCAAGTCTAGTTGACACAGTCTTTCCACTCTTTGACTGCGTTTAATAACTTTTATTTCACATCTTTCAGCACTTTACAATAGGACCAAGCCAATATACTATCCATAACAATTCTGGTTGAAGGGATGGTGTCTGGAGGGAGAGAAATGATCTGGGACAGGGATGATGCTGATGCTGTGGGTGTACCTGGACACAAACATGGGTGGACTGGGAAGCTGGGGTGCTCTTGGCCACTCTCTGAGGGTGAGAGGCAGTGCTGTGTTTGTCACCCAGTCCCTTCCAGGTGGCTGTTGAGACAGGTATTGTCCTCTAGGGAAGGCATTGGGACAGATCCTGTAGAAACTCACTACTTCTCCCAAGAGTTGCAGCCAAGCTGAACCAGAGGAACATGCTGAGGCTGGAGCTGGAGAAATCAGGAATGTGCCTGTCAAAATCTTTGGCCAGGGTGTCTATAGGAGGGGGAGAGGGAAGCTGAGGGCATGTAGGTTGGTTCTGCTGGGCTGGAGCCTGTCTGGGTGTTGGTGAAGGGCTGGGACTTCAATGGCTGGGTCTAGCTTGGCCCTCCTGGGTTTGTAGCTCCATTTCACCCCAGGAATTTGCTCAGTCTCTCATCAGCACCCCATGGGCATCAGTACAGAACAGCCTAGGGACACAGTGCTTCATCTCAGTACCCTTCAGCATGGAAATACCCACAGGTACCAAGGGAATTTAAATTCTAGGAGCCACCTGTTTCCCTAGAGAGACCAGAGGTGTTCCGAAATTCTCCCACTTGAATGACTGATCCCAATGCCACTGCTTTGCGTGGGAAATAACTGATTCCTCTTTGCTTTCTACTCTCTGCCACATTTATGTCCAGGTGTTTAACTCTGATCTTGGATCGATTTAAACTTATCCATTTTTTTCTATGACAAGGGGCTCTGAGATGATGAAAAATTGACATAGTGTAATAGCAGAGAAATGTCTTTGGATCTGCAGCCAATCTCTCCTGCACCATAGAAACGAAGCCTTCCAAACACTACAGAACATCTGAGCAAATTCAATAGTTTCTCATTTTTATATAGGTGTATATATATATATGTGTATGTATGTACATGTGCATAGCTTCATAATACTCATATTAATATTCTCCACCCATTTCATTGCAGCATTTGGCCATCAGAAATGCAGCTCCTAATGCCGTGGGCTAATGGGATATGTTTTTATTTGTCCTTGTTATAAAATAGGTACCTCCGTATTAACTTTGCAGGGCATTATATTGATGTAGGGCAGTAAACTTTATGGCAGATTTCACAACCCTGTTAAGTGCATCATCTTAGGCTGTAATATCTATCTGGGAAGACAAGTGAAACCCTTGCCAGCAGTACATGCCTGGGAAGGTGGTGTGAAGCTGGGGGAGGAGAGGAGAATTGGTGCTGGTACCTGCAGGATGCTGGGGTGTGCAGGAGGCTCTCCAGATCCCAGGGAAGGGGGTCTTTGTTCACTTTGCTCGCTGTTCTTTGGCTGCTCACAAAGTCTCTGTGAGCAGTGCCTGTGCCAGCAGTGATTGCATCCCTCAGGGTTCTGGCTGGCTGCTCCAGAGGCTGTTTGCTCTCCTGTCCCTCCACCTTTCACATCCCCAGTAAATCTGACACTATGCATGCTGTGGCCTCTGGTCACAGATAACTGCTTAGCTTAAATCCTGCTTGAATTCCCTTGGCTTATCTGCTAAATGGGATCTCGGCTATAAATAGAGTCCTGCAGACATGAAGGTCTATTTGGGCAGAGGCTTGTTTGGCAAGGAGTTTTACACAAGTTTGAGCAAATTGCTGGGGAAAAGCTGAGAGATAATAACAAGGAAAATGATATTAAACTGGCTTCTGTGCTTCCTCCTTATCCCTTAGCTCTTAGCAACTCACCAGGAGAGTGCAGCTCTCAAGCAGACAAGGCGTCGCGGGTCTCCACTACTCCAGTCCAGCAATTGCAGCTGGGAAGTGCTGTCTTCAAACCAGGAAAAGGAGAGAAACTCATCCTCATGTGTGCCCCCATGACTGCCCTCTGAGGGATGGGTCTGTGCAGGGTGAAGTTGAGCTCTGTGGCCACTGAGGCACAGAAGCTGCAGGGATGCTGGCTCTCCTCCCCCAGCCCTTGGTGGCTGGCTGCCATCACTGTCAGCTAATTGGGATGCTGATAATTATTAGTGTCTCATGATTTAATTTTCTCCTTATTACAGTCTCTGCCTCAGCCTTACTGGCGCTGAGCAGATCTCTACAAAAGGCTGTAGAAGGTGGTGGGGGTGATCTGCACCCTTGCAGGACACTGGTGAAACCAGATCAGATGCAAAATGTGCCTGGGGCAGGAGGGCAGATCAAAACCCCATAGCTTTGGGACACAGTGAAGACCAGGCTGGGCAGTGGGTTAGCAAGGCTGGGCCTGCAACAAGTCAGAAGAATCCTAATTTTCTGAGGGATGAGTTCAACATCTGCAAAAGACAGCCATCTGGAGGGGGGCTGTGTGCAGGAGAAAAGCTTTGTTGGTGTGTGTATCAAAAATTGCACAGCAACTCAGAGTGTTACAGGTGAATAGCAGCCAACAAATTAATTTATGTGGGTTAGCACAGGATAAATGCTGTGTGGGGAAATCAATTGGCTGGACAGGTCGGTTGGTCAGTGTCTGGTGGTGATGGGAGCCTCCATCACAAGGGTTCTTGCTGTTGTGTCCTCAGCTGGGCCAGGAAAATCTGCCAAGCTTTATCTTGCTCTGTTTTTACAGCCTAGCTAGGCGTGATCCTACCTGAGCCCCCAGAGCATGCATAATTCAGTACCACTGACACCTCAAGTACAAGAAGAACATCTCTTAAATCCCTTAACTGCACAGAGGACAATCCTACATGACCATTCCTACCCATGACCTGCAAACCTCTTGTCATGGCATGGGGAGGTCACTGCTGCAGCAGGGAGGCTTTAAGGTTTTCTTCCCAGGGTGGAGATCATCCCTTTCAGGTGCACAGATAGGGCAGGACCATCTGAAATTCCTGCCTGGAAGGCTGCTGTAAGAATTAGTCAGATCCTTAATTGTGAAGTTGCCCCGAGGGTGTTTGCAGCCAACATGAATTTTCAGGACTTCTTCCATCCTTTTGCTTGCAAAACCTTTTAATTTCTTTCCCTTGTCTGGCGACCAAACCCCATCAGGGAAGAGCCAGGTTTTCCTGAGTCTTGGGGTGCTGCAGGGAAAGGACATTTGAGCAGCATCGCTAGCTGGAATTCAGCACCAAGACCCTTCCCTGTGCACAATCCAGGACTCAGTTGCCAAATAAGCTTTGGCTTAGGCCAAATTTTACCCAAGGCAGAGAGGTGGGTAGGAGAGGGATATGGGGTAGGAAACCTTGGAGTAACCTGTGTCCAGGTCAGTCAAGCCCAGATTGATGCTAGCACTGCCTGGCACCGGGCTTGAACCAGGAGCATGGTGTGGTACAAATGGGAAACGAGAGAAGCAGCTTGACAGAGGGCAATTTGGGTAAAACAGCATCAGGAGTGTCAAAATAGATTTGTTTCCAATATAGAAAACACCTCCCCAGGGAGCATGAGGGAGACTTAGGAGTTGTTAGTTTTGGACGAGAGAGGCAGTGAATTTGATCTGCGAACAAAGGGGAACTGGCAAAGCTGACAGCTTTTGCTCTGATTGCTTTGCTTCCTCTATGCCGGGCTATGATTTTTTTTTTTTTTTTATCCTTTAATTTTTTTTCCTTTTAATTTATTGAAATGCTCTGGATCTCAATTCACTTTCTTTGCTCTTTACTTCTTATTGCTTTGGCTGAAACTTTAAATCCCCAGTATGACTGGGATCAGGGCAAGAATAAAAATATCCAATGGAAAAACAAACCAGCCCAAGGACATGAAAACAAGCTGCAGTGTTTCTGATGTTCAGTTTTGGTAGCAGAGGGTGGGTGTCTCTTGGGAGCAGGACAGGGACGTGGGGATGGAGGGCTGTTGCCAATCCCTGTACAATGGGGTGGTCAAAATGAATTGGTGGGCTGCACTCTGACTCTTAAGGATCAGAATCTCTGCCAAAATCATCTGCCTGACTTGAAGGGCAGGATAAAGGAGAAATATCCCTGCCAAGGGGTGAGGCTAGAGGCTTTTCCTGAAGCTAAGAAAGTGCCAAGAAGGAGGCTTTGCCTTGTGAAATGTCCTCTGAGATCTGCAGGGACATTAAAAAGTAGCTGCCAAACCACCTCCTTGCCTGATCCTGTTTTTTCAGAAACAAAAATCCTTTTTCACGGGGGAAACTGAGGCCCATGGCAATGGTGTGGTATCAGTAGATGGGGAAGGCTTGGAGCAGCACCTCTCATTTCTGGGCATCAGCTGTTTTCCCTCTGTGCAGACAGCTTGTGTTGTCACTGTGTCACGTTACTCTCCTTTCATCAGTCTGAAATTACCATTTGTAAAAAGGGGAAAGAAATCCAAATCTTCAAGAAGCCACTCAGGCTGTTATCTGAGGCTTGTTTCTTTTTTTGTTGGTTTGGGGGTTTTTTTCGGTTGGCTTTTTTTTTTTTTTTTTTTTTTTTTTTTTTTTAAATCAAAGGAGCAGATGTTTCTTTTTGATATTAAATGGGCTGCAGGGCTGGATCCTGCTCTTGCTTCCAGCACTATGTATCTGGATTGAAGTAGCAATCCCTCCAGTGGAGAGAGGTACTTCTTTGCAGTGCCTCACCCCTGGAAATTTTAGGAAAGTGGCTATCCCCTCTTTGTGGCACCTTACTATTGATGACATTAGTAACAGATGCATTTACACCTTGCCTGCTTTGGAGTGGCTCTGGGAATATTTCTCCTTCCTGATTGCAGTTTTGTCTACCTCAAAACAGGGCAGGTTTAGTTTTTCTGCAGCCTCTCCATGTGCCTTTGGCTCAGCTTTTCTTCCAGTGGTGCTTTTCCAACATTGTCCCTGGCTGCCACTCAGAGATACCCAGGGTGAGCTGCTGCAGCTCATCTCAAGAATTTCCTGGGGAAAAACATTTCCCACCGGGATCCTGGAGCTCTGCTCAACCTTAACCTTTCTGTCAGTGCTGGCAGGTGCAGACCAGCCTGCTGCAGCACCTTGTATGCAGGGACTGGTTTGTAAGATGTTTTCCTGCAACATTTGGGCTGTTGTCACCTGTCTTGACCCTTCTTACATTTCTACTCCAAAAGATGTGGTGAATAACTATTTGCCCTGCCAATGACCTTGAAGCCCAGAGCCAGGGTCTTGTGTTCAGATGAAACCTCCTGCACACCCTGCATGGCTGTGGCTGCTGTCAGGGTCTGATTCTGCCAGCTGCATCTCAGGTCTGTGTCACAGCTGGATTTAGCTCCTGGTAGAGAAGATGAGAAAGCTGGAGCTCAAGTCATCTGCCAGGTTGGATCCCCAGGGCTGAATTTTGTCATTGTTTTCCCCAGTGCAGGTGAGTCTCTGCAGATCTTAGTGGCATCTGCTTGCAGGGTATTTGAGCTGAGAATCAGGAAGGAGCTGAGCAATGCACCTCACCATTATCATCCTCATCATCAGATTGGCAATGGGGCACAGCAAGGCCAGCAGCTGCAGCACATGGACAGATGCCTGGTGGAGGCAGTTTCTCAGTCCTGTCTCCTCAGGGCTCCCTCCATGAAAAGAAAGTGGGGTCCACCCAGAAATGCCTCTTCCTGAGCCTAAGAGAGTAAAGGTCGTGATCATCCTCTTTCATTTAGAAGCAGCATCTCAGGAGTGTCTGCTGCATTTCTACCAATATTAGCACCTAATGTGAAAGAGAGGAACCCCACTTTGAGAGAGATGTGCTGGTCTGGAAAGTGCATAAGCACTATTCCTGGCCACACTGCAAAGAATGGTCTCCACCCCTCCAGCACCACAGATGTCCTGACAAAGCCCCAGCTGCTCTCTGAGGTCAGTTGCCACTTTTCAGGAAAGGTTATGGACTCCCTGATCAATAACTGAAGACTCTCACTTCTTCACATTAGGGGTGAGGTATGGGGCCTGTGGCTGGTTAGGAAAAGAAAAGAGCTCTGGACTGCATCAGAAGCATCTAAGACACCAGATTGTCTTTAATCATGGGAACACAAAAGAAAGAATCTAGTCTGACTGCTTGGCTGTGCTGAAATAATAGCTCATTTAGAAGGTGGAATTTAAGCCTAACAGCTAACATTTTTGGTGTGTATTTATAACAGGCAGGCACAGAGAACCTATCTACACTGCTTTTAATTTCTTTCACAAGCTGCTTTGATCCAGGCATTACTGTCCAGGCAAAACTGGCACAAGCTCCTTCGCAGGCATGACCAACCATCCTGCTGTGAGCTGCCCAGCACTGGAACTGAGAGTGGATTCATTTTAATGCAATGTTTGGGCTAGCTACACCAGCCAGAAATCTTGCTTCAGCTTGTCACCATGAGCTCATTACCTCCAAAATCCAAAGCCTTGCCTCCCTCACAGGGATGGAAAAATGGGGCACTTGCCAGGTGCCTGCAGCAAGTTTCAGCTACAGCGTGTTGAGTGATGTAGAGGATGGTGCTGGGACAGGGCAGTGGGGGACACTCAGTTTGACTGGGATGGAGCCAGGGAGGTGTTTGTGCAGCCTCTTGGATGCCCATGGGATGTGTGCAGTAAAATCCCTGCAGAGAAGGGCATGGATTCTGGGTTTTCAGTACATTATCACTCTGTCTGCCCCAGGACAAGCAGAAGGACCATGAGCTCTGGGAAAATCAGGCGTCCCTTCCTTTTGAAGGCAGAGGGATGACTGCTAGAGTGCACTGGTCCTCCTGCACTGGCCTCCAGGGTACAGTTATTTTTGCAAAGAAGAAGGGACACTGTTAAAGGGTGGCCCATTTTGAACACATCAGAGCCAAGCTGCACCACAGATCCATCTGGGAGGGAAGACAAACAAACTGCCTGAGCTCTTCCAGTAGCACATGCCTAGCACATGCCCAGTAAAACCTGCTCCCTCTCCCAAGTAATATTTCAGCCTACCACAAGCTCTGGGGCTGCTGGAGCATGGCAAGCTCAGTTGCTTACCACTCCTTGTACCAAGAGACAGTGAAGAATATATATATTCCTCTGCACTTTCTCCGTGCCTTTAAGGACTATTATTTTCCCTGGCTGTACACAGTGTCCCACTTGAGCAATTTCTCCTGGTACAGAAGCTTTCCCAGACCTTGGATTGTCTCCATTTGGGAATCTGGGAGAGCAGGAGCATGTACACTGTCCATGAATACAGATTTACATTGTTACATGGTGATGTTGGTATTTTGCTATTATTTCTTGACAGCTGGTACCACTCTCTTGAGCAGCAGCACTTAGCTCCTGAGCTTGGGCAGTGCCCCAGACAATTTATTTCCATTGTGTAAATCAACCTCTATCTCATTTGTCATCTCATTGATAAGCAGTTTTGGCAGGTCTTTTGGCAGCTTTTAGAAATCAGGTTACCCTAAACATGTGGTGCTGGCAGAAGATGTCACCTCAATGTCTACACCCTTTCCTGATTCACTCATGCACAGACTGAGCAGTGCAGGTGCCTGTGCTCCCTGCCTGAGGGGCTGTGCCTCTGCTGAGAAACTGGCCCTGCATCCTGGCCTGTTTGTCCATTTCAAACTGGGAGAAAACCTCCCTGCTGTTCTGCCACCACCTCAGCTCTTTCAGGGGTTATTTTGCTGCTTGCCTTCAGGTTTGTTTAGAAATCAGCTATAGAAAAGCTTGCAGGATGGGAACCCTTCCAAACCTGCTTGCAGTGGTAATGGTCCTCTGTTTTGTTCTGCTGTGGGCTTGTCCTCAACTGATCATCTCCTGCATTTGGGGAGGGTTAACTCTTGCACCAGCACAGAATGGGGGCTGACCACCTGGAAAGCAAAAGGATAAGGACCTGAGCCTCCTGCTGGACAGCAAGCTGTCCATGAGCCAGCAGTGCCCTTGTGGCCAGGAGGGCCAGTGGTGTCCTGGGGTGCATTAGGGAAGAGAATTGCAGAAGGCTGGGGAGGTGAATCTGCCCCTCTACTCAGCCCTAGTGATGTGGATCTGGAGTGCTGTTTCCAGATCTGGGCTTCTTAGGAGAGATATGCTGCTCCTGGAGTGGATCCAGCAGAGCTTCAGAAGATGATTGAGGGACTGGAGCATCTCTCTCATGAGGAAAGGCTGAGGAAGCTGGGCCTGTTCAGCCTGGAGAAGGGTCCTCATCAATGTACACAAGAATCTGAAGGGTGTGAGAGGATGAACCAGGCTCTGCTTGGTGCTTTCACCCAATAGGGCACGAGGCAACAGGCAGAAACTGATGCACAGGAAGTTCCATATGAATTACTTTACTGGGCAGGTGACCCCACACTGGAACAGATTTTCCAGAGAGGCTGTGAAGCCCCCCCACTGGCAGTACTCATGACTGTCTGGATGCAATCCTGCTCCACATGCTCTAGGATGGTCAGGGTGGTGGGACCAGGTGGGACCCTGTGGTACCTTCCAACATTCTGAATTCTGTGATTCTGTGAGCTCATGGACCTGCAGACTCTGCTGCTCATGAAGCAGGGACCCTGAGGGACCCTTGAAGAAGGGACTGTTAATTTTTATGGTAATGGCAAATTGATCTTCATACTCTTTTCCAGCTGTATTATTGTGTATTTACATTTAACCTGCCAGAGGCTGTGCTCTTTTGAAATTCCTTAATTGAACAAGCCTTCAATATGTGAAATCTGCCCCTTTTTTTCCTTGCTCTGCAGTTTTACCCAGCTGGCCTTTCGAAAGTCTTTTTCTGTGAGGATGAATGTGCCCATGCTGAGCCTCCAAAAGGCTATTTTTGTCTAGTCCCTATGTTTCCTGCACAGGATTCATCTCTTTGACTCTTCATCTAGTTTTGATTCTTTTTCATGAGTGTCCTCATGGCAATGTCATTCCATTTTTTCAAGGAAACACTGACTAGAGGGATTTTGCCATCCATACATGTATGTGATACATGTATGCATATATGTATGGACACCTTATGTGTGGGTTGTAGGCACTGTTGGCTCAGAGAACAGAGAAAAGTTTCATGGCTTCTTTGATCAGCTCAGGAATCAAATGCTTATGCAAAATCCTCTCTCGCAACAAAAATATAATGTCAGCATCCCACAGGGAAATGGTCAAGAAACATTTAATTTGGCTTCAGAGACCTTCTGAAGCCACAGTAAGAAGAAAGCCTGGAGGTGTTCTTCTAGAAATTGTCAATGGTGTTTTTCTTTAATTTATTAATGGAAAGGGCTATCAAGCATTGGAACAGACTGCCAGGGAAGTGGTGGAGTCACCATCCTTGGAGGTGTCTGAGAAACCAGTGAGCCCTTGTGCTGTGCTCTGGTGGTGTTTGGTCAAAAGTTGCACTCATTGATCTTGAAAGTCATTCCTGTCCTAAAAGATTCTGTGATTCCTCCTGCCTCCCATCCCTCCTCCCTCAGGAGAGGTCTGTTTTTCTCTCTGGACCCAGAACAGTGAGGGTTGGTGGTCCTGCACTGCAGCAGGGTGCAGCAGACACCTCAATCAGCCTTGCAGTGCTCTGCCAGAAGAGGGATATCATACCCAGCTGGATCTGTGAGATCTCTGGGGTCTTTTGAAGGGAAGTGGCACTGCAGATGGCAAAAATTGCTAGGTGCCTTTGGAGGAAATGTGCACTGGACCTTTTAGTTTTCTTGTTATCAGTCTTTGCTTGTGCAGCAGTCAAGTTGTCTTCTCTAATAGCTTTGCAGCTTGCAACATTTGAGCCCGTGCTCCTGCCCTGGGCAGTGTCCCATGACCAGCCATGCTGTGCCAGAAATTTTCCCCTGACACTGCCTGTGCTTTTGAGAACTCGCAGCAGACCCAGAGCAGAGAGGTAAGATGTTCTCATGCCAAGCTGCACCATGACTGAAAGGATTTACCAGATTTCTCTATGAGGCAGCATTGGTTAGCCTCACAGCAATGTTTCCTGCATGCTGTTAGTTCTTATGGCTCTTTTGGAAACCAGAGTGAGTGTAGACAGCAGGTGAGGGTGGAGTCTCCCAAGGACTGGGTTTGGCTCTGCTGTGGCTTCCTTGAGGTCTGTGTGGTGAGGTTTGTATCCCACTGTTCCTCAGCTGGATACTCAGATCAGGCAGGAGGAGAAAGATCAGCAGGAAGAGCTCTGACCCATCAGCTCAGGGGCTGCCTTCATCCCATCACAAGGGCAGTCTGAGGCTGAGCTGGGGAGCCTTCTGCACTGGGATCAGCCAGATGAGCAGCAGTCTTACTGTATTAATTAGACATCTGGAGGATCTTAATTATCCTTGGTGCTCAAGGATACTCTCAGGAGTCCTTCTCTTTTTGCCTTCCCTCAGAGCTTCTTCCTTCCAGTGTGTCACCATTTGCACATCCTGGAGAGACCCTCACTCTTGGCCTAGGTGGGGAAACTACCTTTTTGAACTTTGAGGGTCCAGGAGTGTCCACCAGTCATCAGACACAATATGGGTACCACAAGATGGTGGGGAGGGCAGAAAAATCAGGCTCTGGAGCATTGCCCTTCTCATGGCCCCTGCTGCATTGCCTAAAGCTGCCTTTTGGAGTGTCCTGAAGGCAAATTTCAAATCTTTGGCTATGAGCAGTGTTTGCAGTGCTCTGTCCCTGGTGTTTGGCACAGCATGTGAAATATCTCTAGGGTTTGCCCTCCACCTCCTCCCAGACTCAGAACAGAGCTGAGATCCATTTCCAGCCCTGTGCTCCATGCTACTGTGAGGATGGTGAGGCACTGGCACAATTTGCCCCGAGAAGCTGTGGATGCCCCATCTCTGGCAGTGTTCAAGGCCAGGCTGGATGGAGCTCTGAGCAAACCCAGGTTAAGTGGAAGGTGTCCCTGCCCATTGGCAGGGTGGTTGGAATGAGATAGTCTTTAAGGTCCATCCAGTTCAGACCATTCTCTGATTTTGTGATTAGCAGCTGTGCACAGGACAGTTGTTCTTGCCTGTAAACACATAACCTGCAATCCACTGAGCAGAGAGGTCCTTGCTGCCTGCACTGACTGCTTGGAGGCTGCATGTGGCCTGGAGCCCCTTAGCTGTGCCACCAGGGAGTCTGGCCTTGCATCAGGCTCCTCAATTGTCCAAAGGGATGCTGATACCATCTCCTAATCCCCTAATGGAGCTAAACAGCTGTAAACTCCTCTCTGAACATCTAGTGCCATTAGCAAAAATGAGAAGGCCAGTTCCTTGATACTGCAGCTGAAACTCCAAGGGTAGCTATAGAAGCATGGAAAGCACTGGAGAAACACATCTGCTGCCTTGATCCTTCCTAAAGCTTAAATGGTACTGGTGGGCTATAGGAAACAGTCAGCAATCAGTACATGTGAGGCACAATGAGACAATTAAAGACCAGTTAACAGGATGAATGTGACGACCATTCCCTGCTTACTGATGTTTGGCTAATTTGGCACCAGTGGCTTTGTAAAGTGATTATGAATTGCACAGGAGGTGCAGTGAGCTGGATCTTGCTAACAAGGGTGCAATGGCATGTGTCTTGCACCGAGGACATTAATTGCTGTGGGGGTGACTGCCTCTGTCCCACATGTTCCCTGGATCTCCTGCTCCCCAGCTGCTGTGAGAGCCCTGCCAGAGCTGCCTGATGGCCTTGACCCTGTGGGGAGGGAAGGCACAGAGCCCAGCTTGGCAATGGCCTCTGCGCCCTGGTGTGCTCTTGGGCTATCATCCCAACTTGACAGGACTGCTCTGCATCCTCTGGGCTGTTTGACCAGGGGCTCAGCATGGCAGGGATGAGGAGGCCTGGCAGGATACATACTAGGCACAAGGAGGTGGCTTTTGCAGACAAAAATCAGCATAATGAGGAGTAAGAAAGTACTCTAGTGGATGATATTAAGGAGAAAGGTTAGATAGCACCAAGCTGAGCACATAGGAGGAAAGAGGGGAAGGAAAACTTTTGTGATAGCCCCAGGGAAACCTGTGGGATGGGACTTGCCAGACAGGGAAGTTTGAGCTGCCTTGTGGTCATGAGGGACTCTGGCATGCCACTTCACTGCCATCCTAGGCAGAGGGAATGGCTTGGAGACATCAAGAACACCCTTGAAAACCTGGGATGCTGTGGGGCTGTGCCTGGGGCCTCCACACCAGGAGACATGAAGTCCTGGTGTGAACAGGCATCCATCTCCACAGTGGCTGTCTTGCTACCCCCACGTCTGGGCACAGTGAGGAGCTCAGCATGGGAGGGAAGCAGGAATGGCCAGCTGGTACCTGCCCAGGCTTTGAGACAGGCAGGCACAGATGGGCCTGTGGAGGCAGCCCTGTGGCTGGGTCAGCACTGTGTGCTGGCCTGAGCCAATTGTCCTGCTGGGAAATGGGGATAATGAGCTTGAGCCCAGCGTGGTGCTGATGGTACTTTTGAAAAATGCTGCCTTAGATATTTCAAGGGCATGCAGCTAAGCAACCTGTTAAATGCTCTTACAAATCTAACAAGATAACCAGCCCCCTGAGAAGCTGAACAAACAGTTGCATTTCCACTCAGAGGAGGTGAGCAACCTTTGCAAACGTCAAGCCGTTCTCCAGGAGGCTTGGGGGCAGTGCAAGAATAATCCCCAGAGGCCACAAAATGGGAATAGAAACCCTTGTACAGTGGCTTGTCTTCAGCGGTTTGTCTCTTTGCTCCCTGACTTGAATGAGAAGCTGCAGAGACAGCATGAAAATGAAATATAACCAGGAGGAATACTCCATTTCATCTCTCCTGCATTTCTTACTGCTCCCTCCGGTCCCTGCCGCTCATCTGCTGAAGTCCAAGGCAAAGTGTTATTGAGCTGCTGGATCTGATTGAATTTTTTTCACATCCCTGAAGGGCTGCAGTGACTGGAGTGCTGCTTTGAGCAGAGAGGACGTGGTTAGCCATTTGGCAGGATCTGTCCTCCTGAGACCCAGGCAATGTCTGGCCCAGACTGCTGAATGAACAGGTAGCAAGGCCAGCTCTCTGCTGCCATGTGGAGACTGCAGCAGATATTTGAAGCAAGGAGAGAGGCTGAAAGTAAACCTGCCTTGGTAACACACTCAGATAATAGTCACATCCTGAACCATACCTATGGAGCTCTCTGCTGGCCCACTGCTGTGATTGCTCCTCATGGGGTTGAATGGGCTCCAGGTAACACCCTTGGGATTAAACCGTGTTGGAAGATGGACCTTTCTGATCCTGGATTGAATGTCTACCTTGGGATGCCCTGGAATTTGACTCAGCTCTGAGCTGCTCACCTGCAGAGCTGCTCACCTGGAGGGCTGCCAATATTTTGGAGAGAAAGAGAGAAGCAACTCATGGCTTCAAAAAAAGCCTCTGAGTTGCTCAACTCACAAAGCAAATCAGAGAGTGAGATGGACCCAGAGACATCTGACTCATCCTTCCTCTGCAGGCTACAGTGTGGGGATGTGGTAGACAGCCCCTGCCACAACACAGTGGTGAAATGAGGAAGGCAAAATTCCAGAGCCTTTGGAGACACTGCTCTCCCGAAAGCCCTAGGCTGTATGTGGCCACCAGGGTGACTTGGGGAGCTCATGTGTAAATGCAAGGCTGTGCTGGGGTTGAGAAGGTGAGGGTGAAGTTGCTTTGCACTGTCAATTGTTATGGAAAGATTGACATTACTCTACTTTTTAGGGTGTCCTCTGCCACCTCTTTGAAGCTGTTCAGCCAGACCCAGGGGGCTCTATGTGGGGCGGCTCAGGAAGTGAGAATGCAAGGTGTTCCCTGGCTGAGCTGCAGGCAGGAAGCACAAGGGCTCCTGGACCTTAGGAATGGGGGAAGAAGTGTTGTGAGCTCCTGCAGCTATTTGCACAGAACAAGTCCATCCATAGTTTTCAGGATCTCTGTGATGTTCAAAAGACAGCTGAGCTGTAGTCTTCAGTCTGTCCCTCTCTGGGGTCTCCCAGCTGTGTCTCTGGCTTTGGGGTGGAGGGTGCTGCCTGTCTGCACAGCTGGGACTCCCAAATGGGGTGTGTGTCTGTTCCCAAGCCAGCACTGCTCAAGCCTGGAGAGGAGATGGCTCCTGCTGGCTTTGGTGACGCCAGGCTGAGCTGTGAGCAGAGCTGGCTGGGGACAACATGTATTTGTTGTCCAGCTGGCCCCGCCAAAGGCAGGAGCAGAGACCTGGCTGTGGTACCTGCTTCCACTCCCTAGTGCAGGGGGAAAGCAAATCCAGCCCAGCAAGGACAATGGCTGAATTGAAATGAGGTGAGATGGGTGATGAGGCTGGTGGTGGGGCTGGGCTGGGCTGAGCACACAGGAGCTGGACCAAGATGAAACCCCTCAAAGGGCAGTGGAGTCTCACAGATTGTCCTCCCTGTTCCTTGGGAGCGGAGAGAGACCTCGGCTCCACATTTCTGTGGTTTCTTTGCTCATTATAGGAAAAACGAAGGGTGAGGACAGGTCCATGAATCATTACTGTTTGGTTTGGCTGCATCACCACTCTGTGTTTAGGAATGGCTGATTCTTTTTCTTCTTGTGAGTTGTTCTCTCTTCCCCCACTCCTTCGGGTTTTGGGGTTGTTTTCTGGTTTTTGTCCCTTCAATTGCCCTGAATTATTGCAAGATGGTGAAACAGTAGATCTCTTCCTTTCCTTGCATTGGCTTCTCTTGCAGCAGATGTCAAATAAAAGAGTCCAGGTTTTGAATAACTCATCCCAAAAGGGGATCTTTCACCCGTCCCATGACGAGACGTTGCAGGAAGCCACTGGCGTGGCCTTCAGGCTCATGAGAGCACTTTCCAGGGAAAAAAAAAAATCCCAGAGTAAAAAGGAACAAGATTCCTCTATCCAGTTGTTAATTATGTACTTTTTTCGGGTTCTTGCTGGAACATCTGTTCTGAATTTGTGCACAAGGTTAGTATCTCTGGATTTGTGCATTCCTTCACTGCTGGGGCGCTGGGGTTGCACGGTGAGAGGGTTCACACAGCACCACACCCTTGAACCTCAGCAGGGTGGGCACGGCAGAGGACACAGCAGCAGAGTGGCTGCTTCCACCTCATGCTCCACAGGAGAATTGGGGCTGCTGCCTTCCCTTCCTCTGCTCCACAGCTGGGGTGGCTGTGCCATGTGCTTTTGGCATGCACAAGCTCCGTGTCCAGTTTTTATTGTGTGGCAGGTATTTCTGCCTCAATGCCTGGTGAAGGTGTTTACAGACCCACCTCCCTTCTGCTGTTCCAGGCTGAGGCTGGGAGGGGAGGCAGCACTCCTGTGTTTGCAGTGATGAGGGTCCTGGAAAGACAGGGTGCAATTTTCTCATTTGAATCTGTGCTGGGTTATAATTTTTCCTAATTCGTCACCTGTCATGACACAGGAGCGAGGAATGAGAGCTCCCTCTTACATATCACTGCTTGATTACATGGTGTCAGGAGAGGCTTTCACAAATTATTCCACATAGGTGGAACAGTCTGGAAGGGGGCTTTGGTAGACAGCTACACACAGGGGCTGCAGTCTCTGCAGCTCACCTGGCAAAGTTGTGTTGAGGAAGCCAAGGGGTGGACATTCTGATCTTTCAGGTAGATGGACACCCTCAGGGGTCAAAAATCAATTTTAGGTTGAACTGGAAGGGAAAAATCAAATCTCCCCCGGGAAGCTGAGTGTGGCTGTCATCCTGATGGCATTGTCCCTTGTGCTTGTGCCCTGTCCCCCCAGGCTGGGTAGGGATGGCTGTGGAGCACACTGGCATCCTAGTGGAGATGAGGATGGGGTGCTGCTCACCACCCAAAGCTCTGCAGCAGGACTGTGCTGGGGGTGCAGCAGGAGGGCTAATCAGGGAGCAGCCTGACAGTGATAAAATCAAATCAGGGAGGCTGCTGTGAGAATTGGAGGTGGCATTGCAAAGTGTGTGTGTGTGGGGAGGGGATGTTTGCAAAACGAGGCGTGTGATCACTGAAGGAAGGCAAGCAGGTGGCCAAAGAGTAACAGTAAGTCTGGCTGATACAGCCCAGCTCAAATATGTGTATGTACACATATTTGAGATATTTCTTCCCATTTTTTCCACCGTAGTTTTTGTGGGCTCTTTAGGGAAAGCAGGTTTGTGTTCCTTTGTGTCCTACAGAGGCAGTGAGGAGGCACAGATTTATTGAATCACAGTGTGGTTGTAGGAAGCAATGGGACAATATCATAAACCAAGAAAGGAATGTCAGGTACTGCCCTGCTGGCAAACACAATTCTACTGCATTGCATACTTCATTACCAGTGCCCTTGTGACTGCATGACGAGCCAAGAAGTGGCACTGATCTGGCTAAAAAAACATATTTTGGGTGCTGTGGGGCAGGCCAGGTTCATTTCAGATGGATCAGCTGCATGAATGGACTCACTGGTACCACTAGTGGAGCTCAAGCAGGGGGGAATGAAGGGTGCAGGAAAGGACTGGGTGGGAATAGCTTCAAAACTTTGGTGGGCAGCAAAACCAAATCTGAAACCTTCTGCTGCCCTTAATCAGGCTAGGAGTACCCTCAGAGTCTCATCTCTCTCAGAGGGAGCTGTTACCAGCAGCAGCACGAGTGTTAGAGAGCCTGAGCTGCTCAGCCCCTGCTGTTACACTGTCCCCAGTGGCTCAAGCATCTGTGCTCATGTGGGTTTGAATTCCCCCCTCCAGATCTTGTGCTTGGGCTTTCCTGACAGTCTGTTTCCTTGAAACAGAGGCTGGCTGTGGGATTGTGGTGTGGGCTGCTTGTGAGGACCTGTAGTGAGCTGAGGCATGTTCAGAAAAGGTCTCTGGTCCATTTGCTGGCCTCATCCACTCCAGGCTATGCCCAGGGCAGCTGCAGGACAGATCCTGGGAGTTTCAGGAGAAAGAGAGAGTCCAGATGGTGGTGAGTGACAGCCTCCAGTGTTTATCCTTGTACTGAGGTGGTGACTTCAGCCCGGTTTTGACAGGTGCCCAACCCTAGCTCCAAAGGGTGTACAACTCTTTCTTTTTTACCCCTGTGAAATGTGTGTGTTGCTGTAGCTGTTTGCCTTCACTGACTCTGGCCCAGAGACCTGGGGTTGCAGCTGATCTGCTCTCATAAAATCATACAAAATCATGGTTGGAAAGGGGCCTTGAAGATCATTTTGTTCCAGCCCCTTCTGCCATGGGCAGGAGCACTTTCCACCAGACCGTGTTGCTCAGAGCCTCATCCAACCTGGCCTCAAACATTTCCAGGGATGGGACATCCACAACTTCCATGGACAAGTTTCCAGTGCCTCATCAACCTCACAGTGAGGAATTTTTTCCCTTGAAATCTATTCTAAACCTACTCCCAGCCTCTCCTTGCACCATAACTGCTCAGGCTGAAGTGCTGCTGAAGTGCTGCTGGCCATCTCGGGGTTTCAGCAGTACACACCATGCCTGGCCAGGGGAATTGCAGGACTGTGCCTGAGCTGCTTCAAGATGCCAAGGAGATGCTTGAGCTGGTCTTCAAGCTGGCAGGAAGGGATATTTAATGACCCCTGATCCATGCTGGCCACTGAGGCCACCTTCCACATTCTCAAGGACCAGGGAGAATCCGACGATGGATGTTGTAGGAGAGCATGCACAGAGAGCACAACAGATCAGGAATAAATCAGCACTGAGCTGAGTGCCTTACTCAGCTCCCTCTAGTCCAACTCTCCTGCAGCACAAATGTTTTCCCTGTTTGCATCCATGAATCCACTGTTTAATCTAGTTTCAAATGCCCCAGGCTTTCCTTGGGAAAAGCTTCTCCACAGCCTCATAAATCTTCCTGTCAGGAAGTTTCTTTCTTTCTACAGACCTGAGAATTTCCCTTTCTTAATTTCATGCTGCTTATTCTCTCTTTCCCATGCTGAGCCCTCCCCTGGATATGTGCTGAAGCAGGACAGCAGCAGGAGTCTCAGCAGCATGTCTTTCTCTCAGTCTGCTCTCTGAAGGGTCATTTCTCACTTAGGACTTGTTCCTTTCCTCCTGTCTGGTCCTACCTGTTCCCAGGCTGTGCTGTGAGAGCCTTGGGCTGTGCTGGTAGTGCTGGGAGAAGCACAGGATAAACCTTGTGGGGAGACAGATGAGCTGGAGAGGTCTCTGGAGCCTCTGATCAGCTCTCCTTAGCTTGCCCAACCTCTTCCTAAAATCCTCCTCACTTCTCACCTCCAAGTCAGGGATAGCCACTTGCTTTCCTTTTTTTTTTTTTTCCCTGCTGTCTAGCTTAAGCTTTCTTTGCTGCAGCTTCAGTCCCTCCCTGATATTGCTTTGCTCAGCCCAGCGATGGAGTAGAGCTCATTGTTGTGATTTTTGTTGCAGCTTTTCCTCTACTGCTCCTTTCCTACTTACACCACTGCTTGAGGTGACAAGAAACACTGGTTCTGAAAGTCCTTTGGGCTCTCCTGGGAAAGGGTTTCAGGCTGCTGTCTTTGCTGCCCACGTGCTGAAAACAGATGAGCCTGGAGAAGCACCTTGCAGGTTAATCTTGAGCCTCTAAATGTGGTCAGGCCAGGTTGCAGATGTTGATGCCAGAGTGTATTTATTCATTTCACAGTTTTGCTTATTTATCAGATCCTGTGATCATTAAATTGTGCATTACCATTTGGCATGTGGCAGGTTTTAATTCCTATGGCTGGTTTATGCCCTCTGCAGGTATTAGCCTAAATGCATTTCCTGACAAGTGATGGATGCTCCAAAAAGCTGTGGCAACATATTTATTGATCAGAGCTCTCCATAACCCCAGCTCACTAATGCAAGCTCTCGCAGCACTAGGAACTATTGTCTCCTCAGACTGTTTCATTAACTCAGATGTGAGGGTTTGGTCTTTCCTTTCACGCAGGATGGAGTAAATCTTGCACAGTGTCAACTCTGACAGCAGCTCTGGCTCACTAAGCAGGGTAGACCTGGCCTGTGCTCAGCAAGGGGACCTCTGAGGGATATTTAGGGATAGAGAAGCCCTTCAATGACTTTCCAGAGAATGTGAAGGCAATCATGAACCTCTCAGGTGTATTTGGAGTTGGAAGGTACCTCTGCAATTGCCTCTCTTGATGTGTCTGAGCTACCTGTGTACTGGGGTGTGCAGCAGAGGTGGGAGCACAGGAGCTGGGTGCTGCTGCAGGCTTTCCCTAGGTCAGATGGAGCTGGGTAGGGAAGTGCCACCTCGAGGCTCCCTGCAGGGTCTGCAGTGCAGAGCTGCCTAGTTCTTCAGGGAAAAACAGTAGGAAAAGTTCTGCTTGGAAAGTTCTGTCTTGTTAAGGGAAAAGCTTCTGGTAACCCTTTGTAGAGATGGAGGACCAGAGAAGCATCTTGAGTTACCCCCTGTTCCATGGAGGTGTGTTGGCTCTGACATTCTCAGGAACCTAAGTGACTACCACAGGTGAGGAGTAGATAATGATGTGGCCAAGCTGGTCAAAAATTGGTCAGGAAACAAATTCAGCCCAAGGGTGAGTTATGGAGGCTTGAAGGAGTGACAGGCTAGTGTGTAGTGGAAACAGAGCTGCCCTGTGATCCTTGCCTGCCTATGCAAATGGCATGAAATCCTTCCTCTCTCTGCAGCTGTGAAGCATTGTTCCTGCCTGCTTTTCCCAAACCCACCCTGAGTGAGTCTAGCTTCTTCAGAAAAAAAACCAAAAACAACCTAAAAACAGAAGTCTTGAGAATTTCCCCATTTTCCTGGGAGAGAGCAAGGTAGACAAATGCAGGACATCCTGCCTTATTCAGCATCCCAGTAGAGCTGGAATGGCCTTGCAAGATCGTGCCCAGAACTCTACATGGTCATTCCCCCACCTCTGAGAGCAGCAAGGTGGGATGGCATCAACTGGGAGTTTACTGGAGCCCTGTCCTTGCAGGGTGAAGTGGGGAGCTCATGCTGTGGCAGTGGCTTTGCACCTGGACACGGGCACTGGGGAGTGGAGAAAGCAGAATGAAGCTGCCAAACCCATGGCTGGGGGGTGAAAGGTGGGAGATCACAAAGAGCTGGTGGGAGGGTGATGTGGGATCCTGTTGGCTCCTCAGTTATGGGGAACTGCAGCTGATCCAGACCTGCTGGGGGGTTGTCTGCTGGAGATGCTGCTATCTGCTCATGCTGGAGGGAACTGACATCCAACATGTTGTAAATATTTCTAGAAAACAGCTCCTCACCCATTCTCCTGCAGTTTGCATGGCCTGAACACCTGTGGTTAGAATAGATGAGGCTGTGAGGAGAGAGAACTCTGGTCTCAGTGTGACACCAGAGCACCCACATGGATGTGATCCCTGTGGCCAGCCCTGGCCTCAGCTCTGGCAGTCCTCACCACTGGTTATTTGTGTGCCCCATGGACACTGGCTCATCTGCTCTGACCTGCCTTGCACAGAGCCCCTGGTCTGGAGCTGGAAAGTGGAAATGGAGCCGCTGGAGGTCCTGAGGCCAGAAAAAACACAAGCTGTGTGCTGACACCCCACTCGTGCCAATGCTCACAGCTGCCTGGCATGAGCAGCTGTGGGCCTGAATTGACCATCAAGGGGGCAAATCCACCAACTGGCAAACTCAGTGATTAAACTAAAAGAGGCTCCCCACAACCTCTGCAACACTCCCAAAATTCCAGCAGCTTCAGGTGAAGCTCATCCAGGGCCCCACCACTTGGAGGGAAATACTGTTTGGTTTTCCTGCATAAGCACCCAATCTCTCCTCAGCTGAAGGTCCTTGGGGCTGTTAGTAGATGACCATTAGGTCTGAAAGGTGCTCTCAGTTTTCCTCACAGCTTGATCACAAATGACAATGAGTGATGTCTTCAGGGGGCTGCAGCAGGGATGAGCTGGAGCCAGGAACCCCTAGTTGAGGGCACCTGGTACAGGTGGGAGCAGAATAGGAAGAGCAGGGTTGACCCTCCTGTCATTGCATGGGCAGCCAAATTCCAGAGAAAACAAGCAGGACAGGGATATTTTCAGCTGGGGCAACACAGACAAAAGGACTCTTTTCACCTTCAACTTCCCATGCTGGAGACTGGTAAAAAGAAATAGTTGTTTTATAGAAAGAAACTGGGTCTTACATTAATAGAGAGAGATTATAGCTTTATGTGAGAAGAAGAAAGAAGCTAAACGAGGTGCTGATGCAGTGAGGATCTTTATTGTTAAGCACTCTTAATAATGCATAGAGTTGTACTCATCTTTCAGTAACTTTATTCCACCATTGTAAATCTCATTTTAGTGATCTCATCATTTCAGCCTTAATTCTAGCTGGCAAGGTAGAGCCATATGCCAGCCAGGAGAAATTCTTACCTTCTCTTTCTCGTACCAAACAATGGGAAATGCCCTGCTCCCACAAATGCAGCTCCCACTTACCTGGGGGACCAGACGAACCATCTGGAGCAGATGGATCTCCCAGACACTGCAGTGAGGAGAAGTTTCTGGCATCCAGTGGGAAAACAGAAATTGGGCATGGAGAAGTCCTGGGAGGAATAGAAATATAACTTAAGAGTAAAACTTGACAATGCTAAATCAAAGTGTGCAGTTAGAAACACCATCCCTTTCACACAGGCTCTCCAAACAGCTGCCAAACCTCTCTTATCAGAGGAAAAAACCCAACCAAATGCATTTTATATATTTTGGTGTGTAAATCACTAGAATGGGACAGAAGCCAGCAGGTTTCCTCCTGCATCCTGTTAACACCTGTGTCCCTCTGCTGGTCCTGCAGGGCTGGAGACAAACTTTGGGAGCTGCTCTTGGGGGCCGAGCAACAGCGCCCGAGCTGAGCTTTAATTAACAGAAAGTGGCCACCATTCTGCTCAGCACAGCAATCTCAGACTTCAATTGCTGATTGAGGCAAGAGCCATTTCTCACCAGGTAGAGGAAATAAGGCTTGCATCGGAACATAAAAGATTGTTTTAATTAAACCTGGTATTTCTAAGCCTGTTGCTGGCTGCAGCCGAATGGGGGAGGCAGCTGGAGTTGGTCAGAAAATTCCCAGAAAAATGACACTTTTTTTCCCCCTCCCCACTTTGTGGGTTGGAAATGGTGCATGATAGAAAAATAAAAGCCTTTTGGTTTGTTCAGAGTTGTATTTGCCTCTTGGTCATACAGGCTGCATGCATCACAGAATTGCCTGTGCAGTGTCACAGAGGAAGAAAGGACCTCTTCTGCATCCAGCTCTGGGGGCTGCATTTGGCCCCAGGACAGCCTGATGAGATCAAACCCCAGCCCCAGCCATCGCTCTTTCTCTGCTCTGTGCTCCTCCCCTCCTTTACCCAGCTCACTTTTATCTCCACAATGGCCTTTGCAGGAAGGTCAGTATCCAGATAAATTTCTGCCTCACCATTGTAAAATCCTTGGGGTGCTATACACCTAAGTCTGAGGGGTTTTTGTTCCCAAGTTGTGTGTTAAGCCTGTGTCTCTCCCCACCAGCAGCCAGGCTGAGTTTTGGGTGATTTAGTCCTGCAGCACAAGAGCAAAATCAAGCAGACAACAAGCGCCAAGCTCACCAAACACTCTGAGCAGGCTGTGGAAACGACCCCAGCCTCAGCTCAGCTCTCTGCTGCATTTTCTAAATCTGTGAGGATTTTGGAATCATCAGATGGAGCAGCAAATCCCTCCAGCTGCTCCCACTGTGCTCACCCAGGAACAGCTTATGCTGGTCACTGAGCATCCTCCTCCGAGCTGCAGCAGCTGCTCCCTGGGCAGAGGCAGCCATCCAGGCAAAAGCACATTTTTAAGTGCATGTCACCTTTGGGGTTTTCCTGCTGAATAAGATAAAATTCAGAGCTCCCAAAAAGCATGACTGCCCTGGAAATCAAACTGGATTTAAGCTTAAGCTTCACAGGCAAGGGACAGCCAGAGTCAGTGTGACAGCACAAACAACCCAGATGGGACACATGGGGTGGACCCCTCTTTTCTGTAGCCACAGGCCACCTCCCACCCACACATCCCTGCAGGATGAGGACCATCTCCAGGTGGGTTTAGAATCACAGAATATGTGGAGTTGGAAGGGACCCAAAAGGAATCACTGCAGTACAACCTCTGGCCCTGCACAGGACAGCCCCAAGAGCCCCACCATGTGCCTGAGAGTGTTGTCCAGGCACTTCTTGGGCTCTGTCAGCCTTGGTGCTGTAACCCCTTCTCTGGGGAGCCTGTTCCAGAGCCCAGCCACCCTCTGGGTCTGCTAGGATGTTGCTCTGCCCCATATATGGCACTTTTCCTGCATTTATTTTGTCCATTTTATTTTTGGACCAACCAAGTAGCTCATTCATCAGGGGTCCCAAGCTGCTTGTGACAGCACATGGTCTGGCTGAAGTGACCAGGGCACTGGCCTGCATCTGGAAAAAAGGGATTCTTTCTGAGCCCTTTGGAGTGCTCAGGGCCTCCAGCATCTCCCAGGCCACCTCTGCAGGCCAGGGGAAAGGCTAAGCCACAGTGGTGGGAGCGTGGAATGTTTGCAGCACCATCCGACCATAGCGTCCAAAACGGAAACTTCCCAGCTTGCTCTGTGCAACTAGTTGATATTAAATCCTCAATTTCTTGCCTAAAATAAACACAATTGAGTAAACACATAAAAATATGTCTGTATTCACAGACAGAAATACACTTACACGCCACATATCTGGAGTTTCAAATGTTTCATTTGCCCAGAATGCTGCTTCAGCAAAACCAAAACTATTTGCAGAACAAAGTCAGTCACTGAAAACCCAACTTTCCCAGCTCAGAAATTTCTGGGGGCAAAAGCAACAATGGCTATTAAAATGAAACTGCCTGCCAATGTATTTCCAAACCAGAGAGCTGCAGATGAATCCAAATGGTCCCATTTCAACACTGGAATAAATTTAGACAAACAAACAAGTAAATTGAGACTAGCATGAAACTACTGGAAGTTATCAAACCAATCTACTGTTCTTCCTTTCCTTCTTCCTTGGAATTACCAGCTTCTCATTACCAATAAGAAAGTAAAAGAGTCCAAATTTTTGTCTCAGCAAAAGACAGGAAATAGTTCTGAAATCTCAAATATTTCCATGGATTAGATTTTTCAAAGTTTTTTTACTTATTTACAGTGTTTCATGGTGCATCTGAAATGCCTCTTGCCAATGGTTGAACTAAAATAACTTCACCTGATTGAGCAGAGGAGCCAAGATGTTTTGGTCTTGCATCAGGGATGTTTTTCAGCTGTCTGGGTCCTGTCGGGGGGAGGGCTGCAGCCAGCTGAATTAAACTGCATATGCAAATCTTAATTAATTAGCAATTAGGTATGGCAGCTTGTCAAACTGCAAAGCCTGGCACTGAAAGATGCACACTGTGGCCACGTCCTTTCAGAGTGTCAGCCCTTAAGCAGGGCAGCATTAAAGCTTTTGTGACAGGGATGTGTTGCTAAGCTCTGGGCTTTGGGGACATTCAGCTCAGTTTCAAGGAGCAGAAAATGGATGGAAATGTACTGGAGATGGATGGGAATGCACTGGAGATGGTCAGCCCCAATTGAGCTGAGGGGGTGTGGAGCTGTGGGCTCTTTTCCCTCCTCACAGGTCAGGTGTGTTTGTGACTCTCCAGCAGATGTCCCCTGGCTGGGGACACCATGTGGGTATCCCAGCTTGCAGAGGCAGAGGTCCTGCCTCCCTGGAGATCTTATTGTCCCATATCAAAGCCCAATTCTCATCTGTTCCACTGCTGGGACTAGCTCAATCCGTGCCAACAGAGGCATTTCCTTAAAGCCAAATTTAATTTTGGATGATCCTGGCTGGAGTCTGTGGATGTTCACGTGGATGTGTGCACCAGGACAGGCTGTTGGGCAGCTGGGCTCTGGTGGTGCAGCACCCTGGCACCTCAGGGCAGTTTCTCATCACAGCCTTGCCCATGGGAGGAAACACTCCCCTGCACAGCTGCAGGCACTGCCTCATCCAGCTGTTCTGCAGTGCCATGGATCCACCATTTCCAGCATCCCAGTATGTGTAGGAGATGTTGGGCAGAGGAGATGGGACAGCAGGACAGCCAGGGCCCTGGTGCTCCTGGAACACCAGGTCTGCTGGAATGCCCTCCAAGGGTTTTTCTCTCTAAGCCTGCAGCTCATGTCCTGCTGCTGCTGTTAGCCAGCCTGGCCAGAATCAGGTCATTCATTTCCCACACAGCTGAAACAACCCCACATTTCCAACAAGTTTATTTTACACATTTTCTAACAGGTTTTCCGGCAGATTTCTGGTGCATTCAAGCCCACTGACCATTGCCCTGTCTCCTCATGTGGGTCCTTCAAGCTACCCTTATGTTTCCCAACAGGACAATGTGATGGAAAAATACTGACCTGTATTCCTCATGAAAAAAAAAAATTCCCCATGAAAAGTTAGAAGTGTCACATGGGAGTGGCACCACAGCTTTGAACCAAATGACATGAATGGCTGCCCACATTCACCTGCACTTTAAATCATCCCCAACACTTGGAGTCAAGGAGCAATGGTGGGAGCCAGACAGGGTACATTAGAGACCCCCATGGGGATGTTATTGTGCTGCTGTGATTTTAATATCATTAGACAGGAGATAACCCATCTCCACAGATAAAAACAGGAACCCAACATGAAAAATGCAGCCATTATCCAATAAGACACAGTTTGTTTGGGGAGCTCTGAGTGGAGGTAAATGCATCTAGGATTGAAATTTCAGTTTGTTCCAGCTTCCTCATGGTGCCAGATCTATACAGAGAGAAAGAAATAGATTTGTTTCTTTCAGAAGAGGTGTAAAGCTCTTTACATATCACCAGGTGCCTCGGGCAGCATGCTGACCAGGTCTACTTATTCTGTCTCATTTTGTTAGAGCTTTAATCATGTTAATGGCAGTTCTAACATTTCAAAATGGCTCTGAATCAACAGCTGAACTCTGACCATTTCAGTGGAAAGAAGAGGATTCCACAAGTTAGACTCCATTCTCAGGTGTCCTGGCACCTCTCAGCTCTGCAGCACTATCTTGGGGACATCTCCTGAAGAGATGGAGGGGTGGTCCTGGCTGGAAATCATCTTCTCAGCCCCTCCTGCACATTTCCTGTTACAGGAATTAAGCAGGACCTTGCAGTAGTCTTATTTGGGGGTCCATGACTTAAGCAACACTTGCAAAAATAAAAACAGTTTAATCCAGAGCCTCCAGGAGGAGGCAGAAGGGAGAGGAGAAATGTGTCCAGATATACAGAAAGGAGCTGCAAAAGGAACTAGAATAAGCAGAAATCAGCTCCACTGAGCACAGACCAAACCAACTGCAGGCTCTCAGCAGGGAAGGTTTAGGCAAGACATTAGGGGATGGGATGTTTCCCAATGAGATGGGCATCACAGCACAGGAATCAGGTGCCAGGAGAAGCTGGAGGCCTCATCAGGCTGGCTGGGCAGTGCTGGGCTCAGCCCAGGCAGGAGCGTGGGTCTGCTGGCTGCCCATGGTCACTCACAGCTTGATGACCACAAAACACAGAGGAGACAGCCCTGCCAGCCCTGCCTGGGTACCCACGCCTCAGAGCAGGCAGGCAGCAGCTGATGTTGTGTCTGCAGAGGCATCCTACAGGTCCTGTTAATCACACTGAAATAATCAAGCCCGGAGGAGGAAAGTCAAATGCATTAACTGATAATTACAGGCGCTGCTAACCTTGCAGGCACTCCGTGCCCCCATCACCAGGCTCAGCACAAAGACAGGGAGCCTGGCACTGTGAAGGGATGTGACAGCCCTGAGCATGACCTGCTGGCCTCACCACCCCACTGCTGACTCCTGTCTTCCTCACTCGAGGGAGCTTGCAGCCTCCTGGGCACATGCACAGTGCACTGATTGAAGGATGTGTTAATGTTCCTGAAATAACCTCCTGTTGGCTCCTTCCCTGACCTTGGGCAACAATTTTTCCCCCCTTGCAGGGAGGACAGTGCTTGGCCAGAGGCTGGCATGGTGTGGAGGGCAGGCTGAGAGCCAGAGCTGCAGTGCTGTGATCCAACACAGCATTGCCTGTCCATGTGGTGAAAATGCATGAAAAGCTTGAATCCTGCTGGCATTTCTCTTCTGCCTGCCCATTTCAGCTCTGCTTGTCTCCTCTCAGCACTCAGCAATGCAGCAGATGTGGAGAATCTTGAAATAACAGGGCAGTCTTTAGCACAACTGGAAGCTCCAAGAAGAGGAGATGAAATGCAGGAAATCAGACCTCTGAGCTGCACCAAACGCCTCCTGAAATGCAGGGAGCCCTCCCTAAAATGCAGCAAATCTTTGTCATTTTTTTCTCCATGTTGTCAATCCTACACCAGCAGCAGAAGGGGTTTCCATTTAAAACCTAACCTTTCTCTCAGCAGAAGCAGGGCTAACCTGGCACTCAGAACTGTGGGCACAAAACCAGGAATAGCAAATTGTGCTTCAAAGCAGTGACTGCGCCCAGGCATCTCATTGCTGCAGCCAGACACCCACCTCCTGGACAGCCTCTAATCCACAATCACCACACACACCTCGTTTCAACCAGCACGCCTCAAACTACCTATTTAATTGCCCAACATTCATCTCTTTATGAATCGCTAATTACTATGATCTTATTTGTGTTTGCACTGAATAGGTGCCCAGGCAGCATCAGGCTCATTCTGCCACGTTACTTGCCAGGTCTTTTACTGAGATGTGGATGCAGATCTCCTTTTCCAAGTGAATTTTATTCCTTGCATTAACTTGGCTTTATAGACAAGGCTTTAAACGTGGAACAAATTAACTCATTAGCTTCAAATAATCCAGTGACCAAAACAGGCCATGTTTCATGGACTGTTTTCCAGCCTATACTGTCCTGGCAGCAACTGCAATTGAGAGGGTGTAGTATCTTCTCAGTGGCTGCCCTGGGGATCTCCCCACACATGCACCAACTTTAGCACTCAAGAAAAGCACCAACAAATTCAGAGTAAAAGTTGAAAACCCACATTTCTCCAGCCAAATCTTTTTGACTGGAAAAAGAAACATTTTCACCAGAAAGAGAGCAACTGGAAGAAAAACACTGCAGTTGAGGCCAGGCAAAATGGGGCTGCCTGCAGTGTGGTGATGGATTATGAGAAAGAATTTCTGAGGCTCACCTGCCACAGTTTGTGTGTGTAATGTGGGGTCTGTCCAGTCACCTGGGGGATGCATTTTATCCCCTCCTGCAGGTAATATATCCCAGTGCCCTAGGGAAGCCTGCTGCCTGAGGCCATTTCTCAAGACCCTTCTAAGTCTCTTTTCAATGAAACACCGTGGATATCCACATAATTTCTCCTCTTTTACATTCAGCTCCAAAGCAAGCTGGCTGGTAAGTGCAGGAACTCAGCCCGTGGGCAGTCAGCTCCCAGCCTGACCTCCAGCCAGGGCTCCATACCAATTGCTCTGCACAGGCTTTTATGGCTCTTTCAGCTGCACTCAGCTTTGATTGTGCCTGATCAAAATGCACATGGCCAGCGTTGATAATCACTGATGATCAGGAGCTTTTAGGAAGCAAATGACAGGGCCAACGCTCGCTTGATGGATCAGGTCATTAGGAGCAGCTGTTTCCCTTCTTGACTTGCTTTTTGAAGGGAATTTGTGTTGTCATTTTTTCTCTTGCCCCTCTGGGGAACTGTATGAAGGTATTTTGGGGGTCTCTGGCTATTGCAGCTTCTTAAAAACATAAAGGTTTTGGTAGGTTTAATGGGGGAGATTAGCATAGTCCTGCTGTGTGGCATGAACAGCAGTGGGTTTGAACAGTAATTTCTGCAGAAATCAGCTGCTGAACCTGCTGGTTCTCAAACAGTTCTCCTGGCTGCAAGTGGAGCATCTTTATCATCACAGACCCCTGGTGAGACAGAGGCACAGGTGTGGTGCAGAGGGATTTAGAGGCAGTTTCCAATGCAGTGTTTGTGTTCCTGAGCTCTGCCTGCTTAGCTAGGTGGGCTGAAGGTGTGAAGGGCTCCTCTGTGGTGGCCCAGCAATGAGCATCTGGGGATTTGGGGGTGGGGGGCTGCTTGGGAGGCAGTGAGGCAGTGAGGCAGCTCCCACCCTGCTTGGTGAAACCTTGGTGGGACACAGTGTCAGATCAGGTTCCTTCCACAGTGAAGAGCTGGGATTTTTCAGATGACACTTAAGCCCCCAAGGACAGAGAGGTGACTGTAATTACCACCCACCAATGCAAAACAGTGTAAATATGGTGGACATAAATACCCTCATGCCCTGGATGAACTAAACTGCTGCCAGAAATTAGGGAGTTGGTTACAAACTCCAGGATGTGTTTCCAGCCCACTCGATGCTTCCTTTCCCTATTCTTCTTGGGACCTCAAACCAACCCTCAGTGCCCTCCAGAGCACATTCCCACTGTACAGATGGGGACAGAGACCTGCTGCAGTAGCTGAACTTCAGAAAGGGTAATGCAAACTGACCCCCAGATCCTGCTGGGCTGCAAGCCTAGGCAGAAGCCAGGCAAGGAAGAGTGAAGCAGGATTTAGAGGAACCCATCAGAGATGGAATGACAGCTCTCTCTGCCTGTGGAGATTTGGCAGCCCTGGGCTGGAGACAGGCTGGACAGCCACATCCTTACCATGGTAGGGCTGATTGCATCCTCAGAGAGGTTCATCCTTAAATGTTACACTGGTCTCTGGGGATGGGTGTGCACACAAGGTTAATTGTGGGTGCTGAGTATCTGCTTCCCTAAGGGTACCTAGTTCAGCCCTCCTTAGTCTGGTGAGATATTGCCTGCTTAGGAATTAATTACAAGCATGAGTTGCAAAAAGAAAAAAATTTGTTTAATAATAAAAAAAAAATAAAAATAAAAAAAATAAAGAGGGGGTGGAAGAGAAAATTTACCAGAGCCATATATTAAAAACAAATTATGTTTAGCAGGCAGGTGAGTCAAGGCCCGCCAGGCAATTGGGAAGGCAGCGTGCAGGCAGTAATTGAAAAAAGTGAGACCCAAGTGAACAGCCAAAGCTCTGGCATATTAACTCCCAGCACACACACAATCACAAAGCTAGCAGTAGGCACTGGTTGGGGTGGGAGCTGCCCTGTGCTGTGTTCTGGGGACCCCTGGCACCCCCTGACACTGAGCTGGGGTCTCTGTGCCTGGGAACAGGGCAGGGATCTCAGTGGTGATTCCTGAAGTGTTTCCTCACCCTGCTCCTCTCTTGGGCCTGATGAACCTCAGATCACCCCCAGGCGTTTATTGAATCTGAGTTAGTGCCAGAGCTCCCTTTACAGCTCAAATTATGGGTTATTGCAGAGCGTGAGCACTAAATACCTGCTGCAGGAGGGATGCTGCTGTCCCTTGTCAGTCGTCTGCTTCTCTTTCTAGCTCCCTCTCTGGGGAAAGCCTCAGCATCCCATCCTTCTCCACTTCTCCAGATGTTCCTGCTGGGTCCAGCCTTTGTTCCGAGGAAACCATTGTTCCCCCACTGGACACCTGAGAGCAGCTCTGGCCAAGGCTCTCCTGGGGCTGCCAGCCCTGGCTGGCAGCTGGACTGGATGTGTGCAAGCAGGCAGCCCTTTTCCTGGGCTGTGTGTCTGGAGGCACAGGAGATAACTCTGGGGTCAGGTATTTCCTTGCTTTGTGAACTGGTGAAGTGTGATCAGGGTCTCTGTCTTCAAGGGGACCCTGCTGCAGAGAGAGCCCCTCTCACACTGTGCTGGCTCCCATGCCCAGCTGTTCCTGGGGGAGAACTGGGGATGTGAGGTAGCCTTTGGGTCTCCTCCTCTTCCCCCCCTGATTGTCAGAGTCTTAAGAAACAAGGAAGTGGTGGCAGTAGGATGGGGACTGGGGTGCTTTCCATTCTCCTGCTTTGCTTGGGTCCTGTATATACATTGACAATTGGCACACAGTCAGGCCCTGAGTTTGCACCAGTGAGAATCTGCAGAGCATCTGCATCTCAAGGAGTGCAGCAGCTCATCCACTTAATGGCTACCCTGCCCAATTGCCATCCTAGCCCCTCTCACCAAGGCTCTTGCCCTCAGGAGATTTACATATAGCATCTGCTGCTGCTGGTTATCCCTTTCCTAACCCGTTCCCTCCTCCCATTGCTCCCTCCCTCACAGTTCCTTTGTTATCATGTCATGGTTTGGGCTCTGTTGCTTCAATTGCTCCACACTCAATGGGTCAGCCAAGATCAGGACTCATTTATGAGAGATGCTGTATATGCAGAGACCATCCCTGCCCTGGGAGCTTATGGATAGCTCAACAAACCATGGTTTGTGCAGGGGTGTCAGGAAATAGAGGCACAGAGAGAGGAGGTAACTCACCCCATGCTGCACAGAGGACTCCACATGAGGAGCAGTCCCAGCCCAGGTGCAGCCATGGCCCCACATAAGGCATGTGGAGTGCTAAAAACAAGACAAACTAAGCGCTGTTGGCATAAAATCCATGCAGTACATTGAACTGTAATGATTCTGACAATAAAGCAACCCAATAAATATTATGAAATGAAAACAGCCCTCCGGGAGCGTTTGCAATCGATTGCTGAGAGCTGGCATTTGTGCAGCAGATTACGTGAGAGGCAGGTTTGCTCTGCCTTTTCTTCTTTCCCTTCCAAATGCAGAATGAGAAGAGCTCTCTGGAGTAGATGCTGGGGGGAGATCCCCTCCCTCCTGTGCTTGGGTGCTGTCAGAAAGGGAGAAAAAGGTGAGTGAGATAGGAGAGGCAGTGAAGTCAGTGGGGTGGGAGTTTAGGGGTGCAATTCCTGTCCTTGCAAGCAGTGACAATCCTGTCAGTGTCGCCCTCATCCCAGCCTGCAGAATTAGGGCTCCCTTTCCTACCCTGAGACATTCATATCCCAATGGCTGAAGCAGGATGTGGGTCTCCTGCCCCCAGCATGGGGTGAGGGGAATTGGGTGTTGTGTGGGGCTGAGCAATGGGATCTGGAGTGGGTTTGTCTGTGCTGGGAAGGACTTGTGGTGGGAGGAGATTGTTTGCTGCCCTTCCTGCCTCCCTATTCCTCACTTGAGCATGGTTGACTGTAAACACTCCTTGTCTGGCCTGGCACACAGACCAATGTTCAGCTGGGTCTCATGGAGCTGGTGCTGTGAGGATGGGAGTGCTGGTGTATTCAGGATCACTGCTTGGAACCTCACCCAGTTTCTCTGGTCTTTGGCTGCCATGGGTTACTCATAGTGTGACTCTACCACCACATCGCCTGTCCCAGTGGTGCCCCATGAGATGCTCAGCTGAGCCAGCTCCCATTCAGCTTCAGTCCATCTCCCTGAGTGGATTATCTGATGCTGTGTGACCACCATGGAGCACAGGGAGGTCCCTGCTCCTGCTTCCTGGGTGGTGCTGACCATGCTCCTGGCATCCTGGGCAGCTAAGCCACGCTCTGACCTTCCTCACACACAGCCTGGAGATGCACTCCCCTTGATTTTCCTGGCTCCTGCCTGCTCCCTCTTGAATCCTCTTCACTGGGCTAATTAATCCTGTTCCGAGTGATGGCCTTTTTACTGCTGCTAATTACAGGAACATCAACCTGTGAGATAAGTGTGATCGGCTGGAAACCTGTGGTTTGCAATGAGGCTGGTCAAATTCAGAGGATGTGAGAGAGATGAGTAAGGGAATTCCTCATAAATTCAAGGCATGAACCAGGTGGGCAAGGTGTCTCATCTGGTGTAGGACCCATTGGATGAAGCAAGGTGGAGCCAGGTTCCAAAGTAAATAAGAAATATTCCAGCAATAAGTACTGGATGTTCAGCAGCCTGGTCATGGATGCTAAATGCTTACCTAGATGGCAGAAAAGCCTGGGCAATTTTATAGAAAGGAGAAGTTTGTAGTTACATGGGAATTCTGTCTTGTTCAGGAAGTCCCTGAGCTATGTGGTTGCTGCATCTTTAGCAAACAGTCAGACACTGGCAGAAGAGGGCACATGTCAGCAAACCTCAGTGCTGGGGTGGGCTCCTCCAGCACACAAACCCTCCTCAGACAGTACCTCTTCCTCTGATTCCCACTACCATCATTTCACCAAAATCCTCTGTTCTACAGACTCGAGGCAGGGCACTGAACAGTGAGAAACATTGCTCAGGCACTGCTGGCGTGTTTGCCATGAATAGCTCTGTATCAAAAGAAATACATTTTAAAGCTGCTGCAACATAGCAAGAGCTGTCTCACAGACTGTGTTATCTCATCAAGCGTGCTCAGAGAGAGCTGAGCTCTTTCACCAGCCTCATTTTTCTGAGCAGCAGCTGATTGTGATTTACCAAGTGACACCTCTAGAGCTATGGGTCCTTTTTTATAAATTTTTTTTTTAAAGTTATTAAGTTGTTTGATTTGTTGGTGGGATTTTTTTTTTGTTGTTGTTATTGTTATTTCTCATTTTAGAGAGCTCTTCTGCGAGCAGCTTAGACAGGAACAAGAAAAAGAAAAAAAAGAGAAAGAACAATTATCCCTCATTGGGGAGTGAGGATAAATAGCTCCACCTATTGCGGGTATTTCACAGACTGATGGTATGACCAGCTGCTGGGTACATGACAAGAATGGGCCCAACTCTGCTCTCAAATACTTACCAGAATGAATTTGAAGTATCTGTGCTAGAGTCAATAGTTATTACACTGGATTTGTATCAGTGTGAGTGATAGCAATTGAAGGCTTTTTCAAGGCATTTATAAATAAAAACGTTCCTGCTGGCTAAATAGATACACTTCTTTGCTAACTGGGAGTAATCATATGCATTTTGTTATCAGCATCTGCTAAATAAGTCCAGGGCTGTGTATTAATGAGGGTGCTGCAAGAACTTTGGAGTACAGGCTCAGAATTCCAAACAACAGGGATGGATGGGAGAGAGTGCCTGGAATCAGCCATATGAAATTTAGTACAGAGAGCATAGGGTACCACATTTGGGAGGGATAAATGAATGCATGAATGCATAGACAGGAGAGACTGGAGAGGCAGCAGGATGGCAGGCAAGGATCAGGGGGTTCAGATGGATGACTAACTTAGCATGAGTCAATAGTGTGATGGTTTAGCAAAAAGGGCAGCTCACCTCCTGGGATGCATTAATGCTGGATGTTGGATGTAAGCCATTGAAATCTGCAATTCTGCTTTGTCTGAGCTGTGTCCAGGTCTGGACACTGCAGCCGAGGGCACCTGCAGATGAACTGGAGAAAAACAGCAGCATGTTTGAATAGAGAGATGCTGGAGTGGGCCAGAAATCAATGATTTCTTCCTGTGAAAACATCTGTTTTTCAGGGGCAGAAAAGGAAGGGCATTGGCTCAGTCCATTTCTGAAAATGAACCTTAGTTTGACCCTATGGGAGAACAGTGCTTGCTTTGTGCCCTTTCTGTCCCTCAGACCCTTCTCCCTGGTAATTTGGCCCTGCTCCAATGGGATCCCATCTTTTGACATAGCAGCTGTCTTTTGGTATGCATTATGGTGCAGAGCAAACCATTCTCACTTCTTCTTTGCAGGTTATCTCCATTCTGACTGACATTCCTTGGGTTTGATGAGAAATGAGCTCCTTGGCTGACTTCTGGGCAGGGAGCTTGGCTTCAGCGTTCGTGCTCCAGGCTTTCCCTTTGTGTTGTTCCCTTAAAAGCTAGAAAGAGGCTTTTGGGCCAAAAACTCGTCTCATCTTTGTGACATGAACTGTTAGTCTGAGCAATATTTGGGAAAAAGGTTACCCAGAGAGCCAACACCCCCTCTCACCTACTGCTCAGGATCCCAAGGACAAACAGCAGCAAACCAGAAAACAGCCATTTAGGCATGGCTGTGGGACTGCTTTGGGGCTGGAAAACAACTGGCTGCTGGGCTGCAAGGCAGCTGTGAAGCTGCTGGGAGGCTGCAAACGCAGTTAATTATCCATTGCTGGTGGAAGCAGGAGGCAGAGCTTTGCAGCCCGGCTCTTGCTCTTTGCGATGCGCGGCGCATCGCGGCTCCTGGGCCACATCAGCCGTGCGGCGGGCGCGCGCACGCCGCAGGAATACGGGAATGCCGAGCGCATTCCAGAGCCAGCACGGCACGGGGATTAAGCTCCTCTTTCAGCGATATTAGGGCAAACCCGCGGGAGGTCTCTCGGAATCAGACGGATAGATTATCTTGATAATAGAAGCAATCAGAACCCGTCCTGCCCAGGATATTTAAATGACGCCGCCGACGGCAGGAGTGTCAGGGATGTGCCTGGCGCTGGTGCAGGCACTGTTTTTCACGGGGTTTGTGGCAGTGACTGTGGGTCTGCCGGGCAGAGGGAGGATGAGAAGGATGCCCTGTGCCTTCTACTACCCGGCCTCATAGTACCACTGTGTGGGACGGGCAGGGAACAGGGCCGCAGAGTGAGACCGAATGCCTACTTGAGAAAACAGCAGCCTAGAGAGTGATTCGTCCCTACCAGAGGTGGCTGAAAGGAGTTGGATGAACCATCACCCCAAAGGACCTAATTTCTCCTTCCCTTTTTCTTGCCCATCACCCTACTCCTGCCTGGAGGACAGCCCTGCATGCTGCTCTTCTCCAGGCTCCCATCACCCTGGAGATACAGACCCACATCCCATATTGACCTTACTCCTCCTCCCTCTCCTTGCCCATGTCCATGCATGCCTAACACAGCCCTCCTGGGTATGGCTCTGGCTGGCAGACAAACCTGCTGCCCTCACATGCATGTGCCACCTGCATGTGCCACCTGTGGCAGCTGCAGGGTTGATTTCAGACTTTTGAGGGGCTTTTCAGGAATTTGAGGGGCTGTCAGCACACCATCAGGTCAGTCCATGCCCTGGGAGCTCTCTCCTAACACTGCCTGATATCCAGGGTACTGTCTAGCTATGTGGGGTCAGCCTGTGTGACACCAGTACCTTGGTGCTGGATGCTGAGTGACTCACCAGCTCAGTGACAGCCCCTCAGACTCCAGCTGGATTCTACCAGGGTAAGCCATCTGGCTGAGCTGGGGAGAGGAGCCTGAGGTGAGGTGCAGAGCCCTGACTTGCCAATGGTCCCCTGTCCCATCACCAGACCGGATGAGCAGGTTCTCAGGGTCAGGAGCTCATTCTCAGGAATGTGGTGGGAGCTGATACAAATCAGCTCTCACACATGCCAGAGCACTCAGATGTCCCCTGCTTAACAGGCTCATGAGCTGTGTCTGAAGTACTGTGCTCAGATGAGATGTGTCCTCTTCAGAGGGCTGCACTTCCCTGTTGGCTTTGCCTTTTGATTCCTCCTGGCCTTTTTTCTGTCTGCTTTTTTTTTTTTTCTTTTTTTTTTCTTTTTTTTTTTTTTTTTTTTTTTTTTTTCCCTCAAATATGGTTTTAGAAATGAGGCCAGTGCTTGAACATAAAACACCACTTATTTTTAAGGAATAGCAGACAGGTCACCTCGTACAGTGTTTTCAGTATTTGAATAGTGATGCCTCTGGTTTACCCCATCCTGTCTGCCAAGGGAGGGCTATGGGGGTGTAAAGTCTGCCCCATGTGTTGCTGTAGGGGTGCAAAGGCACAACTGACACACACACACACACCAAAGCATGAACAGACACCTGACAAAAGCCTTTCACACCACGTCCCACACCAACTGTGCAGGCAAAGCTGTCACCCACATTCCCTGTCATACAGCCTTATTGCCTAAATGCATTGCCAGAGCATCTCTTTGCACCCAAATACACATCTCCAGCCTACAGAGCCTGTTGCTTGAATGCTTTGCTCCACTTATCACACAAAGACACACATCACCTCTCATGCATTTCTTGAAATGTTCAGGGGAGCACACAGAGCCACAGTCTCCTACACACTGTCACCTCAGTGATCCTCCCCAGTGCTGCTCTGCACCCATCACAACCTCCCAGCTGAGCACAGCCTGTGCAGCCAGTGCCATCCCACCCCACACCTCACACCTACACACCCCTGACCCACGGACTCATTTGCTCTCCAGCATCCCTGCTGGCCACATGCACTGCTCAGTGACCAGCAAGAAAAACAAATCTAATCAGGAGCAGCAGCAGCAGCCACAGGTCTCTCCTGGGCAAACAGAAGGGTTCAGCAAGCCCTGGGTGCTGCATGCAGACGGGTCTCATGGTCCAGGAGGTGTCACTTCCACAGCTGAAATAAGAATTGCCACAGATCCATGTGACATTTTGAGTCATAAGGCAGCATGCACAAGGGTGTCAAAGGCCTTGCTGAGAGCAAAGTGCAAGGCAGAGATAAGCCCCTGTTTATTACCAGTGGAGAGATGTCAGACCTTGCTTTTCTCCCCTGAAAAACAAAGTGGTGATTGCATACAGCTCAGGCTGCTCAGAAAGGGCAGGCTCCAAGGGACAGGCTCTGATCCTGAGGATCAGTTTGGCATCTCTGGGACAGAATTTCCTCCAAAAGACACCCAAAGCATATTTCCCCATCCTCTCTGTTCCAACAGGCTCTCTGGAGGTACAACAGATTGCTGCTGCCAGTTGCCAGCCCCGGCAGCCCCTGAGGGCTGCTCTCTCTGTCTCCTGCACATTTTGGCACCTCTGTCTCCCTGCAGCTCCCCATCCCTTGTGCTCCCAGTTGTGGGCACTGAAGGGACAGCCAAGCATGAGACACTACGTGCTGCAGGGAAAGAAGCCCTGCAACCAGGTGAAGCATAAACGAGGCTTTTGAGTGATCTGATTATTGCTGTTTCCTCTTGTCCCATTTTTCTGACAGCAAAGGGACCCCTGACCTCGGCGCTGTGCTGTGTTTCAGCCGCTGCCTTTGATTTCCTGTACCAGGGATGCAGCCTGCTCCACACCCAGGTTTGCTGGCAGATGGATTTCTGGGAGTGTGTGTGCCTGAGGTTTGATCTCCTTTGCTTTGTGCCTCTGCAGAAAGAAAAACTGAGCCGTGCTGTGAGAAATTCCTCAAAGGGAAGGAGGGGAGGCATTACCCAGCAGGGCAAGTCACACAGCTCAGGAGCCGGCTGCCTCCTGTCACTGCACTGTGCCCAGGGGCCTCGAGCAAACACAGGGACCTCTTGTCTTTAGATGGGCCTAAAGGAATGGGAATTAGCTGGAGACTGGACACTGAAATGGGAGCTCCTGCTCAAATGTGGGGATGCTCCTCCTGGGGTGACTGAACAAGTGGTGTGTGGTGGAACCTGCTCGTGAACAGCAGAGGCACAGGTGTGATGAGAGGCCAAAATTGTCTCCTTGGGGGTGGAGAGCATGCAGGATCTGCTGTGAGTGCTGTGCACATGCCCTGAGTTCCAGGACATGGTGTCAGCAGCCCACAGCTGGGATGGGGATGGGAAAAAGACCCAGGTAGAGGCAGGAGAGGGAACGCTGCAGCTGAGTCCCCAGCCTGGCAGTGACAGGTAATGCCCCTCCATCTGCTCTGTCCTGGGGCAGCTTGGCTCTGTGCTTCAGCTACTCAGCCCCCAACTCTACTTCAGCTCAGATGTCTGGTGCAGCTGCAGACAGTTCCCTGAGCACATCTTGGCATCATGGTGTGCTGCATGATGCTTGCTTGCAGGCACAAAATGCCATTTTCCATGGTTTCATGTGCCTACAACACAGGTGTTCTCCAGCCACTGGGAGAGATTTACAGCAGCTTATCTCTGCTTCTAGACAGGCGAGACAGACTCTGATTTGGTTTGGGCATTTTTTTCCTCCCACCATCATCAGAGAAATTGGAGTCAGGACGCCTGTGGTCCCATCTGGGATATGGCAGCACTGATGAGAGAGGGGGCTGGGGCTGGAGAACTGGAAAAAGATATCTCCAAAATCCATCAGCACCAGGAGGGAGGCTGCTGAGACCTGACATGAGTGGCCTTCAGCCTGAATACGTAGCTGCAGTTTAACTGACCTGACCCTTGATCCCAGGGTCCATCTCCTGCCAGGAAGGACAGAGCTCCTTGGCACAACAACTCACATGTCTGCACCACTGCTGGGATGATATGGAGCAGTTGGAGAGTGGCAGATGCAATTGCCTTGCAGGGTTTGGGCAGGTGGAGACAGGCAAGAGGAGGGAGAGGGTAGGGTGGGAGAGCAGGCACACCAGAGAGGGGAGAGAAAGTCAGGGGAGCACCAGTATATGGAAAAGACAATTAAGACACACAAAAAAAGAGAGAGAAGCGAGACCTAAAAGGTAACTGACTAGAAAATTAAAATTATTCAGCTACAGAAAATAGGTCTAATGGGCTTCAATGTGATGCAGACTCCAGCAGATCACACAAACAACACGTGAGGGGGAGTTTCCTTAAAGGGGCTGAGGACAAGAGGAGTCTCTGGGTTCTCTAGAAACCACTTTCCTTTCCACTCACAGGAGCAAACCCCTTCCAGGCTCCTTTCAGGCTCCTATCTATGCCTTGGTTTCCTGGCTGTCAAACTGAGCTCCCCAGGGTGGATTAGGCACATTTGTCCTGATGTCACAGCTGGTGGCTTTAGCCCAGAATGGCAAATTTGTGCAGGTGCAGGAGACCACATAGGTCCTTTGTATTCCAGGCAAAATGCCTCCCCTGTGGCTTGGGGGATTAGGTACTCCACCCTTCAACCTGGATATATATATATATATTTTTTTTTTTCAATGGCTTCTCCAGTTTGCTGAAATTATTTAAAATTCTAAAATCCTGCCCTCCCCAGTCCTTGAAATCCCTCACAGCTTGCTGATGCCTGTGGGTGGAAGATGTACCCTCTGTTTCCCATCACCTGAGCCATCACTTTCAGCATCAGCTGCACTGGGGCAGCCTGTGCCCACCCTGTTCACCAGGATCAGCAGGAGAGTGATGGAAAACCACTGGGTGTCCCTGCTAAAAGTGAGATGCAATGGAGACTGAGGGCTGTGGATACCAGGAGGGCAGGGGTTGTGAGCTGCTGAGATCTGGGTCCCAGCTTTGCTGGGGCTGAGCAAGGCTGTGCAGGTTGCTGGAAGGGTAAAAGCTTGTGCAGAGGGGGAATGCAAAGGTGCGCACTTGATCTGGAGGAGATGGGTTAGCCTCTTGGTGAGGAGACTCACTCTGGAGAGAACCCAGGGGGATCTTGCAGTCAGCTGCAAAGTAAGGAAAGCCTGAACCTTGCCCAGTGCATTGTAAAGGGTGAGAGACAGCCCCAGAAGGAGAGCAAACTGCCTGGCCATCCCAGCTCCATCCCTCCTGACCTCTCTGCTAAAAAGGGGAGCTGGGAGGATGGTTGCTGTTCACCAGCAGGCACCACCAGCACCAAATGCCCCGGTGCCTTTGACAGCAGCCACTATGAGGGTGGATGTGGGAACAGCATCTCCTGTTGGGGCACACCACAGGGTGCTACATGGTGCCTATAGAGAGACACCTTACTCCCCCCACCTCCCCAGCATTTCATGCCTAACACCTTGCTCTTTCTCTCTTTTCATCCAGTCTGGGCTCCCAGCTGCTTGTCTCCTGAAAACACGCTGAGAAAACATTGCATATTATGCAATGAGAAACGGTAAACAGTGTTCTTGCTAGTTTTCCACTTGTTTTTGTTTTCTGTGAGCATCAGCTAAAGCCACAGGGATAGGGTATTTAATTAGAGTATTGTCTTTCACCTGCCTTTAGTCTCTGCAGGGTCTTTTCAGGGGGATCCCGTTCCAGTGTGGTTCAGAAATTACTTCACTGAGGAAGTGACAGGAGCACATCCCTACAGTGTCTTAACTTTGCCTAGCACAGCTTGTGCCTTGGAGTTCTCATTCATCTGGGAGTGGGATGCCAGGTGGAGGACAGGAAAGTCCCAAACAGATTCCAGGCCTGTTTCTGGGCAAGAATTAGATCCTGGGATAGATCCTGATGTGGTCCACCAAATCCCAGTGGATTGTGTCTCAGACACAAAACTGCCACAGAACTCTATTCCTCTTTAATATCATGTCCCTGCAAAAAAGTGCTTATGATTTGCACTCATTGCATTGCAGCATATTCCCCTGGAGGGTTCTCAGGCTCTTTATGAGCTCTGATTAACAATGATTTCTTTACCACCACAGTAATTTATTTATTCAGCACCAAGGGGCAGGCACGCTGCCTCGCAGACAAAAATGCCCCACATCCTTTCAGTGCTACTGGTGGAAGTGCAATGAAAGATGGAAGTCTTGCTTTGAAACCAAACTCGTGGGCCAAAGTTTGAGCAAAAACACACCAGCTGGTGCTTAAGCTGCAGCCAAAGGACTCATCCTGCAACTGGACTGTTCAGGGCAGAGTAGAGTAACCCCTAAACACTCCTGCAAGCAGCTTCTCTGCCCAGGTTTGCATCAGCTTGGGTCAATTACCAGTTTATGGGCAACCTGGATGAAAGGATGGAATGTACCCTCAGCAAGTTTGCTGATGATAAGGAACGGGGGGGTGTGCCTGACAGAACTGATGGCTGTGCTGCAATTCAGGCACATCCTGGTAGACTGGAGAGCTGAGGGAAACCCAATGAGGTTCAGCAAGGGCAAGTGCAGGGTCCTGCACCTGGGGAGGAATAACCCCAAGCACCAGCAGAGGCTGGGGTCTGAGCTACTAAAGAACAGCTCTGTGGAGAAGGACCTGGGAGTCTTGGGGGGTGACAAGTTGACTATGAGTTTACAGTGTGTCTTTGTGGCCAGGGACAACAGTGATGTCCTGGCATGCATCAGGAAGAGTGTGGCTAGCAGGCTGAGGAAGGAAATCCCCCTCTCTACTCAGCCCTGGGGTGGGCACATCTGGGGTGCTGTGTCCCCTTCTGGGCACCTCAGCACAAGAAAAACAAGGAGCTACTGGAGAGGGAACAGTGAAAGCCGCAAAGATGATTTGGGGTCTGGAGCATCTCTCTTCTGAGGAGAAAGTGTGGGAGCTGGGATTGTTCAGCCTGGAGAAAAGTCTGAGAAAAACCTCAGTAATGCATAAAAGTACATCAAAGCCAGTTCCAAGGGGATGGTGCCAGGTTCTTCAGTGTTGCCCTGTGACAGGACAAGGAGCAGTGTCCATAAATTAAAACACAAGAAACTCCACCTCAGCTGAGGAAGAGTTTCTCTATGCTGAGGATGGCAGAGCCCTGTAACAGCTGCTCAGGGTGATCCTGGAGTCTCCCTCTCTGGAGACATCCAAACCTACCTGGGCATGTTCCTGTGTCACCTGCTGCAGGTGACTCTGCCTTGGCAGAGGGGTTGGACTGGATGATCTCCAGGGGTCCCTTCCAACCCTAACAATTCTGTGATTCTGTGAATTATGGCAAGGATAATCCCACCAGGAATATCATTGAAATCTTTCCTGAAGTCTGCAGGCTGATGGGACCAGGGCTGTGTGACACAGCTTCCCTCCCAGGTGTGCATCCAGTCATGCTCAGGCTTATTCTGACTTTTGGATGGATGAGTTGTGGTCTAAAAAGTATTTTAAGTTAATCCTACCACAGGCTTGTGCAAGGCATCCTTTATGAACTCACATCCTGAACATTGCTTCCCTTGCCATGTACAGAAACAGGCAGCTGTGCCTGGGAGGAATGGTGGGGACACACACACACCCCCTGAGGATGGCAAGTGTCCTGATGTGGGGGCAAGTCCTGCCAAAAAACAAATTCTGGGGCAAATATATAATAAGTTCTGAAACATAGTCCTGTGTGACTCTTCCATGGGAGAAGAAGAACTATCCTGCAAGAGCAACCAGCAGGCTGCAGAGCAGGTGGTGCTCTGAGTCTTTGAACCCCACCATGCCCACAACAGGGGTGATACTGGATAGCTCCAGGCTGAGCATGGCTGCAGAGCAGTGGCTGAGTCCTCCAGGCTGTTTGGAAGCACAGAGATGGAAGGAGGGTGCCTGATAAGCTGAGAGGTACAGGATGCCTGGTAAGATATATTGTGTTATGTTTTCAATTTGCACATTGACACAAGACAAACAGATGAGATTTCAGTACAGCAAGCTCAATTAATCAGGGCTTTGACAGCTGTGAGGCTGGACATTATTAATCCCTTTTGCAGACAGGCCAAAGGGGCAATAATTACACTTTTCCCCAAAAAAATAAGGAAGGATGTTCCTCATGCTGCCCCCCTGTCCTTTCCCTGAAAGAACATTTCCTGATGACAGTAGTTAATACTACACTAACTGCAAAAATACTTCAGCTTACCCATTGCTTGTGAAATGGGAAACAAACTGTGTAAGTGTAAAATCCTGAGAATATCCTTCTTGAAGCTCTAAGGTTCGTGGGAATGGGGGCACCCAAAGCCAGGGCTCTGAGAGGTGAGAGTGGGCACATTTCCCTTGCACCTGGAGCCACAAGTGTGTGCTGCAGTGTGGGACACCCTGGATCCATTCCCAGCTGGGAGGCTGCATGTTTGTGGAGCACAAGAGGGAGCTGTGGGATGGATCCAGCACTCTGTGTGACCACAGGGGGTTGGAAACGTGGGCTGTCCACAGCACCTCTAGGACCTGGGGATGCTGGAGGTTGAACTTTGAGCCCAGTGCTAATGCCCAGCCTGTGCTGGCTCCAACCATCAGAGCACAACCTACCTTCCCCCTTCCTTATTCCCCCTCCAGGGCAGATGTAGTCAAGGCAACTGTAATCACCTGGAATGGGGAGGAGGAACTCCTCCAAGGGCAGGGGTAGGGGCATGTACTAACTTCCAGCCCTAGCCCAGGCTTTTATGGCTGTGCTGCCAAAAGCCATCCTGCCTGACTCTGCCCCCACCGCTGGAGAAGTCAGGCAGGCAGAGCAGCTCACTGCTCTCGGGCACCTTGCAGACACCACCCCAATCCATCCGCCTCCAGACAATGTCATCTTCCAAGCAGGAGACATTTAAACACTGAAATGCCAAAGGAGCAGCATGGTATTTAAAGGCAAAGAAGCAATTATGAGAGTTCTCGGGAGAGCAAGCACACAAACGAGGGAGGAACGGGGAGAGGTTTGTTTACCCCACTCCTAAATGTGCAGCGGGGCCACGCGTTCAGTGGGAAGGGGCTGTGCAGGCACAGGGCTGAGTGGAGCATCTCCGGAGGGGATGGGTTTGTTTGACAGCTCTCCATTACAGCATCTGAGCACCCTGACGTTGCCTGTGGCCAGGGGGAAGGTGAGGAGCTGCAGCTCTGCAGCCTTGCCTGGCTGAAGCTCGGTACAGGCACTGCCTTAGTGGCAGAGGCAGGCAGCATCAAAGGCTTGGTTTGTGTCTCAGCAGGCAGGAGATGCAGCCAGGAAGGGAAATAGCCAGGTGTAGTTCCTAATGGTAGGGCAGATTCTGGGATGGGCCTCAGACTCTGCCCTAAGCTCTCTGCTCCCTGCTTTCCCCAGTTCTCTTCCCATTTGCACATTTTGCATCCTCACCCTTCTCTTCACAACCCCCAGAAGTCAGTAGCCTCAGGAGTACTGGGAGGTGGGAGTCTGTTCTGGCATAGACATGGTGGCACCTACATGCTGATGCTGACTTTCTGGCTGGTGCAGCAGTGGAGGAAGAAATAGACATGGGAATAACGCTGTCAGCACAAGCCAGCTTCACCCACAGCTCCTGACACCCCAAGAACTGCTCATTTGCTTTTCTGATGAGGCTGCTCAATCCCCCACAGGGGAATTGCCAGCATGGATGTGAGACTGCAGGTGTGGACAGCCTGCCTGTGGCCATGCAGCTCCCTAGGGAAGGAAAGCTCAGCCTCTTCCCCTCTTTCTGTGTTGAGGATACTGGAAAGCATTCTCCCAACATCCAGCCCAAATCTTTGTTCAAATCTGTCAAGTGCCTTTGGTGCTAGGTAATGCTAAATAATGCTAATTTTATTCCAGCTGCCTTGCTTGTGCTTAAAAACACTGTTGGAGAGAGAGAAAAATCAACATCAGCTGGAAGTGCCATCTTTGAGAGAGAAATGCTAGAGAAGCAGTGGGAGGCAGGATTGAAAATCAGTGGGGGGTTAGAGGCTGAGAAGGAGACAATGAAGGTGTCTGGGGGCTCAAACCCTCTGCAGCACCCAGGCCTCAGCATCCTCTTCTGAAGCAGAAAATCTCCTTCTTCCCAGTCCTGGTAAATTTCCCTGCAGTTGGCTGTGTTTTATCAGCCCACAAAATACAGCCTCAGGGCACCTGGAGCAGCCACATGGTGTGGACAGGTGCCCTGGTATAAGCTGCACCTCTTTGTTCTGGGATGTGAAGTGCTTCCATTCCCTTCGCACCTCCAGCTCCTTGCAAAGAGCAGAACATCAACCCCAGCCACTCTCTGGCTTTACAGCTGGTTAAACACACCACTGCTTCCATCAAAATACATATCCAAGGATATGCCTGCGGAGGGATGCTTTTTTCATGTTGCTGTGGTGGTGAGAGCAGCCTTGGAGGGTTGACTGGCTAAAACACATGGATTTTGCAGGGAGGAAAGCAGGGAGAGTCCCCAGGCAGCTGAGGGGACACAGTGGCAGCTTCTCCTGCTGCAGTGAGGTGTGGGAGAGCAGATGTGCACAGGGCTGTCTGGGACAAGATGTGGAGAAAGGCTGAGCCTGGCTGCCTCCCCTCCTCTCCCAGGCTTTGCCTTCAGTCCCAAGCAGCAAGGCAGGGTTTTCCTCCCTGTCCCAGACACCTCTGGATGCTCACAGGGAATTTCCACATCGGCTTTAGGTCAACCCAAGGCGTTATTTTATTTGACCCTAATTTTTTTTTAAGAGCTACACTAAATGGAGGGGAAGGTAAAAGCATTTCCCCTCTGCCCTGCCCTCCCTGCTGGAAGGTTAACACATTGGCCATTTCCTGCCGGTGCAGATGGGATATGCCTGGAGTTTGTCAACTCAAATTCAAATTAACTCTCAATTCAGTGGCTTCGTGTGGGGCCCCGGGGGCAGCTGGGGTGAGCAGCAGCTACAGATGTGGGCAGGCAGGGGACTAGAGAGGGGCAGAGGGGAGCTGCAAGCTGGCCCTGGGGAGCTTGTCCTGTAAACCTTGGGGTTTTCAGGAAAATAAAGGGTGAAGAAGGGAAAGAAAGCAGAAAAAGGAGAGGAGAGGAGAGGAGAGGAGAGGAGAGGAGAGGAGAGGAGAGGAGAGGAGAGGAGAGGAGAGGAGAGGAGAGGAGAGGAGAGGAGAGGAGAGGAGAGGAGAGGAGAGGAGAGGAGAGGAGAGGAGAGGAGAGGAGAGGAGAGGAGAGGAGAGGAGAGGAGAGGAGAGGAGAGGAGAGGAGAGGAGAGGAGAGGAGAGGAGAGGAGAGGAGAGGAGAGGAGAGGAGAGGAGAGGAGAGGAGAGGTGACCTGGGCTTCTTAAGCTAGAAGAAACTCTTCTAAGCAGCTAATTTGACCTCCCATGTGCTCTAAATCATTGAAATAAAAATGAGCAAATACAGGTGAAAAAAAAAGTCCCCTTAATATTTGCTTGCCATGGGGAATAAATTTGCTGGGTTTGGGCTATGCCCTCTCCCATGTTTGCTTTCTGCAAATATCCAGTCATTGAGTTTTACCTGAACAGACATTTAGGGAAAGCCAGTCACAATCTTGTGCACACAAATTAGTGCAGAGATGAATTGGCTATTTCCAAATGCCAGGCATGCAGCAGGACCCATCAAACTGCCCTGAGCAGCCACCCTGTCAGCCCAGACTGCCAGGAACCAGCTTTTTAGTGACTGTTTTTAGAAAAATCACAGATTTTAACAGCATGTTAAATAACTGTGGCTTGCTATCCACATCTGAGGAGTCTGCAACCCACTTCCAGACACGTCCTAGGCAGAAAAACAAGATGGGATTTCTTTGTGGGGAGTTTTGACTTTGTTTCTCTATAGAGGAGTGTGAAAAGTGGCTGGTGTAGAGATCTGTGCTTATGTAAAATTGTAAAATCATAGAGCTTTGGGTGTTTGCACAGCTCATACATGTGGCTGTGGCCTGTAATGTGGTTTTATAAGATCAGCAGGATCCTTTGTAGCCCTCCTGGCTGTTCTAAAGGGAAGCCTCTTCCTAGTTGTGGCTAGATGTAGAGGCCAGGTGATGTTTTCTTCTGCTCTGTCTTTCCTGCTCTGCTCCTGGAGTTCTTGCTGATTCTGTTTGCACACCCTACACATCCCAACTCACTTCTGGTAATTCTTCCATCTCCTCCAAGCCCAGGGACTTGCTGAGGGTGTCTCACTGTGGGTGTCTCACTGTGATGTTGGGCAAAACCAGGAGTTGCTGCTCAGCCTGGTATGGCTGTCACTGTCCTGCAGGGACATGGCACATCCTCCTGGTGATCCCAAATGTCTGTGGGGGCAGAGGAGGGTCTCTCCCTTCCTTGTCCCCTTTTCCCATAGACGGCAGCAGAGGTCTCCTTTCTCTCCAGTCCCAGTTTGGTGGGACAGAGCAGACCCTCTCCAAACAGGGGATTTCTGTCTGGAGGGGGGGACACAGTAACTTCTAGTGCTTTTTTCACTTATTTAGGTTTTGACATCTGAAGAAAACAAAAATATCTGTTCAGGGATGGCCAGCCCTGCTGTGGAAGGGATGCTGTACATGGGTGGGGCTACACTGGGTGGTGCTGCCTTGGAGCAGTTCTATGGTGTGATGGAGAGAGGATACTGAGAAATCTGTGATCTGTGCCCAGAGCAAAGGGAGCCCACAGGGAACAGGGACCACCCTGTCTGGACATGGGACAATGAGCACGGGGTGTCCAGTGGTCCAAGGTGCCTCTGTAGGGTGGGCAAGTGCTCGCTTCCCATGGTGGTCCAAAAATCTTGGGCCCTCCCTCACCCCTGTCAATGCCAGCAGCAATGGTGTGGGGTCAGAATGACCTATTCCCATGCTCCCTATCCCCATCAAAGCCACAGGGCGATTCATTTCTTCCACCCCCTCATATTTTCTGCAATTTTTCTATGTAAATCATGACACTGATTAATAACACTTAGCGCTTTCCAGTTCCAAAGCACATTGCGAGCGTTTCCTAATTAATGCGCGCAACGCTCTCATCAGGGCAGGCAGTGTGCCACCGTCCTGACTTCCCGGGCTCGCAGCCTTCTGGCGGGCAGAGATGGAAGTGTTCATCTGCACATCGTTAGCCCCTCGCTGCTGACGCTTAATGAGTTTCCTTGCAGCAGAAGGGAGCGTTGCACGGCGCGGCTCGGAGCAGATGGGGCTTGCTTGCACGGAGAGGATGGAGAGCCGTGCAGCTCCCAGCCTGCTGTGTCTCTGTGGGGCTTGTGACCAGGGCAGCTGGACCGTGACTGTGGGTGACTCCCGCTCTCTGGGCAGGGGTTCTGCCAGCTGAGAATTCAGGGGGGTTAAAGGACCAACTTTGACTCCAACTCTACTTCTGCTGGCAAGAAGTAGAAACCACTCAGGCAGAAGGAGCAAGTCAGGAGAGGGTTAACAACCTTGTCGTGGAGACACCTGATTTGTCACCTCCTGCTGGATACTGGAATGGCCCATGCCATGGGTGCTGGTGTATCTCATGGAAGATGGAGCCCGGGAAGGGGTTAAAATGAAGAGTTTCCTAGCTGCAAGCTAAGAGCAAGAAACAGATCATTTTTACCCAAAGCAATTTCCCTGGCAGATCATTTTCCCACCTCCCCTCTGCTATTACGGCAGGTAATTGTGTCTGAATGACAAGCTCATCGCTTCTCTCTTGGTCCTGCTTTTCCTCCTGCTCTATCTTGCAGCCAAGTCATGAAACTGGCTGCTGTAGGTGTCAGGCCCCAAGATGCAGCTCCCAGCCCCCTTGCAGGTAGCAGCAGCCCGAGACTGGCAGGATGCCCCTTTGGGACACGGGCTGGGGTGCCCTGGCTGGCTTGCCATGCCTTCTGCATCAAGACATGAGCTTTACACCTGCCTTCTCCTTGGCCAAAGGAGATTTAGCTCCAGTTTTTCACAGAACCACAGGATGGAAGGAACCTTAAAGATCACCCGGTTTCCACACCCCTGCCATAGCAGGGACACCTTCCACCAGACATTTTTCAGGAGGAGCAGGGCTGTGTGCTGGCGCTCTGGTGTCATCTGGCAGCTGGGAGGGATTGAAACCCTCGCTGCCCTGCTGCCAGCTCTGCTGCTGTGCTGCATGGTCCATGTCTGAACCCCTTGCTGTGCATCCTCACTGCACCCTGGCTCTGCATTCCCTCCAGTGCTTCCCGGAGAGGTGGGACAGTGACCCCGCCCCTGCTCCCTGCTCATTAAGAGGCTCATTCGGTGCCCTCTTGACACTTGTAACACAGGAGCACGTCTTCAAAAAGCCAGGCCCTGGCGGTGTCCCCTGGGCCTGCTGCTGGCTTCCCTTCCCTGCTCTCACAGCCCCGCTAGGAGGGCTGTAAATTTGACAGGAGCTGCATTATTTCCAGACCAACCCTGTCTCACGTTTCCCCTGCCACTAGCTTAAGTGTCACCCCTTCCTGCCGGCCCCATAGCCTCCCCCCTCCCCACCTGCCCCTATTGCTGCCTGCTGCCCACCCTGCTGGCCTTTTGGACAGAGCCAGGACCCTCAGCTGGCACGGGCACTCCTGGAAATGGATTTGTGGGCAGCCCTGCCAGCCCACTGCACACAGGCACAGTCACATGTGAATGGGGAGGTGTGTCCATGGGTATGTCCCTGCATGCAGTCTGAGTGTCTGGAGGCTCTTACAGTGCAGGGATCGTGGCTGCACATGGAAATAAACAGGGTTGGGACCCTCTGAGGCCTCTGTGCTGCTGTGTCTCTCCCACTGCCATAATGGAGACTTGAGGGCTGCTCTGTGTCCGAGCTCTTGTTGCAGGGCTTCTAGCATCCCTTGTTTCCTCCCAAAAATGGCCAGATAAATCATTGCAGGTCACTGTTTGAGGTGTAACTTGAAACCACAGTGACCCTTCCCTGAGGGGCTGGCAGCATCCTTCCCCGTGTCACCCAGATTCCCTTCATCCAAGGCTGAATAGAGATCCAAAGGCTGAATATCTTCTCTTACTCATCACTGCATGGGCATCAGCTTCAGGGAGGCTTTTATTCTGGGGGACCTGGTGCGAGCAGCGTCCTTTTCATCTTGCCCTCTTTTTGGAAGCTTTCTGGCAGAAAGCAGAAGAGTGGCTTCCTCCTTGCACCCACCAGGTCCTCGGTGTCTCAGAAACGATAGCCTTGTTTGGAGGATCTCAAAGGCTTGTTATTCATTAACCCCACCAGAGAGTTTCCTGGCAATTAATTTTTAATGGGTTGAAAAATTCTCTGCCTAACCCTGCTTTCTTCAGAACAAGCCTCCAAAGCCGTTGCTCACCCTCTTGATGTTTCTAATCATTATCTCCCACATTCCTTTAGCTGTTTTAGAAACCAAAGCTGGGGAAGAAATTGGAAAGTGTTATTATTTCATTTGGGTTAAACTGTATCGCTTCAAGTTTCGCTCCCCCTGGGCACGATCATCAGCATATCTGATCAGCAAACATCTGCCTAAGCCACCCGCTCACGCCTCCCGGGAAATTTGGGGAATAAAAAAACTGAGACGAAGCCACTGACGTCACCTCCCGGCTTTCGCTCTTTCCCCCTGAGTTTTATTTCTAAGGGACATTAGCATAGAAAGAGGATCTTTGTTTCAGAAGGTTTTGCCAGCTCCCGCTGCCGACTCCCCCCATCTGGAAGCTTAATCCTTTCCCTGTGGTGGCTGCGGAAATCGGAGCTGGTCCCTGCCTGCTCCGGTCTCCTCCAGACACCCGAAAGTCCGTCAGCCTTTGGGGGTGCATCGTATCATCCCAAAATAGAGCAGCAGAGAGGTGTGGAGCAGCGGTTTGGGGTGTCTGCGGTGTCCCGACCCGTCCCGTGCCTCAGTTTCCCCGTGCGAGCTCCAGGGAGCCTTAATGTGGATTAATCGCCACCCCTGGAGTTGTTGCCACACGTGGAGAGTGACACTGTTGCATAACCAGCCGGAGCAGCCCGTGCGGTGCTCCAAGGGTGCCGGATGGGTCACACAGCAGGCACGGCCATCGCGGAACATCGGGCGCCGCTGGAGCGGGACCAGCGCGGGGGGAGCCTGGAAAACCCCTGGACACCCCCCCCACCTTTCCCACTGCCCGGCCCCGCAACAGTCTCGCCGACTTCATTGGCCAAAACGAGATTGTACAACTCAGCTGCTGAAAACACATCGGGGTTTTCTTGTGGGCATTTCCCCCTTCTCCCAAAATCATCCATGAATTTACTATTTTTTTTTTTTTTTTTCCCTAGAGATGAGAAAGAAGGAGATGGGACACAGACTTTCAAAAAAAAAAACCAAAACAAAAAAACCCCAACCTTCTTCCGTAAAAACATCTATTTGTTTCACTGAAGAAAATGGGCTTTTTTACATTTAGCTGCCCTCTGATGGAAATTTTTAAACAAAACAAATTTTTCCCAGGGAAATAGCTATTTTTTTCCCCCCATCGCTTGTCAAATAGGCGTATTTTATCCCTCCTGCTCTTAAAAATAATATTGAGATGAAAAACATCTTGAGGAGCTGCAAGAGCTCTCAACCTCTGTGGTCAGTACCTCAGTGGAGGAAGGAAAGCAACAAGAGCATCTTCCCCTAAGGAAAAGAATGCTGCTGCAAGGCGGATAGATGCTAGGATTAATCCTAAGGATTGGGCTTTTCTCTTTTTATTTCTTTTTTTTTTTTTTTTTTTTTTTTTTTTTAAATCTAGAGCCTGCAATGTCACCTATTTTAAATCAGCACAGGTAGCAGATGCTTAGCTGGGGTTTATGTTTTGTGATGTATTTTGTCACCTAGGTGAGGGCTCAAAACAAAACCTGTCCTGCCATTCAAAACGTAAACTCAGGCAGCTCGTTGGGCTCCACCATCCAAACCCATCCCACCACCTCTAAAACTCATGCTCTGGAAATCAGGAAGAATGCTTTGGCTCCTGGCATTTCCAGCATTACCTGGGAAGAAAAAACCTTCGGTCTTGATCTGGGCAAGCCTCCAGAACAGGAGGCTTGGAAGAGCAGTGCAAAATTCCTTTACAGAGCTTCATAATTGATCTGAAGTCACAGGGAAACAATTAATATGGAGCCCCATGGAACTGCTTCAAAGCATGGCTGGATTTTTGACCCCATAGCAGCTAAAACCTAGGAAAGGGATCCAATGGAAATTGTGTTTTGAATGAATGAAGCTCCTCCCACAGCATTTGCAAGTGCAGCTGGTTTTCAGACAGATTTTTTTGTTCTTTCTGTTGAAAATGCCAAACTGTTGAAAGCAAAACAGCCTGTGAAAATGCGTGGATTGTGAGGAAACTTCATTCTCACAGAGAGAAAAAGGGAGGAAGTGGTCAAAACATCAAAATGCTTGTGCATAATACACTGTAATGTATATAAAATAATTTAATAGTAATGGGTAATTAAAATCAGGACAAAACATTTTGATTTTATCCAACTGTGCTGAGTTGAGTGACTCAAAATCATTAAATTCCAGTTCACAGGGATAGCTCTGCCTTTGTTTTGTTCTGTTTTGGAATGAGGCTTGTTTTGAAACACTGGTCTCTCCTGAGGAGCAACCTCTGAATTTCCTCCCAGCAATAACTGCTGAGGGAGATGGGTGGATCTGCTGGAGGAGGGGAGCAGGGGTTTCTACCAGGGAGCTGGGCAGGTCTGGAGTGAATTCCTGTGGGTAAATTTGGGACTGTCCTGCAGCACAGCAGGAATCCATCCTGGGGGAAGAGTGAGGAGCCAAGGACTGGACTTTGGGCATGATTTTGGTGGCACTGAATGTCCAACTTCCTTCGACCTGTGTGCGCCAGCTGGGCCAGTGACGTCTCCAAGAGCTCTGCTCCCAGTGGGAAAGCAGTTGGCTCCCACATGTGCAATTTGGGAGGGTAGCACAGGCCAGGGTGTTCCTGCAGGCAGAACCAGCCCGGGCGTCCTGCCCCAGAGCAGGAGCTCTGCTCCCACCATCACAGCCTGCCCCAGGCTCACAGGCTGCTCTCGAATCCCAAAACACCCTTGTTTTTCACAGGCTGTGTTATGAAAGCAAAGACGACCTGTGGTGCTGATGGTACACACAATGATGAGGAATTAAAACCATTTCCAGCCTCCTTTCTCTTGCGCTGCTGGCAGGTCAGGAATAAATCAGAGATAGTGAGCAACTATCTTTGTCTGAGCACAACCAAAGGAAGATAGGCCTGTTTTTATGATTAATTGCAGATTGATTATTTTATATTAAAAGAAGTACTACTTTCTGTTTCCTTATTGTGGGTTTTTTCCTGCTTGTTGTTTGAGAAAGGCAATAAATACCATTAGGCAAATGGGTTTCAAAGTGTCATGTGAAATGGAAACCTAGGTCTTCAAATGTGACTTTCATTTGGGTTGTGTGAGGGCTTTTTTTATTTGGTTGGGTTTTGTTGTTTCATTTTTGCTTTTGCCTCAGCCCCATTAAACATGCAGACCAAAAGGAGGATTGCAGGCACAGAAACCCAGATGCTCAAGCAGTGCTACAAAATGGGGTGCAGGATGCTGTAGCTGTGGCTTCACACCACACTCATTGTGGCATTTTTGTTATCACACACTGGATGATGTGGTGGGGGGAGTTGAGGAGGGACTGTTATTTTTCCATATGTTTTAAGAGGGATTTTGAGTGTCTTGCTTTCTATAAAGACTGTTCTGCTATGGAAAAGAGGGTAGTCTCCTTTCAATCAGGCAGTTGGAAAAGCCTGCAAACTTTCAAAATCACAATCACATTTGCAGTAGCTAAACAATCATCTAAGGGGTGAAAGTTCCTTCTTTCAGAGGAAAGAGGTATTTTGGTTGTGCTGTGATTTAATTGCAATCTGCAACAGAAGTACTTGGCTGCAGCTCACTCACTCCCTGCTCTTCCCCTGGTGGGATGGGGAGTAGATTCAGAAAAAGGTAAAACCCACAGGGTGAGGTAAGAAAAGGTTAATAATGGAAATAAAGTAATACATAATAATAACAACAATAATAACTATGAAAAGGAGAGGGGTAGAGAGGAATAAACCTAAGACAGACAATTGATGCACAGTTGCTCACACCCATTGGCCATTGCCCAGCCCATTCCCCATCAGCAATTGGTGTCTTCCAGCCAACTGTCCCCATTTTATTCACTGGGCATGCTGCTCTGTGGTGTGTAATATCCCTTTGGCCAGTTTGGGTCAGCTCTCCTGGCCATGCTCCCTCCTGTGCACCTGCTTCTTGTGCATCTGCTCACTGGCTCTGAAAAGCCTTCATTTTAGAGTAAGCCATACTGAGGAACAGCTAAACCATCAGTGTGTTATCAACATTATTCTCATTCTAAATCGAAATCACAGCACTGTACCAGGTACTTAGAACGAAATTAGTTCTATCCCAGCAAACACAGGATAGGCTGGTGCTTCCTCTGCCAAGCCTCTTATGACTAAATGGCATCTCAAAGCCTTTCTCCATCAGCATTTTCACTTACAAGGCCAGTTTGGATCAGTTTTCCTCTGGTGGTTAGAGCATGGGATTGGCATTTCCAAATTCCAAAGTCTCCAGCCCAGCTGGTGGTTATGGACTTTCCTTATTCCCGGTGAGATAACACTGTTTTTTCCCAGGGCGGGGTTTTTCTCCTGCTCCATCTTCAAAAATGCATGGTCCATGGGGAGCCATAGTCTCCCCAGGTCTCAGGATTGACATGGAGAAGGTGGGGGCATGAAATGGGCTGGTGACATCCCCGGATGATGACACCTCTGTCCTCTCCCTCTCTCCCACCCTCCCAAGCCCTGCCACACCTTGTGCTTCCCCTCCTGTGGTCGCCAGTGCCCACCCTTGGTGCTCCTTTGTTTTGTTCTCCAATTACTTTTTATTGTGCTTCACATCCACTGTAGTTTATTCGGATCTGAATGTGATAAACTCCACATTTGGGCTTTTTTAAAAAGCCAAATATTTGTGGAAAGTAATACTTAGCCAGGCTCATGTTCCATCCTTAGCACAAATCTAATCCAGATACAAGCCAAACAGCAGGACGACAACTGCTCTTAATACTCACCGTGTTTTCAGCATAATAGTTTTCATTAAAGGGAGAAGATACCAGCTTTTTAATTGCTTCAGGATTATTCCCCATAGCTGTGTCAGGCCTACCCTGGGCTCCCTAGCTGCCTGTCCCCTTGCAGGGGTAACTCTGACCCTTAAAACTCCGTATTTCCCCCTTGCTGATCAGCCTGGTCTTTCCTAACCCATTTTGCTGAAGAAACTGAACAGTCTGTCTTCATGGGTGTGTGAAAAGATGAACAGTGATTGAGGTGACCACATTTGCAAAGAGGATTTGATTTAGTCTATTAATTGGATTTAGTCCATTAATTAATTTTGATTTGGTCTATTAATTTTCAGGCTTGGTTCTGATAATCTCTTTGTTATCCCTCTTGTTCTCTCTAAAGGTTTCCTTTTATATCTGTCTACCAAGCCCCTGAGATACTCCTGGGCTAAGTGGTGAAAATGCAATTTATGATTCCAAATGCTTCCTTGTGGAGCTCATAAACCCATGCTAATCCATGGATATGATTAACAAAGCAGCTCTGCTTTACCAAGGGAGCTAGCAGGGCATCGATGGGGAGGTCTTGTCTTCATGTCTGAACCATTCCCAAATCTCCCTAGTCCAGCTCAAACCTCTGAGGAAGAGCAGGGTTGGAGCAGGTGGATAATTCAGCATCCCAGACAGATAGGGCTGGTCTTCTGCTCCACAGCAAAGGAGAAGGAAGGGGCTACAGAGGTGTTGCAATGCCAAGGAGCTTCCCTGGCTTCCAGCTACCCTCCTCAACAACCCTTTCTATCTCCAGGGAGACTCACCATGTGAGCAAGTCTTGTTTTAGCTGAAAACTGCCTGGAAGCTTTCTCAGCTCCTGTCCCTTTTGACCACGTTGTTGTCTTACCCTGATCTGTAGCTGAGCTCTCCTCCAAAGTCAGCACCACTCACTGTGAAAACTTTTGGTACAACACACAGCGCTGATCCCTCACCTCAGAGGAATGCTGCAGCACAGCAGAGCACTCAGGAAGGATGATGAATAGTGTGGAGCAGTCCCCCTTCTGACAAGTGCATGAGTGACTTTGCTCGTGCAGGTCCAGGACAGAGGTAGCCAGAGACACGTGTAAAAGTCATGGCAAGAGGCAGTGTGAGAAGCAGAGGACAGAACACATTGCTAACAGGTGTCAAAAACAAGACAAGGGAACATGTGATAGACCTGTGGAACTGGTTGCTGCATAATGAATGGAACCTAAAAGTTTGCAGGAGTTTAAGGAGAGACTAAAGAAAAGGATTTCCTGGGACACTGGGGAATGGGTGTATGGTCCTACCCAGCATAGCCCCCTCCCCTTTGAAGGCTGTGTCCCCTCTACTGAACCAGCCAGATGGAACCACAATGGGGTTAAAACCTTGTAGCATCGGGGCTGAGCCAACATCCAGCAAGCACAGGTTCTCTTTGCACACACTGCTGAATGTGAGAGCCATACCTGGGGAGTTCAGGTGGGAGCATCTACCCATCCTGGGCTCCAGCACTGTGATCCCTCCCATGTCTGACCCCCACAGGCTGTGTGAACGCCATCCAGGATACACAAGACCCTGCAGGAACTCATGGAGGGTCTGAAGGGTGCCAGAGTGTGCTGTGCATGGACAGACTCTGCTGTGTGCTCCTGCACAGGGGTGGGCTCGGGGTTGTGGTGGGACCAGCTCCCACCAGACTGTGCTGTTTGGATCTGCTCTGGAGTGCCTGTCACGGGGCTGCAGACTGACACTCAGCTGTGTTTGTGATCTGCCTTTTGTGTAGGTAAGAGGGAAGGAAAGGCAGTCTCAATGCCTGTTTCTGCATGGCTTTCATTGCCTGAGGCTTCACCAGCTTCAGTCTGTTCAGTGGATCACAGCCTCACCTGAGCTCACATGCTCCCACACTTTCACCCTGAAAACTCTTTCCTCTCACTCCTGTGTCTTCCAGGCAGGACCTTGCAGCCCCTCCTGCCTCCCTATGCTACATCTTCCTTTGTTACCAGGCTCTTGAGTGATCCAATTCAGCCACTGCCAAACCCTAACACATTGGTGTGCTCTGTGATTTACAAAGCACATTGCCTCCAGTGAATTCCTTGACTGATGTTTTCAGAGCCCTTTTGGGTAGCAAAGCAACTATACATCACAGAGCAGTTGTGTTTTTCTCTTTTTTATGTTTCAGGGGATTGAGGGATTTCTGAGTGTTCCTTGAAGCAGCTACAAGAGCTCAGAGCTGGCAAGATGAGCTGGACTCAGACACCTGAACATGAGGTGCCTGAGTATTCACACAAGTTAAATCCTGGCTCCAAGGGCCTTTCTCACATTTTTGGGACTGTCATCAGTGAGTTAGCACAGAAAAGTTTGATGTCCTGAGCAGGACCAAAACAGGCTGTCCTCTGTGTGTGCCCAGAAAACCATGAGGGAGCCTGCAGACATCCCTCTGGGAGTCCCTAAGGACAGATGAGCTCTTTCTCAGCTCATGAGGAGCCAGCTGCAGGTGTGCAGCACCTTCTCTGCCTCCTTGTGACCTGTGTGACCTGGAGCTGGATGTACACGTGCAGATGTCCCCCCTGCAGCAGCTCCTGGGCTGAGACCTGCTACACTCATTTCCCGAGAGGAGAACTGGCAGCCAGAGGGGCTGGAAGGCAGCTCAGCATCAGCGTTTGGCTACCCTTATCCCTTATCTCCCTGAACTCAGAGGAGGATAACTACAGCAATTTTCTGATTTCTTGGCGTTTGGATGGGGAAGAGTTAGGACCACAACTCCCCACACAGCAAGTTTGTGTGGTGGGCTATGGAGGAGGAGGGGGCTTTTATCCAGGTGGGTCCCTGTCTTTTCCTTGCAATGGAAGGGAAGGACAGAGGTTTATCCCCTGCAGCACAGCTCTGCTCTCCCTCCAAGCCTCACCCTGGAGCTGGCTGTGGGGAAAATGCACGTTCAGGGATGATATCCAGGGTGGCTGTTGCAAGGGGATGGTGGGACCAGGCAGACCTTCCCAGTGGCTGAAATCCCAGTACATGCCCCAAGCTTGGAGGAGAAGAACTCTGCAGTCTCCTCACAATTTAGGCATCCAGGCCTCACAGCAGGAAACCTAATGAACCTCTCTGGGGTGGTGAGCTGAATTTCGGGAGCTGGGGTTCCCAGGGTGATGTTGTGTTCCCGTCTTCCCATCCTCCCAGAGTCAGAGGGGGAGCCAGTGACTGCTCCATCCCTCCTGCATGGATGCCCTTGGAGGAGCCATCCTGTCCCTGGGGCTCCCCTGCTGCTCATCCCAAGCGTGTCTGACACTCTGTGCTGCCCTGAGCTGTCAATATGAGCGGGAGATGCCCTGTGGAGAAGCAGAGGTGCTGGAAGGACGTGCTCATCATACTGATTTCCACAGGCCTGCTCAGCTAGGTGCAAGTCTAGGGGCCACAGAACATTGTGTTTGGAAGTCTAAACAACCTGGGTGGCTGGAAAAGTCCAGAAGCCAGAGGCTGGAGGCATCCTGGGATTAATGCTGCAGGAGTGAGGGGGAGTGTGCCACACTGAAAGGGGCTGGTGACAATTAGTTCCAAACACAGCAAACTGTAATCACCGAATTATTCAAGAATAATTATGCCTTGATAACAACATTACACTTTCTATTTCCCTTATTGCTGTTCTTGTTAAATATAATTACCATGCAAATTGCACAGCATAAGCAAGCCCAGGTGATTAAAAGGGCCATGGAGGCCTTGGGAGCAGAAACTGAGGTGACTATAAGTACATATCTCTCTGCTTGCTGAGTTGTTTGTCCAGATTTTCAGCTGGGAGATCACAGAATCATGGAATTGTTTAGGCTGGAAACACCTCTAGGATTATCAAGCCCTTGTTCCCAAGTGCCACATCTACAAGTCCCTTAAATACCTCTGGGCATGGTGACACCACCACTGCCCTGGACTGCCTGTTCCAGTGCTTTATCACCCTTTCAGTCAAGGAATTATTTTATAATATCCAATCTAGAGCTCCCTTGGTGGAACTTGAGGCTGTGTCCTCCTGTCTTAGCTGTTGTTACATGGCAGAGGGGACTGACCCCCACCTGCCTACACTCTGCTGTCAGAGAGTTGTTGAGAGTCATAAGGTCCTCCCTGAACCTGCTTTTTCTCCAGGCTGAATTCCATCAACTGCTCCTCATCAGACTTGTGCTCCAGACCCTACCCCAGCTCCATTTCCTTCTCTGGACACACTCCAGCCCCCTCAGTGCCCTTGAGGAAACAAAGCTGAGCACAAGATTCCAGGTGTGGCCTCAGCAGTGCCCAGCACAGGGGATGGGCTCTGCCCTGGTCCTGCTGGCCACACCATTGCTGACACAAGCCCAGTGCCTTTGGCCCTCTTGGCCACCTGGGCACACTCAGCTCATGTCCAGCCACTGAGCACCAGCACCTCCAGGTCCTTTCCCTCTCAGCAGCTTTCCAGCCACTCTGTCCCAGCCTGGAGCTGCAGGGGGTTGTTGTAACTCAAGGGCAGGACCTGGCACTTGGCCCTGTTGAGTCTCACACCATGGGCTCAGCCCATGGATCCAGCCTGTGCAGATCCCTCTGCAGAGCCTGCCTGCCCTCCAGCACATCAGCACTCCCACCCAGCTCCGTGTTGTCCTCAAACTGACTAAAGGAGCTCTCAGTTCCTTTGTCCACATCATCAGTAAGGACATCAATCAGGGCTGGCCCCAAAACTGAACCCTGGGAAGTGCCACTGTGACCAGGTAGGATAGATTAAGTCCATTCACCACCACTCTGTGGGGCAGGCTAATTTTCACCCACCAAAGAGTGCACCTGTCTAAGCCACTTTATTCAGGAGAATCCTGTTGGAGACAGTGCTCTCATGTTATAATTCAGCTCAGAGAAGTGAAGAAGGACTAAGGGATATGACTTCAAGTTGACCAGACCTCTGCCAGCAGGCCCAGGATGGGCTCTGCTCTAAAGACCACCATATGCAGTGTGTGCAAACAGAGCTCTGACTTCTCACTGCTGACCTTCAGGAACTGCTCTGCCCCAGAGGGAGATGTTTTCACATCTCCCAGTGCTCCTGGCCGGTTCAGCACCCATCTCCCACCCTTCCTCATGGTGACTGGGCACCTGCTAATCTTTCCATGCTCCTGTGGCTTTGTGGAACATCAGCATTGCTCCTCAAGCTCTCACAGTGTGGCTGCATGCATGGGTAGGAACTAGAAGATGCTTTTTTTGTTCCCTCCTGTCATCAGAGTATAGGCATCTGAAGGACATGAGCAGGAAGGCAGAGGAGGATCTGTTAAGCATAATGAAGTGGAGGAGTGTGACAGAAACTGCTGAATGGAGTTCCCTGGGGAGGGCTGGAAGCATTATCACCTGAGTCAGTGAAAAAGCTGCTGAACAAACCCTCAGCATGGAAGGACAATCTCATGGATGCCCTGTGGGACAAGGACAGCTCCTTGCAGCAAGGGCTGGCAGCTGGGATGCTCAGTCCTGGTGACATGTGTGGCATTAGCTCTCCTGTTTCCTGCCACTGCCTCTTCTGCCCTCTTTGAGGTCAATGGACACGTGTCCCACACACCTCTCATTTCTGACTGACCCTGCACCTCTGCCCCTCATACCTCACCTGTGTTTCATGGCTCTCTAGCCTCTCCAGTCTGGCCAACACATCTCTGCTGGGCTGGGACCTGGCAGACACATGCTGCCACAAGTCCTCTTGATTTCACTGCAAACACGGTCTGAAAAACAGACTCCTTGCCCAGCAGCCATCCCAGGGCTGCAGCTGGGACAAGGACAAGGCAAAACTTGCTTTACACCTTCTCCTCTGGACCACCCCTATTCTCTGCCTTCACCAAGCTGAGAACTGCAGGTCGAGGGCACTTAGCTGCTGTACTTCCTGGTGCAGCCATGAGATTATGCTAATTATAGGGCTCTCAGCTCCTCAGATGAAATTCTCCTTCTGTATATGCATACATATGTACATACATGTGTGCACAGAGTTTATTATTATTACCATGCCAGGCAATCCTTCTTCATTATGGCTTGGAATTTGCTTTCGATGCTCTCAGTCAGATCTTTAACATTATTTAAACACAATGGGTTTGAGGGAGTTTTTGTTATTTTTAATGCAGACCAGATTTTGCTGGGATCAGAGAATTAAATTGCTCTTCATCTAGACCTACGAGCTGCCTCCCAGTCTGCAGGAACCAGGAGGGTCCTCAGTGACAAATTCAGCCTGCAGTGCTTTTAAAATCACAGCCAGGTGTCCAAGGTGGGGGTAAAAAGGAGGATTAATGCCTCTTCCCACTGTGCCACAAGTGCATGGCCAGCACAGACCATGGAACCCCAAAGGTTCTCCTTCAGGTCCCCGCCTTCCCCATGCGTCACAGCACCCCAGGACGTCAGGACACAGCTGGTGAGAGGCAGGGAGGGAGTCCCGTGCTGGGCACAGCTGGGGCTGTGTTCTGCTCCCAGGCAGAGCCTGGCCCTGCTGCAGGGCACGTCCCCAGCCAGAGCTGCATCACTCCCCCCGTGCCAGCAGCAATGCACTCATCTCCCCTCACACAGCTGGGGCTGGTCTGTGGCACCAGAGAGGGGAGAGCCTTTTGCTGGGAATGTGGGAGACCCAGGAAAGGAGGAAGGGAGTTGTCTGAGACTCGCCTGTGGCACACATGGGGCTGTGTCCAAACAGTCCAATTGTGGGAAAAATAGACACAGAGTGCTTCTGTCAGCAGTCCCAGTGCACCTAAAATGTGTTTAGTGGCAAAAAAGTATTTCAGAGGGGATGGTTCTGTGGATGACGTTCCTTTTAAGTGTCATTTTCATAAGGATTGAAAGAAAGGAACTGTATTGAACCATATGCCAATGGCCTCTAAACGTGTCCTGGGCTGCATCCAGAGCCCCGTGGGCAGCAGGGCAGGGAGGGGATTCTGCCCCTCTGCTCTGCTCTGCTGAGACCACCTGGAGCACTGCACCAGAGCTGGGGTCCCTGCACAGGAGGGACATGGAACTGTTGGAGTGAGCACAGAGGAGGCACCAAGGTGATCGGAGGGATGGAGCATCTCTGCTGTGAGGAAAGGCTGAGAGAGGGGGAGGTGTTCAGCCTGGAGAAGGGAAGGCTCTGGGGACTTCTTACAGCACCTTCCAGTACCTAAAGGGGCTACAAGAAAGTTTGAGAAGGACTCTTCAACAGGAATTGTTGAACAGTTTGACAGGACAAAGGGAAATAGCTTCAAACAGAAGGAGGGTGGGTTTAGATTAGATATTGAAAAGAAAATCTTTACTGTGAGGGTGGTGAGGAGCTGGAACAGGTTTTCCAGAGAAGTTGTGGATGCCCCATCCCTAGAAGTGTTCAAGGCCAGGCTGGATGGGGCTCTGAGCAATCTGTTCTAGTGGAAGGTGTCTGTGCTCAGGGCAGGGGGATTGGAATGAGATGATCCTTAGGGTCACTTCCAACCTAAACCATTCTATGATTCTGTGATTCTATAAAAAAAGAGAGAGATAAAGGAAAAGAAAGAGATAGATGGTCTTCAAATGTTATTCAGCAACAGAAAAACAGACACAAATTTGATATCAGAATAGCATTTCTTCTGAAAAGTGGGAAAAAAATCCCTTGTGAGATCACCCTGGTATAGAAGCATTTGGTGGAAGAGATGGGAGCAAATCACCATCTTACAGTGGTGCCCAGGTGGGAAAGGGAGTGACTGAAGCTGAGATAAAATATTGACACTAGAATGGGCATGAGTGAATGGGCCATGAATAAATAAAATCTGGAGATGAGGAGGACAAGAGTCCTGGAACTGCCTCTTGTAAGCAGTGATGGGGGTAGAGAGATTAAAGGAAGCACAGAGTGGACCCTGAGACTAAACAACCACTTTTTCCTCATTTTTTGATAAGGCCAGGGAGCAAAATCATGGCACATGATTAGAAATGAGGGTATAGGAATTATCACAGACAGTCTGGAAGCAAAGCTGGGTGAGCCCAGTGCTCTCAGCTTGGTGGGACTGGGTAGCCTCCATCCCAGTGGACTTGCAGGCTGGCCAGAGGGAATTTCAGCATCTCCCAGGGCACGGTGTGTTGTGATGGGACTGCACTGTAACTGAGCTGAGATTGGAAACTCAAAGCTACTCCTACCCATGAATGCAGAAGGAGCTACTGCCCCTGTGGGCCAGGCAGGAGATGCTGGTAGGGCTGGAGGTGCAGTGCTGGAAGCTGGAGAGACTCCCAGCAGGACTTTTTTTTGCAGAATAAACAGATCCAGTGTCACAGCCTGGAGTCTGCAGAGTGAGGTGTCCTCAGCAGTCCCCTGCAGCACAGTGGAGGGGGAGCTGCTTCTCCACCTTCACTTTCCAAATCACTACCTCCCTTGGCATCATCAGTCGAGAGAGCTGCCATCCACTTGAGGCTCTCTCCTTCTTCTTGTCCTGATTATTATGATCATTACTGTCTCATTTCAAGCTGTAAATCAGAAATATTGTGCCTCGTATTTTTCCTCCCTGGGGAACGCATAACTAGGGGTGAGATTGGCTCTGAAGTTCAGTGCTGTTCTGTTGAAAAACTGCCTCAACAAATCGAAACTGTCTCACTTTTTAGAAGAAGTTTTGATTGGAATCAATCTTTCTTTTTTTTATGAGCATAAAAAGGGAGTAGTTAAAAGTAAGATTTATTCCAAATTCATCTTATCAGCTCTGAGACATTCAATTTTGTAATCAATTCCCACAGGGGCTCCACCAAGAAGCCCATATTCAGAATCAATCTTGTATTTCATTAGGTTATTTCTGGTGTTAAAAAATAAGATTGATTCTTACTTTATGTTATAGCGCTACAGCAATTTATTTTTTAATGATATGAGGTAAGAATCAATCTCTGGCTTCTTTTTCCTTTTTTCTTTTTTTTTTTTTTTTTCTTTCTTTTTTAATCCTGCTTTTCCTGCATTGGTTTTGTTAGAGCCAAGAGAAGTTAGCAAGCTCTGAAGGATTTTCAAATTACTCTTGTGCAAATTTAGATCCTGTTGGTGCCAGACTGCTGCTCACAGGATCTGCAGAGCACCACGAGGCCTGATGAAAGGCACAGTCTGCCCTGCCCTGGGATTTTGGAAACACACTACACGAAACTGCTCTGATCTGCAGCTTCCTGACCTCCCTGGACTCCCCCAGCACCCCCAGCACGCCCAGGAGCAGGAGCCAAAGGCACTGGCTGCTGGCTACTGCCATAATCACAGTGACAATCAATACACATGGCTAAATTAATCCCTAATAATTAATGAGTCGTGTGTGATTCATCATGAGTGGTTCAGAAGTTACTCAAGCAAGCACAGGTGCTTTTCATAGATAGCTGGGAATTGCCTTGCTTGCAGCACTGGGGTTTGGTTACTGTGCTGGTATGTGCCTGGCTATTCTTAAGGGATTTTGGTTTAGGTAGTGGCACCTCTTCTTTCCTTCCTTCTTTTCCCCTTTGAGCCTCGACACACAGGTTTTCAGCAATGAGAGGAGTCAACTGCCAGAGTAACAGACCCAGGAGGGAGCCATGAATTGAAGCTCCCTAAAACTCAGGATAATGAACCTCATGGCATCTTTCTGGCCCTGGCTGATTGTGGCACCAGGGCAGTCAGCCTGTACCTCCCTGGGCTGCACAGGCTGTTCCTTTGTGGTGCTGATGTGATGCACAGGGAGCAAGGGCCAGTCTCCCTCTGCCCTGATTTGGGAGTTACTGGGACATGGTCTCCAAGCTTTGCTCATGATGATGGGATCCTGGCTGCTCCTTAATGTACCACTGGGCTGCTGGTCTTGGAAGAGTGACATTCACCAGATCTCAGTCCTCTGCTTCCAGCTTGGTCACCCCAGACACTACAGGGTTTGGAGGCAAGGCTGAAAAGTGACTGAATAGCAGATATTTTCCTGCCCAGATACCACTGGAGCCTTCTGAAGCACCTGCCAGAGCTCTTGTTTATGAGAGACCTGCACTGGGAAGGATAGAGTGTGAAGCTGAAGATTGCAAAGTGTCCTTTCCATGGGGAAAGTGGTGCTAGGTTTTGTCACACACCCTTGGGACTTCTGAAGCAGCATGGCAGGACTGGGACACACATGGAGAACTGGCAGCAGGAGCCTCCCATGAGTTGTACACCTCAGAACCACGGCTTTAAAGGTCTTTGTGGAGCAGAGGTCCTTCCAGGATCACTCACATGTTGTGTCCTTGTGCATGCCATGGGTGCAAATCTCCAATTTTGTCTCTATTCAACCTTCTACTCTTCCTGTCTCGTCATGCATGCCTCTTGCTTGTCTCTGTCTTTGTCACTGTGTACATATCTGTCTGTCTGTGGCTCTGTTAGTCTTCAAAGGCCCTGAGTTCATTTTATTTCATTATCATTTCCCATCTCTTGAGCTCTATCTCTTTGTTTTTTCCCCTTTTCTCATTATAATTTACATGCGGCTTGGGTGCATGCTGGAAATGAAATGCGAATTTGATAAAGCAGCCGCAGCTCTTGCTTCCAACCGTGGCCTGAAAGCCCTGAACCCCTTGGAGAAATGCAGGCTGTCCTTTTTTTTTTTTTTCCATAAAAGGGGAAAAAACATAATTTTTTTTTCCATTGCACTGGCACAGAATGAAATTCCTCCAGCAATTACCAGGAGATAATGGCCTGAAATTAAACAGTCCTATCTCGTTCTCCAACTATAGGACTTTTTATTTTTTCTAACTATTGAATACCAGGCGAACAATAATCAGGCAGGCATTAGGCATTCACACGCAGGCTACCTGGGATATAAAAGTCCATATACACGGCAGAGCTCCTTTTATTTTTTGTGATTAGCAAGGCACGCAGAGTCCTGTGCAGATGGAGAGGGGCATTAGCCTGGTGCCCAGCAATGCAATGCTAATTCAGGTGCAGGTACCACTGCTGCCTTGCTCGTGGAAACACCTGATTGATGATGGAGAGCCGAGGGGCTGGGGGAAATTCCCTGTGGGCATGGCTCTCCCCTTGCCCATCTGTGCCATCCACATTTCCCACAGTGCCATTCCTAGCAGCTCTGTCCTCATTTTGTGAGTGTAGAGAAGGAGTTATAAGGATGATGGGGGCCAGGTCAGGTCCTGGTGCACTGCACGGAAGTTTCCTGGGCTTTGCAGCCCCACACACTCACAGGTGATCACATCCTGCTTTTCCTGCTCTCTCTGGGGGCAGCTGCAGGGCTCTGCCATGGTCTTGGAGCTGGCTCACAATGTTGAAGCTGCCTGGCACAGGCAGAGCCAGCATACTCCTTCCTGCTGAGCCAATCTCACTCAAATTACCCAGGAGATTTCAGTAAAGAGTAATTGAGCTGCTCTGACTTAGGCGCAGCTTGATGTACAAGTGGAAGGGAAACATTCCAGGAGGACGGAGCTTGATTCCTAAAGCTGGTGAGAGGTAAAAAGATGTGAGGAGACAGCTGAGACTGAACAGCAGGCTCCACGGGGAATTAAATACGCCATCAATGACCTCCACAAAAGGTTTGAAAAGATGGAGTGATGTGGGGTGGGGGGAGATGGCTGCTTGCAGTGACAGGGACACACAGTCCAGAGGAGCCTGGGACTTGCAGGAGGTGCCTGCACTTCTTGTTAAACTGCAAAATGCATTTTGAATCCAGGTGCTGAATTCCAGAAGGAGCATAGGGCAGGGACACATGTTGGAGAGAGAGGGGATCCCACAATGTCTCATCCTGGAGAAGGTGCTAGGGCTGGGGATGCTCTCCTCCCAGTTACGTGTGCCAGTGCCTGCCCCTGTCCCACCACACACATGGGGGTGCAGCTCACTTGGCTGCACCCACAGCTTGGGTGGGCTCTTACCCAGTGGCAGAGGTGCCTTCTTCATCTGTGACTTATGCTAAGCTAAAATTTAAAGAGATGGAATGGTTCATGGAGCTGGGGAAAAACCACAACATTCAAGCTTCCTGAAATGGCTTTTCCACCAGAAACTTGGAATCAACTCATGTGGATTCCTTCTGCTTCAAAATTATTTATAAAAAGATTTTTTAAGAACTGTTGAAAGAACCTCCTTTGATATCTGCATGGTACAGTATTTTTTCTTTGCTTGGAAATACCTTCCCTGTCTAATATTTGTCCATGTATACTCATGAGTTAAAGTCAAAATTAAAACAGAAATCACATACAGTACTCCAAAATCCACCAAACAGCACAACATATTTATAAGTGAGGAGGATTGATGGGTGGCTCTTCATTTCCCCAGAGTAGCTCTTTCTCCTGAAATGAAACTAGAAAATAATTCAGCATCATAAATGCCACATCCTCTTGAAGCAGGCAGGAGATACAAGAGAGCCCTGGAGGCTTTTTGCAGAGCTGGCCATGATCCTGTGTAGGCAGGCAAGAGCTCTGGTCTCTCACCCCAGCTGGGAATTCTCCAGAAGGGTTAACAAGATAACAAGGACTGCCAGAGTCATGCCTATAATTTATTAAAGCTTTCAAAAGGCTTTTGATAAAGTCCCTCATAGGAGACTATTAAGGAAACCTGGTAACCACAAGATGAGAGGAAAAGCCAAGACATGGATTAAAACCAAGATAAGAGAGAAAGGGAAGGGAAGGAACAAATGGCCAATTCTCAGCAGGCAGAAAGGTTAATAGTGGAGAGCCTGAGGTCACCCCAGGCCCTGAGTGGCTGAATATATTTATTAACACAAGCACAGAGGAGAAGGGAGCAGCTGTGGAGCTCACTGGGGGCTGCTGCAGCAAGGTAGGTGGGATGGGATGGGATGGGATGGGATGGGATGGGATAGGATGGGATGGGATGGGATGGGATGGGATGGGATGGGATGGGATGGGATGGGATGGGATGGGATGGGATGGGATGGGATGGGATGGGATGGGATGGGATGGGATGGGATGGGATGCACAGACAGTGGGTGATGCTGCATCTGAAGCTGTGCTTGTGGGAGCTGGGGCACCCCAGAAGGTTGTAGCTGCTGGTGGGGTGCACAGGGGGATTGTGAAAGACACTGCCAAGACAGAGGAGCCAGGGCAGAGTGAACCAGCTCACATCACAGAGGCAGAATGGTCAGATTCAGCTGGGAACAAACCCAAAACAGAGCTAACAGGATTCCCTTCATGTCAATGGGACAGATTTAAATCTGCTGAAGAACAGCCCTCAGGACTGTATTTCTAAGACCACCCAGTGATATTCCTCAGAATGGACAGAATTTGTTACTTTTCATATCACAAACAAGGACAACATCTGCTTATCCCCAGCAAGGCAGGACTGCAGCCCTCTGGACTCAAGTGACATGCAAAAGCCAAGTTAGTGAATTTAAATATTAATCTGAGTGATGAGCAGGGTCCATAGGAGCAGTCTGGAAAAACTACCTGATGAGCATGAAAAGCAGTGCTGGGTATTGACTTGATGAATATTATCCATCCTGTGCAAACACCCCAGTGGAGCAAACAGCCTGGTGGAACAAACAGCCTGTGGACACCTGATTAAACAGTGTTTGTGATAACTAGCAGAGAATGTCTTTTTAATTACTTTTGTGTGGGGGAATGCAGATTTGTGTGAAAATCTCTTCTGTTTTGTTTTTATGGACAAAACCAGCTTGAAAAACTAACTTGAGAAATAGCTCCAATGAAAAGTTTGGAAGATGGGAGAAAACTTTAGATCTTTTCTAAGAGAGGAAAAGGTGTACAGGTTTCCTCATTTTAAAAAATTACCTGATTGGAAGTTAAAAAGAGACCATAAAGGAAAAGCCTGAACTGTCGAAACTGTTAAAATACAACAGATCCAAAATTATTAACATGAGGTATTTCTCAAGAACTTGGTTAATTCAAACATTTTTAATTATTTTTTCATTTCCAATTTTGATTTTTTTTTCTTTAGAAGAGTAAAATTTAGAAAATTGTTGAAAATTTTGGTGACAAAGCCTTGCAGAGAAAATTGCTTGTCTGAAATGCATGTAGAGATGAGCTGTGTAAGGAGGAATTAGATCTCAGCAGTAATCTCAGTCATGGGGTTTTGTAATTGTGTGCTCCATGTTTTGAACATCCGCACCCTTTTAATGGATTTTCCTAGGTTAATTATACCATTATTTCACCCTGCATGTATAAAACTGGCTGTTCAAAGTCAACTGTAAATGAAAATTGCAGCTGTTAAATCGCTGGGGTGGCTAACTTGCTGGCTGCAAAACAAACACGGCACCCACTAATTGGCCTGTAAACAAGGGTGGGAAGGGCTGAGGAGAGTCTCTGGCATCCATGGGCACCATCCAGCAGAAAACTGAGCACCAGGAGCACCAGAGCCACTGGAAAGACCCTCTGGGGGCCAAGGTCAGCAAATGGCCCTGGGGGGGCAATCCAGGAGCTGTGCACATTTCCCTTTTTCTCCCAGGTCACTCTGCCTGCAATGTCAATTATCCATTAGGGAAAACAAGCAAGCAAACCCATCTCCCTGCCCAAGGTGACTCCAGAGGGTATAAATGCTGGAAGAGCATTTCTTACTTGCTCTATTGGCAGAGGGAAGAAGACAGATGCCTGACCCATGTCCACACCACTGCTGACAGCAAATGGACAATAGAATCAAGTAAACAAGGAAAAATCACCCAAGGGATCAACTTTCTGGAATTTCTGTAGATAACTGAAGATGATACCATCTGAGGCTTTTCAGGCTTTCTGGATCCTTCTATTTCTGTTTTTGCCCTCTTCTCCTTCCTCCTCATCCTCATTGAAAACTGACAGGAAAACAGGATGCTGAGGAAACATCCTTCAGCTGAATTTGCCACCTTGTGGATGTCACAGATTGCTGCAGAGATTCCTCCACAGTGGCAGAGAGCAGCAGGAGGCAGGCTGTGTCTGCTGGGACCTCCAGAGTTTTGCCACTTGTGCCCCTCAGCTGCCCCTCTGCTCTCACTGCACAGGCATCACCAAGGATGTGCAGCCTGGGCAGAGAACATCAACTCACCTTGGAGCTGCCTGGGACCTGGCAGGCCACCAAATGAGCTTCCTCAGGATGCACCTCCTCCCTTGGAACATCGTCAAATAGCATTTTTTCACCTTTCTGAAAGATCAAAGTATGAAAGTCTGCCACTGAGCCTTACCATCCCCCACCAGGCAAGCATTACATTAAGTGGAAACCAGTGTTGCAGCTAATTTCAGTTCTGTCTCTGGAAATTATGATGCCAGTCCCCAAGAAACTGGAGGGCTCTGCCAGACCAGAAGGTATTTTTCCTTGGGGTCCCAGAGAGCAGTTCCTCCAGTCTCCCTCCAGCAGCAAAGACAAAGCTGTGCAGCTGTGATAAAAGCAGGTAACACTCCCTGCAGCTTTCTTGGCTGGCCCTGGAAAGAGTTCTATGGGCATTGAGTAATCAGGGAACTGGAAGGCCCCATAAGATTCATTTTAGGCTGTTCCCTGTCTCGAGGCAGAAGCAACTCTAGTAAAACCAAGCACATGCTTCTCTCACCATCTTTCATAGACCTTGGGCAACAAAGCCTTAACTCTGCACAAAGCCTTTAAAAAAAAAAAAAAAAATATATATATACATATATATATATATATATATATATCCATAATCTCCACTGCTGGTACAGGCAAGTGTTGGAAAATTTTTTAAGTAGTCCAAAAAACAAAGTTTACCAAAACACTCATCTCCTCTGAGCTTCTGTTTGCTGTAGCACCTCTTTGGTGCTGAACAAGCACGAGGGGCAAGGAAACACAGATTGGAATTAGTGACAACCAAGTTTGGAACACAAGTTGCTCAGGAAGAGTACCGGGGGCTGGTGGTGCTCAGAGGATCCTGCTGGTGGGGTGTCACAGTCTGTGAAGGGGGAATGGCTGCTGCAGAGGGACACAGGTCCTGTGTCACTCCATGGAGACTCAGCCACCGTCCCTCCTTCAGGTGGTGCCTCACCAGCAGCCTCACGAGACCTGGGGTAAAAGGGTGCACATGCAACAGGCTAAGGGAAAGGAATTCCAGTTCAGATGCAGGTTTGGAAGGAGCTTGTCCCAAGGAGTCTCACTGTCTCCGGCGTGGGTTGAAAACTTCAAACTTTGTGCCTCGTCAAGTTTTCGCATTGCTCAGCAAGGTAGCGGTCTTGTTTAACGCATTTATTAATGATCTGGAAGTAGAGGTAAACAGCTTGTTAATTACATTCTCCTGCCTCAGTTGGGAGGCATTGTGAATGCCAGTGCAGATTGGGTAATAATAGAGACATCAGAGACATTAGGAAGACATGCAGGAAAGAAAATGAACTCCCTCTTGGCTCAGGGAAGTCACAAAATAATCCAGGACTGGGTTTTTGAGCAGGAGCAGTGATTCAGGTTGGGAAAAGACCAGTGGCCAGCAAAGAAAAGAGGGATTTTAGAGCAGGCAAATATGTTCAAGGTACTCTTAGGAGGGGTGGTGCAGGAGAGAGCTGAGTGTGAGTGTGGGAAACAATCCTCCCCCTCCTCCCCTCTCAGGCTGCCACACTCCTTGCTGTATTTTCAGAGCAGCAATGACTAACGGATGCTGTCTCAAAGAAGAGTTACAAATATGATCAGAGGCCCTGGGAAGGGCAAAATTGCTTCATGAGGAAAGATTAAAAGTACTTGCATACGTCAAGCTCAGTTAAATGATGTTCAGGGAAGGTGGGATAACAGCTGACAAATATTTGAGCAGCATAAATCTGAGCAGTGACAGTGGGCTATAAATATAGGATAGGAGCTCTTCTGGGGTGCAGGTGTCATTTTGAATATACCTAACATCTGTCATGGTGCAGGTTGGGGAAGCAGCAGTGCCTGTGTGGCTGCTCCTCAGCTCCAAGATTTGAGATAGGGAAGGGTGGAAGGTGAAATATCTGTGTTTATCACTGTGACTTAGCACTCTTGGGCAAGAGCACAGCCAGCTGCTGCAAGAACTGTGAGCAGGGATGCTCCAGCCTGCTCCTTATCAAGACTGAGCTATCTGCTTGCACAGTAATGGGGAGGGGAAGAAGTTTCTAAGTCTCTTTTAGCAGCAGGGAGATAGGAAAGGACTTGGGAGAAAAGTGTCCTGGATGGTTTTGGCACACTGGGACCTACTGGTGCAGGTAAGCTTTAATGTGCCTCTGATGTCCCAAGGAAATGAGATTATGAAAGTCAATCCACAGCTGCAAACAATGTCTGGATGAACAGCACACCTGCACAGACCTCTCTACAACCTCCCTTCCTGTCAAACACAGGTTTTAAAACTGCAGTGAAAAAGTGTAGTCTGGGCATGAGGAAAAGATCTGACATAAGAACTGATGTGTGAAGGAAAATCTGTGCAAAACTGCAAAGACTCTGTTTTGTCAAAGAGAGTTTCAAGCAGTGAGGATACAAGAATATGCCTGTCATTGGGAAAGGGGAATATATGTTATCAATATCTGTCCACAGCTTAGCTGGCCTTGGGCCTCTCTGCTTCGACAGAGGTGCCTCAAAAAGCTCCTCAGGGCTGTCAGTGGGAATGCTGCAGATCAATTTATGGATTCACCAGAAAATAATGCTCTTTTCTGTAGTTTGTCAGCCAGAATCACTACAGGAAAGTTCTGGAGCTGGGAGTACAGCAATGGAAAGAGAAGCTTCATCTTGGCTCTGTTTGGGAGTCACTGTCTTAGTGAAACAATGGTATTGAGAATGAAGTGAGTAGAACCAAAATTCTATCTCTTAGCAGTGGAATTATCTCACTGACAGCCTGAGACCACTTAAACTTATCTAGTGCTGGCCAGGAGTGATAGGTCTTCTAGAAGATCTCCAATATGGCTTTCCTTACCCTCCCTGGATCAGGACTTTCCCTCCTTCACAGGAGTATCCTGAACAACACAAGGGAGCTCACTTGTCCAACAGGCTTTTAAAGGAAGTTTAACTAAAGTAGGTGCCTTGCAGAGAACACTCCTCTGTCGGCTTCAGAGAAATGAGCCAGCAAATCTGATGGCTTTTTCTCATCCTAAAAGTGTTAAGTGGATTCTTTATTGGATGCATGACACAGGAGCCTTCCTTGCACCCTGCAGGGTTCTTATGCTCTTCTCATACTGGGTTTTGAACAACTCGTCTGCCACTTCAGACTGCATCCAACTGTGGGATCCTCTCAAAAACACAAGCTCTCTGTGCACTGATAACTGAGAAGTGTCTTTTCAGACTTAAGTTCCTCTTCTGCAGCTCCTACTAAATACAGCACTTAGAGCTTTTATGGTGTTTTTCATTTCCAAAGTACTTTACAAACATTAATAATACAAAACACATGAACTCCATCACCACAGTAATACCCTAATCCTTTCTCTTATCTCCTCTTAGGGCTCAGAACTTCCAGCCCAACAAAAGCCCACAAGCTCTGGAGTTCTCTGACAAGTAAACACCATTAAAAATAATCTCTGGATGTTTTCTATTCCCTCTTTTAAAAGTGCCTTTCTACATCCCTTCATGCCAATAATCTGTTAATCCAGTCAGTTGCAGGGTTATGAACTGTGTATGGTAATTGGATTGAAGAGTACTGCATTTCTGGGCTGCAGCTCTCTGGACTACATTTGCAGCAGCTTCATAGAAGGACTGGACACAGGGACCATCCTTGTGAGCCTGAGACTCAGTGCAGGCACTTGATTTTCCACCCTTGGAGTTAAACCCAGCTCAACCCAGAGGCTGCAGCCTAAGTCCCAGCAAGCTCTTCTTTGCCAGCCCTGAGTGGTGGGACTTGACCTTGTGCACCTGATACAAAACTGTGAGGATGTGTTCCCTAATCCTTCTGCCTGCTCTGTGTGTGCCCTGCAGAGCAGGCAGTGGCTCTGTGGGCAGGGGTGATCCAACACAAATTGATCACACTGTGTGTTATGGAAAAATAAAATTGGAGGTGACTTGCCCAAATGTGCCAGGCTGCAAACTGCAGCAGTTTGGTGGCTGTTTCATGAGCACCCTGAAGGCTCCATCAACATGGCTGGAAACACCCAGGGACTGACTAGGACAAGGGACAATTATTTTGTTCATCCCAAGGTACACTGTCCCTGAGTCAGAGACAAATGTGGAGTTGTATGTCATGGTGGGATTTCACTCTTGTTCCTTTAAGACAGGGGTTGGTTCCATTCCCTGCACTGCCTGATGCTCTGGATTCTGTATGGATACACATGGAATGACACCAGCTTAAATCCACAAACCAGACAACAGAAGAAATGTCAGCCACAGCTCTCAGGTAAGGCTGACAAGGTAAATGAGTCAGCCTTGGTGTGTCTCTCCTCAGATTGCATTGGGATCCTGGCCTTTGTAACTCTTCCAGTGACAAACCAGGTCATTGCTAAGTGCTTTGAAGCAGTTGTGGGTCAAGTAGAAGGTCTGTGGCAGGAATGTGGCTTGATGCCCACTCAGCACTGATCTGGTGCCCTCACCAAAAAGCTCTGCTTTCCTGGGTCATGCCTTGCTTTCAGCTTGCTGCAGTTAGCAACCATCCTTGCAGACACCTCAACATCATCTGTCTCTAATGCTTGTCTGCATATTTTTTTCTCTTTGCCCCTGCTCCAATTTTACCCGCCTTAAAACATAAATTCCATTTCTACCCTTGATTTTGTATTCAGATTTAACAACCTGCATCTCAAATTTATGCTTAATAATTCTCCTTATCAAGCCATCAAGCAATTTTCCTCCCTCAAATTACTGACTCCCCCACTCTCTCTGCAACTCCTCCTCCTCTTTCTTCATCTCTCTTTTGTATCTGGCAATATTTCAGACTCCTTCCGTAATTTGCTTGACTGTGTAATTGATCAGAATAACTCAGTTTTATTACAATTTGCTTGAAATCCCTTTGTTAGCAATTAGAACACTTTGTTTAAAGACAAATAAGATTTAATGCGACTCTCTCCTCCTTGGCAGCCTCCCAGTCTGGTCTTTCCATGCCTCCTCGCGGCAGTCTGCTCTCTGCTACCCTACTCAATAGCTGGCAAATTCTGTTTCTTGCCTCTGGGATTCTGCCCTCTACCTCTCCCTCTGCTGCCTCTGGTGATGTCTGGTCCACCTTCCTCAGTGATTTGCCAAGATTTATTGTGCTGGCATGGAGAATTTGGCATGCCTTCCCTCCCTCCACTGTAGTCTCTCTCTCCCTGAAGAGGCTCAGGCTCCCAGTGCAGCAGCAAATTGGTCTGAACCAGTCACCAGGATATTGAAGTGTTTTTTGGGACCATATGAGGAGCAGCCTCATGCCCAGAGGGCAAAGAATCTGCCTGATATAAGAGAGCACAAAGGATTGTGAAAGGGACACAGGAGTGGGAAGGTAATGTGTGTATTTTTAGATTTTAAGTCTCATCCATAGTTACACACAATAACAGTTCCTTGTATGTGTCTTGGGTATCTTTCCCAAAACGCCTTCAGCATACTGGAAATGATGCCCATCTGATAAATCCAAGAGATTAGCTGTCATCTCCACTGGGAAATGACTCTCCAGCTGTCTGGACTACTGCAGCACTGAGGCTGTCAAAACCCAAAAGCTCTCCAGTGCTCCCCTGGCTCACACAGCCAGGTCCCTTGACTGTGCTGACTCTGAGGGTGACAGCCAGCTGCAATCTGCCTGGAGCTTTATTGCTTCACCCTACGCAGCGTGGGGAGCAGGATAACACCTGCTGCTGAGGGACCTGGGTCTGAGACCCTTGTTGTGGTCTTAGCTTTATTTGGCTCTGGTCCTGCTGTGGGGTAGGAGTAGGTGGGCATGGAGCTGCACATGCAAGGGGAACCAGCTGGTGGCCAGCACAAAGAATGCAGGGAGAATGACAAGGACACAGGACCTGGTACCTGTGCCCAGAGCATCATCTGAATCTCTCCTGATTTGTGCCCAGTGCTCATCCTTCCCTGCAAGCCCCTCTGCAGCAGCTTCCTTCCCTCCTTCCCTCCTTCCCTCCTTCCCTCCTTCCCTCTTTCCCTCCTTCCCTCCTTCCCTGTCCTCCTGATTCTCACCCTGAGTCCCCATGTCTTGGCAGGTGACAAAGCATGGCAGGCCCCAGCACAGCAGCTGCATCTGGGATGCAGGCTTCCCTCCAGGGAGCTCTCCCCCATCACATGGATGCTTTCCCAGATGGGTCTGTCCAGCTGAGAGGAAGTCAGGCTACCTGCTGCATCTCACATCTGGGAACTGGAAAGTCCTGACCAGGCAAGAAATGTCACCTGTCACCCCAAGCCTCCTGGGCTGGCTGTGTATTCTTTATCTGCAGCATCACCAGCACCTGAAGCCAGGTAGTGATAAGTGAGGTGATGGCAAAAACAATACAAAACTGTCTTCCCCACTCTGGAAAAGCCTCATCAGAGGCATTGTATTCAGAGTCTGCCTTGCCTTGGGAAACTGCAAATGCATCTGTCTGGGAGGATGCAGCCGTGCAGGCTCCAGAACAGTGGTTATTTCTCCCAGGGGATTTCGGATCTAGCAATGTAATTTCAATAGCCTGATGCTTTGTGTGCTGGTGAGGAGGGGGGCAGAGCCAGAGGGAAGGGCTCATCCAGACACTCTCCTTTCTGCCTGAGTGGGCAGCAGTGTCCATCAAAGTAGTGGAGGAAATCCATGTGGTTAACACAGAGTGTCACGGAATATCAAAATATGCCACAGGATTTCCGGCCGAAATGTCAACTAGGGTCTCATGAAAATATCTGACACCGGAATTACCCCCTGCCAAAGCTCAGTGGAATTGCACTGTGGCTGGACAGTAAGAGTGTGTTATTTGCAATCGACTCAGAGCTGCTCTGTTAGCACTGGGATTTACACTGCTGAGCTCCTTCCAAGTACGTTTCATAAACCTGGGTTTAGCTTCTTTCTCTGAGAGCATTTTCTGCAGGCCAGTCTGGATTCTGCAGCCAGTTCCCTGCCCTTTGGCACTTTGCTTTTTGAACAAAGAAATGCTTTGAATATTTCAAAATATCCTTAGAAGCTGCTGTACATAACAAATGTAGGTGACCAGGGACTCAACACCTTCAGCTTCATGGGAGTTCTTCCTAGCTCATTTTAAAACCCTTAACTAATTAAAAACCCTTAACTGATTTAAAAGCCCTTAGCTGATTTTAAAACCTCAGTCTAAATCAATGTGAGTTTTGGAGTTAAATGCTTGAGAAGAGGAAAGTGATATTGAACTGCTTGCTGCAAGCTGAACACTTGTATTGGAAATAGCTTATTTTATACCAGCATTTGCATTCTGACATTTCTGGTCTGAGCCATCACCTGGGCTCACCCAGGACTTGGAAATAGAAAGGAAGAGAAAGAGAGCACAGGGCACAGTGACGGCCTGACAGAGCAGGCAGCAACCACAGCACCCAGTGCCACAACTATTGCTACACTTGGCCAGAGGATCTGCTGGTACCAGGAGGGGCTGGAGGAGGGACCTGGTGCTGGATGGCCCTGGGGCTGTTGCTGCTGCTGGAGGCAGCTGTGTTTCACAAAAGGGACAGCAAATAAACCACCATGCTATTTGCCTTATGTCTGACTTGAATTCCTCTTTCCTGATAGCTGAGCTGGGTTTTGAAAGGAACCTGTTGCTTTTGTTGATCTCCTTTGGTTCTCTTGAAAAAAAACAATGCATTAAAGAGGTACAATTAGTGATGCAGTGGTGAGGAAAAACGTAGGTTACTTGTTTCAGGGAATTTCTCAGAATTACTTTTTTTACCCCCATGTTGCTTCTGCTGTCCATCACAACCACCAGCTACAAGCAATATTATTTTCCGTAACAAGGTTTCTGGGGTTTTCTAAGAAAAACTCATACTGTCAGAGTATGAAATCTGGGTACTGAAGGATTGCTTTACTCTTGGAACTGTGAGAGAGCTGAGACAGCCAGGAGACAGGCAGCAGCTTTGCCTGTCAGCTCTCTGTGGCAGCAGGAGCCCAGGTGGCTCACAGCAGATGGGAGGGACCCAGTGCCACTTGCTGCTGCGTGGGGGCTGTGGAGGTATCTTGGTGCTGCTGGCTGAGATCCTGGCACGATCAGCTCCCACTGCTCATCTGCTCAGAGCCCAGCAATGCTGCCTGCTGGTGGAAATACTTTCTACCACCAACTCCAGTTCTTGGTTGTAAAATGCATCCTCAGAAAGCAGGGAAGCTGGTGCGGACTAGCTGAGGGCAGATGTCAGGCAAGTATTTCCTGTGTTGTCTCAATCCCTTTGAAATTCCTGAGGTGGATTTCTCTGGAAGTCCAGGAGCAGAGGTGAGGAGACTTAGCCCCTTCCCTTACTGAATCTGGTTAGTTTGACATTCTTATTCCTTTGTACCAGACAAGTCTAAACCATATGACACTCCCTTCTTCCAATCTGATGAAGCAAAACTTTTGGGTGAAGCAAGAATGGCTGTCACAGTCCATTGCTGAGATGGCAGTTCCAAGCCCAGCTGGTAGTGAGCTAAGCCAACTATATCCTAAGTCTCATTACAAATTTTGCTGGTCTTCAGTCTCAGTGTAGAATGTGAATAGAAATGTCTAAGCTTATATTAGACTTCTACAGTCAGACCCTGGCATCTCTTCAGGCTCATCTCATGGTGTGGAAGACTGCCTTCTCTCTGTCTTCCTTTCTCTCCAGCTTGGCAGGCTGCAAGGTGACAGGGAGAGGCAAAAAGATGCTTCCATTCATAGCACTCTTCCCTACAGATTCTTGAGAACCTGCGGCATGAATCTAGCCCCATGTGTTATAACTCCTTTGCAGGGCTCCTGGCTGATCAGAACATCCCTGATGCAAACTTGGCCAGAAGAGCCAATACAGCAAGAGTCAAAACAGCAGAACAAGCAGTTTACTCTGTAAATCCCAATCCTTGCAAAACATGCAGATGAGATTCAAATTTGCCCCCCTTTACAATACGAGTAGTCATCACTCACATGCTTCTTCCTTCCTCTGCTCCTCAGTGGGGTCCAGAGGCTGGTTATAAAATGTTCCTGTCCCTGATCCCATCCCTATGGCTCCCGGTGCAGCACCACATTCCTTCTGTCCACAGCCCGACTCCTCTGGCTCGGGGGACGGGAATCCAGAAGGCTGATGCGTGCCTGTGTTTATTTTTTACACACTCTTGCTGTTTTATGGTGTTTTTTGTGGTCGAGGGGTCAGCTGGGAGCAGAAATAATTTGCCTGCCTTGGGACAAAAAAAATGTATCCATTAGTTTTCTTGGCTGCAGTTGGAAATGCTCTGTTCCTCCCTCCTCCCTGCTGGAGAGGCAGAGCATCTCCAAATAGCCCCGGGGACAGTGGAGTACTCACTGCATCCAAGTTGTGGGATCTGGCAGCATCAGGGCCACCTCTGGGTTATGCTGCCTGAGCAGCTCTTGGTGGGTCACCAGCAGCCACAAGCCTGGGAAAGTTTCCGAGCTTGGAAATCAGTAGGAAAGATGCTGCTGCCTTAATTGGAAGTGCTGTGGCCTGTATTTTAGGCATTGAGTTGAGGGCAGTTCTCATGTCATCTGGAGATCTAACCAGCCATGTTCATGCTCCATCTCTGAAGGCTTCACTCTGATTCTCATTCATCTCTGATGTGCACAGTCATGGTGGGCAGTGATCACCACTGGACAGCCAGGAGCTGTTCTCTGTTTTTTGGTGAATGGGAACCTTGCCAGGTGGTTCCTTTCCAGGAAGTCCTTCCAAACCATTTCAGCCACTCCATCCCTCTTGCCAGCATGACTGGTACCAGTTCTTGCTGCTGTGCACGGGAATCACATAGGCACCACTGCCCAAAGGTGCATTCAGCAGCCAAAAAGAGAAAGACACACAGCTTCACACAGCTCCTGGGTCACCTTTTACAAACTGCAGAGCACTCCATGACTTTGTACTTTCAGAAGGCTCCTTCTGGCCCTCCAAGAAGCCTGAGTCCTGCACCTGGCTTTCATACTTCACAGAGCCTGAGGGTCAGTGTTTATGTCTGTCTAGTAGCCAGAGAGAAAAGCAAAGGAAGACACAAGGTCCTTCTGCAACCTCAGCATGGGGCAGAGGAGATCCTCTTCCAAGATGAGTCCTAAAGGGAAATTACTGCAAGCCAGCTGCTCCCAGCCTAGGGTGTCTTTCTGATCTCTACTTGACTTGTATTGCCTCCTTCGCCCTTGTCTCCTAAAGACTTTTTAAAGTCTCCTTAAAGGCTTCTTGGGTGATCCCCAGGCAAAGGAGCTACTAAACTGGAAAAATGGCAGAGGACAGACAGACAAGTTATGTGAAGAAGCCAGAGCAGAGATAAAAGGTGAATTGTCTTCATGACATGACACAGATGACTTTAAGCAATAGGCTGACAACTGCTTTACCATCATCATGCTCCTTTCCTCTATCAAAGTGATTTTTATGTCACTGGATGGTCTCATTTTGAAAATCCTTTATCATGACCTGTAGAAGATTGGGATGGAAAACAGATTCCCACATGGATATTCTTCAGCCATGCCAAAGAAAGGGGCAATGGACATGTAAGGGCTGTGGATCCAACTTCAGACTGTGTTTAATTGTGGTGAGGTGTGGAAAGCTGTTGAGGACTAGAACAGACTACCCAGAGGAGTTCTGGGTGCCCCATCCCTGGAAATGTTCAAGGCAAGGCTGGATAGAGTTCTGAGCAACCTGGTTTGAGTGGAAGGTGTCCCTGCCCATGACAAGGGATTTGGAATAAGATGATCATTAAGAATCCTCCAACCGAAACTGTTCTGTGATTCTATGTGTAGGGTCCATTGGAAATTGAGGTGTTTTTGCAAAGCAGTCTTTTCTTCTGTGGGAGCAATCCTCACCCAAACTGAGCTTTTAACAGGTCTGAGGACAGTTTCCAGTTTGCAAACAGTCCTGTGTGACAACAGAGGTGTCAGGGATGTAAATGCTATAAAGAGGCAGGGATGGAACTGGGAAGCAGAGGGTCACCATGGCGCATCTTCCCAAAACTGAGGTGTTTTACTGCTGCTGGATTGCTCACACACCCTGCCCAGCCAGGCAGAAGTTTGACCATGGGTCTCTCAGCACTGTGAGGAGGTTGTCTGAGCAGCCACATCTGCCTCTGCCAACAGTGCTGCTCCTGGAGATGATGGATGTGACACTGAACACCTTGAGCGTACTTCTGATTCAAGAAGTTTGGGGGTTTACATGTATCATAGGGAGGAAATGATCCTTCAGTAATCAATCAAGTTAGTGATTAATGCATTCTTGCCTTAGCAGAGATTTTACAACATTATTTCTCAGACACAGCTGGAGGGAAGGAAAATAATAAATCCTGAGTGTCAGGGGGAGTGAGCACTGGGAGAAGTTGTTCATTGTCCTTTCCAACACAAGTACAGGGTGCAGTGAGTGAAATTAGCAGGTGACAGATTCAAAACAAGCACCTAATACAGTTGGGAAGTCCTTGATGTAGGTGATAAAGCCTTTAATGAGTTCATAAAGGCTGCTGGAGGCAGAAATGGAAGCCACATTTACAGCAGAAAGTCTCAAGATGCAAAACACAGGGCAGGATAAATATCAATTAGATATGCTGGCTCCTGGTCCTGCTCTGTGTTGTCATCTGCTGTTGGCTACTCTTGGATGCTGAGCTAAGGGGACCTTTGGGATAATCAGACAAAGCTGCCTTCATGCAGCAGCTGATTGCAAGCTTGGTTAAATTCCAAGTGTCCAGTTGCCTCATTCCCAACCTGAGCTGTTTGGGCAGCTCACACAATTCCAGCTCTGCTGCTGCTGAGCTTCCAGCTTTCTGCATCTCCTGGGATGATCTCTGTGTGATCATCTGCTGTAGCAGAGGCTGCAGCAAAGACAATCTTGTTTGTAAAATGAAACGAGTCCAAGAAGATTTGTCATTTGCATCGCTGAGACTAAACAATACTCTTTATTTAAGAAAATTATAAAATAAAATTAAATCGTTACTTAACACTGCTTCTTCAAACTTGTAGTGATAAACACGCAGGCAAAGCTTTGCTCAATAATCTTGCAGCCTCCCTTCTGCAGCAGGCGATAAAGCAGGAATAACAAACTACCTGGAACTGGCTACACACCAGCCACCACTCCGTCAGCACAGATAGGACTTAATTATTTCCTATCGGCTGGCTGGGTCTGGGAAATAAGGGACAATGATTTCAAGGCTCTTCTTGTTAAGCAGTGGTGACAAAAAAAGGGAGGATATTAGGATTATTGTCTGATTCTTTCATGAAAGGTAACAAGGATGGTTGGAGCAGAGCAATTAAGGAAGAAGGGATTTCATCTCCAGCAACAGCATTAATGAAATAAGAGATAGGTCTAAGAGAGAAATCCTTGAAAATATGAAGGATAATGTAGTTCATCATGAGGAGGATATTTGAATAACAAAGGTTTCAGTTTCTTCTTGCAGTGCAATGTGGGAGATGCAGAGTGGTGGGAGAAACACAGGCTGAGAACTTGAGCTGAGCATACCCTGCAGGGAATTGTCCCACTGTGGGGCTGCCACCACCTTTTCCCTTCATGCCCTTCCCATCACACATTGTCCTGTCCCTTCAGTGCCAGTGGTCTTATTGAAGAGTCCTGGAAGTTTCCTCTTCTGCATGAGTGCTTTGCCACAAGAGATGGTTTTCAGACTTTGCAGGGTTTTCTGTGCTGAGGTGGGGTGGGAAATGCATTGGGGTGCATCTCTGGGAAGATGTGCCTGAGACAAGCATGAGGCACCTGGTCCTGAGCCCACACTGGCACCCCAGCACTCAGAGGGAATGAATCCATTTTGCTTTGCTGCCACATGACCCAGTCCTGAGGCAGAATATCTTTTTTCAGTGTGGCAACCAAAGCAGACCAATATACTCCAGTAGGATATCGATGCAGGACGATAAAAAGGATCCTAAAAATCTTTTCCTACACAGATACCATCCACAATAGGAATTTCTCCATGCTGAGGTTTCTTTCCTTATTTCAACCATGTCTCTATTAGCAGTGTGATTTTTACCAGTTAAAGTTATGCCACTAAAAGCCTTGATTTACAGTTTTGGAATTATTCCTCTTCACACATGGAAATGGTTATACCAGCATAAGGCACCTTTATCCTGAGATAACCAAGTCCATGCGAAGGCAGGTTCTAATGCTTTTAACAATACCAGCACTGTTACAGAGCCAGCTATCATTTGCTAAAGGCAGACAAGCCCTGTGCTAAAAACTCCTTTTAAGACTGCTGTTTTTTATAAAAATGGTGCTCCATTCCTCCCTAAGACTAATGAAATATGATACAGGAAATCAACGTGGCACCGGATATTTATTAGAAATGTAACCCAAACCTGAGAAACATCTCAATGCAATAAAAATACAGATTTGCAAAGACAACAGAACATGACCAAATGAATCATAAGAAATAAATCAGAGACTACCTTCAGTTTATATTTGGAAAGATGACTTTTTCTTTATTCACTTTAACCATAAATTCCTCAAAATAAGACCTCATTTATACCAGGAACAAGCTGCCAAGGGTTATATTGCATTAACCTTCTAGGGATATCTTCAGATATGATGGGCTAGGTTTTTTAGCTGAGCACAAACTGCCAGACTCATGACAAGATGTCTGGACAGGTTGCAGTGAGGGGTCATGCAGCCTGAACCACCACCTGCCCCTTCTGGACACACAGTCCATGGCACCACAGAGGCAGGAGACCTCAACTTTTGTCCTAACAACAGTGGTACTGCAAAAAGAAATACAGACGTGTCCAGCTAATTATTTATAATGCAGTTCACAAAGGTCCTCATGTCAGACGTGGATTTATGGGAAGCCACACATATACATACTCTGCAGGCATGTTACATCTGCCCTGGGGCTGTGCCAATCCCACATTACCTATTAAGCAGCCACTGATGGTGTTTATCATCTAGGATGGCAAAGCTTTATCACCCCCAATGCTATCAGTGCTCTGCAGCTTCATCTGTGTGATACTGTGCACCCTGCTTTGTGTGTGGAGGTCTGCTTCAAGCTGTCAGCCTCAGGCAAAGACAGCATTGCTGGGGCTTAACAGACACCCTAAGATGCTGAAACACCTCTTCAATCATAGAATGAGTAAAGCTGCAAAAGATCTCTGAGATCATCTAGCCCAGCACTGCCAAATCCAGCCTGTCCTCACTGACAGCCTCACAGCCATACCCTGACCTCTGCCACTGATCCAGCACGGTCCCCAGAGAGGATAAATGCCACCACAGGGATGAAGCAGCCCCTGTAGCTGTGTGTCACTGCTCAGCCCTTGCAGCAGAGATGCTGTTACAGCTCATTACAGCATTGCTGGAGCCAAGGAGGTAGAAGCAAGGATGGGGTGAGCAGGCAGCTCCTTGAGCATGGCAGTGTGATAAGGACTATGCAAATTGTCCCTTAGAGGCACTGGGATGCTCACAGAATGAATGCCACCAGCCTGGCTCCATGTCTGCTGTTGTGGCATAGGAGATGTGCAAGCTCCCAAAAAGACCCAGCTCACTTTGGAAATCCTGACCTGAAGGTTTGTGCTCTCCATGACCACAAAGGTGTGAGGCAGGTCCATCTCTGGGGAAGCTGGGTGCTGAGCTCAGAGAAAGAAATCATTTGATAAGCTTCACTGTGGAAATTACAGCCTGGAAGACTTTGACTGTGACAGGAAGCAGCAGAACAAGCATGGAAACCATGTCTTGAGGTGGATGCAGTAGGAAATGCAGCACTCTCCTCTCTCTCACATGCAGCTTTCAGTGCTCCCTAGAGAAACCTGAGCCCACATCAGGGCTGGAAAACCATGCAAAAGTGTTTAGGAAATTGGTTCCCATCAGGTCCAGTACCAAAACCTTACAGGGACTTGTTCTCCCACTTCATCTTTAGGATCTGTGGCATCCCCAGCAATTGTTAATTTAGCTTCCCATCAGACACTGGCAGGTATCAGTGTCTCTCCTGGGCTGTTTGCTGTTGCAGTGTAAATGCCTTCAGTACAGCAGGCTCTGGTGTTGCCCCTGATACTGAGCTTTTTCTTCTATAAACATCAGTTTCCCATCCTGGGTGCCAATGTCTGCAAAAAACAAGGTGAAGTCTCTTATTTTCTAGCAGGTTAAGGGTCTCCTGAGCACTTTGTCCACTATATAATCACTGTTCTGCAGCTTCTGCTCTTTATCTGTCTCGGTGACTTGTGCTTGGCATGTGGATTGATTGGTGCAGCTGGGAGTGCTCAGATACGTACCTGTGAGCTTAAGTGGCTATTATGGGGGGAATTATTTTCAGTTTTTTTTTTTTTTGATTCTTTGTTTATTTTCTTGGGTTTTGTTGTTGTTGTTGTGATGTTGTTATTTTTTGTTGTTGTTGTTTTGGGTTTTTTTTTTTTGTTATTGTTGCTGTTGTTCGGTTTTTGTTGGGGGTGTTGTTTGTCTGGGTGATGAATAATTATCTATCTATCTATCTATCTATCTATCTATCTATCTATCTATCTATCTATCTAATCTATCTAATCTATCTATCTAAAAACCTGGTAGGCCCAAAAGAACCCAGTTACAATACAAACCTGTGCTGTGGCTTCTGTTTGTGCACACAATGCTTGATAGCTCTTACTTCACCTCTCAGGCTACATAGATGAGACAGACCAACATCAATGGAAGAAAACAGTAGAAAGAGGAAGAGAAACCCAGAAGGGACCTGCCAAGTGGGTGAAGTTCCTTACATTCCTCTTAGCTGTGAGATAACACTGAGATCACTCTTCTTTCTAACCCATCTCCTTGAAGTGGTCTGCCCTGGGACACTTCTGCTGGCAAAGCAATCGAGGTAGTGCTTGGGCAAGAGCCTGCAGCTCATAGAGAAAAACAACTCAGCTTTCTCCTGCAAACTCCTCCAGGATCACTCCCAAGCCACCTAAGCTCCAGCAGTGGCTTTAAATGTGCTCCAGCTGAGGAAAAGGGGACAGAAGTTCTTGACACCCTCTTCAGAACTGCACCTGCTCATCCTCAATGGCAAAATCTGGCCAGGTATATTTGACCCTTGGGTCAAACTCCTTGCGTTCCTGCCTTGTGTTGGATGGACATACTTAGCTTTGATCAACCTGGACACATTTAAATGGCCTCTTCACTTCTTAGTTCTTGCACTGTTTAATAGAAGTGGACAAGTGAGTCTCACCTCTGCCATTGCTCACAGCCATGCAGATTTATCTCCTGATGGCTTGTTCCTTCCCAGGGAGCCCAGCAGAGCTTCCTGCAAAGTTTCTCAGAAAGCTGGAAGCAGCTTCCTTGTCCAAGTAACCTTGATTTTTCTCTCCAGAAGATTTATTTAGGCTTGTTTCTACATGTTGCCATCCATTATTTGTATGTCAGAGTGTGATATGTCTGTATTGAACCATGGTGTCTGCTTTGTACCTATACTGAAAGATTGGCACTGAAGCAGCATTTTGTTTGAATTTGCCTGCAGGCAGCCTGTTATGCTGGAAGATGGCAAAGCTTCAGTCTGGGGCTGTTGGCTTTGATTTGGCTCTGAACTGCTGGCTCATCTCCAATAGCTTAATGGTCGTCCAGCAAAGGTATCAAAGCATGGAGAAATGGGAGGAAACAGGGGCTCTGTTTGCTAGTGGGGCTGTGATCCTTGCAAGGACTGAATGTCTGCAAAATAAGAGCTCACAGGCAGGCCAGCTTTAGGCAGTGCTGACCCCATCAGCTCAGACCAGAATACAGATGATTTTGTTACAAAAAAAGCTCCACATGCAGAGCACAGCACTTCTCCTCAGATTACATGCATGTAGCAGGAATTTCCCACAGGCTATTGCTGGCTGGAGGTCACCCCCACCACAACCACATCAACATATCCACAGTGCCAAAAGTTTGCAGCCCATACTTAGCACTTGTTTTTAAGGACTAAACTGGAAGATCAACCTATAGAAGGTCATTCAAGGTCTCTGATGCCTCTCTGAAAGAAGGATGCACTGTGTCACCTGCACCATGAGAAATAAATCTTGGCACAGAGCTGTTGCAGAAAAGCTACTGCATGGTGGGGGACAGTAGGATTCCCCAGGATTATTGGTAAACTGTAGTGCTGAACAGTAGGGAAAAATTTCTTCGCTGAAAAATTGGTTTAGCTTTGAAACAGGCTGCCCAGGGAAGCTGTGGAATCACCATCCCCAGAAGTGAAAAAATGAGCAAACTGAAAAAGTGGAAAAATGAGTAGCCATGGCAGATCACGATATGGTTTAGTGGGAATGGTGGTATTTGGTCAAAGGTTGGCTTTGCTCTTGAAGACCTTTTTTGACCTTAATGATTCTAGGATCCTGGGAACTGTGGCTTAGGGCAGGTACTGTGCATGGCTTACTGCCTCAACAAGAAATCTTCTACCTGAGAGAACTGAGCTGGGCCCCTTGTCTCTGATGTCCATTGCCACTCTGAGCCACTGACCACTGCCTCCCTTTGGGGTGACCTCTACTCTTGGAATTGCAGAGTCCTCCACCCCTGTGTGATTGGCTCAGGGGAGCTCCTTAGAGGATTACCACATGCTGGCATGTTCATCCAAAGCCAGACAGAGAGGGGAATTTCATTGTTGCTTCAGTAACCTTGCTCTGAAGCAATGTTCATGTCTCCACACACCAAGACAGTAACTAATGGCACAGCTGATCATCTTCATCTGCATGTCAGACATAGCTAGCATCCCAGAGCAGGGGTTATTTTGTAAAGGAGATACTTTTGCAAACTTAGCCCTGTCATGAAATAATTCTTTGGTTACTTTTCATACAGTTTCCTGTGTCTTGTGACACCAAGTTACAAGGTGGGAATTAATGTTGCGCTGTTCAGGTTTTCTCCCTTTCAACAAACATTGATTGTTTTTTGTTGGTTCTCTCCTTTCCTGACAGGTTTATTTCTTATATATGTTTGAGATTGACTTTAGCACCAGTGAAAGAACTGGAAGCCAGCCCCAAGGAACCAAAGTGTCTTGCTCTGCAGAAGTCATGGCAGCAAAGGCAAACTCACCTGGAGTGGGTGCTCCTGATTGAAACAGAGGTACAAGTGCCTGGGGCATCTGTAGAGCTGTAATGAGCAAAATTAAAAAAGAGAAACAAACCAGTAACCAAAATGAATACCAGGTCACAGTGTAATGTAAACGTCTCTGAGAAGAAGGGAGCTGGTTTATTCACACCAGTTTTGCATCCTGTCCCCAGCCTGGCTGCATTAGTGAGTAATCCTTAAGGAGCCCCAGGTAGGGGATGATAAGCAAATGTTATTCCTCAGGAGTGCAGCAGGGAAATTGAGCCTTTGTGACTCATTTAGCCCTCGGCCTCACTGCTGAGACTGCAGGTTGCAGAAATTTCTGTGATGGAAGTGCTTCAGCAGAACATGGCAAGCAGGGGTTTCTGAAGTGAGGCACTTAAATGCAGGCTTTGGATCCCAGGTAAATGGTCTGATTTGAAACCAAGGGGAGCTGCAGTGGCAAATTGCTGTTGGGCTTTACCTCATGCAGGCTGGATGTTGTGCAGTTAATGATGCAGGGCTTGCATGAACAAGGATAAAATCTAACTTTGTGCCCATCAACCCCTCCTCAGTCCACCTCTGAGACAGCCTGACCCCATCCACTGGGCTGTCCCCTGCCAGCACTGCCAGGAGAGGCTGTGACACTGGTACCCAGCAGGAGCTGTGTCTGCAGTTCCCCTCCTGACGCAGCTGGATCCATGGGGCTGTTGGAGACAACTTTGTGCAGCCAAAATAAATGGTGCTCATGTCAGTACAGAAAACTTTCCAGCTGAGCTGGGGAGCCCCAGGAGAGAATCAAATTGCTCAGCAATGCTAGAGCTTTGGCTATCTCCATCCTGTTCACCCTCTCACATTGGACTCGCTCGCGGGCAGAGTTCAATCTGGCCCATGTAGCATTCACCTGGGAGTTTCCTGACCCTTCAGCTGCAACTTTCATCTGAATGACACATTAGGATTTTTAAAAAGCTATTAATGCTGCAGGAAACACATAGCCCTATCAGGCTACCAGCTGCAGGCTCTTACATCCATGTGGGAATTTTGCTGGGATGTCATTTGGAAAACAGGGCATGCTGCTGGGGCTCCCTATGCCTGGCACTGCAGAGATTTATCTGTGTTGATAGTATGTGAGGGTCTGACAGCCAGCAAGTGAAGGCAGTGGAAAAAGGTTTAGGGTTCGTGGTGGCAGAGTCTGCAAATGAATAATATGCATGTGTGCATGTGTGCAGCTAAATTCTGCCTGCAAATACAGCCGTGACTCGCGTGTGCTCCTGGCCAGCTCACAGGCATTGTCTCTGTGTGTACAAATGTAATGACTGTTTCTGTGTGCTTGGGGTGAGTGTGCATGTGTTTCTGTGTGTGCTCCTGGGGCCGTGTGTGCCTGCTGACCCAGTAAATCAGAGTTTGCACGTGGAATGCTTTGTGTGCTCGAGCAAACCAGCCTGCTCTGCGTGGGATCCCCTGCAGGCTGCTCACACCTTCTCCCTCTCATTTCCAACCACGGCTGCTCTGTGCCCAGGTGGGGAGCACTAAACAAACGGTGCCAGTGGCCAGCAGTTTGCTGGGGTATCACTGAAAGGGCCCTGAGTGGCTTTTGAGTGCCTGTTGTGCAGGATGCAGGCTGGGTTGGATGGCAAGGGCAAACAGCAGCACCCAGCACAACCCTTGGCCTCACCTCCTGCCTTGAGCTGTGAAGATTCCTGTCCCTACTGTGTTCAATGGAGGAAGAATATCTCAGACAGGCTTGTGCCTGTAATGTCACAGCTTTGGGTTAATCAATACTCCCCCATAACAAAATTCAGGCCTGGTTCTGCTCACAGTAATCGTTGCCATTGCCTTCTGCAAGACTGGAACCAGGTGACTGTAAGGATCCAGAAGCTTCCAAGAGTCCCTGCCAGTGAGCTAAGCCATGGTGTGATCTCTGTCCTCAGGCCAGGGCAAATCAGACAATTCCTGAGGAAGAAAGGGATCCTATGCATGAAAATAGTTGTTGTGGCAAAATCATTTGAGGGAAAGGACTGCCAGGAATAACAACACTCCTTAGCCAAAAGCATTTCTTTTTATGTAGGCACACTTTCTCTCTACTGCAGAAGTCAGATACCAAGAAAGGACAGAGTTAGGAGAGACCAAGTGTTCGAGACCAAATGTTCATTCCTGCCACAAGGCAGGGTTCTTCCCATCCTAGGCAGGTGTATGTTTAACCTCTTTGTAGGTGCCTCAAGAAATGAAGATTTTGCCTCTCCCCCACACAACTTATCCTAGTATTTCATTATTCCTAGTCTTAGAGGTCACCTAACATCTAATCTGAGCCTTCTTCCTATACCAGAACTTGTCCCATTCCCAGTGTTGGTAAAGAATTCCTTTCTTATTTGAAGCAGCTTTTTAAACATTTAAAAGCTACGTCCATATCTTGGGCTTCTCTTTTCAAGACTAAAAGGTCCTGGTGTCTTTGATCTTTTCTTATGTTGTTTTCACTGCTCTCCTCTGGAAAGCTGCCAAAAAGTCCAAGTGTCTCCTGAAATACCACACACACCTTGGACAGGGTGTTCCTCCTATGAGGAAATCCCAGTTTCTGGACAATTGCATCTGTTTCAAATTCAGGTCACATTCACAGCAGTTGAGATTTGCAGAAACAACTGATAGAGGTGAGCAGGGCAATATCCCATAAGAAATCTTGAGCCTGTGGCACCTGGGTGCTCTTTTCCTCCCAGCACAAATGGAAACTACTCAGGAGGTGCACTGCTGGCTCAGAGCACATGGAAATGCTCTGAGTGCTGCTGAATTTCATTCCCGTGTTTCCCCAGCATGGCTGAGGCAAGCTTGGCATCCTGTCTGGCAGCAGACGGGGGGCACTGCTCTTCCTCATCCCCAGGTGCCTGAATGGTGGAGTCACCCATGGCCTCAGTAGGCTTTGGGATTGAGTGCTGAGCTGGAAGTCAGTCAGCAAACCCAGTGAAACACGATTATTCTGTGGGTATTCTGAAATATTTGATTTCCTGGCCTGGGGAAGAGATCTCCAAAGCCACAATGAGAAGTTAGGGATGTGATTTTTGATGAATGCGCACTCACTATTTCTTGTAAGACCCATATTAATAATACATCCTCAGCAGGAGAATCCAGAAGCCACACAATCCTTATTAAATACAAAAAAATTGCTGTCTCTACTGTTTCCTTTTGAAGTGTGGAGCATGAGGAAAAGTTCCTGATTCCCAAACTCCAGTCAGGCCAGAAGAGCTGCAGTAATGGCACAGCCCAGGACCCTCCTGGTGCATCTTCCTTATCCACAGGGTGCCTCCTCCATGGGGAATTAGGTGACCTTGCTGCAGCAACTGTGGGAGCTCTTGCTCACGCACCTGCAGGTGCTTCAATGAGAGGTTTCTTTCAATGGGAGCAAAGAAAATCCACCTAGAACTGCAAAGCTGGCAAAGCCCTTTATAGATAAGGTGTTCATCTATTTTTTCCTGTTCTTTTTCTTTTTCTTTTCTTTGTTCCTCTCATTCATGGATATTAAAAAAAGAGAGAGAGAGAAAAGAAGGTGAATGAATAAAAATACATTAAATCTAACCGGTAGCTTAAATGTTTATACCATGTCTAACTGCTTGATCCTGCCATTATTTCCCCTGCATCCTGCTGTACCTGCAATTCAAGAAAATTGCCTCCCAAATTGCCATCTTTAGTTTATGATCCACGTGCAACTTGAATGTAAGCAGTGGATGGAAACGGACTAAAAATTTAATCCAGCCAGGATTTCCCTGTGTTTTTCAACAGTCCTTGCTATCAAACCATAAGTCCTGCTTATTAAAGGTCATGTATATTAGAGAATGAGGCAGGGAGAATTACAGAAAATGACATCTTTAGCCATGCATATAAATTGAAAAAAAATAGAAAAGATCTTGCATCTACACGTTTGCCTCTGTATATAGGCAGAGAGACCAATTAAAAGTTGTGTTTGTTACAGTGACATGTACATGCAGAAATCTTTGGCAGTAATCTTCAACATTCAAGCTGCACTGAGATTTGCCCTTAGAATTGGCTAAAGTCCCTCTGTTTCACACTTCCATGATCAGATTTCTTATCCTAAATTGACCTAACAGTCCACAGAGATTAATGAAAATTTCCATGTAAGTTTTTTTTTGTTGTTTTTTGGTGTTTTTCAAGTGAAGTACTCTTGCATCCCCATTTTCCCTAAGGAGGATTTTTTAAAATGCTCTCTTTGGAAATATGGTCCTAGTTATTTCTCCTTTATTAGGGACTTTCTAGCTAAACCACCACTGCCCTAGTTTCCAGTAAACTCACCATTCATGTACTGATGCACACTCTAATCACAGTCTCAGCTGTTGAACCAGTTCTCAGATCATCTACCCTGAGTTCTCTGGTTCCCAAAGGGCAACCTCTTGCCTTTAATTCTCTCTCTCCCCTTCTCCCCTTCTCCCAGCCTCCTTTCAGTAATCAATTATTTTTAAGACCATTAATTTGAAGTGTACAGGCATAAAAAAATATACGTAAAAATTAAATAAAAACTGCTCATTGTTTTGCAGAGTGGTGGTGAGCTTGGGGAGAGATGAAGAACGAAACAGAAGGAAGGAACAAATTTGTGGAAGAATGGCTCTGTAGAGAATCATTCACCATCAATACATCATCACTGGCTCAGGATGGCCCTGGTCCACACTGCTGGAATTGAGGCAATAAGATTGCTTTATTCTTCCAGTCTTGTCCTGCTGTTGGGCACCTTGGGGAGTGGGACACGGGGTCTCTGGTGTGCCCAATGTGGTGAGTGCTGGGCCCAGGGTGCTGAGCTCTGTTGCTCACTGCTGAGGTGACCATGCCAGGGCTGTGCCTCCCCTCTGACCCTGGGGAGATCTTCTGGATCCTCTGGATCCACACTCCCCTGGGATCCACATCATCTGCTGGAGCTGGCTGCCTGTCTGAGGGCAGCACATGCAGGGGGTTTCCTAGCAGCAGGCAACAAATTCCACCCTCTTGGGCATGCCCTGCAGAGCTGATGGAAGTCAGCTGTGCCAGCTCTTGTGCCCTGACACCAACACACACCTATGGACAAAGGCAGGCACTGCTGAGGGATGCTGTCCCACTTCTGCTCCCTCTCATCAAGCCCCTACTGGAAGGATGGACACAATAAATATTCATGGTGCACTTAGAGGTCTATTAAAAGCTACGTCCTTTTTTTTTTTTTTTCTCTTGAAGGTAGGTTCATCTATTCTGATTATGCTAAGGGCCTACCAAATCACTCTCTCTAAATATGCCATAGCCCTAGTGATAAATGCAGCTGCTGGAGTGGGTCCTTTCTGGTGTTAATCGAATGCTTTAATGAAGTCAGCATGCTGTTCACATGCATTAAAATGCTCAGTCCCAGCCTGAAGAGGTGTGGTACCTCTCTGGCTCCTGTGCCTCGGCACCTGAGGTAAATAAAGTACTTCAGACCTATGTTGAGAAGGGATGAATGTGAGAAGGGATGAATATCTATTTGTTGCTGGTCCTCCTTCAGGCACCCCTCCTCCTCTACCCCCCCACCCCCTATTTTTGTTTTAAGGTATGAACAGTATTTAGTGCTTCCCCTCCCAGAATTATACAGGAAAGTGTCATGGGTGTGTTCTGACAGCTGTTCTCCCTAACTCCTGTTGTGTGCAGCAAAGCTGGAGCACTGACCCAGCTTCACTAGCAAGCTTTGTCTTCCCAGGGTCCAGAGTGGGAGCCATGAGGGAGCTGAGCGAGCAGGGACACAGAGAGCAGGTGAGCAGGTGGCACCTGGCACACCTTGAGTCCTGCACCACAAGGGTAGTGGTGGCCTTGCAGGCAGGAGAGAGGCTTTCCCTGGAGAATCCCAGTGTTGGTGGGATCATGCTTGCCTTCAGAAAGCTTTTAAGATCACTGGTGTGGTCAGTGGTTTGCACCTGTGAGTAAAGAAGGAAGCAAGAAGGGAGGTGAAGGATCAGGAGCACAAATGGCTGAGGGTGCTCAGCCTGGAAAAGAGGAAGTTCTGAGGGGAAACTTATTACTGTCTACAACTAACTGGAAGGAGGTTGCAGTCAGGTGCGGGTTCTCTTCTCCCAGGTAGCAAGTGATAGAATGAGAGGGAATGACCCCTTTTCTCAGAATTTTATTGAAAGTTCTGCCAGACAAGGTTTAAGCTGGATATTAGGAAAAATGTCTCCATCTAAAGGAGTGTCAAGCAATGGAATAGACTGCCCTGGGGAGTGGTAGAGCCACTCCCTATAGGTTTTAAACCATCCTTATAGATTTAAAAAAATGAGTATATGTGGTACTTGTGGGCATGGTTTTGTGGTGGAGCTGGCAGTGCTGAATTAATGGTTTTGGTTGATGGTCTTAGAGGCCTTTTCCAGCCTAAATGATTCTGTGATTCTATGGATGATGGATAGCCCAGTAAGTGTGCTATTCAGGGAGGCTGTAAACCATGGGTAACATAAGGGATAACCAAAACTCCAGCTTGGGGCACTCAAATCTCTGATGTACTCAGGAATTGGGTGCTCGAGCTCCTGTGGGAGTCCAGAGAGCTATTTCTCTAAACCTAACATAGACAGTGACCTTTGGTCAGCTGAATCACTCTCTGTTTGGTGGTTTAGAGATTTTTGTCTGCTGTGTGGGTGTCAGCCTGTGAACGGGGTGCGTGGACATCCATGGTGGGACTGAAATCCCACTCCCAGTTACATTGGCAATATTGGAAGGTTTAGACCCACTTGCTGGGGGATCCCTTTGGGCTTCCTTCTGACCCAGAAGGAGGCACTGCACTGCATTTGTGAGCCCATTTTTAGAAGGCCAGCATATTCTGAAGATTCTCAGGCATTCTATTGGTGGGCAACTGAATGAAGTGATAATTCCCAGAGAAAAAAAATTGCCATGTTAAGGCTGCATGCAGGAACCTGGATTTAGGTTACTAACACCTACACAAGGTATTCTTTCCTCCCTGACTGTGAATCTCCCTGGGAAGAGCTGGAAAAGCAGCTCAAGGATGTTAAACTTTGTACATTCAGACTTGCTCTTATCAACAAAAACTGCATTTTGTGGACTCGAAGTGTAGATCTTTGTGGGTGGTATGCAGACAAAAAACCCAAACAAGAGCCACCAATGAATTCCACATAGGCTACAAAACAACAGCTGCAAACATCTCTACCAAGTAGAACTCAAAAAAATGTTCAAGGGAAGAAGTGAAACTGTAAGCACTTCCCATGTCCCTGAGCATCCTGAATTTACTTATTTGGCTTCCACTCAGAAAAGGAAGATACAGTCCTCACTCGGGGAGCTGAACTACATGGTAAATTGTGTCTTATGCCACACCACAAGTGAGTATGACCCAACTCATCATGGTTTAAAGGGCACTGACTGTTCTGCTCTTTGTCATATCTGATCTATTTTTAAAAAAGCTTATAATCCATCCTTTGATACATTTTTTTCTCTCTTCCCACTGATCCTTCCTCCTCCCTTTCTTCTTTTTTTCCTTTTTCCTTGTACCCCTACATGGATGGAAACCTCATTCACTATTGCTCAAACATACAGACAGCTGAAAAATTGACACTGAAAAGGGACTGATGGCTGAGTGGATTCCCATCACAACAGTCCAGGATTCTTCTCCTGAACAAACATGGTATGAAATGCACAGTGTTTAATTATATACTCATTCTTAGTTAATTTTAATAACTTAAAGTTGGTTGAAATACCTTTTCTGAGGTAGTATCCTATGAGGAGGGGCATCAGGATATTATACACTACTTTTTGTGTTTTCTCAGTCATGTCTAGAAATAAAAACCAGGATGTATTTCCAAGCTTGAATTTGACTTGAGGTTCTTGGGACAGTCCCTGCAATGTCTTTCTTACAGTGTTGAACAGTTCCTGAAAATCTTTACCAAAAGCCACCTTATTCTTGCTAAGGAGTGTACGTGCTGCTGCAACCTGCCTCTTGATCTTGTTATCTGCAATCTGAAGAGGTTGAGGGCAGGACTCAGGCCACATGCTTCAGGAGGGGATAAGGAAAGCAAACAGAATTCGTGTCCTCCTACCAGAGACAGAAATACAGAAAACTTGCACTACTGCTTGGAGAGAAAGCCTTGTTCCAAAAGAGTCACTCACTGCATTCTTCCATGCCTGGCCCTAAGCTCACAAGAAATTTCATCTCGTCCACCCTGGGGTGATCTTTGTGTACAGCATTCCAGGTGCATTTTCACTGATCATTCTCCAAGTTAAAACACCTTCTCTACTCCTATTCTTGCTTCTACTCATTATATCTTGTATCTTGTTTGTTTATCCAAATATCATACAATAAATCTGCCATCAAAAGAGGAAATTGCTTTGCCTTTACAAACTCCTAATATTTTTCTCAATTCTCTGCTTTCCAGTGACAGCACCAAGACCACAACTTCCCTTCTTCCTGTGGGAGGACACTCCCTTCAGCTCTGAATGTGTGTCCTGTCCTTGTAAGCACTGACCATCTTTGTCTCAGCCAACAGCTTCATTTACAGTAATTTTGCTTTTCCTCCCAGGTAATGGATGACAAGACACAGTCATGCTAGGATTCCTACAGACTCCTACAGACCTTGCCTCCTCAGAAACAGCCCCACCTGCCCTTGATGCCTCATAAGCAACTACCTTTTAGCAGATCACTTAGCAGTTCCTAATCCATTTAGGGAGCACTTCATGGACATTGCATCACACTAATTTTTTAATCAAACTGTCATGAGCTGCAAAGTTGAAGCTTTATAAAAGTCTAAATATATTATATTCACATAGTCACCTTTATCATCCCAACTTTTTATCTCATCAAAGAGTGTTTGACAAGTCCTATTTTCTATTAGTCTATGTTAACTGACCCTAATTATGTTCCCATGCATTAATTCTGTTTTGATTGACTCCAGTATTAGTTTTTCCATTATTGTGATGAGATTATGTCAGATTTGCCACTCTAGAGCTGCTGGGGTCAGACCACTTTCTCTTTTCTAATACTGGCACATAATGAGAGCTCCCCCGACTTCTCTGGAATTTCCCTAGTGCTACAGGAGTTATCCAAGACTGATGTCAAGGGGTCAGAAATTTCCTCAGCCAGTTCTAGGAAAAGTCTTGGCTGCAAGTTTGCAGATCCTGTTCATATAAAATGTGTTTATCCCTAGAAGAAGTTGCTTAACTTCCTTCTTGGTTGCTAGTAGAGTGGAAAATATTTCGACATCCTTGTGTGATATAAACACATCCTCTTCTTTCTTTCCAAACTCAGAGCAAACATATTTATTGAGTATTTCTACTGTCTCTAAATCATTATTCACATTTTTTTCTGTCTCCACATGGTTGGCCCATGACATCTCTGACATTTCTAGTTTTCCTAATTAGCCTAGAAAAGTCTTTCCTGTTCAATAATTTGGATCTTTCATTGCCACCTTTATCTTCTTTCCTTTTTCTGTACTTCCTATCTTAAAATTTATACTGATTTGCATTTCTGCTTCATGTCCTTGCTTTACTTTGCTATTCTAGGGCTAATTGCTACCTTCATGTCAATGCTGGACTAAAAATGTCTGTTTGGCCAGAATTTTTTCTGATCTTTTTCTTATGAATCCATAGGGTTTAGGCCTTTGTAAACTCCCCTTAAAGCTTTTCATATACATATACATATACATATACATATACATATACATATACATATACATATACATATACATATACATACATATATTCATACTATACATACATGTGTGTGTGTGTGTGTATGTATATTCTGTATACACATTTTTCCTGTGCTCAGGGAAGTTCATGCTTTCCCTCAGCTTTGGGAAATTGTTTTCTAAAGTCACAGTGTTTTTATTAGGTGTCATTAAAAAGGTTCCAGGGAACAGAACCACTGGGATGCACCCGGGCAGGCCCTTGGATGTATCTTCCAAAAGCTTTTGCACTTTGCAGAGGTGGATGTAGCTGGATGAGGTTGATCAGAAGCAGGAAAGTTGTCCATCCAAGGCAATCAAGCCTACAAATCCTCATGTTTTTTTCTTACCTCACCTTCCTCAAAATCACCCCCATGTCTGCAGTAAGGCTCAAGTCTGTGGTGCTCTTTCAGGGTGTTCTGTAAGTCTCAGGACAGTTCTGCTGATATAACATCTGATGTTGACTGAACACAGCCATTTCATGAGATTCATTTGGAAATCAGATTTGTGTGACCAAGAACTCCACTAGATGAAAAACCATTACAAGGAAAGGAGACACTAGGCAACTTGGGGGAAAAGAGCTTTTCAACATTAGCAACATGTGGAAGACAAGATAGATTTTGTTACTCTGAGTAACAAAGATTGTACCTGCTTGAAGGTTGCCTGACTCAATTTGTTGAATGATTCAGAATGACCTTAGATGTTGATAATTCTGTCTCCTAAGAGATTTCCTAGGAATTCAAGCTTTTTACAGCTAATATGACTTTACCCAAGCTGTGTGTATCTGAGGACTATTCAATAATGACAGTCAGTTTGGTTTGTTTGCAATTTCACTGTGTCTGTTCAGCGTGTAAGAATGTCAGAAGATGCTTTATCAGGGTTCAAGCTGAAAGAGTATGAGAAACCTTTGGCAAAGTGAGATGAAATTGTAGGTGAAATAACTATCATAAAGCAAGCTGTGGCTGATAGACACAGTTTTAGAGTCATTACAGAGAAAGTTCAGCACATTGAAAGAATAAAACCTAGTCAGCTCAGCCCTAGTCATTGAGTCTGAAATTGATGGTTTGAATCATGGTTAATTTATTCAAACTGGCTTTCCATCTTGATGTGATAGACAGGTATGGAATGCCTATCCCCATTCGACATTTTAAATAGTTCTCACAATAATGCGTCAAATTGAGTTCCATCACTGGTTATAAGGCAGAACATTGACCTGTGACATTTTAAATTAAATGACGGGAGCACAAACGTGCTCATTCCCGGGTGATCAAGCTTTTCACACAGGTGGATCATTTTTGTTCCAGCAGCCATTCTGTTCCAGCCACAGCACCCGACTTGTGTCAATCACGATTCAAAGCAAAGGGAGCAATTCCTCTCACAACACGTAATTATGCTGCTGATCTCTTTACCTTAGGATGCTGTGGACAGTAAGAGATTACTTGTGTTTAAAAGATGACTGCAGGAATTTGTGGAGGAGTGAGCTACTGCTGGCTATTGAGCAAAACACGCTCAACTTCTGCAGGATGTTTGTGTGATAGCAAGAGCTGGAGCCTGGCAGAGTTCTCAGGGGAAATATCACTATATCCTTGCCATGTTTTTGCACTTTCCATGTATGAGGCATCTACTGCTGGCCATTGCCAGAAATAGGACAGTGTTATAATGGATTTTTTGTCCATCTGAGTGCACCCATCCTTATATTTTTAATCAAACCCAGTGGAAATGCCTGACCATGATTAAAATGGGCATGGGAATGGTCTGTGGGTACCTAAAAGTTCAGCATGGCAGCTTTTCAATGGAGAGTGTGTCACAGGAGCTGATGTATAGCTGGGTGCAGCACAGCATGAACAACAAAACAAACGTCCTCCTTGGGCTCGGATTTCGTAGCTGAGCTTGCACTCTCCTTGCAGACACGATCTTAATGGTGAATGAACTTCAGGGTAGACTGCATTTGATGCAAGATAGCAGTCATTATTCAAGCTGACATTGACAAAATGACAGAGTGGTAAAGTAATGGCACATTCTTTGATACCGCTCTCAGGGTCAGGGTGCTCACTGCTGCAGGATGGCTTATCGATCTGGATTGCCATTTTTAGAGACCAGACAAGATGTCAGAAGGAAGTTGCAACTGGTAAATAACAAGAATTAAAGGATCATGCATTGATTTGTGGTCTTCACAAAGCGTGGACATGCAGATTTCTCCTGGTCTCTGAACGTGATCTGAAACTTGTGTACCTCCCACATGATGATTCCATGGATAGGAGGTGCTTTGACAGCCAGCAACTTTCTAATGTCTGCTCTCATAATTTTATTCCTGTGATCTTCCAAGAATGCTACATACAGGGATGGATTTCATTTTGGGGTCTGTAGTGACACAAAAGGGCAGCTCTGATTTCATAGCTACACACATTCCTCAGGAGAATGAAGGTTTATGCAAAGTCTTGGTGCACAAGGAGGATGCCAAGCCAAATGTATTTTTAGCTGTTCAGCCAGCTGGGTTTCTTGTGTCTATGAATTCACTGCTTTTCCACCACAACGATGAACAGAGACATCAGTCTTGTAAAAGTTCTCAGTAAAATATCTGTAAAAACTGGTGAACCTGAAGGTTCTGTGAAGCTCCTAAACTTCCTTTGGAGCCCATCCAGCAATGGCAGAAACACTATGGTTTTACAGTTATTCCCTCTGAGGAAATGGAGGAGATGATGTATCCAAGGAATTGTACTTCAGTGAACTTTTAATGTTTTATGCACAGTCTGTTTTCCCAAGCATCAGCTAGAGAGGACCAGCACTATCCATGGAGCCAGCCAGGAATGAGCTTGAGGCATCCATTTAGACATTACAGATGCAAGACCCAACAGGAACAGGCTGAGAAACTTTGCTAAATGTGTGCTGCAGAGTCTAAAACCTTCTAGTCAACACCTTCACGAGTACACACCAAGCTGCAAGCTCTATTTAAGCCCAACTCCATAAACATCCTGGCACTCTGTGTCCTTTTCAACAGTTCATTGATTAAAGACAGATGACATTTGGTTTTGATCATTATTTATTTTTCACAGTTTGAGGGAGTCAACAACAAGGCATAAAGACCCATCTTTTTTTAGCAAACATAACAGAGGCATAGAGGGAAATACATGGCTGAATGAAATTCTTTGTTGAGCTTTTTGTTTTAAGGTATTCCTATGGGGTTGGAAATATAGTCTGGAGAAGCAGTAAATTATTTCAACTGAGGTGCTGGCTTCAAAATTGGGATTGTTTGGATATCAAAAGTCTGAGACTAAATTACAACACCAGAGAGATTTCACCCAGGTGTTTTCCAGAGGTCTGGAGGAGAGATTGACCTAGGCTTGCCAGACACAGATGTGGTCAGTGTGACCACATTACTTCCAGGACATCAACAGTGTCTACGTAAAAATTACCACTTTGGTCAAAATGTGTCCTACTGATGGAATTTTTCCAAAATGCAGTGGTGATGCACTGCAAGCAGCTGCAGGGGAATGTGCCAGGTTGAATCAAACTGTGTGTTCACAAGGTGAGCTGGGATCAGAACTCACTCTGACACAACCACCAGCAAGGCCAGGAGGGGACCAAGATTTGCTGGACCAGAAAATGAAGCTTCAGGGTAGCCATGAGGTTCCCAGATGTGACAAAGTCACTCAAAAGAAACCATGAAGCAGAGCAAGGAGAGCTGACTTTCTGCCTTCATGGGTAAAGCTGAAACAGCAGCAGAGCTATCAACTTTCAGGTCTCACCCAGGCTGGGTGTTCTGCACAGCCCTTGGCTGGGCAACCTTTAAGAAAATTGATTTTTCAAGTGTGACATAAACAAAGCTCAAAGAAAACTGTCCTGAATATTCCATCTGGTGCCTTTCTTGGTGCCTTCCCATCCTATCAGGCAGCACTGGTATAAATAAAGGTTCTGCATGGAGAAAGTAAATCCAACCTGAGCAGGAAGAAAACTGTTTACCCTTGATTTTGCAGACTTTGCAGGCCCATCTGAAGAGTTCAAGCAGGGGTTTGTACAGGTCTGGAGTGCTGACCCCAGCTAACTTTGCTTTATTCTATCAGCTTTGGCAGAAGCAGAGTGAGGCACTCACTCCTGGTCAAACATCGGCGCAGCAGAAAAGCGGGACAGACGCTGCCTGTTCTTGCCAGGAGAGCCAGGTGGCAGAAAGCTTCTCACATGTCAGCAGGCACCAGGAAAAGTTTGGGAAATGTTAATAGACAGCTGAGGTCCTGGTGGAGATCTCAGGCTGCAGCTTCCAGAAGGTCACTGCACCTTCAAGCACAGCTGCTGAGGAGCCAGGGGTGTGTGAACTGGGTGGGATACAGGGATACAAGGATGCAGGGATACAGGGCTGAGCAGAGGTATGGGTCAACACAGGGAAGACAACCACGAGCTAGCTAGGAGCTGAGGCAGATGGCAAAGACAGAAATATGAGTCGTTGTACCCATAATAATCAGCTTTGTATTTTTTCAAATCGCAAACAAGTGTTTAAAGAGGAACTCTTCCCTGGGTTGCTCTGGTGGTCTGGAATACACTCCAGGAATTGCTTCCAGTCAGCCGTCTGTTTCTACACTCAGCTTGCAGAGTAGTCAATGCCCCAGATCTTAGTGGAATTTAAATGGAAAAAGGGCAAAAAGGCTAATCCAGGGAGGGAGCCAGGAAGACATTTAGAAGCAGGAACATGGTAATGCAAAATCACTGTTCCCAACAACACTTTCAGTCTGCTCCCTAGGACCAAGTATTAAATGGGACAGAGGGCTGCTGTGATTTGGCTTCTGCTCTTCATATGTTGAATTTTATTTTCCTATTTAATTTTTTATTGTGTTTTTTTTCTTTTTCATTTGGGAAGTGACCCAAGAAACTGTGTTTCCCACATAGCCATTTCAAAGGAAATTTGATGCTGCAACAAGGACCCTGGGGGAAACACTTTGGGAAAACAGCACCAGCTCTGTCCTGCATTTCTTTTTTTTTTTTTCCTTAGGAAGAAAAGGGGGAAAAAAGGGGGGGAAAGGGAGAGGAGCCCTCAGTGTGGGGAGACATGAAACTGGGGGAGATTGGGTTTCAGAAAAGCAGGCGACGTGGCTGCTTCATCTTCCTTCTCGAGCCAAGGGCTCTCAGCCTTTGCTCAGCCACAGAAATATCTCACTCTTCAAAGCTAACATTCTTGTGATCCCTTTTTTCCATCCCTTTACTATCTTGTCCCCACCGGAAGGCTCCATAAAACCTCTCCTGATTTGACTCAGCCTGCCAGAAAGATTTCTGGACATTTGAAGATGGAGACATAATTCCTTCTTGCCTTCCCTAGGAGACAGGAACTTTGGTGGGGAAAAACTCCTGCTGCACACTGTGGTCAGGCATCCCTTGGCAGCCTCCTGGAGATCCAGAGATGGAGTTGTTTTTGTCAAGGCCTGGCACTTCGAGTTTAAGTTTCCTCATGCACTCCACACCTCTAAGTCTGCCCCCAGAGCAAATATCTCAGTGTTTTACAAGATCACAGACTGATTGCTCAACATAGCAGTAATGGGGACTGTGAGGACACTTCATTCAGTGTCCTGAAAAAAAGGATTACCCTTCTGAAACAGTCTCAGGTGCAAAATGATCTCTCCCAGTCGTGCTGAAGTTGGCTGGGATTGGAGAAAGGAGGAAAAAGCCTTTCCCCAGCAGGTGCATGTCCAGCTGTTTACCCTGCCTTTGACGACTAAACAAGGGCTTTGATCAAAGCTGCTTGGCATGAGAATCTGCCCCAGACTCTGAAATGCAGCTTTGCCTTGCCAGCTTGGACAGAGAAAATACTGGAGGCTGGGATGAGCCAGTGCACTTGGTGAGGGATGTTCTACTTCTCACGCTGGTCAGGTGAGCAGGGAGACAGACTCCAAGTGTCTGCACCTGAGAAGCTCCAGCCATGCTGGGCAGGCTGGGCTCAGATAGCCCTCAAGTCAGCAGCTCCACTATTTACAGTGCCAGGAGGGGCAGTGGAACTGACCTCTGAAGGCTGCAGGAGCACATTCTTGTCTCACACCTTGCAGGGAACTCTGACCCAGCAGGTCAAGCACGACCAGAGAAATGGTATTTCACCAGCCAGCTCACTGTCATTCTGCTTTGTGGATGGGAGCAGTTGTGCTGCCCCAGGTTGTACACAAATGCCCTGAAGAATCCAACAGTTGACAAAATAGTCATCTTTGTATTCTTGTCCCCCTATTCTTCACACCCGTGGTAACCCAAAGAGCACTGCTGACTGATGCTGTCAAACTGGTGGGATTTAGTCCATTCAGGCAATGAAAGCAAAAGCTCATTTGTACATCCTTATGTCCCTGGATGCATTCACGTCTCCCCTTCAGAGTGCTCCTTCCCCATGGCTGGCAGCTGTCTGGCAGAGCAGCATAAGGAATCATGTCCCAGCTCACCCTCTTGCACAGAGTGAACTGAGAAGTGCTGCAGCAAGAACATTTGCATGCCAGAAGACACTTGGAGCAGCACCCTTGAGCCCCAGGTGGTCACTGAGTGGGAAGGTGACCAGGTGCCTGGTCCCCAGCTGTCCCTCACTGTGCCATCATGGTGGTGGCACAATATCCAGATGACACAAGGGTGTCCAGATCCACCTTGCACACTGCATGTCACAGGGACATCACAATACCTGGGACACCGAGGCCTGAACCTGTGGAAAGGATGTGCTAATGGAGGTCTGAATGAGATGTAAAAATTAGTTCTTCCCCTTCAGCATCCCCCTTGTCCTCTCAGCCTCACTCCACACTGCTCTAAAGAGCCAGTGCAACCCCTTATAAGCTCCTCCAGGTCTATTCAGGCTCTGAAATTCCCCCAGGCTGGCAGTCTGCCCCTATTCACCACCACAAAGTGCTTAAAGGCCAAACCTGTTCTGCTGTGGCTGAGCAGTCTGTCCATTTAATAGAAAAGTAGAATACTTCAGGTTGGAAGGGACCTTTAAAGGTCATTTGTCCCAAGCCCCCTGCAGAGACATTCTCCAACTGGATCAGGTTTCTCAGAGCCCTGTCCAACCTGGCCTTGAATTTTTCCAGGGATAACACATCTACCAACCCTCTGGGCAACCAGTGCCACTGTTCTCCCACATTCATTGAAAATAATTTCTTTATTATATGTAGGCTGAATATCCCTTCTTTTTGTTTAAAACAGTTTTCCCTGCCTTACTGCTACAACAATTCCCACAGCATGGCACACTTTCCCGTGCAACGAGACTGCAGGGAATGTCTGCTGGGTAAAGAGGCCATGGCTAAATACCAGCTCTCCCTTCCATGGCCCATGGTGGTGCACAGAGGATGTGACAGTGTATTTCCTCATTTCCTTTGATCCCCTTGAGCTGAGCATCACACAGAGTGTGCAGCTGATTGGAGGTGGCAGAGCAGGGGCTGCAGGCACCATGTCTGTGGCCACAGAGACATGGGATGTGTGAGGCTGTCCTGGGTCTGCACATGGTGAAATCCAAGGTGAAATCCATTGTTTGTGCTGGGATTCAGCTCAGCCATTCCAAGCAGTGCAGCCTGACCAACTCCATTTACCTCCCCTCCCACCATCCAGAGAATAGACCCTGGCTCTGCTCCAGAGCAAGGGACACATTTCAGAGCAGGACAAGATTGTCAGTGTCCACTGCACTCTCTTGCCCTTGCTGAAGGATTCTAGATAAGATCAGCACTTATTTTTCCACTTTTTCATTCCCTCCCGGTATGGATTCACTCATTGCGGATGGACAGAGATCCATGATATTCATTTCATGCATGGCTCCAAACAGCTGTGGCTCAGAGGCAACTTTCAAATGCTCTCAGCCTAGCTGCATCTGAGTGTCCTGGAGGCCTGATTTGTTTTCTAATCTATCTACCTGGATGTTTCAAACATATTGCCCCTCAGCTTTTCCATTTCAGTTTATCTCCATATCTTATTGCATATTCCCAAATGATGTTGAATAACACATCTGTGATACTACTTTTTAAGTAACCTTAATTGTCTGATTTTGATTTGTGTTTAAATTGCACTTTCTCCTGCAACCTGAGAGGCATCAGAATTATACACAGAGGGTTTCATTGGGAAGTATTTTTGCCTACTCATTTGGTGAGCCCTCCTGTTGGAGGGCACGTGCAAGCGGGGGCAGAGCTAAAGCTTCTGGGGAAAGATCAACTTCTGAATTTTCTGAGGCTTATGAGATTAAAACCTCACATTTAACGTCTCATTGAAAGAGAGCTGTCAGATTCTATTTCACATAAGACGTTGTTTTAGTGAAAAGTGCTTTTTACAAAACATATGGCCAAGGTAATTGTTTGGGGCTTGGGGGGTGGGAGTGGGGAGAGGGAGTTATTCCAGGGAAAGCATATCTTTTCAGCAGCTCTGACCTGAAGAATCAGAGCCCTCAGTCAATGCATGAAAATGAAGCTGGGTTCACAGTGCAGCGACGCTCACTTTCCCGTTTCCTTTGCCAGGAGGGAGAGAGGCAAAGGGAAGCAGGCTGCTCAGAGCAGAGGGCCATGAAGTGCCTCAGCACAAGTGTCAGACACCTTCCATGGCTCCAGATCCACCTCAAGCAGAGCTGAAAGACCTCAACCCAACTGGCACTGGCCTGACTGCACATGGGTGCATTTAATGAGCAACACACTTTGTTCATTACATGCCTTCACTTTAAATCATAAAAGATTTCATGAAGGCTTTTCCTTTCCAAACATATGTAGATTAGGCGCTCCCCTTTAAGGTGGCTTTTGTGTGTACAGCAGAGAGAAATGTTCAGCCAGGCTGAAGCTCAGGGCTGACATCAGTGGGAGCTTTCGTTAATTGAATTACTGTTTTGTGGCAGAATGTTTTAAAAATAAGCGGAAATGTCCCACATACTTTTTTGGCTGAGAGATCAAATGTATCCAAAGGAATTCAATAATATTCCTACATCTGTGAGTCCCATCTGTCCCTGGAGGAAAAAAAAAAAAGTCAAATTCAGCCTCCACCATTGTTTGTGTTCTTTATATTCCCTTATCGTCTTTTTGGCTTGTGGGCAGCAGGGGGGAACTAGCAGAGTTCCTCAGGCCTCAAATGGAAACATATAGAGTCATATGCATATCACAAGAGCAGGAAGGACAGTATCAGAAGAAAAGACTCTCCTCTATTCATCTGAATAAGAGCCATGATTTGCTTTGAAGGCATTCACCTCCCCCATTGCTTGCTTTTCTTGTGAATACTTATTGTGGCAGAATCCAGGCTGAAAAGGTGCAGGTAAAAAAAGGAAAGCACGAGGTGAGATGCTTTGAACCAGCATTCGCATGCAGAGCCACATGTGGATATGAATTTTCAGGCTAGTGTATCTCTAGATACGTATTGGCAGGCAAATCCCAAAGCAAGTACTTGCACTTATATGAACTGATGAGGATTTATCTAAGAATTTGCTGGCAAAAGAACACTCATGTGAGCACTTATTCAGAGATACACTAGCAGGGAAATACTTGTTCACAGGCTTGTCCACAAATGCCTTAGCTGGAAACTCGTATGTAAATACAGGTGCTACCATCTCTCTATGTATGCCCAGGGAGGGAAGGTGTGTTCATGTACAGGTGAGCAAGGCAAGCAACAAGCAAATGAAAACACAAATATGAAGGGAGACAAAAATGGCATTTGGCACTCATGCAAATGGAGTTGGGTCCTCGTTCAAAGTCTGAGTGCACAACCTGGGATACTGGTGAGACCACACATGCAAATTAATTTGGACAGGGCTTTCCTACGACAGAGGCTCATGCATGTTGGCAATGTGGTCAAATGCAAATGCATATCCATTTTCTTGGCCAATGCTCAAGCAATTGGATATTAACTGGTGGCTTTATGGTGCCACAGAAAAACAGGAACTTGCCAGTCAGCTCTTGGCTGGCTGCTAGGACTTTCAGGAGTCCCCTGTGAGAGGAGGAGGAGGAACAAAGCCATCTCACACCCAAAGAGAAACACCCTTAGCTCAGACCTACACTAAACTCAGAGAAAGAATCCAGGTGGAACCGCTTTGCCAATTCCCAATCTTGGGATGTCAAAGTGAAAAACAAGAATGGCATTAAATCCCTCTGCATATATTTGACCTTCTTAATCAGAAAAATTGTATTGGACACTCCAGCTTATTTTTTAAACATTCTGCCACTAAACAGCTTAATCTCCCTTTGACATCAGCTCTTAGATTCAGCATCAGGCCAGGGTTTATTTAAACTGCCTTAAATGGACATTGCTAGGCTGGAAAGAAAAATAATTCTATGAAACAACTGATACTTTAAAAGCAGAGAACTTCTCACCCCATGCCCCTATAACAGACTCTCCTGCATGGCTGTCTTGTAGTATGGGATTTATCAAGGAAACAGGGAGGTGAATCCCCTCTACCAGAAGGCTCCACTGCAGACAAACCACACCAGCCAGTGCCAGGCTTTCCACTGAACATCGAGGGCTTCAGGCAGCTGCAAGTCACTGGTCACAGCTTCTTGCTGATTTAAAGCCATCAGGTCCTATGTACCTGTGCAGGAAAGTGAGCTGTACTCTCTGCCAGCACTGCCACCTCTCCACGAGCATCCAGTCCTGCTGGAGTGCTGTGCATGGGAAAGCTGCTTGTGGTGGGATTGGCTGGAAGAGGGAGAGGGCAGGAATAGGGGCTGCCTGGACCTGGCTTTGGAATAACCCTGCTCCTCACATGGTGTGTCCATCTATCTCCCTCCTCCATGAAGCTCTGCTTCCCTCTCTTTCCATCCCATGCATTCACACCCTAAGGCAGCACACACCTCACCTTTCTGCCGTGCCTGCAGGACTGCAGGCTGCACACACCTTTCCTATCAGACCTGCACCCCCTCACACCCCCATGTGGAAACCGCCTGCCAGGCTCCCCCAATGCGACCCTGGAGAGCTATAAAAAGGTAAATGTGTTTTTCAGGAACACAAGCAGCCCAGCTGAGCAGAACTTCAAGGGGGCCACTTCTCACTCCTTTTCATTTCCACCCCAAGAGTGCCTGAATGGTGTCCGGTGGGAATGAGCTCGCCAAGAAAAATGCAGCTGAGCTGCTGTCATAAGGGCTGTGTTCTTCACGCTGTAAAACTGCAGTGGAGGAGCTGTGTGAGAAGCTAAGACCCTCACGCACAGGCCATAATGTTCTGTTCTGCTTTGAAGCAGATTTAGGGCTGGCTCAGGCTCCCTGGGGGCTGCAGGCTGCTGCTTATCCATGCAGCCTAGCAGCAGCAATAAGCAGCTGAACGTCCTCAAGCCTCTTCTTAACAGAGAGCAGAGAACAATCCTCATACACTAAAGTGGTGGCTGCAATCAAGGAGTCACATGATGGATTGTCAAAGAAAACCGCTCTTCTCTCTCTGACAAGTTTTGGACCCGAATACTACCCCCCCTCCAAGACCTGTTGTTCATTCTGGCTCCCCTGCCATGGCAAGAAATGCACTGCAGGACACCCTGGATGGGAAGCTGGTCACTCTGTGTCTACCCCACAACTTGTCTCCAGGCAGAGATCTTTTGGACAGCGTCCCACAGATTTTTGAAGAGACATGGATGCTGTCTAGATCCCTCCCTTGGGATTTGATAGCTTTACACGACATAAACCCCCTACCATTTTTCCTGAATATAGGGCAGTCCTCTCCTCTCCTCTCCTCTCCTCTCCTCTCCTCTCCTCTCCTCTCCTCTCCTCTCCTCTCCTCTCCTCTCCTCTCTCCTCTCCTCTCCTCTCTCCTCTCCTCTCCTCTCCTCTCCTCCTCTCCTCTCCTCTCCTCTCCTCTCCTCTCCTCTCCTCTCCTCTCCTCTCCTCTCCTCTCCTCTCCTCTCCTCTCCTCTCCTCTCCTCTCCTCTCCTCTCCTCTCCTCTCCTCTCCTCCTCCTCTCCTCTCCTCTCCTCTCCTCTCCTCTCCTCTCCTCTCCTCTCCTCTCCTCTCCTCTCCTCTCCTCTCCTCTCCTCTCCTCTCCTCTCCTCTCCTCTCCTCTCCTCTCCTCTCCTCTCCTCTCCTCTCCTCTCCTCTCCCTTTTCTCATGGATGTTCAGCTGTTGATGGACATGGGTCAATTTCTTTTCTCCAACATCCCAACCAGCAATGTTCATCACCAGTTGCCAGATGATTGGATTTACCCAGCAGCCCAGGGGATTCATGGCAGAGAGCAAGACTCTACTCTGGAAAGGCGATGCTTTATAAAAGCTGGTCACAGGGCAAGAAATCCCAGCATTGGGACACTGGGACACAGCTTATCTCTTTCTGACATTTCTTTCTGACCCTTTTATCTCTCCCAGTTTGTGGCTGAGCAGGGTATGCCTGGACCAGAGTAGATGTATAAACCCCCAGTTATCTGAAAACTCACTTGTGGGGAAAGGGGATTTTGGAAGAAATCTGGATGTTTGGGTTATTCACCTTGCTGCTTCACAGCTGCCTTGTACTAAGTGGTCACCACAGCACTCACTGATATCAAAGGACATCCAGGGGTCAGAAGCAAATCCTGCTTTGGCCATGAAAACCAGCCACATATTCCTACAGCCTGCCTGGGGGGCTGCAGGAACAAACAGCCACCAATGTGTGACTTTTTTGCACCAGATGCAGCTACCTGAAAGCTCAGTGTCTAATTTGCACTTGTCATTTGGGATATATCTTGTTTGTTGAACACCTTTTGATGCAGCTTCACCCTGTCTGTCGAACACCTTGTAGGAAGAAGTTATTTTCCTCATTCCCTGGAGGTATCTGTACCTCTTCACTGGATGTGAAAGGAGCAGACAGTAGTTTCAGTGTAAATCAGAACCATAGCATTAACACAGCCAAAAATTGGTGGGATGAGCCCTACCCTCTATATGAGATGGGAGGTCATCCCTATATCATGCTGCCTGCCCTTTTTCACATAAAAAGAAGATTTTGATGGCTCTGGTACACTCAGATCTCAGGTGTCATTAGGTGCCTGGGAGTGACAGAGGAAGAGGAGACAAAAATGAGGTTTTCAATAATCTTTCTAGGACAGAAGGTTAAAAAAAAAAAAGTGGCTTATCTCAGAGTTCCCCACATCTGCTGGGATGTGACCTGCAGAAGTTCTTACTGCCACAGGAATTGCCCAATATGACTTGTACCCACCCCTCAACCACTGACGCTTGTTGCATGGTAATGACATAAAAAATCTGCTTTAACTATTGAAGATAAATGGTTAAAGCAGATTTTGCTGCCAGTCCAGAGGAGCTACCGTGCATGTTCTGTGTCCTTTGCAGGGGAAATCCTGGTGCTCAGCTCCACACAGAGATCAGGCATCTGCAGCACAGGTGCCCCTGCTCATGTTCATGACCTCCCAAATCAGGTCTGCTGGAGACCTCTTTGCTTTATTAATGAGAGCAGAGATTCCCTGAGAACAATTAAAAGAGTTGCTGTAGGCACAAACAGTGCATGTGGTCCTGTGCAGAAACTAGGCAGACTAGTCAGAGCCCAAGGAACAGTTTTTCACTCAATTAAAGTAGTTTTAAATGAAATCATAGCTCCTCAAATATACCTACTATAGTTCATCTCTCAAATGCATGCATTAGATTCATTCAGATGGGCTGTCTAGGCTGATAACAGACTTGGGGAATGACCTCAGGTTGAACTGCAGGGAAAAGAAATTGTTTCCTCATCAATATCTCTGCAAAATAAATGTCAAGTGGAAAAACAGTTTCTGTGTAATCAATCTTGGTTCACAGACATTGTGCTCTGACAATTCCTCTCATGGAAAGGAATATATTTCCCATAGATCTGTAGTGTTTCATACATTACAGCTTTCATAATATCAAAAGCCAGTGCTTGGGTTACATTGAGCTTTTCTTTCTAACCCTTTGGTTTCACATGACCATAATTCTCTGTAAAATTTCTCTGTTCAGACTAAAACTTTCACACTTTGTATAGGGCAAGAAATGATGATTTTTCTTTCACTGAAGAAAATCCTTTTAGCTATCTTTGATTTATTAGAATGTGTGTAGAGGAGAATTACACTTTTATGGCTTTTAAAAATGTATTTTTCTTCTTGGCAACTAGCAAAGCTAGGAAAGGCCTTTTCCTAACCTATTTGGCATTTTCCTTCCCAAGAAGCTAAGCTTCTGTAGGGAGTGGACTGGGGAAATTGTGTGCAGGAAAAACAGCATTGAAGAATCACCTCTAAGCATGTTTAGTTAAGATACTGGGATTTTGGGGGTAAGGGAAAAAAGACCAGTTTAGACCTATTTCTTGGAAGAAAACATTGTGTACAGAACGTGCTGCTGAGCCTGGGGCTGGTTTAAGTTGGTCACTGTGTTAAGGATAGGAACATAAGTTTGAGTGACAATCAAATCTCCCTCAAATGCAGAATGATGGTGCATTTCTCTTTGCAATCTTACCAGGTGGTGTAATTTGGATTCTGAAGACATTCATTTTTGCTGGTTTTTCTCCTAAAAAAATTTCAATTCTGAAAGTCAAATGGTAAGGCAGAATCTCATTTTTTGCAAAAGAAGCACTTTCTCAACTTTGCCTTTATGCAGAAACGTGTGAAAGCATGGCTTAGCAAGACTCCCAAATGTCACTAGATTCAGATTCTGAGACTGGCTCCCATCTTCTCTGCCAGCTGCTCATGGTAGAGGCAAGTGGTTGCTAAATCACTGGTCAAGTAACCCCTGAGGAAGAGTCCTTCTGTGCTCCAGCCACATGTCCTGGATTTACCTGCCCTGGCCATAGCATCATAGATTGCTTGGGTTGGAAGTGACCTTACAGATCCTCCCATTCCAACCTTCCTGTCATGGGCAGGATCTAGACCAGGTTGTTCCAAGCTCAATCCAGCCTGGCCCTGGGCAGGGATGGGGCAGCCACAGCTTCTTTGGGCTACCTGTGCCACCACCTCATCACCCTCACAGGGAAGAATTTGTTCCTAATATCTAGTCTAAATCTCCCATCTTTTAGTTTAATGCCATCCCCTTGTCCTATCACTCCACAACCTTTCAAAAACTCCTCCTCAGGCATTTGCACCTCCATGAACCTGCCAATTTCCAGAATACAAAAAACTGCATGGTGCTTTCCTCTACTCTAATTTTCTCTTACTAAGAGAGGCTAAGAAAACATCATGCAAAATTCCTGTGTTAATGTGACAATAGGATTATATATCCCTTCAGTGAAGGATGGCAGGAAGTGGAGAGGTCGATCCCATCTCAGCCACATTAATTTGCAGCCCCTATTTGTTGTGCTGTCTGCCTCTAGTCGTGGAGACTAGAGTTAATTCCAGCACAATTTCAGCAGAGCTCAAGGAATCTTAGCTTGATTCAAAGCAAATTTGAATCAAAGCTTGATTCAAAGCAAATCAAACCAAATTTCCCACCACCACTGGAATTTTTAAAGCACAGGGGAATCTGGGCTCAGCTCTTGCTTTGCTTTCTGACCTGTGCAATAGTGCTTGTTCTGTTGATCTCACCTTCTCAACCAATTTCTTATATTTGTCCAACATATCCCTTGCAACCATTCAGAGACTGGATACATCCTACTACCTCAGAGCATTTTCCTCTGAGATATCTGCTTTCTATGCAAGAAAATTCTAGCTGGCATTTGCAACTCATTGTAACTGGATCCAGGCATTGCCCTATTCAACACAGTTGGCTACCCCACAGAGATTTCCTTCACGTCATGATATTTGTCTTCGGAAATCTTAGTTGTAGACCTGTTGTCACTGCCTACTGCTGTTTGAATTTAAATTAAAGCAGACAAGGATTGTCAGATCTCAGGCTGTTTTCTGCAACATTCTCCTGCAAAATCCTTTGCTACTTAGTAAAAATAAAATTTCAAACAGCGTGCTAACACTAATATCTCCAAGTATTTGGGGGAAAAAAATCTGCCATCTGTCTGTTCTCAACAATTTTGTCTGTCTTCAATAGTTGGGCTGGAAAAATCTATTAAAACGATTAAGTGCACACACTGCTCAGGGGCTGTGGGTTGGATCCCTCCAGACCTGAGATCCTGTGTCACACTGATTTAAACTGGAGGGCAGCGAGGCATTGTATGGCCTTTGGTAGACAATTTGGAGGAAGACATAACACTGTAGGTAAACCACACAGTTTTCCTATTGATGCTTAAATCATTAAGACCTTCCTAAGATGTGCTGTGAAGACTGAGAACTATTGGTGTTTTCATACCTGTAGAAATAACCCTGAAGAAAACCAAAGGCCCATTGACCAGGCTTTGGGTCTTACTGAGATGGTACTTTCTGTACCTTCTTTTGGCAGGAAGCTGCATGTCCTAATGCCTTGGTCCTTCAGCCCATGCAGCATCTGACCCTGAGTCTGTGGGGTGATTCACAGGGTTAGTGGTGGACTGACCTGGGGCCATACATTGTACATTTATGAGACTGGATTTTAGGAAATCTTGGCTCTACAGCCAGGTAGGAACATATTTAAGACACTGTGTATTAAAAGTATATTTACAATACAATAAGCCAGGCTGTATATTTCAAAGATCAATGGGAAGGGGCCACTTTTGGTGATGTTTGAAGTCTATCTCCTGGGCTGTCACATTTATTCAAAGAATGCCTGCTACACATTTAGATCAACCCCCATCCCAAATGGAGGGGAACACAGCTCTCTCCCATATGGGGCTAATCTCCGGGAAGGCAGTGTGAGCACATGGTACCAATTCCTGCACACTTTGGTCCCTTAACTCAGTCCTGAAGGCAGGGAGCTGAGATGGGGGCAGGGGTGAAAGCCTGGTGTCACCCATTTATCACACAGGAGAGGGGTTCCTGCTGCTCACAGGTGATGAGTTTTGCTGCCAGAACAGGAGAGAAATACCAAAGGATTGATTCCAGGGAGTGAAGGACAGGAATGGCTCCTGATGGAATTGCAGAAATTGCAGCTCCCTTACATTTTGTGGGACAAGAGTGAAAAGACAAATAGAACCCAGAATGAGCTCCACCTCTTTGCATAGCTCTTTTGTTTTGTTATTTAATAATTTTTTATTTTTTTTTTTTTGCAGCTGAGTCTTGCAATCCCAACCTTGTGGACATATACATCTATATCTATATCTATATCTATATCTATATCTATATCTATATCTATATCTATATCTATATCTATATCTATATATCTATATCACCTATATCTATCTATCTATCTATCTATCTATCTATCTATCTATCTATCTATCTATCTATCTATCTATCTATCTATCTATATCTATATCATGTTGCACACTAGCAACACTGTGGAGGGAGAAGTCTGATTTGAGAGCAGCAGATCTGCCTGACCCACCAGAGCTGCCCTTGAGCCCAAAAGGGCCAGAATGAGCACAGGAGACAATCACAGTTCTGCCCTGCACACACAGGCTGCAGGTGTGAGAAGCTAACTGCTGGTGCTGGAGAATGGTAAAGACACTCCTGGCAGGAGGGAAAATGATGGGTAAAGAAATGGCCCTTCCATGGCAGGAGAGACCCTGCAATGAGGATTGCACTGGAAGACCTGGATGAGGACAGAAACATTTCAGGGAGAATTAAAATCCGAGCTTTTAAACACCATGTTATTTCCTGGAAGTTTCCCAAAGCTGTTACTATATTCTTTTTCTCTGCTACATTAATAAAGTAAATCCTGGTTTAGCCAGTCTTGACATTTTTTGGGTTTTTTTTTTTTTAATCTCATTTTCTTTTATGTGGAAGAAAAAAGTAAAGAGAGGGAAAGAGTAATAATACAAGAGGGATAGATCAAGAGCTAATGTTAATGCACCCAAGCTTGAAAAAACAACATTTTCAAGGGAACATCAAAACTAGGGGAATGAGAGGGATCTCTTGCTTAAAATTTTGAAACAATAAATAGTGATATATTTTTTTCCAAACTTTGTTGGTTTTTTATTCTCCTAGTTGCATTAGAGAAAAATGGTTTCTAGGACAAGCCATGATGGGATGAGAGTCAGAGCTGTGAGGTGTAGCAGAATTGCTTACCCTCCTTGAGATTACTACATGAGATATTGTCTAAGCCAATTGCATGAATATCCTGTTTTGGTTGCATTCATCTTGCTCCTCACAGGCTGAGCCATGCCCTCTGATGCACCATGCAGAAATGTCTGTGCCTCCAGGCAAGAGACAAGGATCTGTTGAGAAAATCATCCCAATCCCTCTTCTGCTACAACAGGGGCCTTTGCCTCATGAATGCACATTTTTGGTGAAGGGATTTCTATTTTTTCGGAGCCATTCAAGAAGGAAATGAGTTATTCCCTAACAGTGCTAGGTAGTCTGACTGCCTGTTACACATTAAAAGAGAATTGGTTTTCTCAGAGCTTGTGTCTCCTACACAGCAAGAGCAGAGAGAATAACTGAGTAGACATCCCATCCCATTGCATGATTTGGCTGTGCACTTGGGAGAAATGCCACACCCCAAATCTGAGTAACATTCACACCAGTAATTTTCAGATGTGTGGCAGGAGCAGAGACTCCTGTCCTGTGTTAATGGCAGATGAGCTGTCTCAAGGATGTGAACTCATTCTGGGCACCACTGTGAGTACAAATGAGGGATGCTCAGCTCCATGACCTTGTCCCTGCACAGCTCTGAAGGATCAGAGGGATTTGGGGAAGTCTTGTTTCACAGGGCTTTCCATCCTTCCCAGAACTCACCAGCTTCCAGGAACCATGAGCCTTGAGCACAGCCTGCCTTCATCCCACTCCCTTGTTCCTGTCCCAGCAATTGCTGTCAGGCCTCAAACTCTTCAAGCATCTTTGTCAAACTTTAATTATGTGACTACAATCTGTCCAAGAATTTTGTGACATTAATAAGAATGTTCCTAATTAGCATTTATTGTTTTTATTATTGAAATCCCAAATTACACAACCAATTGATTTTTCCCTGTTGCCCTCATTAAGTTGGAGTGAAATGCATTTTAAAATAGATTGGCATTTAATTCCTTTAGAAAGTGCTGATTAGATCAAGGGTCTGTTTCACTGCATTTGGTTGCATGAAGTCGCTTTAGGTTTTAATTTCTCCTTGTTAGTATGAAGCTGAGTCACTCACTGAGTTCCTCTTCCCCCCTGCCACACAGGCACCTACTGGAAAAATCTCCCACCATGGCTTAGATCAGGACTTTGGAATAAATGAAAGCAAAACAAATGTCTCCAGACAGCGGATTCGACGTGAGATGAAATGCAAAGCTCAGCCGGGTGTTGAAACTGTTCAGCTTGCTTCATGAGCTGGCAGGATGGGGAAATAAACTTGAAATTATTAAGGGGTGTTTGGCTAAATATACAGACTATGATATTTTCCTGTCTTCTTAAGACAGCCTGCTGTGCCTGCTGCCTGTTCCCTGTCTCTCCTCCCCACCTGCCTCTTGTCAGCCAAGGCAGGGATGGAGATGAGACCCACAACACACTTGAGGTGCAAGTTTCTTGCACAGCTTCACCAAATCTCAAGGGCCTCATGAAGGTTCCTTTCTATATAATTGCATAACAAAGAGTGTCCCTCTATCCCATGTGTTTAATAGGCTGAGAATATTTGCCTACATGAGGACCTCCACTGTTTCAAAAACACCACAGCCAGCTTTCCCTGAAGCCTGCTACATGCCATGAGGGCAACTTGTATGGTATTGGGGGTTTATCTTCTTGATCTCTTTGACCTTCTTGCTGCCCCTGAAAAATGGTCAGAGCAATATTCTTCTTCATTGTATTTCCTGTGTGACAGCCAGATACCTCAGCAGAGAGGGCAGGGTCCAGCAGACTGAACTCTACACAGCAGAGGATGAAGAGATGCTACAGTCTCCTCTCCTGGCCAGGACCTGGCCAGCAAGTCCTCCAGAGTCCTGGCTATAGAATAAGCAAAGAGTTTTCTTTCAGTTCAGGAAGGTGAGGGTACATGCTTCAGAAAAGTCTCTCCTCTTTCATCTTCCAGCATGTCTGCCCATATCAAATAAATGGCATAAGGAGAAGAGAAACAAACCAGACTTTATCCAGACAAGCAGGCTGAAGAGGGACAATTCCCTCCTGCCCAGGGGGGGGCTGGAGTTTCTGTCCCAAATGATGACTCACCCAGCCCTGCACTGGAAACTGGGGTGGCTGTGCTGGGGCAGCTGTGGGCACAAGAACTCTGCAGGGACAGGATCCTTCCCTCAGGAATGACTCTTCTCAAAGATCCTTTCGGAGTTATCTCCTCCTGCTCTGGGGTAATTCCCTTTTTTTCTCCTTATAAAACCCAATCTGAAACTTGCTGGATTGCCTTTTGGGGAATTACACTTGCTGGACCTGTGTCTGCAGCTGTGCCTGCTGTGTGGGGCTGTGCATGTGGGGCAGGTGGCCCAGGATGCTGCTCCCAGGCTGGTGCCACCACCCGCTCCTGGAAAAGTGGTGCTGAGAACAAAACTGGTGACAGAAATGCCTGGCCCTGGGGCTCCTCTCCTGCTGGTTTTGCATGGGAAGCGAGACAGAACACAGTGTTTATCTTTGCTTTTAGGCAATTTTTTTTCAAAATTATTATTTTTCCTAGGAAACGGAAGGTTAATTTCATATTTTGTATGGGATTTCTTTTCCCAAAAATGTGTGCAACACACATTTAGCATGAGTAACCATCTCCTTACAATTCTGCCAAATGCAAAAGAGATTGTCTCTCCACCATTTTTGCTTGTGTGGGAAGAAAACACAATTCCTCATCCCTTCATCAGTGTCACCCAGACAGCAGTGGAACCTGTGAATGAAAGCAGAGTTTATCCTGCACCCTCACCACTTTCTTCTTCCACTATGGCAACTCCCACAAGGCCAAAATGTTTTTCACAACCTTGTTTGCTAGATGAATTACCTTCTGCTAGATTTGTTAGCCAAACTCTGTGATAAAACTATCCTTGAAAATAGGTCATGAACCGTCAGTTCAGTAGCTAATCCTGCAGTTCCATCCCTGTCCCAAGCTGCATCTGGAAAGTCCTGGGGTGTACATTTACTGCTGGCCAAGACAGCTGTGAGTCCTTGAACACAGGTTTTTTTATGCCACAAATTGTCCACAATTTGGCTGGGGTTCTCTGTGCCACTGGGAACATGCTGCAGTAGTTGGTAGGATGGGGAATGCAAGGGTGGTGATGGTACCAGGAACAGATTCTAGCTGTCTGCCAAGGCATGGGAAAGGGCAGGCTTAGGATCTCACCAGGTAGAGAGGGAAACTGAGTCACAGAGCAATGGAGTATTTGTTCTGGAGTTGTGCCAGAGCTGGCAAGGAGTCCAAGTACCCCGAATGTCAAACCTTTGACCCAGACACCACCCCATGCTGCCCCTTTATTAAGCATCCTCTAAGATGTCTTTAAAAAGTCTCACAGAAAGGCTCTCTTGTTCTCCTGGGAGCTCTATATTAGCATCTGAAACACCCGTGCTAAATTTGAGGAGGGAGGGGGAGGCGAAAACGCATGAGTAGCTACTTTGATTAGGTAATAAAGTATCAATTTATTTTTTATAAATACAGAGAAAATTCAAACCAGCTGGAACTCGCAGTACCTCTTTGCACGCCACATTTCTAGCAAAATTTCCTGTGATTCCCTGGAATCCACCCTGCACATTATCCAGCCTGAGGGTGCATGGACAGTTTCTGTGCTGCCTCTCCGCTGGTCAGCCAGCCACATACTAAAAGAAGGAGCAGAGGGATTTCTACTACTGTTTACACTGAATTGTTTTCCTTCTTGAATGCTGAGGGGGTTTTTCACCAGGGCTGCAGAGCCCACAGCTACCTGGGGCTTTTGGGAGAGCTGGTGGTTTCTCTGCCAGCTCAGGGACCTGTGCTGCTGTCGGTGCCCTGAGCGAGGGACGCTGAAGGAGAAGAAGGATGGGGGAAGGCGTGCATGCTTGGAAACACTCCTGTGGGTGTGCAAGGATCTCCTGGGCCTCTGCTTCTCCCATCACGTTTGTGTCTGCCTGTCTACCTGAGCCTCTCTGAACTGACCTGTAGAGAGGAACTGAAAGCCTGGGGTTGTGAGGAAGAAAAGGCTGGGGAATAGTCAAGAGGCTGGGAAAGATCTGCAGCCATTGGACAGGAAAAAGAAACAGGTTTAAACAGCAGGAAGGGGATTTCAAGCAAGATACAAGTAAATCACAGTGACAAGAATTAAGTGTTTGCTGACTGTCTGGAGAGAAGGAGGCTTGCTATTTTGGGGAATCTTTGAGAATAACATGTCTGCCAGGAAGGACTGGAGAAAGACTAGTTTTGGGGAAGGAGATGACTGATGGCTCTCTGTGTCCTTTACAGCCCTCTCAGCTGTGACTTTATATCCCTTAAGCTACAGCAGGAACTGAGCTGTTGTAGCACTGGTGGGAAGAAAAACTGAGAGCAACCTGAATGCAATCCCTGCTGCACTCCTTCCCCAACACCCCAGGGCCTGAGCTGGATTAGGCAAAAACTTGTTCCTCAGAGTGATCTCTCAAACAGACCGCATTCCAGCCCCAAGAAATGGCATCTTCTGATAAAGCTTGTTTTGATTGTGACACACAGGAGTGACTCCAGGTGTAGGAATGTGTAGTCTCTGGCCTTTGTGTTGATAAAAGCAAAGGTGCAGTAGCACTGTGGGAAGATCCTGTTGGTGGAGAGGGTTCCCAGTGGAGTCTCTGAGCACTTAGGACTGATCCTACAGGGAAGGGGACAGATGTGGGGTCCTGGAGCAATGCCGCATTTCTCCAACCCAGCACATCGTGTTTGCAAGATCCCAGTTGAATCTCTCCCTCTTACACATGTTTTTTTCCTGACAGAGGAGCTATATTTTGCAACATGTTGAACTCCACAAACAAACTAGGATTCTATTTTAAACTTCAAATTGATGTACCCAACTGGCAAGGAAATTAGCATTAATTAATTAGGGTGAAGATGAAAGGCTTCGGTAAAGAGTGTTATGAGCAACAGCCTTTATTAAAGCTCCACAATGCATTCTCCACTTATCGAAGAATACAGCATTTAATGAATACTAGATCTGAGCAAACCACTGACTGGGGTTGACAGAATGGTACCGGTGCTTAACTAGCACCTCCCGTGGCTAGGAATCTCTGTGCTTGGGCTGCCAGGGGCGGTTTTGTGTCGCCTCTGCTGCGGCTCCATCCCGCTCCGCAGCCTCCCACGCCGCTCCAGCAGCACACAAACACCCGGCTCTGCTCGCTGATAAAGGAGCTAGCAAACAATCTGATAAGTAATAGCTTCGCTGACAAACAATTAATCACAACAACAAAAGCGTTTAAGGGGGGAGGCGAAAGGGAGGTCGTCAGCGAGCAGAAACTCCAGAGTTTAGCGCTGTGAGCTGTTAGTGAGTCGACACGGGGGATGCTCAGGGGTCTGTGCCTCTCCTCTCCGTCTCCCTCTACTCAAAATCTGTTTCCCAGAGTTTCAGCTCAGAGCGGTGACCTGTGTCTCTTCAGGCTCTGGCTCACGGCTGCTCTTCAGCACCCCAGAAGGGCACAGGGACACAAAGCTTAGTTAACAAAGTTTGGCCAGTTAATTAGAGGAGACGTCAATGCCCTGTAACCCTGCCCTCAGCTCATCGTGTGATGCCAGTAGATGGATAGCGTGTGTGTTACACTCAGGTTTTCCAGGACAGCACCTGAATTTAATGAGAATCGTGTACGTCCTGCCCTCTGGATCCAAAGGGATCACTTGGTCACTTAGCAATACCCTCCTCTGTCTCCTCTTCCTCCTCCAGCTCTTTAATTGCTCTTTTTACCCCCCGCTGCCCTTAGAGCAATCAACTCCCTCCGGTCCTCTGATACACATTATATATTTCTCGTTGTTTGGGTTTATGCTGTTAACTATTTGCTGTTTGAATTCCCTCTCGGCCCTCAAGTTTCCACCATAAATGTGATAAGTTACAACATCTGTTCTGCCAGGACCGGACTTTCACTCTCCAAAGATTGTTATTTTTCTTCAAAAAGCGCCAGAGTGCAGCAGCTCTCGGCTCTCGGTGCTTGGTGGGATCACAGAACCCCCTGCACGACCCCTCTGCGGCTGGGGAAGGACAGGAAGCGACACCCTTCGGGTGAAATTATCCGCACTTTGGTGTGAGGAGTGCACTTTCAAACTTTGCATCAACTTCGCAGTTAATCTGGGTGAGAAAAGGCTGCTTCAGTAAGAAAAAAGGCCTCCTGCAAGAGCTTTAGTTGCACTTTTTAACATTTTCATGTGAAAACTGTATTTTTTTGTTATTGTTTTGCAGACATCACTATAAAAAACATTGTGAACATCTGAAGGGAAATAGGAGGCTTTCTTTGAGCCAGAATAATCCTTTTCACATTTCAAATTCACCCAAAGTTTTACTTCCAGGGCAAAAATATTTTTCAGCTCTCTTGTTGAAGCCTGCTTTAAAAAAGCCAAGAAAAACATTGTTTGTGCGAGCCACTTCTGAGCCTACCTTCTCCCAAGTAATTATTTATTTGCTGGCAGGGATTTCGAGTGTTAACCATAGTGTGGCCTTGCTGGGTGAAGTGCACGAGGGCTTCCATATGCTGGGAATCACCTCAAGGAAGGAGGCAGGATGGAGTGAAAAACATTGCCTTGAAGAGCTCCCAGTGCTGTAGGAAAGATGAGGAGAGCAAACAAACATCTTCCTTGAGTTCACAAAGCTGGGTGGCAGAGGAGAGCAAACAAAGATCTTCCTTCAGTTCTCAGAGCTGACTGTCAGGAGGGAGTGCAGCCCTTTGCCTGCAAGCACAGAGCCACCTGTCTGATCCGAGGCTGGAAAAGAGCCCTTCCATCATTCCACAGGCTCCTGGTGGAGGAACGAGCCTGAAGAGCATGTCAGGGGTGATGGAGAGCTGTCCCAGTGGATGCTGGTGTCCTGCTGGGGTGGGCTCCCTGCTGGGTACAGCTCTGCTCCCGAGCGTGCAGAGCTGGCATTGCTGCCAATGTCCCCTGCATCTCCAATGCAGCACTCAGAGCCTGTCTCCAGGGAAATTCATGGCAGTGAAAGGCGTTTCACCTGCTGTTTGAAGTCCAGTATTTTCCCTTTCTGCCTGGAAAAGGGTGGGCAAGTTCTGTACCAGCTGCCTGCCTCTTTTAGCAGAGCTCAGTGTCAGCTGGGAGGATTGTCTGGGGCAGCTGCAGAGTGGCCTGGGCTCAGAATCTTGGCTTCCCACCACAGAGGCCATCCCAAAGAGCAGGCAAGTGGTTGTGAGAGAACCTGGGGGAAGTTCAGTGGTTTTAAGAGGTTTTCCGTTCCAGGAAGGAACAAAAGCCAGGGAGAATTAACTATCTTCTTGAAGGAAAACAGCAGGGGGAAAAGATGTGGGGATGACTCAAACAGTTCTGCTTTGGTTTCTTTTTTTTTTTTTTTGGGTTTTTTTTTTTTGTTTTTTGTTTCTTTGGGTTTTTGTTTTGTTTTTTTTTTTTTTTTTTTTTTTTGTTTTTTTCATTTTTCATTTGGTTTTACAATGTATTTCCCTTTTTGGAACAGGGAAAGAAGTCATCATGAAATACTGCGCTCAAGAAAGTCCCAAATGAAACACTTCAACCTTATCAAAGTACTCATCCTCTTTCCACCCCCCCCCACCCCTTTCTTTAGTTTTTTCTTTTTTTCCTTTTTTTTTTTCACCTTAAAATGAGTTTTGTCAGAGGGCAGCACTTCTAAGGGAAACACATTGCTTTGGATAAATTGATCTTTCCCTCTGGAATATTGTTTGAGCAGAAGGAGGTTGCACAGCCTGGGAGGAGGTCTGGCAGGTTGCTGGTGCCTGTGCTGCTGAAACAAGGCTCAGACACCCCCACAGTATCAAAATATTCTTCTAAATAGTCCGTCCCAGCACTTTAAAATTCTTCAGGATGTGCTTCCAACCATCACCAATGCAATGTGATAGTCTGAGTTTTTACCTTGGGTACCATCCTTGGGCTTGCAAAAAATCCACTCTAGGATTAAGAAATTTTTGATTAATTATTCCCCTGTGAAATAATCTTGGTGGATTTTGTACCATTTTTATTTTTTTATTTTTTTTTAATAATAGCACTTTACCATCCACATTATCCTGTGGCTAGAAGTTACACAGGTTAACTGCCATAAATGAGAAAAAAAATCCCTTTGCTTCTTTGGAACCTGCTTTCTTCTAGTTTGATGTACAGCTGTCTCAGAAAAGAAAGGAAAGCATCCATCCCCAGTCATCTTTCCCATGCTGTTTTAGACTTGCTGAACTCCTAATCTACCCATCCTTAATCATCACTCAGGCTTTACACAGACTGAAGAGTCCTAATCTGCTTGTTTGTGCAGCCCTGTTTCCTTTTCTAAAGGGCTAGCTGATCTTGCCCTCAATTACTCCTTGACTTGGAGGGGTCCCAATTAACCCTAGTCCCCATATATTTAATAAAAAAGAAAGAGAAAAAAAAGGAAAAAAAAAAAGAAAAAGAAAAGAAGAAGAAAAGAAAGCTGGAAGCTGCTCTATATTTCTATACCTCTGATCCTGCTGGTACTTTCCCCATCCTTCCTTATTTAGGAGAATGCATTTCTCCTGGACTGTCTTACACAATGCTGAAATTGTCTCCATTCTGAGTGGATGTAGGGACATTTTTCCTCACTGAATGAAACTTTTCCTCTTTTATGTCTAAAAATACACCTCGTGCTGATGGGGGTAGTTCTGATATTTTTATCAATTTTACCAAATGCCTTCAGTCTGAAAAGACGGTGAAAAATGTTTCTGAAGAGTGTTGGAACATCTTGGCTTTCCATTTTCGATATGAAACCTCTGCAGTTTTCTTCAAAATGGTATTTTGCTGGTGTTTAGAAGGGGGAGCAAATTATTTCCCATTTCCTTAGGAACAACATGCATCTCCTTGCTGCAGAGAAGCACCAGTGTGAGGGACCTGATATCCTGCAGTGCTGGAGGGCAATTGTGAGGCGGGAGGGAAGGATCTGTGGTCTGGGAATGAGGAAAGAGCCAATGTGATATAATTTGGCAGCTGGTTTCAACCTGGCCGAACTCTCTGCACTGAAGTTTTCTCTCTTTGAGGAGGAAAAAGCCGCCAGCCCATGTCAGACTAAAACCACTCAGATGCTGGAGGCATCCCGTACACCAGTTTACAGACAGGCTCCCGGTTGGGAATTAGGGCTCTTAGGAGCGCCCGGGATGCGATTAGCGGTTCTTTAAGGAGTGCCAAGCAAGCTGCCGGCTCTCCCCAAAAAAATCAGACGGTGGGGTGGCGGCAGTTCTGCTGAAGGCTGGTCCTTCCTTGGAGGATGCTGGCTCGGGCTCCGGCTCAGGCAGCGCAGCGAGGGGAGTGGGAAGAGGGGAGTGATTCTTGTTCCCAGCACTCCTGAGCCACTGCTTAAAATCATTTAACGCCGAATAAATTATGGTGTAATTTAGTTGCATAGCGTTTCATGCTCAATTAGTGCCACTTTAGAGGGAGGCAAGTTCTCCATGGAGGATGGAGCTCGGGAATTTCACTTTGCACTGGGGTGGGGGGGGATGTATCTCCTAAAGATAAACGGGTAACCACGGCAACAGCACAGCTCCGGGAGAAGCCGGGAAGAGACGAGCGGCTGGGAAGAGGGAAAGGTAGATAAGGGACAGGCTGGCAATAGGTCTTACTTAGGAAACAGACAGATCTGCGGGAGGAGTGGTGCTGCTGGCTGCTGCACTCAGAGAGTCTGTAGGAGCACAGCGGTTTGGGGAGGCTGCTCTGCCCTGGAGACCTGGGCACCTCCGGACAAAGCAGGGGCCAGAGGCTGGGACAGTGAGTGAGGGAAGGTGGAAAAAAAGCCAGGAAGTTCCTACAGCCCACATCCCACAGGATAAAACTGTTGGGAACACCTAAGTGGGCTGGTGGCCAAACCAGGGCTGCTGGAGGTGGGATCACAGCCGTGGAGGTGCAACAGCCAGCTGTGAATCCCCATCCATCACAATGCAAGGACACTGGTATGGACATCATTCTGGGATGTCCAGGACCCCTGGGGACCCCTTCTGCTCCTGCCCATCTCTCTCACCACTGGAACTCAAGCAGGTGAGATGAGAGCCATCCAGGGGTCCAGCCACAGGAGGAGGACACAGGAGCCTGGGGCTGGACACCGTGAGGAGGATGCACATCCTCCCTCTGAGACTGTGAAACCATATCCTGAGCTCCCAGGGCTACAGAGGGCACCCAGCAGCACTCCCTGAATGTCATCAATGCTGTGGGGTGTAACAGCAGTGCTGGGACTGTCCCAGCTTGTCACAGCTCTGACAAAACGACTCCTCAAGAGGACATTTCCCTTCAAATGGAAGGGAAGGCTTGCTGGGTATGTCTTGAGCAACCCTGTCTTCACCCTATGCCTAAGGATGCAATTCCTAGGCTAATACATCTGAGTGACAGAAAACATTTCCTAATGTTCAAATGCAATTCTTCTCCCCTGATTTCATTCCCTTCCTCCCAGTGAAACCACCAGGAGATCCTTAATACCCTCCCTCCTCCTCCCAAGTTCTTGCAACCAGACAAGTCCCCCTTCTACTCATGCCCTGGGCCTTTCCCCACAGACTTTTCATCACTTCTGCCCATTTCTGAAGTGCCTTTGCATTTCTGGCAGCTTTGTGGTGTCCAGGAGGTCACACAAGCACTGTTCCCAGGAGGGAGGTCTGGTCCAGAAAGGTCCTGCCTCCAGATGTCTCCTTGCACAAGACCTGTGTGTGAGCAGCAGCGTGTCCAGCTGGGTCCCTCATGGAGAGCCAGGGCAGGGTCAAGCCTACCCACACCCTGGGCATTACCTGTGCTGTTAACTTAAATAATAGCAGCAAAAACAACTTTCAGCTCCTCTCCTCCACCTTGGCTTGCTCCCCAGGTCCCCAGAGCCCACTGCTTCTCCCTCTGGCAGCATCTGAGCTCCTCCTGCAGCATTAAATCAAGGTGTATTTAGCATTAGGTAGAGCCAGCAGAAACCTCTCAGGAGGTGAATTCGGGGTGCCTGATCTCAGGTTGTCTCAATTTATGAGAAGAAGAGGCTGTGCTGTTGAAAAGGATGTGAGCTTTACAGCTGTGAGAAAAAAAAATTTACTAGCACACAGAAGAATAAAATTTTCCTTAAAGAGAGCACAGCATAAGTTTCCTCTTTTAATGGGCTCCTGCAGTTCTAGGAATAAAACAGGAACTGTCCTATCGAGATCTTAACCACAGGTATGGAAAATGCATGGGGAGCCACGGGCTGTGCTTTGATATGACAGACAGCTGTGTGGGATAAATGAAGATGCTGGTATAGCAAACATGACAAAAACAAGTACTGCACAATATCTAGAATAGACAAAGATGATGAATACAGGTCTGTAATTAAAAGTGTAAAGAGGACATGGCAGCAGTTGTGGAACTGAAAGGAATGAGATGCAACATGAGGTATTTAAACATCCTCTTCCAGCCAAGTAATTCTGGAAGAAAACCACAGGTCGTCTGTCCTGACCCCATTTGCAGCACAGCCCTCTTGTGTGAAGCAGGGACTTGCATCTGGTTTCTACTGAACAGCGTCCAGTATTTGACTGGAGCATCTTACAGAAAATCATCCCTTGCTTTTAGATTGAAGAAATTACCACGTCCCACAAGTTACCACATCCCTGGGATTTTGACTGAATGAGTGGTCATATTTTCTGCCCCAAATCTGGGCCTTATGACTTACTGGAATTTGTCTGACCTTAATTTCCAGCTGTTGGCTCTTTTGTTCCTTTCCCCATGTGATTGAAGAGCCTTTCACACCTTGTATTTTCTTCCTGGGAAGGTACTTACACATTGCAATCAGTTAAATCTCAATCTTCTTTTTGATGAGCTAAACAGATCAAGAATTTTCAGTCTCTCATTGCAAAGCTGATTTTCTTCCAGCTCCACAGGTTTGTTTTTTTTTTTTTTGTGGCTCTTTCCTGCACTGTCTCCCACTTGCTCAACTTTGATCATCTCATTTTCCTGCCCTCATCTCCCTCCCCAAGAGTTTTGCTCATAATTCCCTTGAAACGTGGAAAAATTAGTCTTTCTGAAGTATTGAATGAGTGTGTGTGTGTTTCCCTAGCCAGGACCGTACTCCAAAAGATGACATAAATGAAATAAAATGACAATTGCTGGTATTAAGCAATCACCAATTTCCAAAAGCAAGGATCTCACTGATCACTTCATGCTTGCTATTTATCCTGACATATCTATTACTGGCACAGCATTCCTTTGGACGGGTGCAGTGTGTCTGGTGTTGGGATAGACAGCATCTCTGATTTTCAGCACTTGCCCGAAGGTTCCTTGGAGGGGCAGAGCATCTTTAGGGAGCATCCAGTTAAGGAGACATAGCTGCCAATTTGTATGGCCCATTGCCTGTCGTGAGCTTCCCAGGGCAAAAATAGGTATTAAGATGGGTTTGAGAATGGAATTTGACCCAAACTTTCTTTCCCTCAGTTATCTCACAATATTCATCTCATGCATCCAGCCTAGGCTTTTTTCCTAGATTCCTTTCAGCCCAATGGCCCCTTTCCCACCTCAGGTGCCCAAAGTACCCCTTGATCTCGATAACAGAATGCAAGAAGCTATGCAGAGTCAGCCCTTGATCTGCAAATTCCTTCTCTTGGCTCCGTCTAGGGAATTGTGCTGTTCAGTTATCATCCCAGGATGTTATTAATGTGTTGTTTACTTCTCCCTCCCTGTCATTAATAAAGATGTTAAACTAGACCAGCTCTAACATCGATCCCCATGGCACCTTCTGGACACCTCCTTCCCCATGCAGACCCCTGTAGTTTATCATGGCTCTGTGTTTACACACCTCTTAGCCAATTTCCCCCCAGGTGTCTCAGCTTGTATCCACTCCAATTCAAATTCATTTGCCAGGTACGGTTTTGCAAGGCACTCTATCAAATACTTTATTAAAGGTGGCCTCTAGATACTTGCATTTTTCTTCCCTTAAAACAAATGGCTCCATCTGAAGAGATAACATGCAGGCTGGTATACACATTTAGAAGAAGATAGGGCCAGGTTCTGTGAACAGTAGGTGGTTATCAGCATGACTGTTTAAGTTTAGGGGTGTTGGGGAATGCTAATTAAAGCTGTCCATGCTTTTTGAAGCCAGGTGTTTGATTCTGGTCACCTTTCCTTAATGTGAATGTGTTTGTTTTGTTTTGTCCAAAAAACTGCTGATTTTTAAGAAGTTGCCACATAACAGATTTGTGAGAGGTTTCCAAAGTGCTCCATGACACTCAGTCAGGTGTATTTCCTGGAAAACCCCGATTGGAAAAAAAAAAATCTACTTTGGGGGGACTAACACTCCTGGCAAATTTGGACCAAGTCTAGCAAAGAAGGGAATGGGAGGGGGTACCTGATCAGGGCAGTGTTACAATCTGAATGTTTTCAAAGTAAATTCCAATTGTTTGGTTGCCAGTTTGGAGCACCAGTGTGGGCAGTGGGAGGAAATCATGGACTTGCCATGTGGATGGGCTTGAGAAATTGCTGTGTCTCCATTTCTTCTGTCTGGAAGCAGGGAGCCCTGGTTCCTGCCCATGGGGACAGTCCTGGCTGCAAGGGGTAGCTCCTGGCTCACTCCAACCCTGTTGCTGCTGCTGGAGATCACAGTCAGCTCTTGCAGTCTGCTGGCTTGGAAGAGAGACTCCAAACCTGTCTGATTTTCCCCTAACCCAGCAGAGAGCTGCCTTTTGCAGGGGATTTGCTGTGGATTGCAGGGGGAATGGTGCCAGGACAAACCTTGCAGGGCTGCTGTTGATAAGCATCACGACAGGTCAGAGAGGGATCACATTCCCATTGCCCTACTTCATCTTTTCCCTCTCCTTCCAGCCAGGCTCTCCATTACAAAATGTACAAGCCAGGCAGAACAGCCCATCTCCCCTCATTCGTGTGCGTGCTCGTGTGTGTGTGTGTGCAATCATTTTTCTCCTCTGTCAGAAGACAAAGCTGGCTTGTGAAAAAGCCATTAATCTGAGCCCATGCCTCGTGCTCCTTTTCTGCTGTGCAGGACTCCAGAGGAAGTGCTGAACGAGACATTCTGCTGTGCTAATGCCTCCTAATCTTCCCCTCTACCCTGATAGTCTCCAGCAAACCCTCACTGAGCTCTGGGGCTATACGTCTTCACGGCTGCTCACCAGGGGCATCATTAGGAAAGGGCTCTTAAATGGCTTGACATTCATGGCTTCCCAGAGGAATGGAGCTGCTGACAGATCTCTCCATTTGGAATATGAAATCTATTTGTTCAGATGCATAATGACCGATTTGTCTTCTCGGAGGAGCTGCTGCTGAGTCCTGGGACTCAGTTATGGTGCTGCAGGCCAGCAGCTGCATGTTGAGACCACAGCAGAGCCAGCCCTAAGTGATACTGGTTAGAGGAGGGGGAAAAACAGCCCTGAGGGGGCAGAGGGGAATTACAGTCCAGGGATGGAAAAGGACTGGAGAAAGAGGAGCCCTGAAGGGATACAAGCTGGACAGTGTGCTGGAGCTCACTGAAGGAGGGGGAACAAAGGCAGCAGAGCTGTCCTGGAGGAGCTGCTGGGTTGTGGTGCCATCTCCTATGAGGAGCCTTGACCATGGCCTCATTTTCTTGTTTGCAAGCAGCACCTGGGCACTCAACCTGCTGGTTGATCATGACAGCAGGTGGGAGTGGACACTGCTGGTTCTTCTCTTGCTGGTCAGAACACTGTGGAGAGCAAAGTGGAACAGCAAAGCTCCATCACAGTGCACTTCTAGGGGCACAGTGCTTCCACATCTCAGGCTGTGCCAGGAAAGGTCACACCTTCCCTTCCTGTTTCATCCCCCCAAAGCCTTGAGCAGCTTCGGGGCAATGAGGGAAGCTCTGGGGCAAGGAAAGAGCAGAAATTCCTGATGGGAAAGCAGAGAAGAGATATCAGAACCCAGAAGGGATTGAGGAGGCAGAGAAGGTCACAGAATCACAAAATCAGAGAATGCTGGTGCTGGAAGGGACCTGCTCTAACCTCCCTGCACTTGGGGTCACTGCACTTGGGGTGAAGCAGTCAAGAGTAAAGGGAGGACACAAAAAGGGCAGGTGTTAGGAGGTGCTTCTCTGGAGAAGCAACCTGGAAACAAGACTTGTTCTGCATGTGACCTGCATGGATCCAGCATTCCAACTGCCTTGTAGTGGAGCTGCTGGCAGGCTGTAGGTTCTGTTTCCTGAGAGATAAGGGCAAAAGGTACCCAGGGCATTAAAAACTTCATCCCAGCCTTCACCAAGGGTGCAGCTGTGTCTTAGGACCTCCTTTTCTGACACCCTCCTACTGCAGCTGAATCAAGGCATTGACCTCTACCACTGAGATGTGGGATTTTTGCTCCAAGGGGAATTCCAACATTTCAGTGTCTGCTTGTTTTTCCCAAAAGGGATGGAACAGTTGCCATTTCGAAATTTTCCACAGAGTGATAATTAAACAAACAAACAAACAAAATCAGGAACAACAGAAAATTTGGACAGCAGGAAAATATTTTGATGCTGTGAGAGAGTCTGGCAGACTTGAACTTATGTGGTGTAGGAATATGCAGACTGAGGGGATATAGAAAGCTGATGAAAATTTATTCTCAGGTCTGAGCTCCCTTCTAACCCCCTGACTTGGCATCAGCAAATCAAAAGAGAAAAAGGCATCTCAGGACAATGCAGTACCTGCTACTTCAATGCCAAAATGTCTGTACTTGGTCTGCCTCCCAGCTTCCACCACGGATGAATTCTTTTTCAAAGCAGGAAGCAGCTGAAGATGCCTGGGCTTGTTCTGTGCCAATGGGAGGGCTTCCCAGGCACACAGAGCCCTGACTGCTCCCAAGCCAGCTGCCTGCTAAATCAGAAGCACAATAATTGAATCAGAAGAACAGGAGGGAAAAGCCACATCTCTGCTCTTCTGTGCCCCATCAACAGATCAGTTGGCTACCTGGACCTTGGAGCTCTTCCAGGGCGCCCTTGGCAGCTCTGCTCACAGGACTGTTCCCCTCTGTAATTGCAAACACCACCAAGGAGATGCCCAGTGTGCTCAGGGCCACCTTTCATGCTGGGATTTTTCTGTTTGCGTTGGGCTATCAGTGTACCATGAATTTCTGGGCTTGCGAATCAGGACAGGTGCCAGCTGGGGAGCAGAGAAGGAGAGAGCTGCAGAGAATGTCAGGCCCCTGGAGGCTCCCAGAAGAGAAGCCCAGGTCCAGCACTTGCCTGGTCACTGTAGTAGAAGAAGGGTCTCTTAGGTGCTGTTCCTGTAGCTTCCAGAGGCACCACTGGGTGTGCAGCCAGGCTGGATGTGGAGCTGGAGCAGAGGAACTCTGTGGTTGGGGTTGTGTGGCCTGGTTCAAAATCAAACCAGCCTGGAAAGTGTCATCTCCATCACTATATCCCATGGACCCACAGGCCAATCTAACACCTGGACTTCTGATTTTTTCCTTATTCTGCTGTCAGATTAAGAGGAGAATGCTGGTGTTATTTCACATGCAACCCCTGTGCTGCTGTGTGGCTGTGGAAACAGCCCTGGAGCAGACAACAAGAGGCTGTGTGGCAAGGGCAGCTCCAGGAGGGAGCAGGAAGAGAAGGGAGCAGGAAGCACAGCTCAGCTGAGGCACCCAAAATGCCTGTGTTGGTTACAAACAGCTCATCTGTCAGGATGTAGGGATGCAGGCAGCACACAGACTGAATGTTTGCTTTTGGCCACAGGGAAGGGAGTAGGAGGTCTGCTCCAGGCAGACCCAAACTCAGACTCAGAGCAAATCCATTCCAAGATGAGCCATGGAGACTTTTACAGCTTAGCTCGGTCTGTGTGGGCAGAGGTGTGTGTGGGATGCCCTGGTGATGTGTTCATCCAGGGCTGGCAGCACGTGTGCCAGCATTCACCCAGTCCTGCCTGATCCATGGGAAGCTGCAATCAGACTCCTGCAAGTCAGTCCTCAGCCAGAGTTTGGAGCAGGATTCAGATGAGGCCGAGACAACTGTGAGAGAAGGAGAGTAGCTTTCTCAAACTGTATGGAGAAGTATTATTCCCAGTACAGCAGCAGAAACGTCCATGTCCCTGGGACTGATGCAGTTCCCATGCATATGGATGGATGAGAATGCAGCCTTGTGGTGTATCTTGGAGCTGTTGGAGCAGCTCTGTGAGTGACAGAGTTCTCAGGCACTGCTCTCCAGAGACTGCTGGCTTAGCCACTGTGTGTGTAAAACTGTGAGTGTCCCAACAATCCATGTGTGTGCAAATCCATGGGTGTCCAAGCAGCTCCCGTGTTTAAAGGCTATACTGGAGACAGGCTGCTTCCTTCACCAGTGTCTCACAGCAAAAGAAGAGTGGCCCAGCACCCAAAACCACCCAGTGACCAAAAGCCTTCCTTAGGAGGCTTGTCCCTGTTGCATGAGGGTGAGAAAAGAAGCAGCATGTCAGACAGATGTTAGGTGATGACCTGGAAGGTGCCCAGGGTGCAGCATTCAGCTGGAGTCACACCAAGATCTGTGCAAGTGGGATAAACCCTGGCTGTAGGCATCCATCGGGCAGCTGTGAAATGCAACTTTGAGGTATTTCAAAACCAAGTGGATTTATGTAATCCTAGTTCTCCCTTATAGGGTGCTAAGACACTACAATCTTACCTGGCTGAGGTCAGAGTTTATTCTGGGGCAGTTTGCTTGTGGAGGGAGGGTTGGAGGTTGTGCTGGTTTGGGTTTTTACCCCTCTCCCCTGCAGCTCTGCTCCCCAGCCCTGTGGGACACCACTCTATCTTTTTGGCAAGCTGTTAGACAGATCCTGGTGCCAGAGGTGAGCACAGCTGCCCATGGAGCTTGTATCCTGAAGGCATTCCTGAAGGAGGTGGCCTGGCTGCCCTGCAAAGGGTCTGCTGCCTTCTTACCTTCGTCCTCACCTGTTGGGTGGTTTCAGACCTGGCTGGCATTCCCACAACAAGCTGTATTGCCTCTCTCAAAATGAAGTGTTTTCAGACAGATTGTGGTGGTTTTTTTGGACTCACAGGTTGGAAAATTTGCACTAGGCCCCTCAAGTAACTACAGAAAGAGAAATGAGGGTAAACAGACACCTGTGGCTATTCAGAGTCCTGATAATGGCTCAAGCAGCCTGGGCTTTGCCCTGTGACTGGCTCTGCCCAGCCATGTCCCTGCTGGAGGCATGTTAACCCTGAGTAAACACAGAGAGTACTGAGAGTTCCCAGCTCCTCCAATGAGGAGCTCCTTCTTTTTTGATACAGTTTCTCTGTGTCATTGCCGTCAGAGGACAAGGACATGTCCCACCAGTCTGGTTTTGCTGTTCACTCTGAAGTCTCCTTGGGTGGGAAACTCTCTTCACCCTCACCAAGGAGCAGCTGTAAAGGGTTATGGCATGCCAGGAGCAGAGCAAAGCCTAAAGCCTGATGGAATCTTCTCTCCCCCTATGCTCCAGGGGTCTGCATTGCACCCAACTCTGCTCCACAGGGACAGCTCCCAGCTGGGGGCAGGGTGGCTGTGGGGCTGAAGGGGGATGTGAAGACCTCCTGGCCATGCTCCAGTTTCTCCACAAACAAATGGGGCAGTGGTACAACTCAGTGATCCCACTGATCCTCAGCTATAAAACCATCACAGCCCTTCTTTATCCTCTCTACTCCACAGAAAGCAGCTACCACAGTGGAACAGACACCTCATCATCACTGCAGGCCTGCACTGATGCATTCATTTTGTCTCTCTCTCTCTGTTGTCCTCCATCAGGGCACTTCCAGGTACTTGGAAGCATCAGCATCCCAAGACCACCTTGCAGTGTTCAGCCCTGATCCTGCAGAGGCACAGTGTGCTTGCAGACCTGGCTCCACATTCTGCATTAGACCCAGCAGCATTTATTGCTCAACGAGCAGAGTCAAGCTGCAAAATAAATGTCTGGCTCCTTTACTGCTGTTTTCTAGCAATGAAAGAGTGTGATAAACTCCCAGGTGATAGCTGCAGAGTGGAGGGACATATTTGCTATATTTTTAATTTCCCCTCCTTGATGTGGCATGTTGTTTCCCCTTTACCTGGGATACAAGAGACATCTGTATGGAGGATGGCTCTTTTCTCACTTTGCTACCCTTTGGCAGCTTCTATTGCCTTTCTCCACCTGATCTCCCTGTGCAGACAGTCACAGGGCCACAGGGAAGAGCCTGATGGAGGACCTGTGTGGCAGAAGAGAACTGGCATCTGAAGCCTGACAGACACTGTGTCCAGCTCTGCTCCCTTGCAGGGCAGATTGTGTGAAACAATCGTTTTGCATTGGTAGAAGCATAGGTGTCACATTTGTGTTACAGGACAGAGACAAAGCCTATCTCTTGTCTCTGTAGGCACTGGAGAGGACTGGGTTTGTGGCTCTGGTTTGCAGCCTGGCAGTGCCAGCAGCCAGGAGGAGGGAACAGCGTGGTGCTGTCTGCAATAGGGTTATCCCTGCAGCTGCATTAGCTCCCCAAACCTGAGCTTTGTGTGCATGCCCTGCAACAGGCAGCACCAACCCATGCTCACACACACCAGAAATGGTGTTTAAAGGCTCAGTATCATTTTCCCCACAGCTCCTCCCCAGCTCATCCCTCCACAGAGGTGTGCCAAGCTGTTGTGTCCATCAGCACTTCTGCCTCTCTTGTGTCTGTTGCCGTTGCTCATCTGATTGTTCAACACAATGAGGTTTGCAGGGACATCCCCTTCCTCAGCCAGGCACTTCTCAAGCACCCCCAGCTGCTGCAGGGCTGTTGATGGATGCAATGCCTGGACCTGCAAGGGTCCTGCCAGCTGGAATCATTTGTATTTTGAGGCACCATCCAGGGACCCCCAGGAGCAGGAGGGATGGGGTGCCCACAGCAACTGGGACCCAGTAGGAGCCTCCAGCACAAAGACTGTGCAGCCCAGGTGCTTTTACCTCCATGCAGAGTGACCTCCGGGGAGACAATGGGGAGGAAGGGACTGCTCTTTACCTGGGGAATGAAACACCAGAGGACAACTTGCCCCTGCAGGCACCAGGATTTCACTCAGCCCGAGCCAGAGCACGTGTGAAGGAAATTCTTGTGGAGGTTTTGTGTGGTTTTTGGTTCTTCCCTCACAGCACTCTTGGATAGCTCTCACCTGCTTTTGTTCTCTGGGATCCTCGTGCTGCTGCCGTTCCTTTTGTTCCCTGAGTTCTCGTTCTCCTCCTCCCTCTCTGGGCTTACCATGCCAAATGGATTTTGATTGCCTTTAGCCAGAGATCAAGCGCTGTTCTCTCTTATTAGGAGCAGTATTTGTTGTACCAGGACTCGAATGACCCCAGTACAGAAAGCTGCAGAACAATCCCTTTTACTGCTATGCAGAAGACAAATATTTGCTGGTACAAAACACTTTGGATGGTGTTATAGGGAAGATTCCTGCACATCTCAAACATGCAACAAAGCTGACATGCCTTTCTACCAAGTCACATGTACCCTGTCACCTGCTCTATCAGTAAAGCTGGAAAACAATGGTTTTATTTTACAGGGAAAATAGATTTGTTAAAAGTCTGCCTTTTTTCCCCTTTGCTTATCTTTTAATCTTCTTTTTTTTTTTCTTTTTTTTTTTCTTCTATTGAACTGGAATGAAACCAAGTTTCTTAATTTTATTTGAAATGTATTTATAGGTTGAAAAGAAATGAAAAGAAATGAAAAGAGCAGTGCTCAAGATTGGCCAACAGCCAATGACCACTTCTTGGTGCAGGAGGGATGAAACGAGCCTCAGCCAGGCTGATTCCTCCTTGCCTACCCTGAGTGCTCTGACTTCGGTGCTGTTGGCTATTTTGCATCACTGATTCTCATTAAAAGTCTAATCAAGGACCTGTAGAATTTTCCCATCAAAAATTTAATCAAAATCAGTTCATTACCATTACATATTTTGTTTTAAATATTTTTTCTTTATTTTTTCCCTGAAGTGAAGGACAATGTCATTTGCAAGTAAAAAGAAAATTAATGACCATTTCAAGTTGAGAAACTGAAGTGGAAAAGGTCTTTTAAGTGTGTTTTCCTTCTTAATCTTCATAGGAAACAGCAAGTGGTGAAATCAAGTTAAGATATTTTTCCAACTGCAGAGAGCAAGCTGGACTCTGAGCTTGGAGTGAAGGATCAAGGTCCTTTCCTAAAGTGTCACATCCTGCAAGAAACAGAAAGGAAGAACCAGAGTGTGGATACTTTTACAGGCTCCAATTAGCAACCCAACAGGACAACTGATATTTCCAAGGGATGGCAGCAAGTTTGTGTCTATCCAGAGCTGAGCCATTTCTTTCAACCCAGGAAACCTTCCCCAGCCTATGGATGTTGAAGCAGGAAAGGTGAAACTGGGAGAAAGTGGGATGGGGAGGTCCTTGCTTGTAGCTGGCTTCTTTCAGGTGTGTTCACCTTTCCAGGCTGCTCAGTTTTAAAGTCTAGTGAGATGTGCTGATTCCATAGCTGGGAATTTCTGTTGCAATAAAAATTATCAACCTTTACCCTTCCATAGCTGCTTCTAGTCCCTGCACCTCCATCCAGTAAAAGATCTTGTCTTGCCAGCCCATCCTGGGGGTTGATGATCTCCATTTAAAGGCAGAGGAAAACAAACAAACCTCTGTGGAGAAAATGGGCATTTCTTGCCTTCACTGCATTCTTCCCTTCCCATGACAGGTTGGGGTCCCTCCCTCTGACTCATGGTGAGGTAAGGGTTAGATGGTGAGCTGAGAGTTAGGTGCACATACCAGCCTGATTTGCCCCTGCAATGCTGCTTTCAGGGTTCCATAGCACATTTTCAACCACCAGGCTGAGCCTTTCCACAGGGAAATAGATTTCTACCCCTGGGGACTGGCTGTGCTCCATGCAATGGCCAGGGATGTCCTTGCCAGGGCAGCAAAATGATGTTCTGCCACACAGACCCATTGCATCCAGTGTTCATGCCAGGCTGAGGCAACAGCAAGCACAGGCTGGCAAGGAGAGGGCAGAAACGCCCCACTAGACCTAGAAAGAAACCACAGGAATAAATAAACAGTGGGAACACGGTGTCTGAGTGCACTGGGCACCAGAAGTGCAGCATGCTGGGGCACATCCCAGGCACAGTGAGCTGGGAACAGCTTGGTAACCATCAGACCTGTGTTTGGAAGAGAGCTGTGCCAGGAGAATCAAGGAGAGCCAAGTTCCTTGCCCAGGCCAGGGCAGGACAGCTGCCCCTCAGAGCTCCCTGCTCTCCCTCCAGCCAGGGACAGCTTTCCCAACTTTTCCAGCACAGCCCCTCTCCTCCCATGTCTCACACACATGTGCAGGTGTGGACATCATCCCAGGCTCACAGGGGACCAGACTGTGACACTTGGTCACCCATGCACACTCTATGCACAACAAAACTGGGCAGGTGTTTGCCCTTCCAGCTACAAACCACCTCCCAAAAGAGGTATTTGTGATCTCACTCCTGGCATCTTCCCATGCCTGCTGCCTGCTGGGCAAAGGGTTTAAACGTGGTTCAAAACTTTCTGGTTGGCATTTCTGGGTTGCTGCATTGGCTCTAGTAACCTACTTCAGACAAAATAAGGGTTTTGTAATATGATAAAGCTCAAAATAAAAAATAAGATGACCCTCAAACGCACATAGATACTTCAGTTTGCATCTTTGACTCAACTATGCTTAAATTGCTGAGCAGAAAGAGAGCTTGGAAGGCCTTTGAAGGACCCTGCAGTTACCAGCATTACCAGATTAGGTCTCCCAGGGCTCCAAATATTGCTTCATACATCACATGGTGCCTAACCCAGGAGCACTGAGCACCAGGGAAAAGGAAATTCAGCTTGATTTCTCATATATCAGTTCTCTGATGCTTCTCTTAAAGCTACAATCTGCCCTTTCCCACTAAACAGACAAAACTGTGGTCATAATGGGTAGTTCCTTTCCCCATCCAGCTGCTTGTGAGCTCGTAATGACACTGCAAAGCGTCTCTCATTCTGCAAATTCTCCTTTTAAGACACTTTAGGGTCATTCTTTTTTATGGAAGAAACAGAGAGGCGAGGAAGGAATGATCCTGAGGGAAAGAGATAAATAATCTTCAAAGAGAACAATTAGCAATCAATTGCAGCACTGCTGTAGAGCAGAGATAGACAGCATATTTCTGGCTTTTAATTCTGATTAATGACAGAAAGGCCTGGCATCCCCTTTCTCCATCCTTGAGAAACTGGTCTCCTGATTATGTCACAACTGATCTGCAATTGTTCTCTCTGAAGATTGTTTATCTCTTTTCTTCATGGCTGCTTTCTCTGGGACCTTAATAAATTGGATCCAGCCAGCAGCAGTGCTTGCTAATTTCCCCCTGAAGAGGATTTGAGTTTTTGTCAAGCTCACAGGGCACCTGTTTACTTGGTCTCTGTTGCTTCTTAAAAAATTGTGTTTGAAACATTGCTTTCCAGCACTGCAGCATCAAGATTTCTGGTGGTTATGTGTTTGCACTGGATGAAATCAGCAGCAGGGCCCAGCATTGATTTCTAAATGCTCCACAGAGATAACCTTGGCCAACAGGATTTTTTTTTAGGATCACATTTTTATAAGCTATGGGGAACATATGTTCTTCTCCCCAGTTTTCAGAAAAGAGTGAGATGGGAAAGGATTTCCAGAAGCTTGGAAAAGCCTTAGGCTGAGCCAGCAGGAGGCTGGACAAAGCTCGCAGGATTAGTGTGAATCAGTGGGTATCTAGGTGGCGAGGAGGGGAAAACCCCAAGGGATGCAGAAAAGATGCCCAGAGCCAAGCCCATGGCCCAGCTGAACCCTGCAGGCAGCTGTGGGTCCTGCTGCAGGGGTGGCTGAGCAGGGGCACAGTGGCTCTGGTGTCCTGGGGCTTGTGGTGCCTCTGATGTCTTTGTGGGCTCTGCCAGGACATCAGGCAAACTGAGGACCAGCTCTGCCCTAGATTTCTCTTGCCACTACTGTACGTGGTACTTTTCCTGCTTTTGAGCTGCTGTGTGGGTATGCAGTGAGGCAGCCCCTCCCTGCCAGGCAGAGCAGAGGGGAAATGGATGGTTTCTGTCTTTGTGGGCAGCACAGAGGTGATGATGCACTTGCTTACTGCTCTGCAAGTGAAGATTAAAGATTTCTTGCCTTCCTCCCTTCCCATTTTCAAACCAATCCTCTCTGTGCGTGTGTATGTGTCTGCACTAGTGCCTGTGTTACTGCCTGCATGAACACAAGGGTCTATCTTGCATTAATGCAGTCAGATAAGGAGGTCTCCTTGGGGAATCATTCCCCACTGTTTTTATTTCGATATGACAAACACTGCGTGCTTGAGTGGTAAATGAGATGGTGTTATTGCTCTGACTTCCTTTATATTCTTGTCCTAATATTCCCTCCTATTTCAAGCTGTTGCTACAAACCCTCTCCCTCTGCTCCCTCTTTCTCTGTGACTCTCATCCTTCAGATGTTTAGGCTAAGTCTCTCCGTGGGGTCTGATGGGATCAGCTTCATAAACCTTCCTGCTCTTAGGTTACCTAGGAGAAAGGCCATGGGAAGAAGTGTTACCAAAGGCCTTGCTATCCCCAGGGCCATATACTGTAACCTGCTTTGTGATATGACCATTTCCTCTTGGTTGGAGTGATGAAAGCTACACCCCTAAAAACCTGCATAAATATTTCAGCTGAAAAAGAAAGAAAAAAAAAAAAAAAGGCAAAAAAAAAAAAAAAAAGTCCTGATGAGAATGGAGAGCCGGCTGTATTGCCAGCTCTGCTGGAAAGTGTGAGCTGGGATGTGGGTTCTCTAAAGGTCACTCTGAGCCAGAGAGAGCCTCAAATGAATTCAAAATACTTCCCCTCCTTACTGGCAGCAGCACATGTGTTTTCAGACAGTCTTTAAGTTTCACTCTTATTAATGTTGCTTCCCCTTTGCATGCTCCAGGGTCAGTCCCCAGCTTGCTCAGGAGCTCTCCCTGGTTTTGGGTTGCTTGAGCCTGGCATGGCTGGTTAGAAATAAAGTTGTGTTTTCTCATGATCCCAGCTGGCCTCACCTTCTGCAGCACTGACTGTGCCATCAGCCAGGCTGGAAGCTCTGGTGCATGTTCCTTGCTAGGAATTAAGCACTCAGGACACAACGTCTGCCATTGCCCTGATTAGGTAAGGAGACATCCTCCCCTCATCTCATGGAAAAATGCTGTATAGGTGACAAAGCCACACAGCCCTCTGGACACCTGTATGCTCCCAGGTTTGTGAGGAATAGTGGCTGCTTCCCACTTGCCAGCATCAGGAGGATATTACTGGGCACAGAATATCCCAGGGAAAAGCAGCCAGCTCTGCCTTGAAATGTGTCAGGGTTATTAGCAAGCCTGTGAATGACAAACCCCTTGATTTAGAATTAAGCTGACATTTGATTTCAACCTTTACCATATTGTTTTTGAGGAAAAGAGCTGCTTTTGCAGCTCTGACCAGTGTCTGGAAAACCTGGAATGGCAGAAGGCCATTCTCAGTGGTCCTGGGCTGTGAGGTGAGTGTGAGAGCCCAGACTGTTACCTGCAAGAGTCAGATGACCTCCTGAAAATACAGACACAGTTGCATCCTGCCTTGAATCACATGAGAAGCCAGGCAGTGGTGTCAGCAGTGATAACCACAGCCTTGTTTAGAGTTGCAATACAGGATGTAACCAGAAAATGTATATTCTGTAATCATCTGTTGAAGCTGGGTGGGGCAGTGATTCCTTATCTCCGTCGCACATACCATCTGCTAATGGACCATTTTTAAGAAGAGATGGGGCAATCATCTTCATCTTTTCCACAACCCATCCTCCCTCCAGGAAGATATGATCTGCCAATGTCCCAGTAAGTCCCACTGTGTGACTGATAAAATTACATCATCCCACTGGAAGATGCTCCAGCCAGGGGAAGGAGCCAAGCCTTTCCTACCTAGATAAAAACTGAGATTTTGGACAGCAAGTTACTTTCTTTCCATTGGATTCCAGAGGAGAAGCCGGAACTTTCTACACCATCCCTGGACCTTCAGAGGAAAACTGCACCTTCTCCAGGAGCACTGCTCCAGCTGAACCACATCTGCCACTGCAGGGGGACTGTAGCCACCATCTAATGGGACTGCTACCAACCCCCTGACTGACAGGGTGTCCGGCTGTGTTCTCACTCTGTCAGGGTTGGGATTGTTCTTTCTAATACCATATTTCTATTTTAATTTTTTCCAGTAAAGAACTGTTATTCCTAATTCCCATATCTTTTCCTGAGAGCCCCTTAATTTCAAAATTATAATAATTTGGAGGGAGAGGGTTTACATTCTCCATTTCAAAGAGAAGCTCCTGCCTTTATTGGCAGACATCTGTCCTCCAAACCAGGACAGCCTGAAATCACAGGTCAGTTTGGACATTCTCATCTCTTTTCCCCAATGCCTCATTGGCTCTTGCCCACTTTTGTCCTGCACCAGCATCTCCCTGACACACAGCTGACTGATGACCACTCCATGGTGGGAAACTCCCCCAGAGATCTGTCAGTCTTGGTGGTGTAGACCATAAGTCATTGTATTTGGGGCTGAGACTAAAAAATTGAATCCTAGGGCATGGTGCCAGACCTGCCACTTGCAGATTCCTCCTCCTGGCTGTAAAAGAACTCATGACAACCTGTCCCAGACATAGACCCACCAGGTGGAGTCACGTCCTGGTTTTGGCAAAGATGCCCCCTGCTCCAGGCACCAATACTGCAATTCCACTGTGTAAGTGTTGAGACTTAATCTGTCATCAGTCAGTTCAGCTTCTCATCCATGCAGAGAAAGAAAGTTCTCATGTGCTGTGATCAACTGATCAACCTGATCTTAGCAGGGAGCTCAAGGAACGCTTCCATGCCTAGGAGAGGGAGATGGAGGTGGCTGGCTCTGGCTGAAGTGCCCCAGATTTTGTGTCCAGCTCTGGGGAGGTGGGACCTGCCCCCAGCATTTTAGCACCTCTGAGTTACTCAGCCAGGACGTGAGTGTGCTCTGTAATGTGCACTGAAACCTCTCATTACCTGCCCACCACATGACAGCAGCAAACAAGAGCACCAGACCCCTGGGGGGAAGAGTTCTGCCAAATCTGCCCCACAGTTTTTCCACAAACTGCTGATCTAGCCCAGCATGCTTGCCTGGGGGAGGAACTCTGAGGACAAGCCTTGCTTAGGAGGTAGATGATGTTGTGCACTGCCTTCCTCCTGCTGCACGTCCCTGCTGGACAGGGTGATCTCACTGCAGAGAGCAGAGGGATGGAGAACACTTCACTCCTCAGTGGGTGGCACTCATTACCTGGAGCAAGTGCCTAAAAGCAGCAGGGCTGTGCAGCCTTTCTCACTAATGGGGAGGTCTAGCCTGGAGACTGCAAAATGTGTTATTTTTGCAACTTCCACCCCTGCAACTACATGGAGTGTAACAGGGAAGATTATCTTGACAGCTCTCTCACCTTACTCTCTCATTACAGCTCATCCAGCAAGGATGGAAGGGGGGGAAGTAGTGAAGCAATGTTAGGAGGCTGTGCATTTTTTATGGTTATGTCTTATGATGTGTTAATTTGCCAAATCAAATATATGTCTCAGCACTTCCACCTTTACCTCCTGCATGCCTGCAAAATAAATAGTCATATTAATCATACTTTGCCATTCTCCCCAGGGACTGGAAGTCAGTTTGCAAAGATGGGTTGGGCCAGCCTTGCTGCTGTGTGGTGAGGGTACTCTGAGGGAAGCTGGGGCGTGAGGAAAGTGGAGCAGCTTGCTGGGTGAGAAGGGGATTAGTGGGTTAGTTCAATTCCCACAGCTCCCTGACTCTGACTGGGAGGTAAAGTGGCCAAAGGTAGACTGGAGAGGACCCACCAAGGTTTCAAAACTGGGTCTTGTGAGCTCTCACTGACTGGCAAGCCCAGCAATGGGTGGTGAAGGGTGGATGGATAAGAGGTACCAGAGATGTGAAAAGCAGCAATGAGGGAAAACCACCCCCAGTAGATCCAAATGGGAGCAGAATATGATGTAATTGTTCAGCTGTGAGCTTCTGAAGCTGAAATCAAGCAGCAGCTGGGTGTTAAGGGAACAGGCTTTAATACTTCAGCATGGAGTTTGTCCTGCTTCCCCCTTCCCTCCAGTCCCCTCTCCTCCCTTCCCACCTGCCTAGTATTAAAAGAATTTCCTTCCCTGGCAGTCTGCTTTCCCTCTTTCTTAATCTTTGATGACTTCATTTACACTGCTTCTCTGTCTGCTGACACCTGCCATCAGCTGTGAGCCTCTCTGCACTGGAGGAGTCTGTGACCCATAGGCTCCAGCAGGGTAGAATAAGTTATTAATCAAAATAATGTCATCCAGCAGCATTGTAAGCCAGGAAAAAAAAATAATTTGCTGTAGAAGAGATGTTTCTGGGGATCTGCAATGAGAAATGTCACCACATCCATGATGATATGTGCTCCTGGCCAGACACTTTCCAGGAAGAAATCAGTATGGTGCATTGAAGCCCACATTTTTGGGAGCATGTGGGCTGTGGGACTCACTGAGATGTGAGCACTGCAACAGTGAAGGCAATCTCCAGGTGTTTAAAACTCAGAAAATATGACGTGGAATACGGAGCTCTCTGCATGGTCTGCCTCACCACTAGAATATTGCTCATGCAAGATGGAGCCCATAAAGCCCCAATGTACAAAAAACCCCTGTGGTCCTGAAAGCAGGGAGGTATTCCACGTGTTAGGGGGAGGATCAGAGAAGTTTAGGTTGAGTTGTGTGCCTCATCACCTCTCCTGTGAAGAGCCATGTCCATTCACAACCTTGAGCCCTCTGCAAACATCACAATGCATCCCTCCCTGAAGGCATCTCACTGGATGCCTGGTAGAGGAAAGACAGTGCCAGGGTGCAGCTGGGAGAGGATGTTTTTCAGGACCTTACCCCTACTCCAGGACCCTTTGAGGTACAGCTGACTAAATCAGAAATCAGTCCTCTTGGTGGCTTGATGTGAATTGACAAAGCTGTGCAGCCAGGGAGAGGATCCAGGAGATATTTTCTGAGTATGGGGTTAGAAAGAAAAGAGGAAGGTTTTGTGCTCTGCATGGGAGAGCTAACTCTTTTGGCTTGATGTAAGAGACACAAGCAATGCCAAGCATGGCCCTGAGCCCCTCAGTTACAGCCAAAATGCCACCACACTGGCTCCTCATCCAGGCATCTGAGGTGCTCTCCAGGCATCTCTGGCCACACTGCAGCCTTTGGTGTCTGCAGATTTAGGCTGGTGAATGCTGACCTGCTGCTGCTCTGAGATGGTGCTCTAGGTTTCCTAACAAAGACAGGTTGAAGGACCATCAGCAGCACAATTTTCCAACCCTCCTGCCCCATTTCACACTGCAGGAGAGACCTAACACAGTGATGCTTCTCCTTGATGCTGATGCCTGAGCCAAGGAGCCACATCAGGGGGAATTATCAGTCATGAGGGACACAATCCCTCCCAAGGATGCCATTTCCAGAGGAGATGGGTCATGTTTGTCCTGGGCTTCCCATCGTGTCCTCCACAGTGAACGACTCCTTTGTCCCTCTGGACAGAGTGTTGGTGGCAGGCACCCAGCACCTCTCTGATGTCCCTTCCATGCACATGCTGGCAGCCCTGCCTCAGTGCCCTGGGGCTGTTCCCTGTGTAAAGGACAAGACAGAGCTGCAATAACCTAGCAAGTCACTTGTCCTTATGGCTCAGCTCCCAGCTTCTTTGCTGTTATGTCCTCAGTCTCAAACAATTTACATTTAGGTCACGGGATGAGACTGGGTAGGATGGGAGGCTCTCACATCTTCCAGAGGTTTGGGGGGAAAAAGGGTCACAAAGGCAGGCCAGGACTCTGTTGGATGCTTCATGCTCAGGGAAGATGTGGAACCATCCTCCTGCACCAAGAGGGGTAGGAAATGCTGGAGATGCTTGCTGAAACCACAGTCATCTGCCAGCCCTGTTGTGCAGCAGTTTTAGGAGGGAGGGTGGCACCCTGCAGAGCCCTGTTCCCCATCTAGCCCGGGGAGGAAAAGCAGGTTCTGTGCAAATGTGCTCCCTCAGAGGTGTGATGGGCTGAGACCAGCTAAAGCTGATGAGGCTCATGCAGAGATGTCATCCCAATGACTTGTGGGGAGCAGCGTGGCTGGGGATGGAAGGTGCCACAGGAATTGAAATTACTGTCTCCAGATTATTTGTGAGCCTGGGATGGAGGCATTCATCATCAAGTCTCTCTGTAGAGTACAACTCCCCAACTGCTCTGCATTTTCTGCTATAATGTGTATATATGTCTTACTGCAGCAGAAGGCACAGCCCCTGGTGCCCCTGGGGACACCCCAAAGGACCCTAAACATCTGCACAGGGCTGGTGGATACAATAGAGGACAGCCCCTTGCACCCTTGAAAGGCCAGGTGGGATCTCCTGGACACCTCCTCAGGGGCTGGAAACCTCCACCAGACACATGAACTGCTCCCTCAAGGTCACAGAGTAGAAAAGCAGCTGGAGTTGGTTCACATTTTCTTTTTTTAAACAAAATGAGACTTTTCTTAGACACTGTTTTCAGGAATTTCACCAGGAAGGAAAAGATGTCTTTTATTTCAGGAACATTTTCTTAATGCTCCAAACTGACAGGCATACTGACAGCAAAAACATCCTGAACCCCCCTAGACTTTTATTTTTTGCACACAAGAAAATTTGCATATGTTAGCATATATATTTGATATATAATGTGTATATCCTCTGAAAAGTAATTAGTATTTTTTCAACCAGCTGCAATGATCACATGTTCCTAGGCTCCGTGCTGGCATAATTGGATGAAACTCTGTTGTACGTGTTATACTGCCGGTTTGAAGAACACATCCAAAAGTTCCCATCTGGCCCCAGGATTTCTGAATTTCTGTCAGTGTTTTAAAGCATCTCTACCACGGCCAAAAGGTCAGTACAACATGAGAGGCTGTGGGGGCTGAGCCTGGGTGTTAAAGGTCATGTCCAAAAAACCCCTCTGAATTTGTGCAGACTCCTGAAATCAGGAGGCTTGGCAGACAAAGTAGTTTAGAAAGCCCCAGTTCCTGACAGCACACCTGAAGAGTGGGGGCTATGGCTTCAATAATCTTGTTTCTGCTTGTTTTCAGTTACCACATCATGCAGCTAAACCTGGAAAGCTACTCCTGACAGCAGTGTGTCATGGAAGAAATGGTTTCTTCTAAGGGCACCGTGAAGGATTTCTGAGGATAAAGAATAAAACTTGTGCAACTTGTTAAAGCAGCTGCAATACAGCAGGAGAACTGTTGAAAGGGGAACTCTGTGTATCACTGAGGCTATGAACTACCTGCCTAAAATTGATTGCTAACCTGCTCATGCTGTGGTCGGGTGAAAATGCTCCTCATCCTCCACTCACTGGATTTTGTCTTGGGCAAAGTAGGCAAGAGGCAAAATGCAAGGCTGACTTCCATGTTTTCTGATGGAATATTTTTTTTAATCAGCAGAATTGAAAAACTTTAAATCTTGTGTGGAGTTCAGGTGAAGAAGAGTTTAAGAAGTAAGAAGGGGTATGTCTTGCTTTCAAGTCTCCTCCACCAGGAGCTCTGTTGATGCCTGTGAGCAAAGCAGTTTTGGGTTCAAGGGGGGCTGAATTCCCCATCTTTAAAAGGAGCTTGGTTACACTTGTCCAGCTTTCAAGGGCATTGTGGGCATAAATACTGCCAAATGCTGAGATGCTGCAGCAATCACACATACACTTGAATTAGAAGGTTTCTCTGTTGCCCAGAGGCAGCCATTTGCCAGCTGGAACTCACTGCATTGAGAGGTTTTATTTCAAAGCTCAGCTGCAACAGCAAATGACATCCCAGTGTGTCTGGCAGTGAAGGGTGACGTGGTCTGAGGAGCTCTGAAGTAGTTTTGAGGGAGCAAGTCTTGCTGGCCATGCCTGTGGATGGAGAGCAGCATGGAAGGCCATGGGGAGGTTGTTGTTTACTGCTCGTGTTGTGCTGGCTGGAAATCAGGCTCCAGGCTTGAGACAGCACAGGCTCCTCAGATCTCCAGCCTAGATAGCACTAGAGAACCTGTTTGCTGGTTCCTCTCAGCACATTCTTGAGCTAATTGGAAAAAGTGAGGGAGTGGCAGCAGAAAGCATTCCTGACAGAAGGCTTAGGAAAAGGCAATGCCTGTTCACAGGAGCCTGGACACTCACAAGCAAATGCTGCTTTTCTTCTAGAAGGGTGTTACTAACAAAGTGCAGCTACTCTCACCAGTGGTGCAGAAACTAAAATGTGAAACAATGAAAAACTTAGTCCAGGAATATTTTTATTTCATTGTCCCTATTTGTAGGTAAAATTCCAGTCCTGGATTTTATGCTGTCGCAAGCTTCAAAGCTATTGCTCTGTGCCTTTCAGTCAGAGGAACTTGGACTTTGTGGCCATTCTCTGGTCAACACAGGAGCAATTTCCCTTAGCAGAAGGGTTACCAGTTTGCTGGCAGGACAGGCTGGCCCCTGGCATGTGGACAGAACACAGCAGCACTGTAATGCAAAATGCCAGCCCAAGAATGCACTTGGACTTAACCAGGAACCACCAGGGCCAGGGGAGGTACCAGGGCCAGGAGTCAACACCATGCACACCATTTAAAGGCGCCTGATCATAAATCCTCCGGGTCCTCTAATTGTTTTCTCACTCTGTAACCTTCTTCCTCACCAGCCATAAGACTCCTGTTTCGTGCTCAGCGTTACCATGGTGCTCAGGACACCAGGGTCACCTCACCAGCTCTGTCAAAGCCCCTTGAACAATAAACTGCTGTAATCACTGGATATCCCTGTGATTTCAGCAAAAGGAGTGTTTCAGTTCTCCTCTGTCCCAGGGCAGATGCTCTGGGATGTCTAAGAGTTGCATGAGTCTGATCTCAGACCACTTTCCCCATGATTTGTGCAAGCTGGAGGCAGAACTGTGCTCATCCTCCTACCCCTCCTTGAACTCTCATGCCTGTGGTGACACAAGGGACCCAACACCCATGTTTTTCTCACACTTGCTCATCTCACAGCCTTGTGAGGGATGCAGAATGGCAGGAATATTTTTTGCAGCTGCATTTTTTTACACCTCCAGATGTTTAACTTCCTCTTTTCACTCCCACCCCTGGTGACACAATGATGAGAGACTCATTCCTGGAATTGGGTTAAGATCTTTGCCTACCAGCTTGGGAATTACATTTTGGGGAATTGATTTTAGCTTGTCTTTTCTCAGCTCTAGCAGCTGCTGGTTACTTCCTTTTGCCTGATGCCATGTCAGTAGGCTTGTTCTCCCCTAAAAGGACTCTTCTAAGCTCCAGCCCACCCCTGCAGAGCCCTTGTGAAGCACAGACAGGCTTCCATGACTGCCCAGTTTTGCATTTATGTCACAATCTTCCGGATTATTCATCTCCCAGTCTGATAAAATCTTTTTAGGGCTTCTCACAATCCCTCATAGTTCTGTCCTTTCATCGATTTCTTTCCTTCTTCTATTAACAAATAAAACCCTACACAGTGTGATGCCACCTGGATGTATCTCACCTCTTGCTCTGTCCTCTTGCTTCTCCAAACCATTAATAAATATTTTCAGTCATGCCTCTCCCAAAGCCAGTCCCTTGAGTCTTTCCCATTTAACCTCCCCCTGCTCCAAGGATCATTTATTCACTCCTACCCTTTGTATCCCGTTGCCTGAGCAGTTTTTGACCCCCAACAGGATGCTGCCCCTTACCCTGCAGATATTTATTTTCCTTAAGAGTCTCCTGTGAGGAACTCCACCAAAAAGCCTTTAGAAAAATCCAAGTAAATTACGTCCAGAAGCGCCCTTTATCCTATTTGCTGTATTAACTCTTTCTCGGGTTTTGGCAGGCTCAGAAGTCATACATTTCTGTGTCTGCTGCATTCCTGCTCATCCCCACATGCTGTCTGTTCAAAAAGTAGGGCTGGGATGCTCTGAGTTACTCACCCTGCACTGGATTACTCAGGATCCTACCAAACCAAAAATCCACAGAACCCAGAGTATGGTGCCATCTTAACACAGGGAGGGATTTTAAAATAAGGGCAAAACTGTGGAGCCCAGATGAATATTACCATTTTAGTTAGCCAAATCATTCCTCTGGAAAGTGTATTAGTGGGATAAAAAATATTTCTTTGTATATTTTCAGATTTTTATTAGATTTCTGTATCTTTCATTCACTGTTTTGGTTCCTTTTAAAGTTTTTGAGCTTTTTAAGAAACATGTTAGTTAATGTACATTCTTTCACCATGGGATCTTTTGGGCAATCACAAGCCTTTTTCAGGTAGAAAAAAAACTCCGCTGTGTTTTTTCAGACAGAAAAAGCCTTCTTCTGGGTTTATTCCCTGGCATCTCCACAAGGCTGCTGCTCTTTGCCCCTGTTGCAATGAACCCCTCAGAAGGACCTCTGGAGGGAAGGGCAGAGAAGAACTGCCTGGAGGTCAGCAAGGCTGAACTGTCTGAATTTCAGTGCAGTTCCTGCACGTGGGGGCAACGAGCCCATTCACAGTCTGGGGGATGCCTGATGAGACACAGGGCTGAGGAGAAGGAGCTGGGGGTCCTGGAGGACAAGAACCCTCCCCTGAGCCAGCAGTGTTCCCTGCTGGACGGGCAGTGGCTCTGAGGAAGAGCATTGCCAGCAGGTCAGGAGGTGACCCAGACCCTCTCCTGCCCCTGTGTCACAGGGAGCACTGTGCCCAGCTCTTGGCTCCTCAGGACAGGGGAGCTCTTGGAGCAGGTCCACAATTTCTTGGTACATTAGACACAGCCAAGATCTTTGTTTGAATGTTATCCGTAAGTTCGGTGTTCAGCTTTTGGAAAGATGTTGAAAACTGAATGATTGAAGAAAGGAGCTGTAAAAATGATGAGAGGGCTAGGAAAAAAAGAAAACTTGGAAATGAATGTGAAGAAATTTATCCTATTTAGCCCACCAGAGAAAAGGGTAAGAAGTAATTTGACCTATAGGTATCTATACAGGAAGATGGTATTTGATATTACAGTCCTCTTTAATTGAGCAGACAAAGCAAAATGAGATCCAGTATCTGGAAGCTGAAGATGGAAAAATTAAAGGTGGATATAAGGTGCAGCTTTTTTTTTTTTTTTTTTTTTTTTTTTAATAGGCTGAGCAATTAACCACTGGAGCAATTTCCAAGAATGGAAAAATTATCCATCACTCAAGGTTCTGAAGTCAAGACTGGATGGCTTTCTGAAATGCACATCCCATGTCAGTGCCCAGTCATGAGTGCCATGCAGGGCTGTTGTAATTCCATGGATCAGGTCCTTCAGGAGGTCAAAACCAATTACCATAATTGCACTGTCTGCTGTAAATTCCCTGCATACCCATGGCCCTTTCCCCACCACGTTTCTAAGACATGACTACTTAAGAGCAGCACATCAGAAACCTCTGTTTATGCAGAAAATATATTTAAAAGAAAAATTGCCATGATGTCCTTTCATTTCACCTCTCCAGATAGCCTTTGGGAACACAGAGGCAACACTGAACACTTTTCCCCTCCAATTCTGTCTTGGGCAGTGGATTCTCACCTGCCATTGTCTCTCAATCCTGGCATCCCCCAACCAAGCTGCTCCCAAACCAGCTGCTTTGCATGTTTCCCCACTGGGGCTCGTGTTTGTGAAGTCCTTTTACCATGTTTGTTTTGCTGTCAGGTTTGCACCAGCACTGGCAAAACACATCTGGCTGTTCCCTAATACCACTGCCTGGTCTCATTGTTTCCATGCATTTACCCTAAATTTCCTCTGCTTCCTATTGTTTCACATCTTGCCTTAGGAAAGTGAGGTTATCATGTGAACTCAAAACTGGAGCTTCTCTTACTCTTGCTCCTTGTTTCTGGCAGCACGAAGAGCTGCTACAAAGAGTGACAACAGGAACCATGCATGGTTTTGTGCTCCTGCTTCCAGGAAATTTTCCTTGTTGTGTGTTTATGGAGCACCTCGCTGAGCTGGCCTGTGGTGCAAGTTCCCTGGGGGCATGCAAAGAGGAACTGTTACTATCAATTATTGCAATTATTGCAATTATAATAATTATTATTCTGTCACCTAAATTTCAGCAATTAATTTTTCCAGAGTCTAGTTCAAGCCATTTTCTCCCTGCCAGATGCTGATCACAGCAAGAGCGAGGTGCAGCATCTGCTGCTGATCAGAGTCTGGTTTAACTCATGAAATACTGCAGGGGCAGGTGGCTGATAAAGTGCAAGCCTGGGTCTCTTTGATGGGCTCAGGGAGAGCCCATCAAAACAGCTGGGTGTGCAGTGTGATCTTTATGCTGCAGACTGCTGGATCCCAGTAAACTGGGATTTTTGAGCTTTCTGTGCTTTCTGACACTGACCCACTGGAGAACACTGCTTTGACCTGAGGCTTGGGAGAAGGCTTCCAAACTTGAGTGATGGAGACAAAATCACAGGTGTGTAGTTAGAATAAAAGTGTGTGATTTCACATGGTGAAGGGTTTTAAATTTGAGGTTTTTAGAAGATAGTAATGAGGATAGGACAAGATGGAGGATTTTGGGTGTTGTTTCTGTGCTGCTCTTCCTCCTTTTTCATGATTTCAGGTAGTAGTTTCTGGTTGGACTGTTGGTGTTGCACTGAGGGTCATGGGAGTTTGGTTATTGGGTCAAAAGTAAAAATAATGTGTTAATTCTCTGTTGGACTGCTTAGTTTTAAGAGACCTTGTAACTAGCTAGACTGACCTCCATTTTGCTCACTTTTAGCTGGTGTCTGGAAGTGTTGCTGAACGTTCTGTACTTTAGATAAGATTTAATAAACAACCAAGCTTGAACACGAGAAAATTAATCTCTTTCGTGTTTTTAATCCTGACTCTGAGTGAAGACAGGAGAAAACTGCAAACAAGCCACTAATTAAGTAGTACAAATACCACACTTACAGCAGATCAGGCATGACATTAGTCTCAGTTTTGCAGGCTGAACTAGGACTACACTAAACTCAGCTTCAAGGGTTCAGAGCCAGGATGCTGTCAGGCTTAGGTGAAGGTAGGGGGTGGATTATTCAGATTTGGGCAGCTGAATGCTGTGTCTCTGAGCTATAGCTGTTGTCTAGCAACCCACCAATAAAGCCTGGACATGCCAAGGAGCAGTTCATCCCATCCTTGTAGGAGCACCTCCTAGCAGTGAGTCACCTCACCCTTTGGAGACACCTCATTTCCCCCACTGGTTTTAGTGAAGCTCAAAGTGTCTGTTTAGACCAAATACCTGCCTGAAGTGGGAAGAAAATCATACCCTTCACAGTCTTAATTGTAGGTTTCATAAGAAACATTGACAAATGAGAGGAATCCAACAATTCAGAGGTTTGGGAACTACCAATTCCAGATAAATGTAGGAAGGACAAAGCCAGTGGCAGTTTATTCTCATCAACCAGCATCAAGTGACACTAATAATACACTGTTTTGGCAAAAACTAACACAGAATATACGGGTCACCTTCCTGAGTGACAGATCTGAGACCTGAAATTGGCATCAGTTGGACAGGTCCTTTGAGAAGTATTTAGCTTTTTTTTTTTTTTTTTTTTTTTTTTGTGTGTGTGTCAGCTCAGAGCTGGCTTACACCACATTCAGGGTGTAATATTAACTTCACAAGAAGTGCTTCTTCCTTGGTCATCACTGCTGCTTCTCATAATAAGCATCTTTTACTGCAAACCCTGAGAAATTCCACGCCCAGGCCAGCAAACTTGAAATGAAGGCAGGGAGCTGTACCTCAGGAGGCAGAAATTCTTGAAATGTTCATAATAGATATTCAGTTCACTGCTGTAAAAAAGGGATTGAATGATATCTTTGAGTCTTACAGTAGCAAGACAGTACACAGGAACAAGGAGATTGCTGATGTCTTCTTATTGATATTGTGCCCAATTCTGTGTTTCTGCTTTCCAGAAAGACCTTTAGTTAATTAGAAGAGGACAGGAAAACAGCTGCCACAAGGACTTGATGCTGGGGAAGGTTGTCTTCTAGTGAGGAATTCACTTGTGTTATTTATCCAAGGGGAAATTAAAACACAATTGGATCATGGCCTATGGGTCTGGGCATTGAAAAACGGTCCAAGGAAATAAATGGAACTTTGATTTGCTGGGAAAGATGGCTGAAAATCCACTGGTAGGCAGAGGAAATGCAGCCACATTAGTTTAAAAGTGCAAAAAATGAGTGGATAGCAAGGTGTCCCTTACTCATCTCAAAGTCAAGATTGGGGATGTGCTGTGTGCTCACAGGCATTACATGAACAATGCAGAAATTGGTGGGGTGGGGTTTTGCTCTCCTCACTGCTGTTTGGTGTTTTGGATTCTCAGGGCTACAAACAGCTGCATGTTCTCACTGATAACAGATAAAAAGTCTTTCTCATAGTCTGCCATTTTAGTCAGGGACAATATCTGTTCTTTAAAAGACACTAGCTTCACTTGTGTGGCTGCTTGAATGTTTCTTAGTGATGCATGGGAAGATTATCCAGAAAAAAAAATAAAATAAATGGACAGAAATCAGACATGAAACACCTTGCTTTCAATTTGTCTTCTTCAAATTAGGATAATTATGAAACAAAAGGCCAGTTTCTTCAGGATCCATCAGCAGAGGCCATGCTTAATGCTGTGTAAAGTAGGTGAAGGTTTATACCATTTCAATAGTCTTTTTAGTGAGCTCTGCTTTAGTGATGTTTTTTAATAGTTCTGTAGCTGGAAAAAAAAAAAAAAAGAAAAAGGAAGGATAAGGATGTTTTTCCTTTTTTGATGGCAGAGCTGCAGTAGGCTGCAGGCTGAAACCCAAGGCTGTGAGTGGGGTTCCTGGGATGGGTCCAAGACAAAGCTGGATCCTGACTCTGCTTCCACGTTTTTGAAAGGCTTTAGGACAGGAAGACTGGAAGTTTGTTACATGAAGGCAATTTGCCCAAGGTAACTGATGAAAAAAGCAACAGAGAAGTGGGAAAAATAAATTGTGTAAACAACTTAATGAGTGTTCTGTGTTTGACAGGGATGGAGTTAATACTTTCCACAGTAGCTACTATGGGGCTGTGATTTGGATTTGTGCTGAAAACAGTGCTGATAACACAGGAATGTTTTATTTATTGCTGAGCAGACCTTGCACACAGTCAAGGCCTTTTCTGCTTCTCCCACCAGTGAGGGGGCTGGAGGCTGGGGGGGACACAGATGGGACAGCTGGCCTCAGCTGACCACAAGGACATTCTGTATCATATGGAAACCTGCTTGGTATGTAAATCTGGGGCAAGAATCTAGGGGAAGGGGGAACATTTGGAATGGTGGAAGTTGTCATCCCAAGTAACCATGAGGTGTGATGGAGCCCTGCTTTCCTGGGGAAGGCTGACCATCTGCCTGCCCATGGAAATGGTGCTTGAATTCCCTGCTGGGTTTATCTTTGAGGCTGTTTTCATCTCAATCTATGAGTTTTCTCCTTTTAACTCCTCTGATTCTCTACCCCATCCCTACACAGGGGGAGTGAGTGAGTGTCTGTGTGGGGTCTAGCTGCTGTCTGTGGTTAAACCATGACAGTGAGGAATAAGTACCATTTCTTTAAATCCAGCGAAGGATGGCACCAGTTAGAACCAGCAGTTAGAATTCAATTGAGGCAGACAAAATTCAATTCAGAGGAAAGCACAGGTTTTTCACCGAGATCAATTAACCACTGAAACAAACAATGAAGGAAGCAGTGGTTTCCAGCCCTGCTCATATATTGGGCTGACATGCCATATGGAGCCATAGGTAGATCCAAAATGAAGTAAAATTGGGTTGCATGAGGTGAGAGGACAGCTCCTGATGGTGGTAGTCAGGTGAAGCTCTGCCCTCCGAGTTATCACTGGCCAGAGGGGGTGACTCTGTGGCCCATTTGCAGTTTTAGACACAGACTGGACTTCTTAACCAGGAACATGCAGAGACATTTCAGCAGGCTCTGCTCAGCTACAATTACATAATGAAGTCCTTTAAGGAGGAAATGTTTCTGTTTAGTTCACTAATAGGGCTTCATTAAGAGCCTTTATAGACCAAAAGGCAAAGAGTAACCCAATCAAAGGTTCCTGATGAAGAAAAAACAGCAAAATAGGAAAAACAGAATTTAATACCAGGAATGTGCGTGCCCATTCCCTGCAATGAACAGAGATACAGTTTCTTCATTGACTTTCAAGGACATTTTGTGCTTATTTGCATATGAAAACCTGTGCATAGAGGAGCGTAAGCCCACGGGAGGTGTCAGCATTCCCAGGATCCATCCTGGGGCTGTAGGTGTGAGAGCCTGGGTCAGAGATGGATGCATCTGCAGGATGGAGTCTGAGAGCGTGGCAGAGACTGCAGGGTGGTGCCACAACAGGGCAAGATCCAGTCCTGGTCATGCTCTGTGGACTCAGTTTCTCGTGTTTTGCACTGTCTGCAGGACCAGCCTGAGGTGGATGACTCCCCAGCTGCAGGTGATCCTGGAGGAAATGCACACACACTTCTCCCTCTACCTGCCTAATCCCAGGGGTGGAGGGACCACAGAAATGATCCCAAAGCCCCCAGTGGCCTGAGTCACAGCTAAATACAGCCCCAAACCTGAATCTCCAACACCCCAGGAGGGGAGTGCATCCACTATGCTTGTTCTTGTTCTTTCTGTACTGCAGTGTCTGCTCCTAAAGGGAGGGTGGCTGGCAGAGCCTGCAAAGGGAGCCTTTGGACACTGCTGTCTCTGAGCTTATCCTGGTAACAGAGTTGTGCAGTCCCAGCTCTCTCCAGGACACACCACAGTCCCTCTGTCTTTCCAGCCAACACCAGGACCTGGCAGTCCTGGGAAAACAGACCTTTCTCTCACAGACAAATACAGAGTGAAAATAAACTATTACCTATCTGGAATGTCTCCCTCACAGTGAGTTCTGGGACAAAATTTGCCAGTGGAAAGGACCTCCTAGGCTGCTGCAGTCACTCATCCACAAGAACCAAAGCCTCTAATCCCATTAAGAAACTTATCTTTCCTGATGGACAAAAAAGCTTTCTCCCATCAAACGTCTATTCTGATGGAAATCTTTATACCAGAACTCCTTCTGTCTCACAAAGGGCCAGGGTGCAATCTAAGCCTTTGATGTTGTGTTTGGAGTATAATGAAAGGCATTAATTTGAATAGAATTATTGAAATGGCATGTCTGTTTTTCTGCTATTAATAGAAAAGTCTTAAAACAATGAGCAGCAGAGATGGGGTCTATTGCAGCAAGCAGGAACAAAGGCAGAGCACTTTGCTCTGGTTGTATTACAGGAATGGCCTCAGGTCCCTAATGTGCTGGGCTCTGCACACAGCAGAAACAACAAACCTTGCACGAGGCCAAAAGAGCAAAATCTTCAGACCTGGGCTCTGTCTGCACATCTCCTGCAGCTCAAAAGCTGCAGTGCATCAAAGAAAACTGCACAGAACTGATTCAAACCAAATCAGAGGGGATGGGTCTTCATTGACCTGGGTAGCTCCTTGCTAGAGGGTGCTATGGCTGCTAAAAGTTTGTCTGGGTCCAAGGTGAGACTGAATGAATCCACAAAAGAGAAATCCAGTGATGATCAAGGCTATAATTCCCTAATATTTGTAGCATGGAAAGGAGGCAGGAGGGGAGGATCATACCTGTGTGACATGATATTATGCCTTCCTTACACATTATGAAGATGCTGAGTTACCTGAGCTTTAATCTGACTTAATGAAATTGTTCTGATAGTTTTGAGTTCTTCTGATCCCTTTATGTAAAGAAGCATTTGTATTTTTATATCTGTGCATCATTGCATAGTAAGCTGAAAATCATAGATCTAGGTGGATTCTGTGGTGATAAAATAAAAAACCTAAACAACACTTCCCAGGGGCTTGAGTTTCTAATAATTGCTCTTTGTCTTTCCTATTTGCTTTCCAGGAACAGGCTGGGGAAGTGACTCACTGCTCCTGTGCTGTTCTCTGGGAGCAGAGCTGGCAAAGTGGCATGAGGCACCTTGTGGGCACTGGCTCCACAAGGAGCTCACAGTGGGAAATAGCTTAAAAAAGGGTGAAAGAGGTGAAATTAGATAGTTCCCCTGTGTCATGACACTGAGAATCTCTGGGGAAAGATGGCATCAACATGCTTTTGCCACTGAGTGTGACACAGAGCCCAAGAGTCCAAGAACCCTCAAGAAGAATCTACTCAGTGGTGGATGCCACAAACCCCACCAGCATCCTCAGCAGCTGTTTCCATGAGGGAAGGACCACAGCAAGTGATGTGAGTTTATCTTTTGCCTTGACAGGTGCTTTCTGGCTCAGATAACCTCTTCGCCTGTATCCACTAACTTTACCTGCAGAGCTGGTTTGATGGGCACAGGATGATGCAAGTCCCAGCTTTGGAAGGGGCTTAGAGCCCAGATGGGCAGCATGGAGATCAGCTGCAGGAGGAGATTGGAGAAAACCTGTGTGCTTTGGGATGTCATTCCCAGCATTTCCTTCTGCCTTCCACCATGCATGGAGCAAGAATGTTGCCTTGCACATCTGCTCTTGAGTCCCAGGCACAGCTTTGATTTCTCCCCAAGACACCAACACCAAGGCTAGCAACATCCTCCCTCCTTCAGGTTCTCTGTGGTTCTCCATTGCACTGTTGGGGCTTGAAAACATGCACAAACAAAGGTCCTGAAGGGCTTTGAGAAAGTGATCAAGGCTGGAAATTACCCAGGGTACAGACAGAAAGAAACCAGCCCTGTGTTTGCAAAGCAGAGGAGCAAGAGACAGGAATGGCAGGCTAAGTAAACTGAATTTTTTTTTAACTAAAATTGAAGCTGTGAGATAGGGGGGACCAGAAGGAGCTGAGAACAGGAGGAAGCATCACAACTTCTGCTATTTGGTGCTCTGGTTTTAATTACCTGGCAAATCCTCCTGTAACATTCCCATCCCTTCCATTCAGAACGCTGGGGTTTCTTTCCTGTTAGCCACCAGAGGCGAAGCCAGCACCACATTTTACCTCCCCCAGATTGGGAGAACAAGGCTGAAGGTTTGCATCTCCAAACAGGGGCAGGCAGCTTGGCAGACAGCACTGTTGTGTGCTGCTCCCAGTGTGTGTGTGCACAGAGCAGCACTGCAGCTCTGGGCTTTCTGCAGGAGCTGTGCCCCCTGAGCTGACAGCCTCTGCTCCATCTAGAAGGATGCTGGATCCCTCTGTAGGCTGGGAATCAGGGGCTGGTGGCCACTGTGGCTTGTGGAGGTGCTGCATTTCCTCTCTGCAGCAGTAGCACAGCCCAGGCCCCTGGTTTGAAAACCCCGAGCTGCTGTCACAGCTGCATCACTGTTACTTTTGTATGCTGCTGCAGAGTGATGCTGGATAGAATATCCAGCAATGTGGGCATTGAGCATGTCTGTAGGCACTGAAGGGCACAAAACAAAGTTTCAGCACAGGGTCCACTGGACACTGGAAGCAGAAGAAGTTGCATTTCCTTCAAGGATGCAGTCTCAGGCTCTGGAATGATCCTTGGGACCTGCTTTGTGCAGGGCATGCTCCATGACCTGCCTTCAGAATTGCCCCAGAATGCATTTAGTTTAGTGTTTTATTTAATCCATGCCCCAGCTGCTGCCCCAAACCCTCTGTCTCACAGGCTGCCTCTCAGCACAGCAGTGCAGCTCTTTTCTGAGGGCTGACATAGGAACAATACAGAAGTTCACTGTACCTGAAGAACCTGCAAGCTGTAGACTTTCCCCTGCTTGTCATCTGGGCTGATTGGCTGCTGGGTTTTCACACAGACTTATAGAAGCCTGGTCTCCCAGAAACACCAGCAGAGAGTGGTGAAAACCACTGAAAAACACAGCAAAATGGCAAAGCCACTGAAGTTTTTAGTGGTGTCAAACTGAACAACTACAGCTGAGACAGACATAAATAGGGTATCAATGATGAACTTAGGTTACCTCTCATGATAAAAGGGAGTTGCAACAATGATATTTCTCCGTCCTTCCTTCTTTCCTCTTCCTACTCTCCCCTGAAACTTGTCACTTTTGAGGCAATGGCAAGACCTGCAGCACACAGAAGGAACAGCAGACACCAAATAAAGCCTGGCATAGGACCAGCAGCAGACAAAGGTCCATACTTTAACCTACACACAGATTCACTAGAGTCTGGCAATTATGCTGGGTGTTAATTGCTGCTGCACCAGTCTGGCTGCAAACAGCCCTGGCACCTCTGGGTTGGCAGCAGTGTGGCCCCACAGCAGCCCCTGCTCCACCTCTCCTGCCATTGCTCACCACCTTGCTCCTCTCTGTCCCTTGGCAAACCTGGCCTGCACGTTTGGAAATGATGAGATAAAGCTCACCAAATGAAGAGGTTTTGTGCAGGTGCTGGATCTATTGATTTGTCTGCTGGCCTTTCAATTGCTGGGGGTCACATCTCCAAGTACAGCCATGAAATAACAAGGACTATAAATAAAACAAACAGGCTGAGATTTTTCACAAGGCTCCAGTAACTAGCAGCTTCTAGAAGACAAAGTATCAGGAGGTACAGAAGTCCTCAGGATGTACAACCAAAGCTGTCAGGCTGTAATCCATGAGCACTTCTCTTACCAGGGTGAACATCTCTCTCACCACCTCCTCTGCCCCCAGCAGCTCTTTCTCCCCTCTCTGCACCACTTCTCTAAGCAGATGATGGACTCTAGGTGATCTGGCTTAAACATAGGTGTGTGAACATGTTTCCATGTTTAATACATATAACTCTACAGACAGCTTACTTTCTGTCAGTTCACTGACTGGGGTTGTCATGTGGCTTCAGAAAAAGGGGATGCTATCCCACCATTTCCACCATTTGCCATGGACAACCACTGTGAGCTGTCTAGCCTGCCCTTAAATAATTTTGGCAGCAATTCCTCTAACATCTTCCTGGACAGATGTATGGACAGAGTTTGACAGACAAAACCAGCTCTTCCTGAAGCACTCCTCTCTGTTTTTCAGCATAAATTTTCTTTTCCTTCTGCTTTGTGCAAGAGAGCCATAGTACAACAAATGTTTTTTCTCCCTGTGATCATCAACCCACAGGTTCATTTAGGTTGGAAAAGACCTTTAAGATCATCGAGTTCAACTTATAATCCAGCAATTCTGTGTTCACCACTCAACCATGTGTGTAAGCACAGCAGATCTTCTAGACAAACCCTCCTGGAGTCACATACAGCAGCTGCTGTGCAAAATCTGCTCACGGCAGACTGAAGAGGGGGAGCCCAGGGTGGGCTTCCCAAGGGGCTGCTGAGCTGAGGGTGGTGGCTCTGCATGGTGTGGGAGTGACCTGGCATCCCAAGGATCTGTGTGAATGGAGTTGAGACAAATGGATGCACAGAGACCAGCTGAGCAGGTCTGAGCAGTGAGGATAGAGGCAAGGAACAGTTTCATGCCAGGAAGTGGAGGACCAGAAAGGGGTGCTGAAGGTCATTTAAGCTTCCTCCTCTTACTCTGAAGGATCACCAAGGGGCAGGTGTGAGTGCACATTTTTTCTGAGGATCCTGGGGTGCTCTAGCTCCTGCTGCTCCCTGGTCCCTTGTGTGCATTCATTCCACCAGGCTCCCAGCAGAGTGCTCTGGCTCAGCAAGGCACCTGTGCCAGCTGAGCCAGGTAACTCCAGGTGCTGCAGACAGAGTTAATGGTGCTGAGTCAGAATAGGCTGTTCAGCTGCAAGTGAGGGGCTTAAACACCTCAGCCAAGAGTAGCACCACTGTTTGCTCCTACCTGCTGGCACTGACAGACCACTCTGTCAAAGCCACCCTGCCACAGGAGTGCCAGAGCTGCAGGGGGAGAGGAAAGCTGGGTCAGTACACTGAGAGCTGAGCACGTCCCTGCTTGGCGTTTTACTTTTACCCAAGACTCCATCTCCCTTCTGCAAAATGGGAGGGTGCAGTGTACTTCATTCTCCCCAGACCCTGCAAGCTCAGTGCTCTGCATGGGATATGTGGATAACCAGGGGTCCTGCTTTTTGCAGAGATGAGTCTCCTGCTACTCACCCCAGGCTGGAGGCAGCTGGGCGAGTTCTCCCTGTAAGGTAAGAGTTTCCCCACCACACCACAGGACCTTTCTGCCCTCAAGAACATTAGAAGGATTTCCTCTCCTCCACCTGGTGCCTGCCAGAAGCTTCTTGCTCTTCACATGGCCTCTCTCCTGCTGAGTGGGTTGAAACTGGTCTGTGTGCTACAAAATTGGGAGGGCAGCAGAGCAGCCCCCCGTGCACATCTGCACAGGCAGGAGCAGATGCCTGTCCCTGAGTACTCTGGGCAAGGTGAGCATGTTGTGCCTCATCCCCAGGAGCCAGTGTCCTCTGTGGGGGTGAAACTTGGCAGGCGAGGTACAAGGACAATTTAGAAAGGCAGGTGGTAAAATGTAATTTCAGATCCCATGCAGGCAAGAAAAGAGAAAAAAGAGAGACTGAGAAGACTGAATTATTTGCTAGCTCAGAATGTTTAATTTTTCATCTTCTCTACAGCATTTGCATAATCTTTTTTTTTTTTTTTTTTTTTGGGCATGTAGGACTTTTTTGTTTTGTTTTAATTTTTTGCTTGTGATTTTTTTTTCCTAATGAAACGCTTTTTCGTCTGTGTTACCTTGACAGCCTCTGTTTGAGCAGTAGCAAATTATTCTGTGTTTGCTGCTGCCATCAGAAGATGCGAGCTCTTGGAAAAGTGGAGGAGCTGGGGGCAGGGGAGTCACTGATCTGAGTGGTGCCACCAGCACCACAGAGTGAGTTTCCTGCACCCAGTGGAGCAGCCTGTGTGCATCCACAGCCTCTCCCATCCCTGCAGGGCCATGCTCTGTGTGTCCCTTTCCAGCCTGTGACTGTGGGTTCAGGCAGGGATGGTGCCCAGTGTGGCGTGGGTGGAGGTGCAGAGCCAAATCTTGCTGCTCCTTGCCCTATTCAGCATTTCTCTTGAGCAGAAAGTGCTAGAGCTCAGAAACTCAGCAGAGGCTATGCCAGAGTGTTTCAACTTATTATTGAGATTCCTTGCTAAGGCCCTTCGGCACATCGTCAGGCTGACAAACACAAGCATTGCTGGAAAAAATGGAGACATTTCATTTAAAAATTGTGCTGAAACCCAGCGTTCAGCTTTCTCTGCAAGAAAATGTGATTAAACATCTCCTCTTTAGCTTGAAAACACTTGCCAAGTTTAATCTGAAAATTCATTACACTCTCTCTCCACATACATTTTCCAATGAATGTACTATTTATCTCCACCCTATTAAAAATATATATAAATATCCATCTCTTACTGTAATACCAGACTGCGGGGCTCATGTGTGGGTTCAGAGCCAGACTTGCTTTGAGCCTCTTCATTCTCCTATGTGTCCGTAACTGTGCTGGAAATCTCAGGCTGATAGGTTTCTAATCATGTCTTGGGGAAGTAAGAGGCCACTTCCAAGGGGAAAACTGAGTTAAACAACTTTGAAAAAGCCAGAAAAGCCAAAAAAACCTGCAAACCAACACAAACAAACAAACCAAAAAACTCTTGGAAATAAAAATGAGCAACCTTCTGGCTCACTGGAGCACCAGGGAAGTGATCCTTGATGGCTAGCACAGAGCTATCCAAATGCTTCAAGTCCTGATCTCCCCAACCAACCCTCCTCCTAATGGGGAATATTTATTCTGTGTTGACAGAAGTGTGCTCCAGGGTGGGAGCTAATATTAATTATATGACAAACACATCCTTGGGCAGTGATTTGCATGCGGCCTTACATCAAACAACTCAAGGTCCTGTAAAAGAGGAGCAGAGCCTGCTCCTGCTCCCTGCTGCATACTGAATGAATCCAGGCATGATGTTTGATTGCTGTGACCTTCAGCAAGGTCTGAACCTGTTCCCAGCCCTTGCACGCCCACGCAGGTGGCTGGCACAGACCTGGCAGCCCATCCTGCTGGGGCTCTTCAAACAGTTTGGAGAACCTCTTGTGAAATACTGGGTGTGCAAAGGCACAGGGTGCCTGGAGCTGGGGTCTGCCTCCTTAAACCAGCATCGTATTTACAGCTTTGTCATCTGCAGAGAACAGCTGGTGCCTCATCCCGCTGCACACTCCGCAGTGTGACTCTCTAACTTGCAGTCTGATTTATGGAGCATGCCTTGCTTCACTCTGTAAAATTTATAAATGGCACCAAAAAAAAAGAAAAAACAAACCCAAAAACAAAACAACAACCAAAAAAACCCCCAAAAAACAACAAAAAAAAACCCAACCAACAAAACACAGGAAAAAATAAAAAAAAAATAAAAGAAGAGAAGTGGCTGAGCCTCTTTAGTTCGTGTTCCACCATCACAACTGACAGGTAAAAGGGCAGATGGGAAAATACCTGCTGAGAATGAAGGAAGATCTACTAAACAGAGATCTATCTCCACTCCCCATGAGGTTATCAATGCTGTGGTGATCTGGGTATGAAAATAACATATTGTCAGAACCAGCTGCCAGTAGAGGAATAGCCCAGCTATACAGGGTCTCATAAAGAAACAAATTTGGGGTATTTGGAGCAGCCTAGCCAAGGGATATCTGATTCTGGAACTGTCTTTTATTTTGCTTATCCACTTCATTGCCCGTGGTTGCCTTTCACTGCCAGAAGATATGGAAACAGCACCGTGAAATCCTCTGGCTCAAAGGGATCAGTTTGGAGATGTTTGGGAAATCTTATGATTTTTCCCTCCATAAAAAAAATAGAAAATATCTGATTTCTCAATATCAAAGCTTGCCTTAGGGAATGGTTTGGATTGATGGATTTCCCAACTCTAGAAGTAATTGTTCCCAATACCTTTTGGAATTGTAGAACTAAGGGTCTCTGACTTTCTTCAGAGCTTGCTTAGAAATGCAACCCCAGGGTAACAGAAATGTTTGAGGTGAGAGCAGAGCAGTCAGCAATGACAGTAGTGAAATACTTGGGTTGTGCCAAACCAGTATTGAAGGATTATTATTCCAGTTCTAGCCCAATCTGGAATAGACATTTTGTTTGTTTCCCTTTTTTTCTTTTTTTTTTCTTTTTTTCTTTTTTTTTTTAATCTTTTTTTTTATCTTAAAAATGTTCACAGCATGGGAAAATAGATCTGGGACTGTTCTGCCAGAATCCTATCATCTCTGTGGGGACTCCATGGATACGGTACCAAAGGGAATCTGTCGGGAAAAAAGGACAGAGGTACAGAGAGTGTTCTTGTCAGTGTGAAGCTCCTCATGCCCTACCTGCAAGAAACTTGGGAAACTCCTTACTGAAGCAGGAAAGATGGAAAATTAATCTATGCATTAAATTGAGTATTTCCTCTGAGTCCAGCACTGGGCTGCAGCTCAGTGACTTGAAGGTTGTATAAACCAGTTGTGTGGAGCTTCTGAGGGGAATCCCTTTCAAACATTCATCTCACAGAAAGGAGAGCTCAGTGACTTCTTGTACTCCCATTTCCCTTAAATGTTTTGCTTACAAAATAAATACCTGCTTATCTTTTGTTTTGTTTTGAATATTCCCTGAGCTCCCATCATCTGGGATTCAGGACCTGCATCCTCATTTCAGTGGGGCAATTCTTTTTGCCAGGGAAAGTGTGCAGCTCTTGCCAGTGCTCTGCCCTTCCTCTCTGCTAGGATATGGTCCTGACAATGCTGGGAACACTGCAGGGTGGGATTCAGGATGAGACTGAGCTGCAGCTGATGGGAGCTTCCCCAGAAAAGAAGCTTGTCCAGGCATCAGGATCACATACCTCACCCAGCAAGAGCAGAGTGCCTCAGAAACAGCCCTCAGGATGTGGGGTCTTCATCTTTTCCTTGCTGATGTAAAAAAGCCCCAGATATGTTGGAATCTCATTTCCTGGTGATCTTGAGGTCGACCAAGGATGGAAATAATTTCAGGCAGGCTGCAGATTAAAAAAGAGGGAAATGAGGGGAAGATGAGCCTGATGGTATGAGGACTCTGGAAGTCCAAGTATCAGGTGATAGAGTAGGAAAAAAGAGATTGAAATGTGGAAAACAGAAAGGGAAAAGTCTGAGAATGAAAGAGAACAGCAGCTGCTGATAGTATGTCTTTGATGGAGAGGGGATACACACAGCTGCCAAGGTTTTTTTTTCACCTTCATGTGTGAAAATTCATGTGAATTATTTAATGAGCGGATTTGCATATTTTCAGATAAATTGCAGTTTATCCTGCCATTGCTTCTCATTCTGTTTCTGTTGACAGAAGCTGTTGCTAATCGAGGAGCTCTTTTTCTGTAAGGTTTTGTAAGAGGTGCTCAGTCAGACACTGTTGCTCCTTCCAGGAACACACCAGGAGGGGGAAAAGCCTGGGGACAGGATGAGATTTCTCTTAGGACACACACCAAAATCCTGTTTCCCAGTGAGAACAAAATCCTTTTCTGATTCCATGCTATGCTTCACTTAGGATGGAAGAAAGCTGAAAGAGGACTTGGAATGGTGTGAGGACAAGAGGAATTAAAAGTGTAGGAACAGGTCAGGAGCATTTATCCTCCACAGAGCAGCAGACAAAACTAATAATTTTGCTGTATTAATAAAGCCTGGGGATGTTTTTCTATAAATATGCCTGGGGAGTAGGCACATGGGGGTAGGGGAGCTATTTCAGCCAGAGGACAGTGCTGGCATGAGAACAAATGTATATAAACTGGCCATGAATAAACCAGGCTGGAAATAAGTCGAGGGCTTAGAACCATTAGAGCAATTGCATTTGGGGCAACAACCCAGTAGGAGCCATGGAGGCAGAAATCCAAATAGCTTTCAGGAGAGAGCACACTCCAGCTCTGAAAGTGAGATGTGATGTGCTGCTGCAACAGCAGGGATTGGATTTGGCAAGTCTGGAAGTCCCTGCCAGCCCCATGTTCTTGTGTTTCAAGGGTTTGGGAATTTTGACTTCTACTTTTTTTGTAGAAAAATATGGCTTTGTGAGCAAAAGCAAATAAATTTCTGGTGGAAAAATTTATTTGGATATATTTCAAGGTATTTTAAGGCAAAAAGAGCTGAAAACAAATTTGAAAAGCCAGCTTTTGCCTCCCTATCAGACCCATGACAGCCTGGGATATCCTTTCCAGACAGGAAAGCTGAAAAATGAAGGTGAATTGAAATGTCACTGACCTGTAGCCTCAAAGGGGGCTTGGAGACAGTGACCACCGAATTCCAGAGCGGTTTCCCAGTCTTAGGCAGGAAAAGTGTCCCACCCACCAGGTGTTACACAGTGATGGAAAGGACTGAGTTTGGTTTCTGAAACAAGTTCCTCCTCATCAGTGCCCTGAGATCCCCCTGCCCCATGTCCCAAGCCAGCAGTGTGTTTCCTGCCCTGCCCAAGCCCAGGCTTTTATTTCCTAATTGGCACCAGGATGTGTCACCATCATGCAGTTTGTGGACGAAGAGCCCCATGCACAGTCTATGTCAGGGTCCACCTGTTGTAAAGCAGCTCAGCAGAAAAGGCCCTGGGGGGCTGGTGAGCACAAGTTGAGCATGACCCAGCAATGTGCCCTTGCAGTGAAAAGGGACAATGGGATCCTGAGCTGCACCAGGCACAGCACTGTCACCAGGTCAGGGAGCTGCTCCCTGCCCTCTGCTCAGCCCTGCTGAGGCC